>NW_028277076.1:11196489-11871862 GCF_059951505.1 Python bivittatus | reverse complement strand
AGTGATCCCTAGAAGTAGAATAGAAGAAACGGCCTATTACCGCAATTGCTCAAATGGCCTATTCTTGCAATGGCAAAACTGCCCTTTCACAACTGAGGTTCCCGGCTCAGACAAACACCAGATTTGAAAAAGAGCTGATGATTCATGTTCTCCCGAGGTAGTAGAATCAGAAAAACATCGTGGTTTCATGAACCTCTCCTTGCCTGAAGAGTGATCCCAAGAAGTAAAATAGAAGAAACGGCCTATTACCGCAATTGCTCAAATGGCCTATTCTTGCAATGGCAAAACTGCCCTTTCACAACTGAGGTTCCCGGCTCAGACAAACACCAGATTTGAAAAGATCTGATGATTCATGTTCTCGAGGTAGTAGAATCAGAAAAACATCGTGGTTTCATGAATCTCTCCTTGCCTGAAGAGTGATCCCAAGAAGTAAAATAGAAGAAACGGCCTATTACCGCAATTGCTCAAATGGCCTATTCTTGCAATGGCAAAACTGCCCTTTCACAACTGAGGTTCCCGGCTCAGACAAACACCAGATTTGAAAAGAGCTGATGATTCATGTTCTCCCGAGGTAGTAGAATCAGAAAAACATCGTGGTTTCATGAATCTCTCCTTGCCTGAAGAGTGATCCCAAGAAGTAAAATAGAAGAAACGGCCTATTACCGCAATTGCTCAAATGGCCTATTCTTGCAATGGCAAAACTGCCCTTTCACAACTGAGGTTCCCGGCTCAGACAAACACCAGATTTGAAAAGAGCTGATGATTCATGTTCTCCCGAGGTAGTAGAATCAGAAAAACATCGTGGTTTCATGAATCTCTCCTTGCCTGAAGAGTGATCCCAAGAAGTAAAATAGAAGAAACGGCCTATTACCGCAATTGCTCAAATGGCCTATTCTTGCAATGGCAAAACTGCCCTTTCACAACTGAGGTTCCCGGCTCAGACAAACACCAGATTTGAAAAAGAGCTGATGATTCATGTTCTCCCGAGGTAGTAGAATCAGAAAAACATCGTGGTTTCATGAACCTCTCCTTGCCTGAAGAGTGATCCCAAGAAGTAAAATAGAAGAAACGGCCTATTACCGCAATTGCTCAAATGGCCTATTCTTGCAATGGCAAAACTGCCCTTTCACAACTGAGGTTCCCGGCTCAGACAAACACCAGATTTGAAAAAGAGCTGATGATTCATGTTCTCCCGAGGTAGTAGAATCAGAAAAACATCGTGGTTTCATGAATCTCTCCTTGCCTGAAGAGTGATCCCAAGAAGTAAAATAGAAGAAACGGCCTATTACCGCAATTGCTCAAATGGCCTATTCTTGCAATGGCAAAACTGCCCTTTCACAACTCAGGTTCCCGGCTCAGACAAACACCAGATTTGAAAAAGAGCTGATGATTCATGTTCTCCCGAGGTAGTAGAATCAGAAAAACATCGTGGTTTCATGAATCTCTCCTTGCCTGAAGAGTGATCCCTAGAAGTAAAATAGAAGAAACGGCCTATTACCGCAATTGCTCAAATGGCCTATTCTTGCAATGGCAAAACTGCCCTTTCACAACTGAGGTTCCCGGCTCAGACAAACACCAGATTTGAAAAGAGCTGATGATTCATGTTCTCCCGAGGTAGTAGAATCAGAAAAACATCGTGGTTTCATGAACCTCTCCTTGCCTGAAGAGTGATCCCAAGAAGTAAAATAGAAGAAACGGCCTATTACCGCAATTGCTCAAATGGCCTATTCTTGCAATGGCAAAACTGCCCTTTCACAACTGAGGTTCCCGGCTCAGACAAACACCAGATTTGAAAAAGAGCTGATGATTCATGTTCTCCCGAGGTAGTAGAATCAGAAAAACATCGTGGTTTCATGAATCTCTCCTTGCCTGAAGAGTGATCCCAAGAAGTAAAATAGAAGAAACGGCCTATTACCGCAATTGCTCAAATGGCCTATTCTTGCAATGGCAAAACTGCCCTTTCACAACTGAGGTTCCCGGCTCAGACAAACACCAGATTTGAAAAGAGCTGATGATTCATGTTCTCCCGAGGTAGTAGAATCAGAAAAACATCGTGGTTTCATGAATCTCTCCTTGCCTGAAGAGTGATCCCAAGAAGTAAAATAGAAGAAACGGCCTATTACCGCAATTGCTCAAATGGCCTATTCTTGCAATGGCAAAACTGCCCTTTCACAACTCAGGTTCCCGGCTCAGACAAACACCAGATTTGAAAAAGAGCTGATGATTCATGTTCTCCCGAGGTAGTAGAATCAGAAAAACATCGTGGTTTCATGAATCTCTCCTTGCCTGAAGAGTGATCCCAAGAAGTAAAATAGAAGAAACGGCCTATTACCGCAATTGCTCAAATGGCCTATTCTTGCAATGGCAAAACTGCCCTTTCACAACTGAGGTTCCCGGCTCAGACAAACACCAGATTTGAAAAGAGCTGATGATTCATGTTCTCCCGAGGTAGTAGAATCAGAAAAACATCGTGGTTTCATGAATCTCTCCTTGCCTGAAGAGTGATCCCAAGAAGTAAAATAGAAGAAACGGCCTATTACCGCAATTGCTCAAATGGCCTATTCTTGCAATGGCAAAACTGCCCTTTCACAACTCAGGTTCCCGGCTCAGACAAACACCAGATTTGAAAAAGAGCTGATGATTCATGTTCTCCCGAGGTAGTAGAATCAGAAAAACATCGTGGTTTCATGAACCTCTCCTTGCCTGAAGAGTGATCCCAAGAAGTAAAATAGAAGAAACGGCCTATTACCGCAATTGCTCAAATGGCCTATTCTTGCAATGGCAAAACTGCCCTTTCACAACTGAGGTTCCCGGCTCAGACAAACACCAGATTTGAAAAAGAGCTGATGATTCATGTTCTCCCGAGGTAGTAGAATCAGAAAAACATCGTGGTTTCATGAATCTCTCCTTGCCTGAAGAGTGATCCCAAGAAGTAAAATAGAAGAAACGGCCTATTACCGCAATTGCTCAAATGGCCTATTCTTGCAATGGCAAAACTGCCCTTTCACAACTCAGGTTCCCGGCTCAGACAAACACCAGATTTGAAAAAGAGCTGATGATTCATGTTCTCCCGAGGTAGTAGAATCAGAAAAACATCGTGGTTTCATGAATCTCTCCTTGCCTGAAGAGTGATCCCAAGAAGTAAAATAGAAGAAACGGCCTATTACCGCAATTGCTCAAATGGCCTATTCTTGCAATGGCAAAACTGCCCTTTCACAACTCAGGTTCCCGGCTCAGACAAACACCAGATTTGAAAAAGAGCTGATGATTCATGTTCTCCCGAGGTAGTAGAATCAGAAAAACATCGTGGTTTCATGAATCTCTCCTTGCCTGAAGAGTGATCCCAAGAAGTAAAATAGAAGAAACGGCCTATTACCGCAATTGCTCAAATGGCCTATTCTTGCAATGGCAAAACTGCCCTTTCACAACTGAGGTTCCCGGCTCAGACTAACACCAGATTTGAAAAAGAGCTGATGATTCATGTTCTCCCGAGGTAGTAGAATCAGAAAAACATCGTGGTTTCATGAATCTCTCCTTGCCTGAAGAGTGATCCCAAGAAGTAAAATAGAAGAAACGGCCTATTACCGCAATTGCTCAAATGGCCTATTCTTGCAATGGCAAAACTGCCCTTTCACAACTGAGGTTCCCGGCTCAGACAAACACCAGATTTGAAAAAGAGCTGATGATTCATGTTCTCCCGAGGTAGTAGAATCAGAAAAACATCGTGGTTTCATGAACCTCTCCTTGCCTGAAGAGTGATCCCAAGAAGTAAAATAGAAGAAACGGCCTATTACCGCAATTGCTCAAATGGCCTATTCTTGCAATGGCAAAACTGCCCTTTCACAACTCAGGTTCCCGGCTCAGACAAACACCAGATTTGAAAAAGAGCTGATGATTCATGTTCTCCCGAGGTAGTAGAATCAGAAAAACATCGTGGTTTCATGAATCTCTCCTTGCCTGAAGAGTGATCCCAAGAAGTAAAATAGAAGAAACGGCCTATTACCGCAATTGCTCAAATGGCCTATTCTTGCAATGGCAAAACTGCCCTTTCACAACTCAGGTTCCCGGCTCAGACAAACACCAGATTTGAAAAAGAGCTGATGATTCATGTTCTCCCGAGGTAGTAGAATCAGAAAAACATCGTGGTTTCATGAATCTCTCCTTGCCTGAAGAGTGATCCCAAGAAGTAAAATAGAAGAAACGGCCTATTACCGCAATTGCTCAAATGGCCTATTCTTGCAATGGCAAAACTGCCCTTTCACAACTCAGGTTCCCGGCTCAGACAAACACCAGATTTGAAAAAGAGCTGATGATTCATGTTCTCCCGAGGTAGTAGAATCAGAAAAACATCGTGGTTTCATGAACCTCTCCTTGCCTGAAGAGTGATCCCAAGAAGTAAAATAGAAGAAACGGCCTATTACCGCAATTGCTCAAATGGCCTATTCTTGCAATGGCAAAACTGCCCTTTCACAACTGAGGTTCCCGGCTCAGACAAACACCAGATTTGAAAAAGAGCTGATGATTCATGTTCTCCCGAGGTAGTAGAATCAGAAAAACATCGTGGTTTCATGAACCTCTCCTTGCCTGAAGAGTGATCCCAAGAAGTAAAATAGAAGAAACGGCCTATTACCGCAATTGCTCAAATGGCCTATTCTTGCAATGGCAAAACTGCCCTTTCACAACTGAGGTTCCCGGCTCAGACAAACACCAGATTTGAAAAAGAGCTGATGATTCATGTTCTCCCGAGGTAGTAGAATCAGAAAAACATCGTGGTTTCATGAATCTCTCCTTGCCTGAAGAGTGATCCCAAGAAGTAAAATAGAAGAAACGGCCTATTACCGCAATTGCTCAAATGGCCTATTCTTGCAATGGCAAAACTGCCCTTTCACAACTCAGGTTCCCGGCTCAGACAAACACCAGATTTGAAAAAGAGCTGATGATTCATGTTCTCCCGAGGTAGTAGAATCAGAAAAACATCGTGGTTTCATGAACCTCTCCTTGCCTGAAGAGTGATCCCAAGAAGTAAAATAGAAGAAACGGCCTATTACCGCAATTGCTCAAATGGCCTATTCTTGCAATGGCAAAACTGCCCTTTCACAACTGAGGTTCCCGGCTCAGACAAACACCAGATTTGAAAAGAGCTGATGATTCATGTTCTCCCGAGGTAGTAGAATCAGAAAAACATCGTGGTTTCATGAATCTCTCCTTGCCTGAAGAGTGATCCCAAGAAGTAAAATAGAAGAAACGGCCTATTACCGCAATTGCTCAAATGGCCTATTCTTGCAATGGCAAAACTGCCCTTTCACAACTCAGGTTCCCGGCTCAGACAAACACCAGATTTGAAAAAGAGCTGATGATTCATGTTCTCCCGAGGTAGTAGAATCAGAAAAACATCGTGGTTTCATGAACCTCTCCTTGCCTGAAGAGTGATCCCAAGAAGTAAAATAGAAGAAACGGCCTATTACCGCAATTGCTCAAATGGCCTATTCTTGCAATGGCAAAACTGCCCTTTCACAACTGAGGTTCCCGGCTCAGACAAACACCAGATTTGAAAAAGAGCTGATGATTCATGTTCTCCCGAGGTAGTAGAATCAGAAAAACATCGTGGTTTCATGAACCTCTCCTTGCCTGAAGAGTGATCCCAAGAAGTAAAATAGAAGAAACGGCCTATTACCGCAATTGCTCAAATGGCCTATTCTTGCAATGGCAAAACTGCCCTTTCACAACTCAGGTTCCCGGCTCAGACAAACACCAGATTTGAAAAAGAGCTGATGATTCATGTTCTCCCGAGGTAGTAGAATCAGAAAAACATCGTGGTTTCATGAATCTCTCCTTGCCTGAAGAGTGATCCCAAGAAGTAAAATAGAAGAAACGGCCTATTACCGCAATTGCTCAAATGGCCTATTCTTGCAATGGCAAAACTGCCCTTTCACAACTGAGGTTCCCGGCTCAGACAAACACCAGATTTGAAAAGAGCTGATGATTCATGTTCTCCCGAGGTAGTAGAATCAGAAAAACATCGTGGTTTCATGAATCTCTCCTTGCCTGAAGAGTGATCCCAAGAAGTAAAATAGAAGAAACGGCCTATTACCGCAATTGCTCAAATGGCCTATTCTTGCAATGGCAAAACTGCCCTTTCACAACTGAGGTTCCCGGCTCAGACAAACACCAGATTTGAAAAGAGCTGATGATTCATGTTCTCCCGAGGTAGTAGAATCAGAAAAACATCGTGGTTTCATGAATCTCTCCTTGCCTGAAGAGTGATCCCAAGAAGTAAAATAGAAGAAACGGCCTATTACCGCAATTGCTCAAATGGCCTATTCTTGCAATGGCAAAACTGCCCTTTCACAACTGAGGTTCCCGGCTCAGACAAACACCAGATTTGAAAAGAGCTGATGATTCATGTTCTCCCGAGGTAGTAGAATCAGAAAAACATCGTGGTTTCATGAATCTCTCCTTGCCTGAAGAGTGATCCCTAGAAGTAAAATAGAAGAAACGGCCTATTACCGCAATTGCTCAAATGGCCTATTCTTGCAATGGCAAAACTGCCCTTTCACAACTGAGGTTCCCGGCTCAGACAAACACCAGATTTGAAAAAGAGCTGATGATTCATGTTCTCCCGAGGTAGTAGAATCAGAAAAACATCGTGGTTTCATGAATCTCTCCTTGCCTGAAGAGTGATCCCAAGAAGTAAAATAGAAGAAACGGCCTATTACCGCAATTGCTCAAATGGCCTATTCTTGCAATGGCAAAACTGCCCTTTCACAACTGAGGTTCCCGGCTCAGACAAACACCAGATTTGAAAAGAGCTGATGATTCATGTTCTCCCGAGGTAGTAGAATCAGAAAAACATCGTGGTTTCATGAACCTCTCCTTGCCTGAAGAGTGATCCCAAGAAGTAAAATAGAAGAAACGGCCTATTACCGCAATTGCTCAAATGGCCTATTCTTGCAATGGCAAAACTGCCCTTTCACAACTGAGGTTCCCGGCTCAGACAAACACCAGATTTGAAAAGAGCTGATGATTCATGTTCTCCCGAGGTAGTAGAATCAGAAAAACATCGTGGTTTCATGAATCTCTCCTTGCCTGAAGAGTGATCCCAAGAAGTAAAATAGAAGAAACGGCCTATTACCGCAATTGCTCAAATGGCCTATTCTTGCAATGGCAAAACTGCCCTTTCACAACTCAGGTTCCCGGCTCAGACAAACACCAGATTTGAAAAGAGCTGATGATTCATGTTCTCCCGAGGTAGTAGAATCAGAAAAACATCGTGGTTTCATGAATCTCTCCTTGCCTGAAGAGTGATCCCAAGAAGTAAAATAGAAGAAACGGCCTATTACCGCAATTGCTCAAATGGCCTATTCTTGCAATGGCAAAACTGCCCTTTCACAACTGAGGTTCCCGGCTCAGACAAACACCAGATTTGAAAAAGAGCTGATGATTCATGTTCTCCCGAGGTAGTAGAATCAGAAAAACATCGTGGTTTCATGAATCTCTCCTTGCCTGAAGAGTGATCCCAAGAAGTAAAATAGAAGAAACGGCCTATTACCGCAATTGCTCAAATGGCCTATTCTTGCAATGGCAAAACTGCCCTTTCACAACTCAGGTTCCCGGCTCAGACAAACACCAGATTTGAAAAGAGCTGATGATTCATGTTCTCCCGAGGTAGTAGAATCAGAAAAACATCGTGGTTTCATGAATCTCTCCTTGCCTGAAGAGTGATCCCAAGAAGTAAAATAGAAGAAACGGCCTATTACCGCAATTGCTCAAATGGCCTATTCTTGCAATGGCAAAACTGCCCTTTCACAACTCAGGTTCCCGGCTCAGACAAACACCAGATTTGAAAAAGAGCTGATGATTCATGTTCTCCCGAGGTAGTAGAATCAGAAAAACATCGTGGTTTCATGAACCTCTCCTTGCCTGAAGAGTGATCCCAAGAAGTAAAATAGAAGAAACGGCCTATTACCGCAATTGCTCAAATGGCCTATTCTTGCAATGGCAAAACTGCCCTTTCACAACTGAGGTTCCCGGCTCAGACAAACACCAGATTTGAAAAGAGCTGATGATTCATGTTCTCCCGAGGTAGTAGAATCAGAAAAACATCGTGGTTTCATGAATCTCTCCTTGCCTGAAGAGTGATCCCAAGAAGTAAAATAGAAGAAACGGCCTATTACCGCAATTGCTCAAATGGCCTATTCTTGCAATGGCAAAACTGCCCTTTCACAACTCAGGTTCCCGGCTCAGACAAACACCAGATTTGAAAAAGAGCTGATGATTCATGTTCTCCCGAGGTAGTAGAATCAGAAAAACATCGTGGTTTCATGAATCTCTCCTTGCCTGAAGAGTGATCCCAAGAAGTAAAATAGAAGAAACGGCCTATTACCGCAATTGCTCAAATGGCCTATTCTTGCAATGGCAAAACTGCCCTTTCACAACTGAGGTTCCCGGCTCAGACAAACACCAGATTTGAAAAGAGCTGATGATTCATGTTCTCCCGAGGTAGTAGAATCAGAAAAACATCGTGGTTTCATGAATCTCTCCTTGCCTGAAGAGTGATCCCAAGAAGTAAAATAGAAGAAACGGCCTATTACCGCAATTGCTCAAATGGCCTATTCTTGCAATGGCAAAACTGCCCTTTCACAACTCAGGTTCCCGGCTCAGACAAACACCAGATTTGAAAAAGAGCTGATGATTCATGTTCTCCCGAGGTAGTAGAATCAGAAAAACATCGTGGTTTCATGAATCTCTCCTTGCCTGAAGAGTGATCCCAAGAAGTAAAATAGAAGAAACGGCCTATTACCGCAATTGCTCAAATGGCCTATTCTTGCAATGGCAAAACTGCCCTTTCACAACTCAGGTTCCCGGCTCAGACAAACACCAGATTTGAAAAGAGCTGATGATTCATGTTCTCCCGAGGTAGTAGAATCAGAAAAACATCGTGGTTTCATGAATCTCTCCTTGCCTGAAGAGTGATCCCAAGAAGTAAAATAGAAGAAACGGCCTATTACCGCAATTGCTCAAATGGCCTATTCTTGCAATGGCAAAACTGCCCTTTCACAACTGAGGTTCCCGGCTCAGACAAACACCAGATTTGAAAAGAGCTGATGATTCATGTTCTCCCGAGGTAGTAGAATCAGAAAAACATCGTGGTTTCATGAATCTCTCCTTGCCTGAAGAGTGATCCCAAGAAGTAAAATAGAAGAAACGGCCTATTACCGCAATTGCTCAAATGGCCTATTCTTGCAATGGCAAAACTGCCCTTTCACAACTGAGGTTCCCGGCTCAGACAAACACCAGATTTGAAAAAGAGCTGATGATTCATGTTCTCCCGAGGTAGTAGAATCAGAAAAACATCGTGGTTTCATGAATCTCTCCTTCCCTGAAGAGTGATCCCTAGAAGTAAAATAGAAGAAACGGCCTATTACCGCAATTGCTCAAATGGCCTATTCTTGCAATGGCAAAACTGCCCTTTCACAACTGAGGTTCCCGGCTCAGACAAACACCAGATTTGAAAAAGAGCTGATGATTCATGTTCTCCCGAGGTAGTAGAATCAGAAAAACATCGTGGTTTCATGAATCTCTCCTTGCCTGAAGAGTGATCCCAAGAAGTAAAATAGAAGAAACGGCCTATTACCGCAATTGCTCAAATGGCCTATTCTTGCAATGGCAAAACTGCCCTTTCACAACTGAGGTTCCCGGCTCAGACAAACACCAGATTTGAAAAGAGCTGATGATTCATGTTCTCCCGAGGTAGTAGAATCAGAAAAACATCGTGGTTTCATGAATCTCTCCTTGCCTGAAGAGTGATCCCAAGAAGTAAAATAGAAGAAACGGCCTATTACCGCAATTGCTCAAATGGCCTATTCTTGCAATGGCAAAACTGCCCTTTCACAACTCAGGTTCCCGGCTCAGACAAACACCAGATTTGAAAAAGAGCTGATGATTCATGTTCTCCCGAGGTAGTAGAATCAGAAAAACATCGTGGTTTCATGAACCTCTCCTTGCCTGAAGAGTGATCCCAAGAAGTAAAATAGAAGAAACGGCCTATTACCGCAATTGCTCAAATGGCCTATTCTTGCAATGGCAAAACTGCCCTTTCACAACTGAGGTTCCCGGCTCAGACAAACACCAGATTTGAAAAAGAGCTGATGATTCATGTTCTCCCGAGGTAGTAGAATCAGAAAAACATCGTGGTTTCATGAATCTCTCCTTGCCTGAAGAGTGATCCCAAGAAGTAAAATAGAAGAAACGGCCTATTACCGCAATTGCTCAAATGGCCTATTCTTGCAATGGCAAAACTGCCCTTTCACAACTGAGGTTCCCGGCTCAGACAAACACCAGATTTGAAAAGAGCTGATGATTCATGTTCTCCCGAGGTAGTAGAATCAGAAAAACATCGTGGTTTCATGAACCTCTCCTTGCCTGAAGAGTGATCCCAAGAAGTAAAATAGAAGAAACGGCCTATTACCGCAATTGCTCAAATGGCCTATTCTTGCAATGGCAAAACTGCCCTTTCACAACTGAGGTTCCCGGCTCAGACAAACACCAGATTTGAAAAGAGCTGATGATTCATGTTCTCCCGAGGTAGTAGAATCAGAAAAACATCGTGGTTTCATGAATCTCTCCTTGCCTGAAGAGTGATCCCAAGAAGTAAAATAGAAGAAACGGCCTATTACCGCAATTGCTCAAATGGCCTATTCTTGCAATGGCAAAACTGCCCTTTCACAACTGAGGTTCCCGGCTCAGACAAACACCAGATTTGAAAAAGAGCTGATGATTCATGTTCTCCCGAGGTAGTAGAATCAGAAAAACATCGTGGTTTCATGAATCTCTCCTTCCCTGAAGAGTGATCCCTAGAAGTAAAATAGAAGAAACGGCCTATTACCGCAATTGCTCAAATGGCCTATTCTTGCAATGGCAAAACTGCCCTTTCACAACTGAGGTTCCCGGCTCAGACAAACACCAGATTTGAAAAGAGCTGATGATTCATGTTCTCCCGAGGTAGTAGAATCAGAAAAACATCGTGGTTTCATGAACCTCTCCTTGCCTGAAGAGTGATCCCAAGAAGTAAAATAGAAGAAACGGCCTATTACCGCAATTGCTCAAATGGCCTATTCTTGCAATGGCAAAACTGCCCTTTCACAACTCAGGTTCCCGGCTCAGACAAACACCAGATTTGAGAAAGAGCTGATGATTCATGTTCTCCCGAGGTAGTAGAATCAGAAAAACATCGTGGTTTCATGAATCTCTCCTTGCCTGAAGAGTGATCCCAAGAAGTAAAATAGAAGAAACGGCCTATTACCGCAATTGCTCAAATGGCCTATTCTTGCAATGGCAAAACTGCCCTTTCACAACTGAGGTTCCCGGCTCAGACAAACACCAGATTTGAAAAGAGCTGATGATTCATGTTCTCCCGAGGTAGTAGAATCAGAAAAACATCGTGGTTTCATGAATCTCTCCTTCCCTGAAGAGTGATCCCTAGAAGTAAAATAGAAGAAACGGCCTATTACCGCAATTGCTCAAATGGCCTATTCTTGCAATGGCAAAACTGCCCTTTCACAACTGAGGTTCCCGGCTCAGACAAACACCAGATTTGAAAAGAGCTGATGATTCATGTTCTCCCGAGGTAGTAGAATCAGAAAAACATCGTGGTTTCATGAATCTCTCCTTGCCTGAAGAGTGATCCCAAGAAGTAAAATAGAAGAAACGGCCTATTACCGCAATTGCTCAAATGGCCTATTCTTGCAATGGCAAAACTGCCCTTTCACAACTGAGGTTCCCGGCTCAGACAAACACCAGATTTGAAAAGAGCTGATGATTCATGTTCTCCCGAGGTAGTAGAATCAGAAAAACATCGTGGTTTCATGAATCTCTCCTTGCCTGAAGAGTGATCCCAAGAAGTAAAATAGAAGAAACGGCCTATTACCGCAATTGCTCAAATGGCCTATTCTTGCAATGGCAAAACTGCCCTTTCACAACTGAGGTTCCCGGCTCAGACAAACACCAGATTTGAAAAGAGCTGATGATTCATGTTCTCCCGAGGTAGTAGAATCAGAAAAACATCGTGGTTTCATGAATCTCTCCTTGCCTGAAGAGTGATCCCAAGAAGTAAAATAGAAGAAACGGCCTATTACCGCAATTGCTCAAATGGCCTATTCTTGCAATGGCAAAACTGCCCTTTCACAACTGAGGTTCCCGGCTCAGACAAACACCAGATTTGAAAAGAGCTGATGATTCATGTTCTCCCGAGGTAGTAGAATCAGAAAAACATCGTGGTTTCATGAATCTCTCCTTGCCTGAAGAGTGATCCCAAGAAGTAAAATAGAAGAAACGGCCTATTACCGCAATTGCTCAAATGGCCTATTCTTGCAATGGCAAAACTGCCCTTTCACAACTGAGGTTCCCGGCTCAGACAAACACCAGATTTGAAAAGAGCTGATGATTCATGTTCTCCCGAGGTAGTAGAATCAGAAAAACATCGTGGTTTCATGAATCTCTCCTTGCCTGAAGAGTGATCCCAAGAAGTAAAATAGAAGAAACGGCCTATTACCGCAATTGCTCAAATGGCCTATTCTTGCAATGGCAAAACTGCCCTTTCACAACTCAGGTTCCCGGCTCAGACAAACACCAGATTTGAAAAGAGCTGATGATTCATGTTCTCCCGAGGTAGTAGAATCAGAAAAACATCGTGGTTTCATGAATCTCTCCTTGCCTGAAGAGTGATCCCAAGAAGTAAAATAGAAGAAACGGCCTATTACCGCAATTGCTCAAATGGCCTATTCTTGCAATGGCAAAACTGCCCTTTCACAACTCAGGTTCCCGGCTCAGACAAACACCAGATTTGAAAAGAGCTGATGATTCATGTTCTCCCGAGGTAGTAGAATCAGAAAAACATCGTGGTTTCATGAATCTCTCCTTGCCTGAAGAGTGATCCCAAGAAGTAAAATAGAAGAAACGGCCTATTACCGCAATTGCTCAAATGGCCTATTCTTGCAATGGCAAAACTGCCCTTTCACAACTGAGGTTCCCGGCTCAGACAAACACCAGATTTGAAAAGAGCTGATGATTCATGTTCTCCCGAGGTAGTAGAATCAGAAAAACATCGTGGTTTCATGAATCTCTCCTTCCCTGAAGAGTGATCCCTAGAAGTAAAATAGAAGAAACGGCCTATTACCGCAATTGCTCAAATGGCCTATTCTTGCAATGGCAAAACTGCCCTTTCACAACTGAGGTTCCCGGCTCAGACAAACACCAGATTTGAAAAGAGCTGATGATTCATGTTCTCCCGAGGTAGTAGAATCAGAAAAACATCGTGGTTTCATGAATCTCTCCTTGCCTGAAGAGTGATCCCAAGAAGTAAAATAGAAGAAACGGCCTATTACCGCAATTGCTCAAATGGCCTATTCTTGCAATGGCAAAACTGCCCTTTCACAACTGAGGTTCCCGGCTCAGACAAACACCAGATTTGAAAAAGAGCTGATGATTCATGTTCTCCCGAGGTAGTAGAATCAGAAAAACATCGTGGTTTCATGAATCTCTCCTTGCCTGAAGAGTGATCCCAAGAAGTAAAATAGAAGAAACGGCCTATTACCGCAATTGCTCAAATGGCCTATTCTTGCAATGGCAAAACTGCCCTTTCACAACTGAGGTTCCCGGCTCAGACAAACACCAGATTTGAAAAGAGCTGATGATTCATGTTCTCCCGAGGTAGTAGAATCAGAAAAACATCGTGGTTTCATGAATCTCTCCTTGCCTGAAGAGTGATCCCAAGAAGTAAAATAGAAGAAACGGCCTATTACCGCAATTGCTCAAATGGCCTATTCTTGCAATGGCAAAACTGCCCTTTCACAACTGAGGTTCCCGGCTCAGACAAACACCAGATTTGCAAAAGAGCTGATGATTCATGTTCTCCCGAGGTAGTAGAATCAGAAAAACATCGTGGTTTCATGAATCTCTCCTTCCCTGAAGAGTGATCCCTAGAAGTAAAATAGAAGAAACGGCCTATTACCGCAATTGCTCAAATGGCCTATTCTTGCAATGGCAAAACTGCCCTTTCACAACTGAGGTTCCCGGCTCAGACAAACACCAGATTTGAAAAGAGCTGATGATTCATGTTCTCCCGAGGTAGTAGAATCAGAAAAACATCGTGGTTTCATGAACCTCTCCTTGCCTGAAGAGTGATCCCAAGAAGTAAAATAGAAGAAACGGCCTATTACCGCAATTGCTCAAATGGCCTATTCTTGCAATGGCAAAACTGCCCTTTCACAACTGAGGTTCCCGGCTCAGACAAACACCAGATTTGAAAAAGAGCTGATGATTCATGTTCTCCCGAGGTAGTAGAATCAGAAAAACATCGTGGTTTCATGAATCTCTCCTTGCCTGAAGAGTGATCCCAAGAAGTAAAATAGAAGAAACGGCCTATTACCGCAATTGCTCAAATGGCCTATTCTTGCAATGGCAAAACTGCCCTTTCACAACTGAGGTTCCCGGCTCAGACAAACACCAGATTTGAAAAAGAGCTGATGATTCATGTTCTCCCGAGGTAGTAGAATCAGAAAAACATCGTGGTTTCATGAATCTCTCCTTGCCTGAAGAGTGATCCCAAGAAGTAAAATAGAAGAAACGGCCTATTACCGCAATTGCTCAAATGGCCTATTCTTGCAATGGCAAAACTGCCCTTTCACAACTGAGGTTCCCGGCTCAGACAAACACCAGATTTGAAAAGAGCTGATGATTCATGTTCTCCCGAGGTAGTAGAATCAGAAAAACATCGTGGTTTCATGAATCTCTCCTTGCCTGAAGAGTGATCCCAAGAAGTAAAATAGAAGAAACGGCCTATTACCGCAATTGCTCAAATGGCCTATTCTTGCAATGGCAAAACTGCCCTTTCACAACTGAGGTTCCCGGCTCAGACAAACACCAGATTTGAAAAGAGCTGATGATTCATGTTCTCCCGAGGTAGTAGAATCAGAAAAACATCGTGGTTTCATGAATCTCTCCTTGCCTGAAGAGTGATCCCAAGAAGTAAAATAGAAGAAACGGCCTATTACCGCAATTGCTCAAATGGCCTATTCTTGCAATGGCAAAACTGCCCTTTCACAACTGAGGTTCCCGGCTCAGACAAACACCAGATTTGAAAAGAGCTGATGATTCATGTTCTCCCGAGGTAGTAGAATCAGAAAAACATCGTGGTTTCATGAATCTCTCCTTGCCTGAAGAGTGATCCCAAGAAGTAAAATAGAAGAAACGGCCTATTACCGCAATTGCTCAAATGGCCTATTCTTGCAATGGCAAAACTGCCCTTTCACAACTGAGGTTCCCGGCTCAGACAAACACCAGATTTGAAAAGAGCTGATGATTCATGTTCTCCCGAGGTAGTAGAATCAGAAAAACATCGTGGTTTCATGAACCTCTCCTTGCCTGAAGAGTGATCCCAAGAAGTAAAATAGAAGAAACGGCCTATTACCGCAATTGCTCAAATGGCCTATTCTTGCAATGGCAAAACTGCCCTTTCACAACTGAGGTTCCCGGCTCAGACAAACACCAGATTTGAAAAAGAGCTGATGATTCATGTTCTCCCGAGGTAGTAGAATCAGAAAAACATCGTGGTTTCATGAATCTCTCCTTGCCTGAAGAGTGATCCCAAGAAGTAAAATAGAAGAAACGGCCTATTACCGCAATTGCTCAAATGGCCTATTCTTGCAATGGCAAAACTGCCCTTTCACAACTGAGGTTCCCGGCTCAGACAAACACCAGATTTGAAAAGAGCTGATGATTCATGTTCTCCCGAGGTAGTAGAATCAGAAAAACATCGTGGTTTCATGAACCTCTCCTTGCCTGAAGAGTGATCCCAAGAAGTAAAATAGAAGAAACGGCCTATTACCGCAATTGCTCAAATGGCCTATTCTTGCAATGGCAAAACTGCCCTTTCACAACTGAGGTTCCCGGCTCAGACAAACACCAGATTTGAAAAGAGCTGATGATTCATGTTCTCCCGAGGTAGTAGAATCAGAAAAACATCGTGGTTTCATGAATCTCTCCTTGCCTGAAGAGTGATCCCAAGAAGTAAAATAGAAGAAACGGCCTATTACCGCAATTGCTCAAATGGCCTATTCTTGCAATGGCAAAACTGCCCTTTCACAACTGAGGTTCCCGGCTCAGACTAACACCAGATTTGAAAAAGAGCTGATGATTCATGTTCTCCCGAGGTAGTAGAATCAGAAAAACATCGTGGTTTCATGAATCTCTCCTTCCCTGAAGAGTGATCCCTAGAAGTAGAATAGAAGAAACGGCCTATTACCGCAATTGCTCAAATGGCCTATTCTTGCAATGGCAAAACTGCCCTTTCACAACTGAGGTTCCCGGCTCAGACAAACACCAGATTTGAAAAAGAGCTGATGATTCATGTTCTCCCGAGGTAGTAGAATCAGAAAAACATCGTGGTTTCATGAACCTCTCCTTGCCTGAAGAGTGATCCCAAGAAGTAAAATAGAAGAAACGGCCTATTACCGCAATTGCTCAAATGGCCTATTCTTGCAATGGCAAAACTGCCCTTTCACAACTGAGGTTCCCGGCTCAGACAAACACCAGATTTGAAAAGAGCTGATGATTCATGTTCTCCCGAGGTAGTAGAATCAGAAAAACATCGTGGTTTCATGAATCTCTCCTTGCCTGAAGAGTGATCCCAAGAAGTAAAATAGAAGAAACGGCCTATTACCGCAATTGCTCAAATGGCCTATTCTTGCAATGGCAAAACTGCCCTTTCACAACTGAGGTTCCCGGCTCAGACAAACACCAGATTTGAAAAAGAGCTGATGATTCATGTTCTCCCGAGGTAGTAGAATCAGAAAAACATCGTGGTTTCATGAATCTCTCCTTCCCTGAAGAGTGATCCCTAGAAGTAAAATAGAAGAAACGGCCTATTACCGCAATTGCTCAAATGGCCTATTCTTGCAATGGCAAAACTGCCCTTTCACAACTGAGGTTCCCGGCTCAGACAAACACCAGATTTGAAAAAGAGCTGATGATTCATGTTCTCCCGAGGTAGTAGAATCAGAAAAACATCGTGGTTTCATGAATCTCTCCTTGCCTGAAGAGTGATCCCAAGAAGTAAAATAGAAGAAACGGCCTATTACCGCAATTGCTCAAATGGCCTATTCTTGCAATGGCAAAACTGCCCTTTCACAACTGAGGTTCCCGGCTCAGACAAACACCAGATTTGAAAAGAGCTGATGATTCATGTTCTCCCGAGGTAGTAGAATCAGAAAAACATCGTGGTTTCATGAATCTCTCCTTGCCTGAAGAGTGATCCCAAGAAGTAAAATAGAAGAAACGGCCTATTACCGCAATTGCTCAAATGGCCTATTCTTGCAATGGCAAAACTGCCCTTTCACAACTGAGGTTCCCGGCTCAGACAAACACCAGATTTGAAAAGAGCTGATGATTCATGTTCTCCCGAGGTAGTAGAATCAGAAAAACATCGTGGTTTCATGAATCTCTCCTTGCCTGAAGAGTGATCCCAAGAAGTAAAATAGAAGAAACGGCCTATTACCGCAATTGCTCAAATGGCCTATTCTTGCAATGGCAAAACTGCCCTTTCACAACTGAGGTTCCCGGCTCAGACAAACACCAGATTTGAAAAAGAGCTGATGATTCATGTTCTCCCGAGGTAGTAGAATCAGAAAAACATCGTGGTTTCATGAATCTCTCCTTGCCTGAAGAGTGATCCCAAGAAGTAAAATAGAAGAAACGGCCTATTACCGCAATTGCTCAAATGGCCTATTCTTGCAATGGCAAAACTGCCCTTTCACAACTGAGGTTCCCGGCTCAGACAAACACCAGATTTGAAAAGAGCTGATGATTCATGTTCTCCCGAGGTAGTAGAATCAGAAAAACATCGTGGTTTCATGAATCTCTCCTTGCCTGAAGAGTGATCCCAAGAAGTAAAATAGAAGAAACGGCCTATTACCGCAATTGCTCAAATGGCCTATTCTTGCAATGGCAAAACTGCCCTTTCACAACTGAGGTTCCCGGCTCAGACAAACACCAGATTTGAAAAGAGCTGATGATTCATGTTCTCCCGAGGTAGTAGAATCAGAAAAACATCGTGGTTTCATGAATCTCTCCTTCCCTGAAGAGTGATCCCTAGAAGTAGAATAGAAGAAACGGCCTATTACCGCAATTGCTCAAATGGCCTATTCTTGCAATGGCAAAACTGCCCTTTCACAACTGAGGTTCCCGGCTCAGACAAACACCAGATTTGAAAAAGAGCTGATGATTCATGTTCTCCCGAGGTAGTAGAATCAGAAAAACATCGTGGTTTCATGAACCTCTCCTTGCCTGAAGAGTGATCCCAAGAAGTAAAATAGAAGAAACGGCCTATTACCGCAATTGCTCAAATGGCCTATTCTTGCAATGGCAAAACTGCCCTTTCACAACTGAGGTTCCCGGCTCAGACAAACACCAGATTTGAAAAAGAGCTGATGATTCATGTTCTCCCGAGGTAGTAGAATCAGAAAAACATCGTGGTTTCATGAATCTCTCCTTCCCTGAAGAGTGATCCCTAGAAGTAGAATAGAAGAAACGGCCTATTACCGCAATTGCTCAAATGGCCTATTCTTGCAATGGCAAAACTGCCCTTTCACAACTGAGGTTCCCGGCTCAGACAAACACCAGATTTGAAAAGAGCTGATGATTCATGTTCTCCCGAGGTAGTAGAATCAGAAAAACATCGTGGTTTCATGAACCTCTCCTTGCCTGAAGAGTGATCCCAAGAAGTAAAATAGAAGAAACGGCCTATTACCGCAATTGCTCAAATGGCCTATTCTTGCAATGGCAAAACTGCCCTTTCACAACTGAGGTTCCCGGCTCAGACAAACACCAGATTTGAAAAGAGCTGATGATTCATGTTCTCCCGAGGTAGTAGAATCAGAAAAACATCGTGGTTTCATGAATCTCTCCTTGCCTGAAGAGTGATCCCAAGAAGTAAAATAGAAGAAACGGCCTATTACCGCAATTGCTCAAATGGCCTATTCTTGCAATGGCAAAACTGCCCTTTCACAACTGAGGTTCCCGGCTCAGACAAACACCAGATTTGAAAAGAGCTGATGATTCATGTTCTCCCGAGGTAGTAGAATCAGAAAAACATCGTGGTTTCATGAATCTCTCCTTGCCTGAAGAGTGATCCCAAGAAGTAAAATAGAAGAAACGGCCTATTACCGCAATTGCTCAAATGGCCTATTCTTGCAATGGCAAAACTGCCCTTTCACAACTGAGGTTCCCGGCTCAGACAAACACCAGATTTGAAAAGAGCTGATGATTCATGTTCTCCCGAGGTAGTAGAATCAGAAAAACATCGTGGTTTCATGAATCTCTCCTTGCCTGAAGAGTGATCCCAAGAAGTAAAATAGAAGAAACGGCCTATTACCGCAATTGCTCAAATGGCCTATTCTTGCAATGGCAAAACTGCCCTTTCACAACTGAGGTTCCCGGCTCAGACAAACACCAGATTTGAAAAGAGCTGATGATTCATGTTCTCCCGAGGTAGTAGAATCAGAAAAACATCGTGGTTTCATGAACCTCTCCTTGCCTGAAGAGTGATCCCAAGAAGTAAAATAGAAGAAACGGCCTATTACCGCAATTGCTCAAATGGCCTATTCTTGCAATGGCAAAACTGCCCTTTCACAACTGAGGTTCCCGGCTCAGACAAACACCAGATTTGAAAAGAGCTGATGATTCATGTTCTCCCGAGGTAGTAGAATCAGAAAAACATCGTGGTTTCATGAATCTCTCCTTCCCTGAAGAGTGATCCCTAGAAGTAAAATAGAAGAAACGGCCTATTACCGCAATTGCTCAAATGGCCTATTCTTGCAATGGCAAAACTGCCCTTTCACAACTGAGGTTCCCGGCTCAGACAAACACCAGATTTGAAAAGAGCTGATGATTCATGTTCTCCCGAGGTAGTAGAATCAGAAAAACATCGTGGTTTCATGAATCTCTCCTTGCCTGAAGAGTGATCCCAAGAAGTAAAATAGAAGAAACGGCCTATTACCGCAATTGCTCAAATGGCCTATTCTTGCAATGGCAAAACTGCCCTTTCACAACTGAGGTTCCCGGCTCAGACAAACACCAGATTTGAAAAGAGCTGATGATTCATGTTCTCCCGAGGTAGTAGAATCAGAAAAACATCGTGGTTTCATGAATCTCTCCTTCCCTGAAGAGTGATCCCTAGAAGTAAAATAGAAGAAACGGCCTATTACCGCAATTGCTCAAATGGCCTATTCTTGCAATGGCAAAACTGCCCTTTCACAACTGAGGTTCCCGGCTCAGACAAACACCAGATTTGAAAAGAGCTGATGATTCATGTTCTCCCGAGGTAGTAGAATCAGAAAAACATCGTGGTTTCATGAATCTCTCCTTGCCTGAAGAGTGATCCCAAGAAGTAAAATAGAAGAAACGGCCTATTACCGCAATTGCTCAAATGGCCTATTCTTGCAATGGCAAAACTGCCCTTTCACAACTGAGGTTCCCGGCTCAGACAAACACCAGATTTGAAAAGAGCTGATGATTCATGTTCTCCCGAGGTAGTAGAATCAGAAAAACATCGTGGTTTCATGAATCTCTCCTTCCCTGAAGAGTGATCCCTAGAAGTAAAATAGAAGAAACGGCCTATTACCGCAATTGCTCAAATGGCCTATTCTTGCAATGGCAAAACTGCCCTTTCACAACTGAGGTTCCCGGCTCAGACAAACACCAGATTTGAAAAGAGCTGATGATTCATGTTCTCCCGAGGTAGTAGAATCAGAAAAACATCGTGGTTTCATGAATCTCTCCTTCCCTGAAGAGTGATCCCTAGAAGTAAAATAGAAGAAACGGCCTATTACCGCAATTGCTCAAATGGCCTATTCTTGCAATGGCAAAACTGCCCTTTCACAACTGAGGTTCCCGGCTCAGACAAACACCAGATTTGAAAAGAGCTGATGATTCATGTTCTCCCGAGGTAGTAGAATCAGAAAAACATCGTGGTTTCATGAATCTCTCCTTGCCTGAAGAGTGATCCCAAGAAGTAAAATAGAAGAAACGGCCTATTACCGCAATTGCTCAAATGGCCTATTCTTGCAATGGCAAAACTGCCCTTTCACAACTGAGGTTCCCGGCTCAGACAAACACCAGATTTGAAAAGAGCTGATGATTCATGTTCTCCCGAGGTAGTAGAATCAGAAAAACATCGTGGTTTCATGAATCTCTCCTTGCCTGAAGAGTGATCCCAAGAAGTAAAATAGAAGAAACGGCCTATTACCGCAATTGCTCAAATGGCCTATTCTTGCAATGGCAAAACTGCCCTTTCACAACTGAGGTTCCCGGCTCAGACAAACACCAGATTTGAAAAAGAGCTGATGATTCATGTTCTCCCGAGGTAGTAGAATCAGAAAAACATCGTGGTTTCATGAACCTCTCCTTGCCTGAAGAGTGATCCCAAGAAGTAAAATAGAAGAAACGGCCTATTACCGCAATTGCTCAAATGGCCTATTCTTGCAATGGCAAAACTGCCCTTTCACAACTGAGGTTCCCGGCTCAGACAAACACCAGATTTGAAAAAGAGCTGATGATTCATGTTCTCCCGAGGTAGTAGAATCAGAAAAACATCGTGGTTTCATGAATCTCTCCTTGCCTGAAGAGTGATCCCAAGAAGTAAAATAGAAGAAACGGCCTATTACCGCAATTGCTCAAATGGCCTATTCTTGCAATGGCAAAACTGCCCTTTCACAACTGAGGTTCCCGGCTCAGACAAACACCAGATTTGAAAAGAGCTGATGATTCATGTTCTCCCGAGGTAGTAGAATCAGAAAAACATCGTGGTTTCATGAATCTCTCCTTCCCTGAAGAGTGATCCCTAGAAGTAAAATAGAAGAAACGGCCTATTACCGCAATTGCTCAAATGGCCTATTCTTGCAATGGCAAAACTGCCCTTTCACAACTGAGGTTCCCGGCTCAGACAAACACCAGATTTGAAAAAGAGCTGATGATTCATGTTCTCCCGAGGTAGTAGAATCAGAAAAACATCGTGGTTTCATGAATCTCTCCTTGCCTGAAGAGTGATCCCAAGAAGTAAAATAGAAGAAACGGCCTATTACCGCAATTGCTCAAATGGCCTATTCTTGCAATGGCAAAACTGCCCTTTCACAACTGAGGTTCCCGGCTCAGACAAACACCAGATTTGAAAAGAGCTGATGATTCATGTTCTCCCGAGGTAGTAGAATCAGAAAAACATCGTGGTTTCATGAATCTCTCCTTGCCTGAAGAGTGATCCCAAGAAGTAAAATAGAAGAAACGGCCTATTACCGCAATTGCTCAAATGGCCTATTCTTGCAATGGCAAAACTGCCCTTTCACAACTGAGGTTCCCGGCTCAGACAAACACCAGATTTGAAAAGAGCTGATGATTCATGTTCTCCCGAGGTAGTAGAATCAGAAAAACATCGTGGTTTCATGAATCTCTCCTTCCCTGAAGAGTGATCCCTAGAAGTAAAATAGAAGAAACGGCCTATTACCGCAATTGCTCAAATGGCCTATTCTTGCAATGGCAAAACTGCCCTTTCACAACTGAGGTTCCCGGCTCAGACAAACACCAGATTTGAAAAAGAGCTGATGATTCATGTTCTCCCGAGGTAGTAGAATCAGAAAAACATCGTGGTTTCATGAATCTCTCCTTGCCTGAAGAGTGATCCCAAGAAGTAAAATA
This sequence comes from Python bivittatus, assembly GCF_059951505.1. Lineage (NCBI taxonomy): Eukaryota > Metazoa > Chordata > Lepidosauria > Squamata > Pythonidae > Python > Python bivittatus. Next base: position 11,849,122 of record NW_028277076.1, on the reverse strand, counting down.
GAAGAAACGGCCTATTACCGCAATTGCTCAAATGGCCTATTCTTGCAATGGCAAAACTGCCCTTTCACAACTGAGGTTCCCGGCTCAGACAAACACCAGATTTGAAAAGAGCTGATGATTCATGTTCTCCCGAGGTAGTAGAATCAGAAAAACATCGTGGTTTCATGAATCTCTCCTTGCCTGAAGAGTGATCCCAAGAAGTAAAATAGAAGAAACGGCCTATTACCGCAATTGCTCAAATGGCCTATTCTTGCAATGGCAAAACTGCCCTTTCACAACTGAGGTTCCCGGCTCAGACAAACACCAGATTTGAAAAAGAGCTGATGATTCATGTTCTCCCGAGGTAGTAGAATCAGAAAAACATCGTGGTTTCATGAATCTCTCCTTGCCTGAAGAGTGATCCCAAGAAGTAAAATAGAAGAAACGGCCTATTACCGCAATTGCTCAAATGGCCTATTCTTGCAATGGCAAAACTGCCCTTTCACAACTGAGGTTCCCGGCTCAGACAAACACCAGATTTGAAAAAGAGCTGATGATTCATGTTCTCCCGAGGTAGTAGAATCAGAAAAACATCGTGGTTTCATGAATCTCTCCTTGCCTGAAGAGTGATCCCAAGAAGTAAAATAGAAGAAACGGCCTATTACCGCAATTGCTCAAATGGCCTATTCTTGCAATGGCAAAACTGCCCTTTCACAACTGAGGTTCCCGGCTCAGACAAACACCAGATTTGAAAAAGAGCTGATGATTCATGTTCTCCCGAGGTAGTAGAATCAGAAAAACATCGTGGTTTCATGAATCTCTCCTTGCCTGAAGAGTGATCCCAAGAAGTAAAATAGAAGAAACGGCCTATTACCGCAATTGCTCAAATGGCCTATTCTTGCAATGGCAAAACTGCCCTTTCACAACTGAGGTTCCCGGCTCAGACAAACACCAGATTTGAAAAGAGCTGATGATTCATGTTCTCCCGAGGTAGTAGAATCAGAAAAACATCGTGGTTTCATGAATCTCTCCTTGCCTGAAGAGTGATCCCAAGAAGTAAAATAGAAGAAACGGCCTATTACCGCAATTGCTCAAATGGCCTATTCTTGCAATGGCAAAACTGCCCTTTCACAACTGAGGTTCCCGGCTCAGACAAACACCAGATTTGAAAAAGAGCTGATGATTCATGTTCTCCCGAGGTAGTAGAATCAGAAAAACATCGTGGTTTCATGAATCTCTCCTTGCCTGAAGAGTGATCCCAAGAAGTAAAATAGAAGAAACGGCCTATTACCGCAATTGCTCAAATGGCCTATTCTTGCAATGGCAAAACTGCCCTTTCACAACTGAGGTTCCCGGCTCAGACAAACACCAGATTTGAAAAAGAGCTGATGATTCATGTTCTCCCGAGGTAGTAGAATCAGAAAAACATCGTGGTTTCATGAATCTCTCCTTCCCTGAAGAGTGATCCCAAGAAGTAAAATAGAAGAAACGGCCTATTACCGCAATTGCTCAAATGGCCTATTCTTGCAATGGCAAAACTGCCCTTTCACAACTGAGGTTCCCGGCTCAGACAAACACCAGATTTGAAAAAGAGCTGATGATTCATGTTCTCCCGAGGTAGTAGAATCAGAAAAACATCGTGGTTTCATGAACCTCTCCTTGCCTGAAGAGTGATCCCAAGAAGTAAAATAGAAGAAACGGCCTATTACCGCAATTGCTCAAATGGCCTATTCTTGCAATGGCAAAACTGCCCTTTCACAACTGAGGTTCCCGGCTCAGACAAACACCAGATTTGAAAAAGAGCTGATGATTCATGTTCTCCCGAGGTAGTAGAATCAGAAAAACATCGTGGTTTCATGAATCTCTCCTTGTCTGAAGAGTGATCCCTCAAAGTAAAATAGAAGAAACGGCCTATTACCGCAATTGCTCAAATGGCCTATTCTTGCAATGGCAAAACTGCCCTTTCACAACTGAGGTTCCCGGCTCAGACAAACACCAGATTTGAAAAAGAGCTGATGATTCATGTTCTCCCGAGGTAGTAGAATCAGAAAAACATCGTGGTTTCATGAATCTCTCCTTCCCTGAAGAGTGATCCCTAGAAGTAAAATAGAAGAAACGGCCTATTACCGCAATTGCTCAAATGGCCTATTCTTGCAATGGCAAAACTGCCCTTTCACAACTGAGGTTCCCGGCTCAGACAAACACCAGATTTGAAAAAGAGCTGATGATTCATGTTCTCCCGAGGTAGTAGAATCAGAAAAACATCGTGGTTTCATGAATCTCTCCTTGCCTGAAGAGTGATCCCAAGAAGTAAAATAGAAGAAACGGCCTATTACCGCAATTGCTCAAATGGCCTATTCTTGCAATGGCAAAACTGCCCTTTCACAACTGAGGTTCCCGGCTCAGACAAACACCAGATTTGAAAAGAGCTGATGATTCATGTTCTCCCGAGGTAGTAGAATCAGAAAAACATCGTGGTTTCATGAATCTCTCCTTGCCTGAAGAGTGATCCCAAGAAGTAAAATAGAAGAAACGGCCTATTACCGCAATTGCTCAAATGGCCTATTCTTGCAATGGCAAAACTGCCCTTTCACAACTGAGGTTCCCGGCTCAGACAAACACCAGATTTGAAAAGAGCTGATGATTCATGTTCTCCCGAGGTAGTAGAATCAGAAAAACATCGTGGTTTCATGAATCTCTCCTTCCCTGAAGAGTGATCCCTAGAAGTAAAATAGAAGAAACGGCCTATTACCGCAATTGCTCAAATGGCCTATTCTTGCAATGGCAAAACTGCCCTTTCACAACTGAGGTTCCCGGCTCAGACAAACACCAGATTTGAAAAAGAGCTGATGATTCATGTTCTCCCGAGGTAGTAGAATCAGAAAAACATCGTGGTTTCATGAATCTCTCCTTCCCTGAAGAGTGATCCCTAGAAGTAAAATAGAAGAAACGGCCTATTACCGCAATTGCTCAAATGGCCTATTCTTGCAATGGCAAAACTGCCCTTTCACAACTGAGGTTCCCGGCTCAGACAAACACCAGATTTGAAAAAGAGCTGATGATTCATGTTCTCCCGAGGTAGTAGAATCAGAAAAACATCGTGGTTTCATGAATCTCTCCTTCCCTGAAGAGTGATCCCTAGAAGTAAAATAGAAGAAACGGCCTATTACCGCAATTGCTCAAATGGCCTATTCTTGCAATGGCAAAACTGCCCTTTCACAACTGAGGTTCCCGGCTCAGACAAACACCAGATTTGAAAAGAGCTGATGATTCATGTTCTCCCGAGGTAGTAGAATCAGAAAAACATCGTGGTTTCATGAATCTCTCCTTCCCTGAAGAGTGATCCCTAGAAGTAAAATAGAAGAAACGGCCTATTACCGCAATTGCTCAAATGGCCTATTCTTGCAATGGCAAAACTGCCCTTTCACAACTGAGGTTCCCGGCTCAGACAAACACCAGATTTGAAAAAGAGCTGATGATTCATGTTCTCCCGAGGTAGTAGAATCAGAAAAACATCGTGGTTTCATGAATCTCTCCTTGCCTGAAGAGTGATCCCAAGAAGTAAAATAGAAGAAACGGCCTATTACCGCAATTGCTCAAATGGCCTATTCTTGCAATGGCAAAACTGCCCTTTCACAACTGAGGTTCCCGGCTCAGACAAACACCAGATTTGAAAAAGAGCTGATGATTCATGTTCTCCCGAGGTAGTAGAATCAGAAAAACATCGTGGTTTCATGAATCTCTCCTTCCCTGAAGAGTGATCCCTAGAAGTAAAATAGAAGAAACGGCCTATTACCGCAATTGCTCAAATGGCCTATTCTTGCAATGGCAAAACTGCCCTTTCACAACTGAGGTTCCCGGCTCAGACAAACACCAGATTTGAAAAAGAGCTGATGATTCATGTTCTCCCGAGGTAGTAGAATCAGAAAAACATCGTGGTTTCATGAATCTCTCCTTGCCTGAAGAGTGATCCCAAGAAGTAAAATAGAAGAAACGGCCTATTACCGCAATTGCTCAAATGGCCTATTCTTGCAATGGCAAAACTGCCCTTTCACAACTGAGGTTCCCGGCTCAGACAAACACCAGATTTGAAAAAGAGCTGATGATTCATGTTCTCCCGAGGTAGTAGAATCAGAAAAACATCGTGGTTTCATGAATCTCTCCTTCCCTGAAGAGTGATCCCTAGAAGTAAAATAGAAGAAACGGCCTATTACCGCAATTGCTCAAATGGCCTATTCTTGCAATGGCAAAACTGCCCTTTCACAACTCAGGTTCCCGGCTCAGACAAACACCAGATTTGAAAAAGAGCTGATGATTCATGTTCTCCCGAGGTAGTAGAATCAGAAAAACATCGTGGTTTCATGAACCTCTCCTTGCCTGAAGAGTGATCCCAAGAAATAAAATCGAAGGAAAGGCCTATTACCGCAATTGCTCAGATGGCCTAATCTTGCAATGGCAAAACTGCCCTTTCACAACTGAGGTTCCCGGCTCAGACAAACACCAGATTTGAAAAAGAGCTGATGATTCATGTTCTCCCGAGGTAGTAGAATCAGAAAAACATCGTGGTTTCATGAATCTCTCCTTCCCTGAAGAGTGATCCCTAGAAGTAAAATAGAAGAAACGGCCTATTACCGCAATTGCTCAAATGGCCTATTCTTGCAATGGCAAAACTGCCCTTTCACAACTGAGGTTCCCGGCTCAGACAAACACCAGATTTGAAAAAGAGCTGATGATTCATGTTCTCCCGAGGTAGTAGAATCAGAAAAACATCGTGGTTTCATGAATCTCTCCTTGCCTGAAGAGTGATCCCAAGAAGTAAAATAGAAGAAACGGCCTATTACCGCAATTGCTCAAATGGCCTATTCTTGCAATGGCAAAACTGCCCTTTCACAACTGAGGTTCCCGGCTCAGACAAACACCAGATTTGAAAAGAGCTGATGATTCATGTTCTCCCGAGGTAGTAGAATCAGAAAAACATCGTGGTTTCATGAATCTCTCCTTCCCTGAAGAGTGATCCCTAGAAGTAAAATAGAAGAAACGGCCTATTACCGCAATTGCTCAAATGGCCTATTCTTGCAATGGCAAAACTGCCCTTTCACAACTGAGGTTCCCGGCTCAGACAAACACCAGATTTGAAAAGAGCTGATGATTCATGTTCTCCCGAGGTAGTAGAATCAGAAAAACATCGTGGTTTCATGAATCTCTCCTTGCCTGAAGAGTGATCCCAAGAAGTAAAATAGAAGAAACGGCCTATTACCGCAATTGCTCAAATGGCCTATTCTTGCAATGGCAAAACTGCCCTTTCACAACTGAGGTTCCCGGCTCAGACAAACACCAGATTTGAAAAGAGCTGATGATTCATGTTCTCCCGAGGTAGTAGAATCAGAAAAACATCGTGGTTTCATGAATCTCTCCTTCCCTGAAGAGTGATCCCTAGAAGTAAAATAGAAGAAACGGCCTATTACCGCAATTGCTCAAATGGCCTATTCTTGCAATGGCAAAACTGCCCTTTCACAACTGAGGTTCCCGGCTCAGACAAACACCAGATTTGAAAAAGAGCTGATGATTCATGTTCTCCCGAGGTAGTAGAATCAGAAAAACATCGTGGTTTCATGAATCTCTCCTTGCCTGAAGAGTGATCCCTAGAAGTAAAATAGAAGAAACGGCCTATTACCGCAATTGCTCAAATGGCCTATTCTTGCAATGGCAAAACTGCCCTTTCACAACTGAGGTTCCCGGCTCAGACAAACACCAGATTTGAAAAAGAGCTGATGATTCATGTTCTCCCGAGGTAGTAGAATCAGAAAAACATCGTGGTTTCATGAATCTCTCCTTGCCTGAAGAGTGATCCCAAGAAGTAAAATAGAAGAAACGGCCTATTACCGCAATTGCTCAAATGGCCTATTCTTGCAATGGCAAAACTGCCCTTTCACAACTGAGGTTCCCGGCTCAGACAAACACCAGATTTGAAAAGAGCTGATGATTCATGTTCTCCCGAGGTAGTAGAATCAGAAAAACATCGTGGTTTCATGAATCTCTCCTTCCCTGAAGAGTGATCCCTAGAAGTAAAATAGAAGAAACGGCCTATTACCGCAATTGCTCAAATGGCCTATTCTTGCAATGGCAAAACTGCCCTTTCACAACTGAGGTTCCCGGCTCAGACAAACACCAGATTTGAAAAAGAGCTGATGATTCATGTTCTCCCGAGGTAGTAGAATCAGAAAAACATCGTGGTTTCATGAATCTCTCCTTCCCTGAAGAGTGATCCCTAGAAGTAAAATAGAAGAAACGGCCTATTACCGCAATTGCTCAAATGGCCTATTCTTGCAATGGCAAAACTGCCCTTTCACAACTGAGGTTCCCGGCTCAGACAAACACCAGATTTGAAAAAGAGCTGATGATTCATGTTCTCCCGAGGTAGTAGAATCAGAAAAACATCGTGGTTTCATGAATCTCTCCTTCCCTGAAGAGTGATCCCTAGAAGTAAAATAGAAGAAACGGCCTATTACCGCAATTGCTCAAATGGCCTATTCTTGCAATGGCAAAACTGCCCTTTCACAACTGAGGTTCCCGGCTCAGACAAACACCAGATTTGAAAAGAGCTGATGATTCATGTTCTCCCGAGGTAGTAGAATCAGAAAAACATCGTGGTTTCATGAACCTCTCCTTGCCTGAAGAGTGATCCCAAGAAGTAAAATAGAAGAAACGGCCTATTACCGCAATTGCTCAAATGGCCTATTCTTGCAATGGCAAAACTGCCCTTTCACAACTGAGGTTCCCGGCTCAGACAAACACCAGATTTGAAAAGAGCTGATGATTCATGTTCTCCCGAGGTAGTAGAATCAGAAAAACATCGTGGTTTCATGAATCTCTCCTTCCCTGAAGAGTGATCCCAAGAAGTAAAATAGAAGAAACGGCCTATTACCGCAATTGCTCAAATGGCCTATTCTTGCAATGGCAAAACTGCCCTTTCACAACTGAGGTTCCCGGCTCAGACAAACACCAGATTTGAAAAAGAGCTGATGATTCATGTTCTCCCGAGGTAGTAGAATCAGAAAAACATCGTGGTTTCATGAATCTCTCCTTCCCTGAAGAGTGATCCCAAGAAGTAAAATAGAAGAAACGGCCTATTACCGCAATTGCTCAAATGGCCTATTCTTGCAATGGCAAAACTGCCCTTTCACAACTCAGGTTCCCGGCTCAGACAAACACCAGATTTGAAAAAGAGCTGATGATTCATGTTCTCCCGAGGTAGTAGAATCAGAAAAACATCGTGGTTTCATGAACCTCTCCTTGCCTGAAGAGTGATCCCAAGAAGTAAAATAGAAGAAACGGCCTATTACCGCAATTGCTCAAATGGCCTATTCTTGCAATGGCAAAACTGCCCTTTCACAACTGAGGTTCCCGGCTCAGACAAACACCAGATTTGAAAAGAGCTGATGATTCATGTTCTCCCGAGGTAGTAGAATCAGAAAAACATCGTGGTTTCATGAATCTCTCCTTGCCTGAAGAGTGATCCCAAGAAGTAAAATAGAAGAAACGGCCTATTACCGCAATTGCTCAAATGGCCTATTCTTGCAATGGCAAAACTGCCCTTTCACAACTGAGGTTCCCGGCTCAGACAAACACCAGATTTGAAAAAGAGCTGATGATTCATGTTCTCCCGAGGTAGTAGAATCAGAAAAACATCGTGGTTTCATGAATCTCTCCTTGCCTGAAGAGTGATCCCAAGAAGTAAAATAGAAGAAACGGCCTATTACCGCAATTGCTCAAATGGCCTATTCTTGCAATGGCAAAACTGCCCTTTCACAACTGAGGTTCCCGGCTCAGACAAACACCAGATTTGAAAAAGAGCTGATGATTCATGTTCTCCCGAGGTAGTAGAATCAGAAAAACATCGTGGTTTCATGAATCTCTCCTTGCCTGAAGAGTGATCCCAAGAAGTAAAATAGAAGAAACGGCCTATTACCGCAATTGCTCAAATGGCCTATTCTTGCAATGGCAAAACTGCCCTTTCACAACTGAGGTTCCCGGCTCAGACAAACACCAGATTTGAAAAAGAGCTGATGATTCATGTTCTCCCGAGGTAGTAGAATCAGAAAAACATCGTGGTTTCATGAATCTCTCCTTCCCTGAAGAGTGATCCCAAGAAGTAAAATAGAAGAAACGGCCTATTACCGCAATTGCTCAAATGGCCTATTCTTGCAATGGCAAAACTGCCCTTTCACAACTGAGGTTCCCGGCTCAGACAAACACCAGATTTGAAAAGAGCTGATGATTCATGTTCTCCCGAGGTAGTAGAATCAGAAAAACATCGTGGTTTCATGAATCTCTCCTTGCCTGAAGAGTGATCCCAAGAAGTAAAATAGAAGAAACGGCCTATTACCGCAATTGCTCAAATGGCCTATTCTTGCAATGGCAAAACTGCCCTTTCACAACTGAGGTTCCCGGCTCAGACAAACACCAGATTTGAAAAAGAGCTGATGATTCATGTTCTCCCGAGGTAGTAGAATCAGAAAAACATCGTGGTTTCATGAATCTCTCCTTGCCTGAAGAGTGATCCCAAGAAGTAAAATAGAAGAAACGGCCTATTACCGCAATTGCTCAAATGGCCTATTCTTGCAATGGCAAAACTGCCCTTTCACAACTGAGGTTCCCGGCTCAGACAAACACCAGATTTGAAAAGAGCTGATGATTCATGTTCTCCCGAGGTAGTAGAATCAGAAAAACATCGTGGTTTCATGAATCTCTCCTTGCCTGAAGAGTGATCCCAAGAAGTAAAATAGAAGAAACGGCCTATTACCGCAATTGCTCAAATGGCCTATTCTTGCAATGGCAAAACTGCCCTTTCACAACTGAGGTTCCCGGCTCAGACAAACACCAGATTTGAAAAAGAGCTGATGATTCATGTTCTCCCGAGGTAGTAGAATCAGAAAAACATCGTGGTTTCATGAATCTCTCCTTGCCTGAAGAGTGATCCCAAGAAGTAAAATAGAAGAAACGGCCTATTACCGCAATTGCTCAAATGGCCTATTCTTGCAATGGCAAAACTGCCCTTTCACAACTGAGGTTCCCGGCTCAGACAAACACCAGATTTGAAAAGAGCTGATGATTCATGTTCTCCCGAGGTAGTAGAATCAGAAAAACATCGTGGTTTCATGAATCTCTCCTTCCCTGAAGAGTGATCCCTAGAAGTAAAATAGAAGAAACGGCCTATTACCGCAATTGCTCAAATGGCCTATTCTTGCAATGGCAAAACTGCCCTTTCACAACTGAGGTTCCCGGCTCAGACAAACACCAGATTTGAAAAAGAGCTGATGATTCATGTTCTCCCGAGGTAGTAGAATCAGAAAAACATCGTGGTTTCATGAATCTCTCCTTGCCTGAAGAGTGATCCCAAGAAGTAAAATAGAAGAAACGGCCTATTACCGCAATTGCTCAAATGGCCTATTCTTGCAATGGCAAAACTGCCCTTTCACAACTGAGGTTCCCGGCTCAGACAAACACCAGATTTGAAAAAGAGCTGATGATTCATGTTCTCCCGAGGTAGTAGAATCAGAAAAACATCATGGTTTCATGAATCTCTCCTTGCCTGAAGAGTGATCCCAAGAAGTAATTTGGAAGTAAAGGCCTACTACTGCATGTGCTCAAATGGCCGACTGTAGGGCGGGTGAAACTCCACTTTCAGAACTAAGGTTCCTGGTCCAGTCAAACACCAGATTTGAAAAAGAGCTGGAGAGGGCGGAGCTGGCGTTGCGGCTATACGGCGGGCGATCCTGGGCTACCAGGATCGCAGCCGATATCTCCCCCCCCGGATGGTCCCGATGGACCTAAGCCGTCCCGTAGAGACGGTGAATGTAAAGGGCGCGTCCTGTGGATCTCAGGGACACCGGAAGTCCCAGATTGATCCCAGGAGGAGCTCTTAAAGCCGGCGGAGGAGAGGCGGCCGTTTAATGACTGTGAAAGGCGGGACAGCTGCAAAGGAAGAAGAAGGAGAGGGATGTCAACCAGGTGAGATGGACCTTTACTATTCAACTATTCTTAGAGAACACCTTAAATAACTTAAAGAGATTTTTACAAGTGAAGAAAAGTGGATTAAGCGGCGAGATTGAGCCTTATAAAAAAAAGGGGGGGAAAATCTTTGTTTTTTAACTTTCCCTTTTTAGTGGAATTGGCAAGATGTTTTTCTTTTAAAAAAATATATTTTTAACTGGACTGGCTTTTTCTTTTCAATACTCAATAATCTTTTAACTCAAGCTTCTTTTTTAAGTTTTTTTTATTTTTATAAGAAACCTATATTTTTTGTTTTGGAAATGGGGAAAGTGGAGTTAAGAGAAAGTAAATGAAAGAGTTGCACTGCCATCTAGAGGCTTGATACAGTGTTTTTTTTTCATTGTGACGTATACTCAAGGACTTTGGGCTTTCTAAAAAGATAGTGGGATGTGCATGTTTATACAGGTGCCATCCGAATAACTATAAATAAGAAAGCGGAGTTGAAAGCGATTTTGAAAATATTCAAGCCTTGTTTAGTGGCAGTAGCTCTTCTTTCTGGTAGAAGCTTTGTTTTGCTCTCTTATCCCCCCCAGCTGGACTTTTAAAGAGACCTCGCCTTTCCCCTCCTCTTCTTTTTTTTTTTCTTTCTCTTGGCAAGAACAAAGATAAAGAATCCTTTGACTTAATGAAGGTCTATACAAGGGGTTTGATAATAGACTATATGAGAAACATAATGCAGAAAAAGATTTTTAAACTATCGAGGATGACTATAAAAAACTGGAAGAAGAGCTGCAGAAATTCCCGCAAAAAAAAAAAAAGACATCAAAGTTAAAATGGACTAATTAAACATAAAACGGGATCAATGGAAAAGGAAGAAATAGCACAAGAAATCAGAAACACTAAACAGAACTATTTTGAGGCTTATAAACTGAGAATCGAAAAGGGTTAATCAATTGATAAATGAAGAGGGACAGACTTGTTTTTGGTAATGAGGGTGAGAAAAAGATTATACAAGATTATAATGGAAAATTGTACTAAGAGAATACTTAAGAAGAAGAAGTAAAACAATATTGAAAAAAACTACTCCAGATGCCTAAAGAAAAAACGAGGGGAATACAACAATGATGGAACTGACAGAAGCTTCAAAAAGCAGAATGTTTGAAAAGACATTTATTATTGCTTTCTCTTATCCAATAATATAGAAAAAGGAATAAACAGCTAGATATTTTGGGATATTGAATGAAAAGGGTGAACTTAAAACTATGCAAGCGTTTGAATAAGGTATAAAACTGAGATATATAGTAAAGAATTGTATTTGATTGTAAATGTTTTAAGATATTAGACTAAAATTCATACATGGTTGGACATAGTAACATATAGATTTTAAACTAGAGATATTCTTGTTGAAACATGTAGTGAAGAATGAAGCATGTTTTGATAGTGGTTAGAACTGTAATTTTTAAGAACTGGAAGAATGAAAAAGTACCTATGCAGGAGGAAGTTATTGAAAATTATGGAATGTGCAGAGATGAGTTAAATTGATATTTGAAATTAGAGTAAGAAGATAAGCAATTTTATATGATACGGGATTTGTTTTATTAATGGTTGGATGAGAAAATATAGTAATGTAATGGATTAGGAAATTTTATAATAGAAATTTGATATTAATTACTATATACATATACATATATAATCGATGGATAAAAATGTATTACTAATCCTATAATGAAAGCTGAAATTTCTTGTAATAAATGATTTTATAGACTAGCTACAAATGATTAATAATTGATAATAGATAAGTATACAAGTATATTTTGAATAGATGATATGAGAATTTATATAAATCAGTGAAGATTATGAAAGGGGCACCAATGATTTGGTAACTGGTTGACACACGGTATAAAATGGAAAATGTTTTTTTTTATGCCTTTGTATGTTCTTGTTTGTTTATGTATGTTTTGTGTTTGTTGTAAAGAATAAAAAGTTTTATTAAAAAAAAAAAAGATTTGAAAATGAGCTGAGCATTCATGTTCTCCCTTGGTAGTAGAATCAGAAAAACATTATGATGTCATGAATCAGTCCTTCCGCTAAGAGTGATTGCAAGAATAAATTTGGAAGTAACGGCCTACTACCGCATATGCTCAAATGGCTGATTGTAGCGAGGGTGAAACTACACTTTCAGAACTGAGGTTCATGGCCCAGACAAACACAAGATTTGAAAAAGAGCTGAGGATTCATGTTCTCCCTAGGTATTAGAATCAGAAAACAACATGGTTTCATGAATCTGCCCTTACCTTAACAGTGATCCCAAGAATAAATTTGGAACAAACGGCCAGTACCGCATATGCTCAAATGGCCCATTGTATCGAGTGCAAAACTCCACTTTCAGAACTGAGGTTCCCGGCCCAAACACCAGATTTGAAAAAGAACTGAGGATTAAACTTCTCCCTAGGTAGTAGAATCAGAAAACATCATGGTTTCATGAATCTGTCCTTACCTTAACAGTGATCCCAAGAATAAATTTGGAAGAAACGGCCAGTACCGCATATGCTCAAATGGCCGATTGTTGCGAGTGCGAAACTCCACCTTCAGAACTGAGGTTCCCAGCCCAGACAAACACCAGATTTGAAAAAGAACTGAGGATTCATGTTCTCCCTAGGTACTAGAATCAGAAAAACAACATGGTTTCATGAATCTCTCCTTGCCTTAGGAGTGATGCCAAGAATCAATTTGGAAGTAATGGCCTACTTCCGCATATGCCCAAATGGCCGATTGTAGCGAGGGGGAAACTCCACTTTCAGAACTGAGATTTCCAGCCCGGACAAACACCAGATTTGAAAATGAGCTGAGGATTCATGTTCTCCCTTGGTAATAGAATCGGAAAAACATCACGGTTTCATGAATCTGTCCTTGCATTAGGAGTGATGCCAAGAATCAATTTGGAAGTAACGGCCAGTACCGCATATGCTGAAATGACCGATTGTATCGAGTGCGAAACTCGCCTTTTAGAACTGAGGTTCCCAGCCCAGACAACCACCAGATTTGAAAAAGAGCTGAGGATTCATGTTCTCCCTTGGTAATAGAATCGGAAAAACATCACGGTTTCATGAATCTGTCCTTGCATTAGGAGTGATGCCAAGAATCAATTTGGAAGTAACGGCCAGTACCGCATATGCTGAAATGACCGATTGTATCGAGTGCGAAACTCGCCTTTTAGAACTGAGGTTCCCAGCCCAGACAACCACCAGATTTGAAAAAGAGCTCAGGATTCATCTTCTCCCTAGGTAGTAGAATCAGAAAAACATCATGGTTTCATGAATCTGTCCTTACCTTAACAGTGATCCCAGGAATAAATTTGGAAGTAACAGCCTACTACCGCATATGCTCAAATGGCCGATTGTAGGGCGGGCGAAACACCACTTTCAGAATTGAGGTTCCTGGCTCGGACAAACACCAGATTTGAAAAGAACTGAGGATTCATGTTCTCCCTAGGTACTAGAATCAGAAAAACACCATGGTTTCATGAATCTGTCCTTGCCTTAGGAGTGATGCCAAGAATCAATTTGGAAGTAACGGCCTACTACCGCGTATGCTGAAATGGCCGATTGTAGTGAGGGCGAAACTCCCTTTTCAGAACTGAGGTTCCTGGCCCGGACAAACACCAGATTTGAAAAACAGCTGAGGATTCATGTTCTCCCGAGGGACTAGAATCAGAAAACATCATGGTTTCATGAATCTGTCCTTACCTTAACAGTGATCCCAAGAATAAAATTGGAAGTAACGGCATATGATGAAATGGGTGATTGTAGCGAGGGCGAAATTCCACTTTAAGAACTGAGGTTGCCGGCCCAGACAAACACCAGATTTGAAAAAGAGCTGAGGACTCATGTTCACCCTTGGTAGTAGAATCAGAAAAACATTATTGTGTCATGAATCAGTCCTTCCGTTAAGAGTGATTGCAAGAATAAATTTGGAAGTAACGGCCTACTACTGCATATGCTCAAAAGGCCGATTGTAGGGCGGGCGAAAGTCAACTTTCAGACCTGAGATTCCCGGCTCAGACAAACACGAGATTTGGAAAAGAGCTGAGGATTCATGTTCTCGCTAGGGAGTAGAATCAGAAAAACATCATGGTTTCATGAATCTGTCCTTGCCTTAGGAGTGATCCCAAGAATAAATTTGGAAGTAATGGCCTACTACCACATATGCTCTAATGGCTGATTGTTGCGAGGGCGAAACTGTCAGGATCTACACAAACCAGAACCTTCAATTATTTTTACTTTGCTTTTATTGCTAACCATACTTTTGCTTTTATTGCTAACCATAGATCAATAGTGGAATACTGGGAATGTTATTCTAACCGTTTGCTTGACCTGCCATAAAAAGGGGGGGAAGAGGAGGCCAGGTGCCGTTATCTCTATCTTGAACCAGACATCCAAGGCCAGGAGGTGTGAGAACCGGAGCAAGGCACGAAGAGCTGCAAGCGGGAATAGAAACCTAGAAGGGGGGGAAGTTGGGCTTAAAAAGACAAGGCTTTGCTATGTTGAATCAGACTCAACAAACTATGATGCTGTATGCTTCTCCTGAATAAAGAAATCTCTGATGGAACTTTTGGTCTCCAGAGGATTTACTGAATTTTGGGATTGAGTGTGCGGACTCTGACAGAAACTCCACTTTCACAACTGAGGTTCCCGGCTCAGACAAACACGAGATTTGAAAAAGAGCTGAGGATTTATTTTCTCCCTAGGTACTAGAATCAGAAAACATCATGGTTTCATGAATCTCTCCTTGCCTTAGGAGTGATCCCAGGAATAAATTTGGAACAAACGGCCTAGTACCGCATATGCTCAAATGGCTGATTGTAGCGAGGGTGAAACTCCACTTTCAGTTTCGCAAGTTGATTTCCTGATTCCTCTTGCTAGGTAGAACAGGACTTGGTCAAATCTCATTTTCGACTGAGCTTAAATCGTTGGTTGCCAAACTGGATTTCTGCTTTCACCCTAAGGGGTATTCTATGGATTGTGAAGATTAGGCCTTTCTGAACTTGTATCAAACGAAGTAGACCACGTTCGGATGACAATTCTGAACTCTCATGGATGGCTAAATCATCGGTGTAGTTCACTTTCCACCTGTTGCTACTTTTGATATGGACTCTATTTTGTTACTTGCAGTAATGATGTCACAACCTGCATCACCCTACTATTGTTTTACATTATATTGCATTCGATGGGAGTTGGATTGTTTTTTTTTTCTGCCTATTGTAACTAAGGAGGGGGGGGTTGCAGTTAAAGGTTGTAATAGGAGGAGTAACGGGTGGAGGGACGATGCTTAACCCTATATGGGCAATTTAGACTGGCCTGATTGCCGGCAAGGCAGCTGGGGCCCAAAGAGCCAGGAAGGAGCTCGGGGAGGAGGGGGACGAAGGAGAGAGGTCAACACCAGGTGACGAAGAATCGAGATGCCAGGCAATAAGGGGAGGGGGGATAAATAGAGGGAAGTTTACCCAAGGCTTTAGTTTTAGTAATGTTCTGTTTGCTAGCTACATGTACCATTTAATAAAGAAGTATTTTTCTGAACCAAGCCTGGTTGCGTGAGAATGCTTCTGAATTGGGTTTTGGACATTGTGGACTTGACACCATGATGTTTTTCTGATTCTACAATCTAGGGAGAACATGAATCCTCAGCTCCTTTTCAAACCTGGTGTTTGTCTGGGCCGGGAACCTCAGTTCTGAAAGTGGAGTTTCGCCCTTGTTCTAATAGGCCATTTAAGCGTAGGCGCTTGTAGCTTGTTTCTTCCAAATTTCTTCTTGGGATCACTCTTCAGGCAAGGAGAGATTCATGAAACCATGATGTTTTTCTGATTCTACAACCTCGGGAGAACATGAATCATCAGCTCTTTTTCAAATCTGGTGTTTGTCTGAGCCAGGAACCTGAGTTGTGAAAGGGCAGTTTTGCCATTCTAGAATAGGCCATTTGAGCAATTGCGGTAATAGGACGTTTCTTCCAAATTACTTCTGAGGATCACTCTTCAGGCAAGGAGAGATTCATGAAACCACGATGTTTTTCTGATTCTACTACCTCGGGAGAACATGAATCATCAGCTCTTTTTCAAATCTGGTGTTTGTCTGAGCCGGGAACCTCAGTTCTGATTGTGGAGTTTCTCCCGCGCTACAATTGGCCATTTCAGCATATGCGGTAATAGGCCTTTCCTTTGATTTTACTTCTTGGGATCACTCTTCAGGCAAGGAGAGATTCATGAAACCACGATGTTTTTCTGATTCTACTACCTCGGGAGAACATGAATCATCAGCTCTTTTTCAAATCTGGTGTTTGTCTGAGCCAGGAACCTGAGTTGTGAAAGGGCAGTTTTGCCATTCTAGAATAGGCCATTTGAGCAATTGCGGTAATAGGCCGTTTCTTCCAAATTACTTCTGAGGATCACTCTTCAGGCAAGGAGAGATTCATGAAACCACGATGTTTTTCTGATTCTACTACCTCGGGAGAACATGAATCATCAGCTCTTTTTCAAATCTGGTGTTTGTCTGAGCCGGGAACCTCAGTTCTGATTGTGGAGTTTCTCCCGCGCTACAATTGGCCATTTCAGCATATGTGGTAATAGGCCGTTTGTTCCAAATTTATTCTTTGGATCACTCTTAAGGGAAAGAGAGGTTCATGAAACCAAGTGGTTTTCCGGATTCCCCTTGCTAACTACAACATAAATCACCAGAACTTGTTCAATTCTGGTGTTTTTTACTGAGCTGTAAACTTCAGTTGTCAAAGTTGAATTCTGCATTCAATATATGAGGCATCGTAATGATCGGTAACAATACCCCTCTCTATGATGGTACATCAAGCTACAAAAGTGTCATAGGCTAGATTCAGAAGCGAATTCTGAACTCTTGTTGGGTTTCTAAGTCAACGGTTTAGGTCACTTTCCCCTTGTTTCTACTTCTTGTAGGCACTCAGTGTCAGGTTCGGTCAGCACGGGGCTTCGGGGAAGCTCGCAGCCAGACCACGCGAACTCCACCGGCGGCAGCTAGCGAGGAAAAGAGGAACTGAAAGCGCCGCTAATTAATGAGCCACCTGCGCCCAGCCAAACAGGAAAACCGCAGCAGAAGCTTTAACTATACACTGATAACGGTGCGAGCCAACAATGAACGGGGCCGCAGGCAGCGAAACAAGATTGCAACGCAGCGCAGAACCCGCGGGCTTGCACGTAACGGGGAGGGACCAACCCAAGCCGGAGGGGACTGCCAATCAAGGACAATGGACCCTGACCGAACCTGCCATCATGGACAATCAAGAGGGATTATTGGGGGGCCGATAATCCGCAGCGGTAACGCGATCGCGGGGCAGAAAAAAGCGCGGGAAGGGGGGAATATAACGAGTGATGCAATTGTACCAAGCCAGTCCTGGCTTTGCTTGTGACTGTTACGTTACGCATGAGTAAACCTCTTTTGTGAACCACACGTGTCACGGGAGTTTCTCTGTCGAACTGGGCAAACCTTACACTCAGTTTGGTGACTTGCAGTACTGAAGCAATTTTCTCAAATTTGTTCTTAGAGCATTCTTAAGGAAAAGAGAGATTCCTGAAACCAAGTAGTTTTCCTGATTCCCTGTGCTAGGTTGAACATAAATCACCAGGAGTTGTTAAAATCTGGTATTTGAGCTTCAGACTTTAGTTGCCAAAGTTGAATTCTGCATTCCGTCTACCGGGCATTATAGGGACAGGTAAAATGAGGCCTCTGTATCATGTTGCATCAAACTAGATAGGGTCAGAGACTGAATTCAGCTGACAATTCTGAACTCTCATTGGATTGCTAAGTCAAGGGTGTAGTTCACTTTCCCCTTGTTTCTACTTCTGGTATGCACTTCATTTTGTGACTTGCTTTAGTGAAGCTATTTTGTCAAATTTGTTCTTTGAATCACTCTTAAGACAAAGAGAGATTCATGAAACCAAGTGGTTTTACTGATTTCCTTTGCTAAGAAGAACATAAATCAGGAGTACCTTTTCAAATCTGGTGTTTGAGGGAGCTGCAAACTTGAGTTCTCAAAGTTGATTCTGCTTTCCCTCCAACAGGCATTATAGGGACAGGTAAAACGATGCCTTTGTATGAAGTTGCATCAAACTAGATTAGTGTTGTAGACTGCATTCAGATAATTCTGAACTCTCATTGGATTGCTAAATCAATGGTGTAGTCAACTTTCCTCTTGTTTCTACTTCTTGCAGTAATGAAGCGATTTTCTCAGATTTGTTCTTGTTCTTTCTAAAGGCAGAGAGAGATTGATTAAACGAATTGGTTTTCCTGATTCCCCTTGCTGGGTACAAGATAAATCACCAGCACTTTTTCAAATCTGGTGTTTGAGCTGCAAACTTCTCTTATAGTTGAATTCTGCATTCATTATAAGAGGCATTATAGGGATTGGTAACAATATGCCTCTGTATGAAGTTGCATCGAACTAGATAAGTGTCATAGACTTCATTCAGATGACGATGCTGAACTCTCATTGGATTGCTGAGTCAATGGTGTAGTTCACTTTCCCCTTGTTTCTACTTGTGCTATGGGCCCCTTTTTGTGACTTGTGGTGATAAAGCTATTTTCTTAAATTTGTCCTTTGGATCACTCTTAAGGGACAGAGAAATTGATGAGACCAAGTGATTTTAGTGATTCCCCTTGCTTGGGAGATCATGAATCACAAACTCTTTTTGAAGTCTTGTGTTTGATCGATCTGGATACTTGGTTAGCAATGATTATGTTATAAAATGGATTGCAGAAGACAGTATGGGAAATGCAGATGAAGAAAGCTCTCAGATTTAATTAGAAGAATAAATATATTGATTAGAAATACTTGGGTTAGAGAGTTAATACTTTTGATTCACAAAAGTATTAATTATTTTCTTTTACACTTACCATGATTCCTTTAAATTAAATTTCACACATTAGAAATTTAATTTAAAGGAATCATGGTAAGTGTAAAAGAAAATAATTGCAGCGATGTTGGACTACCCTCTTCTGGTTAGAGAGATAGGAAAGGATTATTTGGGTGGAGGGAAATATTGTGTGACCATTTCTTGCATTGGACCGCCCTCTTGCAGTCAAAATCCCAGTCATTGTTTTAATTAAGATTATAAGACGTAATTTGTCAATTTCTTAGAAAAATAATTCTATTTATTTTCAATACAAAGATTCTTCAATACAAATATTTATTCATTTAATTAAGTGTGAGAGCTTTCTTCATGTACATTTATGATACTATATACAGAGCTGAACTGTAAACACTAACATTTCCAGATCAGTCAAACACCAGATTTGAAAAAGTAATAGTGGAAAAGTGCTTACAGTTAAATTCTCCATTCGGTATAGATACATATGTGTGTGTGTGTGTGTGTGTATAGGTATAGGTATAGGTATAGGTATAGGTATACATGATAGGAATTGATAAATTGAGTTCTCTCTATGATGTTGCGTCAAACTAGAGAAGAGTCATTTAGATGACTCCATAGACGGCTTTTAGCACTCCATAGCAGAAGTATAAAGAAGAAGAAAGTGAACTACACCCTTGATTTAGTAATCCAATAAGAGTTGAGAATTATCATCTGAATGCAGCCTATGACACTTATCTAGTTTGATGCAACTTCATATAGAGGCACCAATCCCTATGGTGCCTTTTATAGTGAATGCAGAATTCACCTTTGACAGCTAAAGTTTGCAGCTCAAGTCAAACACCAGATTTGAAAAAGAGCTGGTGATTTATGTTCTACCTAGCAAGGGGAATCAGGAAAACCTCTTGTTTTCACGAATCTCTCTTTGCTTCATGATGTTGCAATAAACTAGATAAGTATCATACACTGCATTTAGATGAGGATTCTGAACTCATTGGATTGCTGATGTAACGATGTAGTTTACTTTTTCCTTCTTTGCACTTCTGCTATAGACTCCATTTTGTGATATGCTGTAATAAGGCAATGTTTATCAGATTTGTTGTGTTGTTCTATCTTAAGGCAAAGTGAGATTCATATGAAACAAAGTGGTTTTGCTGTTTCTCTTTTATAGAGAGAACATGAATCAATAGCTGTTTTTTAAGTCTGGTGTTCCATTGACTTGGAAACTGAATGGTTACAGTGAAATTCGGTATTCGATATAAAATGTGACTTAGGGGTTGGTAACACGAGGCCTCACTAGAATGTTGAATTGAAATAGATAACCCTAGTACCCTGCATTTGCTCACAAATCAACTTGGGGGAGATTAAGAGCAAGTGTTATTAGAATTTCAAATTCATTTAATTACTTATTCATTACTTAAATTTATTCATTCCTTATTCAAATTTATTTTATTGTTTTTAGTACTATTTTATGTGGATTAGACATGACTTTCTGTTGTTGATTTCAGTTTGAAGAGATCTGCATTTTTCTTGCAAATCCTTTTTTATTTATTTATTTATATATCAATACTCAGAAAAACATTGTGTCAACTGGTTCTCTTTTCAGGTACATAAATCATTCACCCTGTTTTAACAACAACAACAACAACAACAACAACAACAACAACAAGTCAGAGTATTGCTCCTAATATTGATTTATCTCACATCATAACAGTTCATATTTTACTTACAATATTTAAAGTGTCAAAGTAGTTCTTCGTATAAATCATTGATCAACTCATAACAATAATAATAAGATTAATATAGTCTAGTAATTTTCTTGCAAATCTTGAAGACGTCTTTTTTTAAAGGTGTCCATGTAACCACTAGATGGCGCTCCAACCCAGGGATTGAGACCTTCATTCTCTCAAACAGAGCAGATCGTGCTGGGAAATCCCAATGATCTGAACGAATTATTTAAACTGGGAAAAATAGACTGCGGTCCCCTCTAATTTTAGGTTCATTAAGTTATGTGCCATCATGTAATATATTTTAATATATAACACTGGAAATTAATAGAATTATAAACATTTTATAAACATTTATAGCTATAAGAAGGAACTCTTGTAGAAAACATATTTGGAATTATCAATTATAATTCAAATCTTGTTGCTAATTAGCCTTCATAAGACTTGCCTCACTTTTAAATGACTCTTATTTCTCATGTTGTACTATGCAATGTTGAAATAATTAAGGAACACATATTGTTACACACAATATGTCTTAGTCTTTTTTTTAAATCTATAATTATTAAGAATTTTACATACAGTAAAAGTCAAATCGAATGAAAAAGATAGAAAAGAAAGAAAAAAGAAGAAAGTGCAAGAAAAGAAAGGAAAGAAAGAAACTAAAGTTATGAAATATAATGACTTCTGATCTTCTCTTCAACAGATAACTCCTCTCTCCCTCTTAGAAATTATACAAATTGTTTCGACCCCTCACTTAGTCAACATCTTTTTAATCCTCAAACCTATAAATCATCATATCATTTTTTCTTCTTTCAGCAAAAAATACATATAAGGTTTTCAGTCTTTCAGAAAAGTTTTTGTTCTTTTTTCTCTGACCAAACAGGTCAGCTTTGCCATCTCAGCAGATGTTGTCATTTTCACAATCCATTCCTCCACTGCAGGAATTTCATTGTTCTTAAATCGTTGAGGATATGCTATGTTGCTGACTGCTGACCATACACAAAATCTATCTACCATGAGCCATCATCATCATCTTTATCACAGTCACAGACCAGAATTACAAATAAAAATACATTAAAATACATTGAAATACATTAAAAATACATTAAATGGTGAACAGCACATGATAATATATTTACAGATTGGTGGGGTCATCTGCCTAATTTTGCAGACAGTATAACAAAATTTAGCTCCGTTCAGGGAAACTAAATCATTCTGATCAGATAGCAACAACTGGACATAAAAAAATATCAGAATGTCCTGGGTATTTTATCAGATGAGGACTTATTAGATGGGTTTGTGAGTCCTTATAAAAAATACAGTATAACAGGACGTGTGCTATAGTTTCAATAGCCCCTTGTCCACAGGGGCACAATCTCAGCTCATATGGGACTTTTTGTCGGGCAGAGTGATAATCACAAACACTCCTGTTTGTGCAGAGCGCAGCAAAAACTCCAGGAAACTATTAGCCATGACAGCAAACACAATGCAATGTCCTTTTCTTGTTTCCCAATGAAATCCAGTCAGAAAATATATACTAACTGGTGTTTATTGATAAAAATGCAAAATTCCATAAAATGCAAATATCATACAAAATATAAAGAAAAACACATCTTCTCATTTAATGTAGCATCCAAGACTTATTAGCAACACAAGCTTAACAAAATCTCTAGCTACAAACTCTTAGAGAAGAGGTACGCTACTTGGTACTTTGTTACAACTACGTAGCCCATAAAACCTACATAGTGGCTAACACTAAAACAACTAACAACTACTCAGAGAGACTGAACATTTTCCTCCCCTTGTATTATAGCTCTATGCCACCCCCACTGGGTAACTAGCATACACACACCAATAGGTGGCAGTAAATAGCACAATACACAACACACAATAACAGGTGTTTTTCACATGATCTCTGTAGTCAAAATATTATTTGTTATTGTTGTAGAGATAACGGGATGAATCCTTTCCCATGAGAAAGAAAATCCTGACACTTTTTTGTATCAGCCTCCAAAACTGCTTGTAGGAAGAGCATTACAGCGTGCTAGAGTTAGTGCCCTCAGAAATTTGGAGACAGTTATGTAATTTAGGTATCTTGCTGGTTTGTAAGAAAAGGCTTGACTGCTCAAAAAAACATTCTTAGGCAAAGCAGACTGGTCCTGCTGGACTTCCAGGTCTTTGATATGCTGTTTGAAGTCACTGAGTGCACACTCGTAGCCCATCATTAGGAAAGCCTCACTAGAGAAGCCGAGATGTTGAAGTTTTTGTAAGATAGACCTGAACCATACTGATTTATAATTATCCTTGAGAAGGAAAGAACCCAAACCTGTGGGGAAAAACAGTAGTTTCAGCCAATGTGCTGTAATACAAGTCCATGCGCCCGTTTCGACTTTGGACAACCCTGCTTCCCTCCTTAGTGCTACATTTGGGATACAAGGGGCTACCTGAAATATGGCCCTTAAGAATTTGGATTGAACCCTTTCCAGAGGTGTAGAGAAGGATAAGGTCCTAGCTGGGCACTGAAGAGTAATTGTGGGCGAGCCTTAGCTGAGTATAACTTCAGTGCTGCTGGGATATGCTGTGCTCCCCTGGTAAAATGAAAGGATTGGATTGCAGCCACTGTTTTTTGAGTGTTTTGTGCAACGTAGCTTTGGCGTGCACTGCGTTTAGTGGAGCTATGAAAAACCATGCCCAAATATTTAAAGGATTTAACTTGTTCAATATTCTGGCTGTTTATCCTCCAAATTTGCAGTTTAGGTCTCTTTGCAAAGACTAAAATTTTAGTCTTGCTATAATTGATTTCAAAAGCTTCTTCAGAGCAATAACTGGCCAGAGCACTCATGGCTCCTTTGAGTCCAATTTGTGTTTGTGATAGGAATACTATGTCATCTGCATACAACAAAGTTGCAATGTGCCTGTCTGCCAATTTTGGAGGGTGATATTCTAACTGATTTATTTTGGCCACAAGTGGGTTTATATACAAATAAAACAGCAGAGGAGCTAAAATACAACCCTGCCTCACTCCTCTGTGAGTTGGAATCTCACTTGTGTGGTGGGCTTGCGTACGACATTGAACTTTGATTCTAGAGTTCTTATAGAGATTATGCATGAGCAACAGTAGTCTTCTATCAATGGTAGCGTGGAGGAGCTTAGACCAGAGCCTTGCTCTGGGAACCAAATCGAATGCAGACCTAAAATCAATAAAAGCGGTATATAAAGTCGAACCTGTTTTAGATGCATATTTTTCAGCCAGATGTTGGAGTATAAGGGCATGTCTGTAGATAGATTTTTTTTTATCCGCACTCAATCGTGGCCAATTCTGCAGTGACTGCCTGAACGAGTCCCTGCAGTTTTCATGGCAAGGTGTTTTAGAAGTGGTTTGCCATTGCTTTCTTCCCAGCTGGCGAGCGCAGGAAGTGAGGTTTCCGTTGCTTCGTGCTGTTTTTTGGGCGTACGCGGCTTCCACATTACTGGCAACTGGTCCTGTCTCCTGTGCGAGGTGCCACTAGCGTTTTTCCTCCCACTGGGGTGAGAGTACCCATTTATCTACTTGCAGATGCTTTCGAGCCGCTGGGTTGGCAGAAGCTGGGGATGAGACAGAAGCTCACTCTCCCACACAAAACTGGGCTCGAACTGCTGAAGTGTTGACCATTTCTGGCCAGCAACTTTCAGCGTCATTATGCCGCTGCGCCACTGCGTCCCCTATTGTAGATAGAATGTCCGGACCTAAAACCTGCTTGCTCATCTACCAATATATGCTCTGAGTTGATCCAGTCAACTAGTTTATTGTATAAGTGTCTGGCATAGAACTTACTTATTATACTTAACAAGCTAATAGGCCTGTAATTAGCAGGCAAGTCTCAAGTGCCCTTTTTATAGATGGGCATGATAATGGCTAGGCCCCAGTCCTCTGGAATTTGTGCAGTGCAATCGATATAGGTAAACAGGGAAGCAACAACAGGGGTCCACCAATCCAAATTGTTTTGTAGTATTTCCGGCGTAATGAAGTCATTGCCTGGAGCTTTACCAGGCTTTAGCTGATTTATAAGCCTCTTTATTTCAGCATGTGTGACAGGGGCCCAATTTGGGAGCAGGTCAACATTGAGATCTAAGTCAACTATATGGGCCTCTTCTTGTGAATATAATGCTCTAAAATGGTCTTCCCACACAGATGCAGATATAAGGTGAGGAAGTAAAAGGGGCCTGTCAATTGAATGGAAAACTATGAGGTGCCAGAAAAGAGTGGAATTTCTGGCTTGAGAAGCTGTTATCAGTTGCTGCCAGGAAACCCTAGTGAATTCTCTTTTCTTGTTTTGTAAAGAAATGTTTATATTGTTTCTTTAAAAGCATAAAATCTTGGATGGGGTGCTCAACTAGGTTCTCTTTATATAGCTTAAATTCCCTGATCAGTTTACTTTTGGTCTCAAAACATTCTGCATCAAACCAGGGTTGGGAAAAATAAGTCTTGCCCCCTGGGTTATCTCTTCTCCTTGATATCTGGGTGGAAATCACTGGCTGGAATAACTGGATCAGTTGTGTAAATGTCTGCAGGGGAGAGTCCCCAGACCCCTCTCTGACTATGGTGGAGTGGGGTTGCGATGCTGATTCAGACAGAAGCAGCTGAGCAATTTGATCACTAAGTTGCTGAGTCCTTTTGACACGAACAAACCTCAGCTCTGAATCTGAATCCTGAAATGGGGTGGGTTCTGTTTCCAAAAAGCAATTGTCAAATGCTTTTAATACTTGGAAGATGATCACTATCAGATCGATTTCCTTAATAAATTTTTTGTACAGAAGTGATCAGATTCCATGAGATTAAAGTACAGTCAATCAGGGAAGGTCTTGAGCCAACCCAGTGGGAAAATTCACCAGGGAAATCACTACTAATAGATCCATTCAGTAAATATAAATTTAATTTGTTAATTGTTTGTAATAGATGTCAGGTTCAGCCGGGCTCAGCGCATGCCAGACAAGCCAGCCGCCATTCCGCCCAGCTAGTTCCAAGCACGCCTGGTCAGCTTCCTTGCCTCAGGCGCAGGCGAGCGAAAAGGAAGCGCTCACCGCAAGTTAACTGCCGGCAGGTGGCGGTAATTA
The DNA here is from genome assembly GCF_059951505.1 of Python bivittatus. Taxonomy (NCBI): domain Eukaryota; kingdom Metazoa; phylum Chordata; class Lepidosauria; order Squamata; family Pythonidae; genus Python; species Python bivittatus. The sequence continues at coordinate 11,823,445 of NW_028277076.1, read as the reverse complement.
GCCCGCGGGAAGGTTTCCATTATCTTGCAACAAGTGGGACTTCCCCAGCTGCCGGAGGCAGGCCGCCGACAACAGCAACAAAGAGCTCTGCAGTTCAAGCCGCGATCAGCCGCCCATCAAGCGCAATCGTGAGTCAGCCACATGGGACCTGCCTCGCGAGTAAGACGGCCAGGAAGCAAAGGACCCTGACTGAACCTGCCATCGAACTGAGGGGCGGAGAGCCGGGGGCAAAAGGCAGGGCTGGCAAAGCGCGGGAATGGGTTGCCTCTAAAACGATATGTAATCTGTGCCAAGCCAACCCTGGCTTTGTTTGTATCTACCCACATTACACCCGAGTAAACTTCTTTGACTAAACTCATGTTTCGCGAGAGTTTCATTCAGCGCTGAATGTGGCAACTCTTACAATAGACACAGCCCCTTTTGAATCTTTAGATTGCTGGATTAACAAAGAGGGAATTGTGACTGGTTCTGGGGGATACTGGTGGAACTGAGTAAAAAGTGCCTTATCATTTGCCCCCACCCTAGCATTTAGGTCACCAGAAACTATTACATGAGCTAAGGGATTATTTGACACGAGAGTACTTATGTATTCTCGTGTCCACCAATTTAGTCCATCAATTGTTAAATTGGGACCTACTTTGAAGCGGTGAAAGATAAACATTAACCAATAACAATAGAGCATTATTAAATTTTATCAGCACAGATGTTGCATAGCACTCCATTGGGTCTAGCAGTATACTATTTGAACATAGTTTGGTTGAGATTTGTACACTTAATCCACCACACAATCTGCCTCGTCCTGTTCCAGGGGCTGCAGGAAGTGAGAAGGATTTATACCCACTTATGAACAACTTGCTGTAGAGCCAGATTTCTTGGAGTAGGAGTAGGTCGAATTCAGCAATATAGTTTAAAAAAGCAGAGTCCTTGGATTTAGCGTTCCAACCTGCAATATTCCATGAGAGAATAGTTAGATTTAAGAGCATCCAAATGTCGATCTGAATTCCCAGGTGTGACCATTATTAAAGGCAAATCCTGAGAGATGGTAGAAACATGAGTTGCTTCATGATGATTATGAGAGAATCTGTCTTATATAGGTCTCCTGAAAACAGAATATTCTAAATGGGGTGGTAGGCTAAAGAATGAGGGTGGAGACAGTCAATTTGTTTCTGGAGCTGGGACTATATTATCAATACTTCCCATGTAGACACAATTATTATAAGATTCAACTTTTCTCATCATGGGTTGTGACTGTTGCTCTCCTTTGTCTTGGGAGCCAGTATTCCACAGATTTTGATCTGATACTAGCGTTTCTGCAAATGGTAGTGGGCTCAGTCCATCCCTCTCATTTTCTAATTGCTGTACTTGAAAGTGACTAACATCATGTTGATGGCTATTTTCAGGAAATCGCTCCAATTCAGAATTTCCCTTGACTTGTATTGATATAGAATGACAAGATATAGATGGAGCACCCCCTTGCTGAGTGGAATCAGAATTAGGATCCACACTAAGTTCAATGGGATAAAGCGACTCTTGAGATTGCTCTATCTGGTTCTCCAGTGCCAGTGATAGTCACCGGCTACAGTTGTATCCTCTGAATGGTTAATTAGAACTTGTGCTATAATATCCTGCTGAGTGTCCTTTTCCTTTGTATGTTTTTGCTTTGGACTGGCACACCTTCTCTTTTTTTTTATTGGAGATTTTGTGCTTTCAGAAACCAGACTCATTTCCACAGAGGAGCAGCTAGAGGGGAGCAGGGAGTTTCCGTCACGTTAGTTACCAATTTCAACATTGATCTTACTATTCCAATTTTATTTAAAATCAGTTGTTGTTCTCCTGGGGGAAGGCTGGCAAACTGATGGATTAATACTTCCTCGTCATCCAAAAACTGTATCTTTCCATTAAGTGAATCTGGTATCTCTTTTTCATTATCCTTATCTTCTTCTGTCCTTGTTAACAGAGGAGTCCTTTGCTTTACTGATAGTGAGCCGTTACATTTAGAGTTTTCAAGGTTCATGTCATCCTCCCTCGCTGACTTGGCTCTCCACCCAGGCTTTAGCAGAGACTGAGTTTGGGTGTTATAAAGCACACGTATTGGCCAGATATAATATTTCCTTAAAGAATTTTCAAGCCTAAAAAGCATTGATGGGAGAATAATCTATCCAAAAGTTAACAATATTTTTTTACATCCATGCCTACTGCAGAGCCAAGAAATCTCTATTAGAATATACCCTACAATGTAAGAGTTGGGAGAGAGAGTTCAGTATTACTTGTCTGTTATGCCACCTGCCCCTATTTAAAGGTGTATCGGCAACTTGAAGTAAATCCTATGTCTCTGCAAAACTAGCCTCTCCTCCATGTCTTCTCCTTCTGAGAACCTCCATGCCACCCGTGCTGTCTGTGGATTAGGGGTGAGTTTTGAAGCATGGGAGTTGCTACTTGCTTTCTTATCTAATTTGGAGATACAATTTCCTATTAGAGTCTTTAGTTTGTCTGTCTGTTTATATTGGCTTCCGAGAGCTGATCATATATAGCAATGACTGGGCTGTTAAAAGACGGTTCTTGGCAACCAAGTCCAAGTCTCCTTTAATGTTGCTCTTAGTATTAACCGTGTCCTCCCCTCTATCTCCGGTTAAAGCCTCATTTTCAACGGAAAGACCATCATCCACATCCCAGTCCAATGAGGAACAAGAATCACCAACGGAGGTTACAAGGGGAGAAGAAAAAAGGGAAGGAGACTTCCTTGCAGTGTCCACTGGCTGGAATAAATTCTTTATCTTTGATTGCCTCAAAGTCATCGCAGCCTTGTCTTGTTTAGGATTTCCTCTTGGCTGTGTCTCCAGTTTGTGCCTCCTTTTAAACTTTCTTTTCAAGTTCTTTATTGTTTTTGTTTTTGTTTTTGCTTTCTGATTTTGCATCCTTGGATGGTATTCAGGGTTGTAAATCCTACTCTCACTTCGTCGGCAGATGTCTGAAGCTAATGGGTTCCAGAGTCCAAAATCTAAAATCCTAAAATTACTAATCCTAATAAAAGAAACTAAAATTACTAAGATCACTAATTGATATTGAGTAAAATGAACTATCTTAAAACTACATATAAAAGGTAAATAAAATAAGAGGATTAGGAGCTCACTAAAAAGCTATCACACGGTGGCCATCTTGCTCTGCCCCCCATGAGTCTTTTCTAATTCATTGCACATAAAAAGAGTTCTGGTTTCTTTACAATATTTATCTTTAAAATGCTTTGCATTTAAAATTATTAAATAAATAAATAAATAAATAAATAAATAAATAAATTTATTAATTTAATAATATTAAATTATATGAATTTTTATCCAAAATTTCTTAGCTTTTTCACAAGTCCACCGTGCATAGTAAAATGTCTCCTCATGTTTTCATATTTCCAACACTGGTTTGAAATACTTTTGTATATTTTTGATAATTTCTGTGGTGTCAGTACTAACAATACATCATTTTATAAAAGTTTTCTATTAAGTTATGACACATGTAAATTTAATACCAGTTACCTACAAGTGTCCATCTGTACATTATATCCAAAATTAATAGTCCATTTTGTCATGCAGTCTTTCACCTGTTTATCTTCTGTTTCAAATCTTAACAAAAGTTTATACATTTTTCCTATTACATGTTCATCGCTTTTATATAGTTCAGTTTGAAATTCCATTTTGTGTTTTTAAATTCCAGGTGTCTTTTTATCCATATTAAACCTTTCTCTTAACTGAACATATGAAAACCATCGAAAACTATGTCCTTCTGCAGTCAATTAATTTATTAAATTTATATGCCACCCATCTCCTCCAGAGGGTGTCTCTGGGCAGCTTACAATTAAAATCCAAAATAATAAAAACAATAAAAATATAAATATCCACATTAAAATAACTGGCAACAATTCTATATAAAAAGACTATATACAATTCAAGATGATTGGCGGAGTGGTATCGATCATCCCGCTAGCCAATTCCAGCAATGCAAGCCCCCATCAGGCCCCCAGGCCATCTGGCATAGCCATGTTTTTACAATGTATTGTCGAAGGCTTTCACTGCCGGCATACGATGGCTGGTGTGGGTCTTCCAGGCTGTATGGCCGTGGTCTTGAAGTCTTGTTTCCTAACGTTTCGCCAGCACCTGTGACCGGCATCTTCAGAGTGCAGGAGCACAGACAGGAGCAGTTCTCTCTGTGCCCCTGCCTCTGTGGCTTCAAGACCACGGCCATACAGCCCGGAAGACCCACACCAGCCATGTTTTTACACTTTTTTGGAAGACCAGGGGAGTGGGGGTAGCGCACACCTCAGGTGGTAAGTTGTTCCACAGGGTGAGGGCCATGGCAGAAAAGGCCCTCTTCCTAGACCCCGCCAGCTGGAATTCCTTGACTGGTGGGGCTCACAACATGCCCCTTCTGCCACACCAAGTGGGGCGGGTGGATATAATGGGGACGAGATGGTTCTTCAAATAACCTGGTCCTGTACCATGAAGGGCTTTAAAGATAACCAACACCTTGAACTGGACCTGGAAGCAAACTGGCAACCAATGCAGCTCGCATAACAGAGGTGTTATATGTGCCACCCTAGGGGCATTCAAAACTGTCCGCTCCGTTGCATTTTGCACCAGCTACAGTTTTCAAATTCTCTTCAAGGGTAGCCCCATGTAGAGCACATTGCAGTAGTCCAAACAGCAGGTGACCAGGGCACTGGTGACCGTGCGGAGGGCCTCCTGATCCAGGAAAGGGCATAATTGACGCACAACACAAAGTTGCGTGAAGGCCCTCCTAGACACGACTGCCACTTGCTCTTCAAATAGGAATCATGAATCTAGGAGGACCCCCAGGTTACACACTGAGTCTGTCTGGAGTAGTGCAACCACGCCCAGAACCAAAGATGATAAGCTCCTAGATCTTGAGGCTCCCCATAACCACAGCCACTCCACTCCGTCTTACAGGGTTCAGTCGAAGCCTGTTGTCCCCCATCCAGGCCCCTACATCCTCCAGGCACCGCGAAAGGGTGGTCACGGCATCACTCAAGTCACCTGGGATGGAGATGTATAACTGGGTATAATCTGCATATTGATGATACCTTATCCCATGGTGCCAGATGATCTCACCCAACGGTTTTATGTAGATGTTAAATAGAAGTGACAAGAACACTGAACCCTGAGGCACCCCACAAAGTGGGGTGGGACCTCTCATCTCATCCAATCCAGGCCTTTTTTTAAAAAATTTTTATTTAACTTGTCCCCGCCCATCTCCCCACAATGGGGGACTCTGGGCGGCTTACAACACACTAAAAACATAAATACAATTAAAAGTTATAAAAACCAAGCATTAAAAAATAAAAAAGCTAAAAAATCCAAGAGGCCGATGGGGGCCACACCAGGCTGCTAAGGGGCCAGCCAACCCCATTTCTGATATCCTCCCTCCCCGCCCCAGGCCAGATGGCAGAGCCAGGTCTTCAAATCCCTCCGAAAGGCCTGGAGTGAGGGGGCCTGTCTCACCTCCGGGGGCAAGATGTTCCAGAGGGCGGGGGCCACAGCAGAGAAGGCCTGCCTTCTGGATCCCGCTAAACGAAGTTCTTTTACCGCGGGGATCCGAAGCATGCCCTCTCTGAGATCGGGTGGGACGGGTTGAGATCGTGGGGGCGAGGCGGTCCTTCAGGTAGCCTGGCCCCATGCCATGTAGGGCTTTAAAGGTGATAACCAACACCTTGAATTGGACCCGGAAGCAAACCGGTACCCAATGGAGCTCACGGAGCAAAGGTGTTATATGGGTCCTTCTTCGGGCTCCAAAAATTGCTCGTGCGGCCGCATTCTGGACCAGCTGGAGCTTCCGGATACTCTTCAAGGGTAGCCCCATGTAGAGCGCATTGCAGTAGTCTATCTGGGAGATAACGAGGGCATGAGTGACTGTTCGTAGGGCATCCCAATCCAGGAAAGGGCGTAACTGGTGGACAACCCGAAGCTGTGCAAAAGCCCTCCTGGCCACGGCTGCCACCTGCTCTTCGAGCAGGAGTCGTGAATCCAGGAGGACCCCCAAATTACGCACTGGGTCTGTCTGGGGCAGTGCTACCCCATACAGAACCAACGATGACAATGTCCCAGATAGAGGGGAGCCATTAACCCACAGCCACTCCGTTTTGCCAGGGTTCAGCTGGAGCCTGTTGTTCCCCATCCAGACCCTCCCAGCCTCCAGGCACCGCGAGAGGGTGGACACGGCATCACTTACCTCACCAGGGATGGAGATGTATAGTTGAGTATCATCAACATACTGATGATACCTCATCCCATGGTGACGGATGATCTCACCCAGTGGCTTCATATAGATGTAGAAAAGGAGCGGAGAGAGAACCAAACCCTGTGGCACCCCACACAGGAGGGGCCGAGGATGGGACCTCTCGCTCCCTATCACCACTGATTGGGATCGGCCTGGGAGAAAGGAGGTGAACCAGCACAAAACTGTGCCGCCCACCCCCATATCACTGAGCCGTCCCAATAGGATACTGTGGTCGACGGTATCAAACGCCGCTGAGAGATCAAGGAGAGCAAGGATGGTTGCACTACCACCATCCCGCTCCCACCAGAGAACATCCATAAGTGCGACCAATGCCGTTTCCATTCCATAGCTGGGCCTGAAACCTGACTGATAAGGGTCCAGATAATCTGTTTCCTCCAGGACCCTTTGGAGCTGCAAAGCCACCACTTTCTCAACCACCTTCCCCAAGAAGGGGAGGTGGGAGACTGGATGAAAGTTGTCCAGTACAGTAGGATCCAGGGAGGGCTTCTTGAGGAGGGGGTGCACCAATGCCTCTTTAAAGGGTGCTGGAAACACTCCCTCCTGCAAGGATGCCTTAACCATCTCCTGGATCCAACCACATGTCACCTCCCGAGCTGCTTTCACCAGCCTTGGAGGAAAGAGCTGAACTAGCACAAAAATGTGCCACCCAGCCCCAACTCCTGCAGCCGACCCAAAAGGATACCATGGTTGATGGTATCAAAAGCCGCCGAGAGGTCAAGAAGAGCAAGGATGGATGCACTCCCCCCATTCCGCTCTTGCCAGAGATCATTTAAAAGTGCAACAAATGCTGTTTCTGTCCCATAACCGGGCCTGAAACCTGACTGAAAGGGGTCCAGATAATCTGTTTCCTCCAGGGTCCTCTGAAGCTGTCACACAGCCACCTTTTCCACAACCTTATCTAAAAAGGGAAGGTGGGAAACTGGACAAAAGTTGTCCAAAAGGGTGGGATCTAGCAACGGCTTCTTGGGTGGGGGGGTAGACGAGGGCCTCTTTAAAAGGCATCGGGAACAGTCCCTCCTGCAAGGATGAATTGACCACCACTAGTACTCACCCCAATGTCACCTCCCTGGTGGTTCTAACCAGCCAGGAGGGACAAAGATCTAATGCACAGGTAGCTGCACTAGGACCCTGAGGACCCTGTCCACTTCCTCAGGTCCAACAGGATCAAACTGTTTCCAGATAACCAGGTAAGTCCACTCCCTGGGTGTCTCCACCAGACCTGCATCACGCTTAGCCTCCAACTGGGAGTGGATCTGAGTGATTTTATCCATCAGGAGTTCAGCAAATTCCCCTATCCTCCGATCTCTCCTTACCCAGGAGGGACCAAGTGGCCCAGAACAGGGCCGCTGGGCAACACTCTGCAGATGCAATAAGAGCAGAGAAACAATGGCATTTCTCCACCATTATCACCATGAGGTAGGCCTTAACAGCGGTTCTAACCTGTGTTAAGTCAGACTCGTCCTTAGTTTTCCACCAGTGGCGCTCTAGATGTCTCTTGGCCCTTTTTAGCACCCTTAACTCCTCCATATACCACGGGGAGTGCCGGGAGGTGATGACCAAGAGAGGACACACAGGCATGATCCTGTCCTAGGCCCTGGCCGCCTCCTTATTCCAGGCCTTGCAGGTTCATCAGTCACCAGGGGTAGACTGTTCGAATAGGTCCTGCCTCCCTGCAGAGGGGGGCAACATAGGAGAATCTCAAGGCCACCAGGGAGTGGTCTGACCATGACAAAGGGGACAATACCAAATACCCCACCAGATAATGTGGCCACTGCTCTGACAAGAAAACCATGTCTGGAGTGTGACCACTGTCCTGGGTCGGGCCATGGATAACCTGGGATAGGCCCTTGGCTGCCATAGTGGCCATGAACTCCCAAGCTGCCTCCATGGCCAACCCCAGGGATAGCAGATTAAAGTCCCCCAAGACCATAAGCCTGGGGAACTCCACTGCCAACCTTGAGATCGCCTTCAGCAGCTCAGGCAGGGAGTTTGCTATGCAGCAGGTAGGCTGGTACAGAAGCAAAACTCCCAACTAATCCCACGAGCCCATCTTCAGGAGCAGGGTGTCACATCCAGCAACATGTGGAACAGAGCCCCTGAAGGCCAGCAGAGATTCACAGATGACAACTGCCACACTTCCTCCCCTATCCTGGGGTCTTGGTTGGTGCCAAACCCTAAACTTGGCTGGACACATTTCCGAAAGGCCAACACCCCCTTCTGGTGTTAGCCAGGTCTTGGTAGTGCATGCCAGGTCAGCCTCCCCAGTAAGGTCATTGTTTCTGTTCTGCGTGTCACCACTTAATTTAAAATTTTGATATGGTCAATAGACTAAATCAATAAAATTGATTGACTGCTAATTTAAAATTTGCAAGACTGATACCAAAGAATGAGAATGCTAAGGGAGATGCCAGGACATTAATAAATCTTGAAAAGATTTATTAGGAAATCGCCCCTAATATTTACAGCATCAGAGGTTCCCCAAAACAGCCAGGTGAGCCCTAACAGCACAGGGAAGGTTACGTTCCAGAACTTGACTCACAATGAAGCTGGGTAAATCTTATAGGCTCTTTTCCCTACTCTCCCACCCCTTGGAATTCTCACCTCTTGTTCTAGGACAATTAGCAAGGGGAAATTAACGTTTGTATTTGTAAGAGTTGCCCTATTCAGCACCAAAGGAAACTCTCGCGAAACACAGGTTCAGTCAAAGAAGTTTACTTGGGTGTAATGCAGGTGGTTACAAACAAAGCCAGGGTTGGCTTGGCGCGGTTACATACAGCCGTTTTATAGGGTTCCCTCCTTGATCCGGAGTTACCCCTTTTCCTGCCCTTCTCCCCATTGCCTTGGGTTACTAGTTTGCCCGTGGTGTTCTCCCCCTCGCCCAAATGGCAGATTCTGCCATGTTTCTTCGTCTCCCTGATTACTGTCCTTTGTTTGTGGGGTTGTTGAGTTCGCTGGGCTTTTCTTCTGCAGGCTAAGCCGGGGCTCCTTAATTGCTCGCCGATCGCTGCGCTTCCGAGCCGCTGCGGTTTGCTTTGCCAGGCACTCAAGGGAAGCCAGCTTTGTTACAAAGTATCTGCTCCTGCCCTGAGTCAATGGCCGCCACCTGCCGGCCACTGACTTGTGGTTCGCCCGACTTCCTCTTTTCTGCTGCCTACACCTGAGGCGGTGAAATTGACTGGGGGCAGTGAAACTGAACAGTGGCGTTGGCCGTTGGCCGTGCTGTGCTGGCTGAATCTGACAGTATTTACATTCATTGAAAAGGAAAAGATTACAAGAGAGTAAACAATCACACAATGGGGAATACCCATTGAAAGGAATGCCTTGGCACTAACTGCTTGCTTAGTGTGCTGGCGGCTGCAATCCCACAAGAAAGCCCTTAGGATGAAACTGATGGCTTATGCCCTTGCGAATTTCAGATAGCATCACAAGCCAGCCAAGGATGCTAATTAACTTATGATTAGCACTTTTTAGGGAAGGCTCCCTACAAAGAAAAACAGTTCAGGAAGAGATAGCTTTTTAAGCAATCTCTCCCCTCTGCAAGGGGGAAATTCTGTGAAGAGGGAAAGGGAACAAACAAAGATGCAAATTAGGCAGTCAGACACAGGACAGTCATGAATGGTGGGGGGCGGGGGGCTTATTATTGACGAAAGCCCAGGCCTCTGTAGGTCTGCTGACCAGGGTCTGGGTTTGAGCACAGAGGGCTGGAACATATCACCAGTATTACGCAATGGGAGCTCCTTGCCCTGAAATGGACTGCGCTCCAGCTCCTGTTATAATGTCCCATCCCCGTCACCACTATAATCCCCTTACCCACCCTGTTATGCCCAAAGTGCTCTTCCACCCACATCCTGGCCTCCAGTCTAGGGGGCTCAGCATCCCATCAGCCATTCAGAATACTGAATTGGCAACCATTCAGCCCAAGGGGATTACTGGGGGCGGGGGGTGGGGAATGGCCCCTGCGGCACTTCAGCTACTAGCTCTCAGCACCAACAGGAGCTTAGTCCCCCCAACTCCCACTTCCCTTACAACAGCCCCTCTCTCAGCCAGCCTCTCTCACTAGTTGGTGAGAAGAGGGGCAATGTCCACTCCCACCCCTCTCCTGCCTCATGTCAGGTTCAGCCTGGCTTAGCATATGCCATTCAAGCTAGCCACCATTCTGCCTAGCTAAGTTCAAACGCGCCTGGTCAGTTTCCTTGCCTCAGGCGCAGGCGATCGAAAGAGGAAGTGCAAACCACAAGTAAACTGCCAACAGGTGGTGGCAATCAACCTGCAGCAGGAATCAAGTACTTTGCAACAATCGGGACTTTCCCCAGCCACAGCAGGCAAGCAGCTGACAATAGAAACAAACGCGCTCAACCGCCCATCAAATGCAATCGTGAGTCAGCCTCATGGGACCTGCCACACAAGCAAGACAGCTGGAAACAAAGGACCTTGGCTGAACCTGCCATCGGGCCAAGGCGGCGAGAGCCGGGGGTGAGGGGCAAGGCAAGGATGGGCAAAGGCGGGCAGGGGCGGTAAGGGGCGGTCAGCAGGCGGGACTTGCTAAGCGTGGGAAACGGGGAGACTATAAAATGCTATGTAACCTGTGCCAAGCCAACCCTGGCTTTGTTTGTAATCACCTGCATTACACCTGAATAAATTGCTTTCGTACGAGCCTGTGTCTCATGGAGTCTTTATTCAGTGATGAATGCAGCAACTCTTACACCTCACACCCGGGAAGAGGGTAGTACATCCACACAACGCCCCCCCCACAGATCCACACCACAAGCACTCCAGTCATCCTGGCCCCTACCCTGGGGGTTGCTACCCCAATCACGTTAGGGGGCTAAAAACCCAGACCCCCCCCCCCCGGTCCCAGTGTCTGTGGGCCTTCGGGCTCTGGCCTCCAACTCAACAATCGCAACCGGCCCAGCCTCAGTCCCGCCGCTGGAGCTCTCACCACTGCTGTTGGTGGCAGTGCTGCTGTTGGCACCAGGACCCACAGCGCTGGGCATTGACTCCAGTTCCTCTCAGCCCAGCTGGTCCAGCTCTTACCTCCGACAATGTCCTTGGCTCAGCTGCAGGTCAGGCCCTGATTGCTGCCACCACTGCCACTGTTGTCACCACCCTCAGGCCCGGGTGTTGTTTCCAGCCCAAACAGTATGGCCTCAGCCTTGGCACCTCACCCAGCACCCTCCCGCCACTGCAGCCACCACAGCTGCTGTCGTCTCCCTGGGTCTGAGCGCCACTCCCACACTTGCCCTTGGTTGCCCCTGGACTCTCTCAGATGTTCACAGCCCAGGTCTCTCTTGGCTGCCACCGCAACTCTCTTCACCCCCGTGACAACTGGCATAGGTGGATGTAACGCCGGGGGTCCTCTTCACTCATGCACCATTCACCCCATACCCCAGTGCTGTTCATGGCTGGGAACCTTGTGCTGGGCATCCACTCCCTACCACCATCTTGAATGTGTTCTGTATCCCGTCATCTTGAATGAATGAAGCCCTATCAACATAAGCAAATTGCTCTATGCATAGCAACTAACATTAATGCCCTTGTTCTCTTCCCAACTGTTCTCTTGACATCATCTTGAATTCTCCATCTTCCTGAATTAATAGGTCTTGATATGTTAGCTGTTTCTCCCTATCTGCTGTTTCCCTTCTATAAAATGGTTCTTTGCTGAGGTCAGTAAAGGTATCTTTGGACATAGCCTGGGCTTATATTTATTCTATACTCTCAATATGGCACTTCTTACCTAATGATTTTTGAAATCTACATTAACTTTTTCATACCAAAAAGCTTCATGTCAACTAAACCTCAGGTGATGTTTTTCCAATTCTAACATTGTTTCTCAGCAGCTCTTTCATCCAAACTAAACAGCAGGCTGCAAAATAAAATCAGGCAACCTGAATCCTCCTCTGTCTTTTACAGCTTGCAGAATTTTATATTTGATTCTTGCTTTCTTGCCCTACCATACAAATTTGGATAAATCTTTTTGCTGTTGTTTAAAAGGTGTGTCATTTTTTAAAAATAGGTATTGTTTGGAATAAAAACATCATTCTAGGTAATACATTCACTTTTATCACAGAAATTCTTCCAAGCAATGATAGTTGCAAATTTCCCCATCTTAGAAAATCTTTCTTAATTTCATTCCATTAACATTCTAAAATAACACACAATTCATATTAAACATAATAATACTTAGATACTTTACTTCTTTCTTGATCTGAAAACCATTTTTTTCAGTCAGTTCTTTTTGATCTTCTGTTCTCATATTTTTGTTAACATTTTTGTTTTCTCTTCATTAATTTTAAATCCAGCTACTGAGCCAAATTCTTTCAACTTTTTTATTAATATATCTATTCCTTCCAAGCGATTATCAACTATTAAAACCAAATCATCTGCAAATGCTCTTCATTTATATACTTCTTTCTTCACCTTTACCACAGTTATTCTCTCTTCTTGTTTTCTACCTCTGTTGAGAACTTTCAAAGCCAAAATAAACAGCAATAGTGAGAGTTGGCAACTTTGTCTTGTCCTTTTCTGTATTTCACAAGGTTTAGTCAATTCACCATTAATTATAATTTGTGCTGTTTGTGATGTTGTCAGATCTGCGATGTTCAAATCCTAACAAAGAAAAATCTCTTGGAAACTCATGTTAAGTTCAAAAAGAAATTCATTTATTAGAACGTACATGCAACTCTAAGTGAAGCATTGCTGAAACTAAAGCTTTTCCCACTTTACTTTTACCCCTACTTCTCACGCCCCTTTTTCCAGGCGCCTTTCTATTTCTTGCAGAGGTGCGACCTTGCACATTCTTGGCTTTTGATAACAGCTCATCTTTCCTGGCCTTTGATAGTACACCAGTTCCTTCTACTTTCATTACTCCCCTCCCCCCTCCTAAAGAATGGCAGAAGCAAAGCAAGCAACTACTACTTTAATATTTTGATTGCTGAAGGTTCTGACATGCTGACCCTCCAAAGAAAATAGATCCTCCATGATTCTCCTTGCAGACCTGTAGCAATAGGATATAAGAAAACAGTGTATAAAACTATATGTAATTACTTGATATTTACAATGTACATTTATTTGGGTTTGTCTGGATATTTTTTTATAGATGTCCTTAATTAATTCTGGTGTTTTCATATGTTTTTTTAGCTACCCATTCAGCAAAAGATTTGGGGAAATTTTTCCATCGCACAAGATATTGTATTTCACCCCTATGCCTTCTTACATCTAGTATTTTCTTTATTTCAAAGTGTTGTTCACCTTCAATCATTAAGGGTTTTGGTACTGGGGGATTTGATGCCATTTGGGGGATTCCTTATAGGGGTTCAATAAATCACAGTGGAACACAGGATTAATCTTACTTAGTTATTTTTGGTAATTTGAGACGGACTGACACTGGGTTAATTACTGTTTCAATTTCAAATGGTCCAAGGTATTTATGCCCTAGTTTCTTTGATGGCTGTAACAATTTCAGATCCTTTGTTGATAACCAGACCTTGTCTTCAACTTTCCACTCCTCTTCTGGCACCCTCTTCTTGTCTGCATATTTTTTGTAACTTTCTCTCCCCTTCCTCAGAGCTTGTTCTGTGATTGGCCATAAGTCTCATTTGTTTAACCCATTCGTCTGCTGAGGTCACCCCAGTCTTTTCATGAGGCAGTTCAGGGATCGGCACAGTCTTCCCCTGTAGCTATTTTAAAAGGCAAAACCCCCATACTGTACAGTATTATTATAAGCAACCTCTGCATAAGGCAGAAAATCTACCCAATTGTCCTGTTGGTAGTTTATAAAACATCTTAAATACTGCTCCAGTCCAGCGTCCTGTCATTCACTTGCTCTGTCTGTCTGTAGATGGAAACTTGAACTTAGACCCTGTTTGGTTCCAATGAGTTTCATAAATGCCTGCCAGAATTTTGAAGTGAACTGTATCCTGTGGTCACTGATCACCCTCTTGGGGCATCTGTGGAGCCGGTAGATGTGCCGAATGAACATGGTTGCTAACTCAGTTGCCGATGGGATTGCCTTGCAAGCTATAAAATGAGTCTGTTTGGAGAATAGGTCTGTAACCGTCCAAATTACTGTTTGCTTCTTGCTTTCAGGAAGATCTACAATAAAATCCATTGCAATCTCTTTCCAGGGTCTGGTTGGGTTTGCCACAGGCTACAGCAATCGCCTGGGTTTCCCCCCTTGCCTTTTTACCATTGCACACATGGGACATGTGTTTATGTAGTCTCCCACATCTTTCCTGATTGTTGGCCACCAGAATTGTCTCTGAAGGAGGTGTAGGGTTTTTATAAACCCAAAATGCCCAGCCATTTCATTGTTGTGGCTTCTTTCCAGCACTCCTTTTCTGGCCCCAGCAGGGACATATCGTCTATCCCCTCTCCACCACGCTCCTTCCCTCTCCACCAGAGATGCTTTATTTTGCAGGAACCACTCATCTTTCTCAATGTGCGAGTTAATTTCCTTTTGCAGTCCCGGGTTTGGCTTTCCCCCCTTACTTTGCGCTCTGGTTACTGCTGCTAATGTCTCTTGGCAATTTGGCATAATTGCTGACACCACCTTCTCTCTCTGACTATTGTGTTGAGGCAAGTGCAAAAGAGCATCTGCTAAAATGTTCTTTCCCCCTGGAAGGTACCTCCAGGTGAATTGGAACCGACTAAAAAACTGAGCCCAACGGACTTGTTTAGGAGACAATTTCCTTGGGGATTTTAGAGCCTCTAAGTCTTTGTGGTCAGTCCATACTTCAAAGGGTAGATCATCTCCCTCCAATAAGGTTTTCCAATTCATTAAAGCCCATTTCACAGCAAACACTTCTTTTTCCCAGACCAACCATCTCTCAGTTTCAGTGAATTTTCGGGATCGGTATGCGCAAGGGTGCAGCACACCCTCATTATTCTTTTGTAATAGCACAGCGCCAATTGCCACATTGCTTGAATCACGAAAGGTTTTTCTGGGTCTGAGTGTTTTAGAATGGGTTCTGCAGTAAACAGTCTTTTTAAGTGCTCAAATGCTTCTTGGCATTTCCCAATCCAGTCTAATGGTACCCCTGGTTTTTGGGCTTTGGCTTTCTCTTTCCCTTTGGTTTTTAACAGATCTGTCAAAGGCAGGGCAACCTGAGCAAATTTGGGGATAAATTGGCGGTAAAAATTTGCAAAGCCTAAGAAGCTTTGTAGTTGCCGCTGGGTTTTTGGCTCCTCCCACACGATTACATCCCGGACCTTGTTGGGGTCCATCTCTACCCCCCAACTGTCAGATTCAACCGACACGGCACGAAGGAAGTCGGGCGAAGCGCAAGTCAATTGCTGGCAGGTGGCGGCCATCGACTCAGGGCAGGAGTGGATACTTTGTAATGAGCACCCCAGGCAAGGCAAACTGCAACGGCTCGGAAGCACAGCAATTGGCAAGCAATTAAGAAGCCCCGGCTTAGCTTGCAGAAGAAAAGGCCAATGAACTCAATGACCCCTCAAACAAAGGACAGTAATCAGGAAGACAAAGAAACATGGCTGAATCTGCCATTTGGGCGAGGGGGAGAACACTGTGGGGAAACTAGTAACCCAGGCAACGGAGAGAAGGGCGGGAAAAGGGGTAGCTCTGGGTCAAGGAGGGAACCCTATAAAACGGCTGTATGTAACCGCTCCAAGCCAACCCTGGCTTTGTTTGTATCTACCCACATTACACCCGAGTAAACTTCTTTGACTGAACCTGTGTTTCGCGAGAGTTTCATTCGGCGCTGAATGTGGTAACTCTTACACCAACTAGAAATTCTATAGCCCAAATAATCAATTTGCTCTTGGTGAAATTCACATTTTGACAGTTTTGCATACAATTGCGTTTCTAACAACCTCTGCAATACCTTTCTTACTAATTGTACATGTTCATCCCACATTTCAGTATAAATTACAATGTCATCCAAATACACCAGAACCCCTTTGTACAAATATTCATGTAGCATGTCATTAATCAGTTGCATAAAGACCTCCGGTGCCCCCAATAACCCGAATGGCATCATGCGATATTGAAAACAACTCAGGGGGCAGTGAAATGCTGTCTTCCATTCATCCCCGCCTTTGATCCGTAGTCTAAAATAAGCGTCCCGCAAGTCCAATTTTGTAAATATCTTGCCCTTTGCTAAGTGAGCCAATAAGTCTTTCATCAGGGGAAGCAGATATTTGTTCTCTTTGCAAATGGTGTTTAATCCTCTATAGTCAGTATACAGTCTTAACAAGCTGTCCTTCTTTTCCCTGAACAGTACTAGGGCTGCTAGGGGGGATTTGGCGGGTTCTATGAATCCCCAGCGCAGGTTTTTATCAATAAACTCTTGCAGCGCCGTCAGTTCCTTTTGATTCATGGAATACATCTTCAGGGTGGGGTATTTCGCCCCCGGCTCTAATTCAATGGCGCAATCTGTCGTGCGGTGCAGTGGCAGTTGGTCAGACTTGGCTTCGCTAAACACTTTCGCCAAGTCTTTATATTGCTCCAGGATCTGGGTGCCCCGTTCCCATTCTCCTGGCTCCTGGGGTTGGATGCTAATAGCTGCCAGTCCCAGTTCTATCGGGCTTAAAGTATCCACCCGTTTCACTTTGCACACCCTATCTGGGAAGGTTAGCATCCTGGTGTGCCAGTCTATGGTGGGATTCCACAGTTCTAGCCAGGACGTTCCCAGGATCAAGGGGTAACTTGCCAAAGGGGCCACTAGGCATCTTAAAGTCTCCCGGTGTGAACCAACACTTAGTTCAAAAGCTTCCGTGTAATAACATATAGCTTCTCCCCCCACTGTGGTCCCATCTACTTGCCTAAAGACAATGGGTATTTTTAGCCTCCGCACTTTTAGTTCCTGTCCATTTACTAGCATAGGACTAATTAAACACTGGGTACATTCTGAGTCTATTAGGGCTGTAAACTGCCTTGCAAGTAGTCTTTAGCGCCCTTATTTTCACCTCAGTTGACATGGAACTCACCTGAACGTCCTCGATGTTCATGTCCGGCTTTTTCTCCTCACGCCCCAGGTTTCCCACCTACTCTCGGGCATGCTTTAGAGCAGGTGGCTGGAGTTTTCTGCCGGCTGGTCTTCCTCCTCCTCATCACTCTCAACCAGCATTCAGATCGGGAACTGTTCCTCCTCTCTCGCAGCTGCCATTCCCTTTGTTTCTGGTTTTACCATCCTCACTCACTTGCTGGTTTGTTTGGGCTTTGTAGCCGGTTTCTGGATTGACTTTTTTGGGCAGATGGATGAAAAATGCCCTTCCTCTCTGCAGTGGAAGCATGACTTCCCCACCACCCAAACGCTCGCTTCAGCTTTTATGATCCTTACAGTCTGCTTCACTGGTGGTGGAGGGGGGGAACTTGTCACCTTTGGTTGAGCTGCTGCTCCCACTCCCCAGATGGCTGCCAATTGTGATTCCAACACCGAGATGTGAGAGATCCAGCCAGCCAGTGTGGTTGGGCAGCCTCGCACTGTGGCTAATTCACACAGCTTCGAGTTTAGCCCTTTCTGGAACTGTTTCACTAGAAATGCTTCAGGCCAGTCATACAGTTAGCTGCTTGAATTCCAGGGTATATTTGGTCACTGAGCGGGACCCTTGCTTGAGTTCTATGATGGCATCTTCCGCCTGAGCATGAGCGCAGGGTTCTTCAAAGTGCTCCCGCAGCACTGTGATGAACCCATTGAAGTCCTCCAACTCCAGTGCTTCAGCCTTCTGCAGGCCGACCACGCACTTGGCTGCGCGACCCACCAGATAGCATGATACATACAGGACCTTCCACATGTTGCTTCAGAACAGCCGACCGCAGTTCCCCATGCAAATTCTGACCTGGTTTAGGAAGCTAGCCAACTGTCAGAACCTTCAGGAATCAAAATATTAGTTTAGTAGTTGCTTGCTTCGTTTCTGCCATTATTTAGAAGGGGGGGGGGTAATGACAGTAGAAGGAATTGGTGTGATATCAATGGCCAGGAAGATGGACTGTTATTGGGAGATAGGAATGTGCAAGGTTGCACCTCTGTGGGAAAGAGAACTGGTGCCTGGAAAGAGGGGGGTAAGAAGTAGGGGAAAAAGAAGAGAGGGAAAAGCGTGGGCTTTAGTTTCAGCAATGCTTTGCTTAGAGTTACATGTACTGTTCCAATAAATGAAATCTTTTTTGAACCTAATTTGGGTTGCACGAGATTTTTCTTCACTGGGATTTGAACATCATAAACCTGACATCAACTCTCCTGGTTCTCCATTATATGTTTTCTCCAAGCCCCATCTTTTCAACGGGTCGCCCTCTTCTCTGCTGAAGTGCAGTAGCAATCCTCCGAAATCCTTTTGTTTCCTCTCTGGCGGCCTCTCAGCTCCCCTTCTCTTTCAGCTGGTTGATCGAGACCCCACGGCTGGTCACTCCCTGGTCTGGGAGGTCCTTGCTGCTTCTCTTCTTTCTTCCCTCTGCTTGCTGGTAGCTCATTGCCGCAGTGACTCCGGCTCAGTGACCCTTGGTTTGGTACGTGCCCCTTCCAAAACCAGGAGTCTGATCTCGTCTCTTAGGGCATGCATGTCATCCTCCAACACCCAGAACCAACGATCCTGATCCCATGGCTCGGTGAAACCCGTCACTCCTCTGATGGCTCTCGACCATCTAGGGCAGTCTGGCTTCGCAGGTGGTGGTTCCTCGGCTACCTCCCAAAACTCCCAGTCACTTTGTGGGTCCCATCATTTAGCATGCCATCGTTCTCTGTCTTTTTGTCTGACAACCAACTGGGCTTCTATTGGCTGGGAAGGGATGAAGATCTCCTCAACCTCTATGGAAGGGGATGGCTCCTTCTCAATTCCGCCCACTGCCCTGAGCTCAAGCTCGCTGCTGTCGGCTTCCAGCTGTAGTATATCCTTCTCCATAGCCATGGTGCTTCATGGGATTTTCCTTGGTGAGTTGTCTCCTCAGGATTGAAAGAGTTGTCTACTCAGATTGAAAGAGTTTCAGCAAAATGTCAGATCTGCGATGTTCAAATCCTAACAAAGAAAAATCTCTTGGAAACTCATGTTAAGTTCAAAAAGAAATTCATTTATTAGAACGTACATGCAACTCTAAGCGAAGCATCGCTGAAACTAAAGCTTTTCCCACTTTACTTTTACCCCTACTTCTCACGCCCCTTTTTCCAGGCGCCTTTCTATTTCTCGCAGAGGTATGACCTTGCACATTCTTGGCCTTTGATAACAGCTCGTCTTCCTGGCCTTTGATAGTACACCAGTTCCTTCTACTTTCATTACTCCCCTCCCCCCTCCTAAAGAATGGCAGAAGCAAAGCAAGCAACTACTACTTTAATATTTTGATTGCTGAAGGTTCTGACAGATGTATATATTGATTTTCTCATTTAATAAAATTTTCTCCAAAATTCATTTTTTCCAAATTTTTGAACAAAAAGTCTATTTCAAATTGTCAGATGCTTTCTTCACATCAAGAAAGATCAACGTGGCTTGTTTTTCATTGTGTTGTTCCAAATATTCTAATATTTTAAGAATATTTCTTATATTGTCTCACAACTGTCTTTTAGGCAAGAAGCCACATTGATCTTCATGTATAAAATCTTGTAAAACTCCTTTCATTTTCCAGCTAAAACCATAGTAAATATTTGTTGTTCAGTACAGAAATTGGTCGATATTTTTTTGGTAAAGTAGGTCCTGTCTTTTATGAATTGAAGCAGTATTTGCTCCTTTCCAACTTTCTGGTATCAATCCCTTTTCCAGAATATAGTTCATCATTTTTTGCAAAGGTTGTATCAATTTATCTCCAAAGTATTTATAATAAGATGCAGGTAATCCATCTGGTCCCGGTGCTTTCCCTATTTTAGTCCTTTTTTATTGCCTCAAACTTCTCTTAATGTTATAGGTCCATTCATCATCTACTTACTTATTCTTGACAACATAGTACTTATTTTTAAATTTGTTTAATGAAAAAAAAAAGTATAAGAGCAAAACTATTTCTTATTTACTTAAAATGAATAAGAGAAGACAAAATAAGTGAGATACAGAAATGGAAGAGGTTTATTAGCTGCCTATGGTTGTTTTTAAATAATGTAGGTGGCCTAAGGTGGCCTAAACTAAGGATCTGGTTCTTCTGTTACTCTCTCACAAATTAAAGATTGATGCAGAGGTGAAAACAAGTTTCAGCAACAACTGAAATAAAAACCAGAGATTTATAACATATTTCTTTTTAAAAAACATGGTTTAGAAGCAAAAATGTGATCCTTTTAAAATTGACATGTGATAAATATGATAAATTAATGACTAAAATAGAACAGCATGATAAAGAAATCAAAGACATACATAGAAGACAAGAAGAATTATTCTCAGACTAAAGAATTCAACAGTCAGAGATAATGAAGATGGAGGATAGATTACAAATAGCAGGAACAGACTAGGGGAATCCCAGAAGATTTCAGAAAAAAAGATACAAAAGAAAAATGGACAGAGAGAAGAATCCTCAGACCAAAATGGTTTATTATTACTACAAGAGGATATTAAATGAAGTGTACCCCATCTAATCAGATTTCCAGGTCACACAGATCCCTTTTTTATATTGTTATTATCTGATCACTATCTTTACTGTTTGTAAAATATGCCAAGCTTTAACCACTCCAGTATTATTACTGAGTTTTACTATGGTTTTTACTTGAGGACTCACAATTTGTTTTTCTTCTTTGCTTCTGTTTTTTGAGCTGTTCAGTGACTGTCATAAAGTAATGAAGCATCAATAGAAACTAAAGAGCTTCTTCAAACTCATGATATTTCTTTATTTACTGTATGTGATTTGGGCAAAGCATTTTATTTCTTTAATAGCAAATAGAAAGCTATACAAAAACAAAACGAACATATTGATGAACTAAAGCAACCAAGAATTAAGACATTAGCAGCTTCCACTTCTAGATTTAGAACAAAAGATGACAACCATCCATAAGCAACTGAATTTAATAGAAATTTAATAGAACTGACACCTACAAGAAGATGAATTTTGCCAAAGAGAAATATTTTGAAAAAGGCAAACCAAATAAATAAATAAAAAGGCTACCAAAGAACAAGATAAAATAATTATTGCTTCATTATTGCTTTTATTTGGGATGGTAACTTTCT
Organism: Python bivittatus; assembly: GCF_059951505.1. NCBI lineage: Eukaryota > Metazoa > Chordata > Lepidosauria > Squamata > Pythonidae > Python > Python bivittatus. The sequence continues at coordinate 11,802,058 of NW_028277076.1, read as the reverse complement.
ATTCCTGCTGTCCATTTTTCCTTTCGGGTCCAACTTTTTTTGACCCTCCTGCTGCGTGTGCCTACAGCCACCATCAGGAAAATTTCCGCCGCTGGGTGCCAAAATCGGTCCTTCCACAAAAAATAAACTAGCACCACTTCTTACCCTAGAATTCCACCCTGAATCTTATCCCACCATCTGTTTTTCATTTCATGTCCAAATTTTTTTGATCCTCCTGGTCTGCACAACGACTGCCAGCATCAGGAAAATTTCCTCCCCCAGAGTCAAAATTGGCCCTTCTGCAAAACACAAACCAGCACCATTTCCAACCCTTGAAATCCACCCCGAATCTCATCCTGCCATCCATTTTTCATTTCAGGTCCAACTTGCTTTCATCCTCCCGTTGCTTGCCCCTACTGCTGGCGTCAGAAAAATTTCCTCCGGGAAGCCAAAATCGGCCTTTCCACAAAACACAAACCAGCGCTGCTTCTAACTATAGAATTCCACCCCAAATCTCATCCCGCCATCCATTTTTCATTTCAGGTCCAACTTTTTTTGAACCTCCTGCTGCGCATGCCTACAGCCACCATGAGGAAAATACTGTATCTTCCTAGGGAGCCACATGATTCCACCTTAGGATGTGGCGTTCCGGCAGTGCCGGTTCGGCATGCTTCTGGCTGGCCCTGAGAAGGTGCAGGATGCCATCGGCATCTGGATGGGCCAGTTTCGCGCAGTCCTTTCATGTGTCAGATTCAGCCGGCACAGCCCAGTACGGCAAAGGCACCGCTCAGCTTCGCCTAAGTCAATTTCGTCGCCCAGGCGCAAGCAGAGGAAAAGGGGAAGTGGAACCGCAAGCGGACACTCTGATGATTGGCAACAGGTGGCAGCGCTTAACTCAAAACCGCAAGCGGATACTTTGTATCAGGGCGGCTTCCCTCGGGCGCTGCAGACAAAGGAACGCGCAGAGGCTCAGAAGCGCAGCAATCAACGAACGATCGAGAACTCCCGGCTTTGCGCGCAAACAGGCAAACCCAACAAAGGCAACAACAGCACAACCCATAGACGGCAATCAGAAAGACAAAAGCACCAGTGTCAGAGTCTGCACACTCATTCCCAAAGTTCAGTAAATCTGCTGGAGATTAAACAGTTCCATTAAAGATTTCTTTATTGGGAGAAGTGCACAGCATCACAGATTCTTGAGTCTAATTCTACAAGCAAAACTGTTCCCTTTTTAAGCCCCAAGTCCCCCCCTTGCTCCTTTCTTTTCCCGCTTGAAATTGTTTGCGCCTTGCTCCGGTTCTCACAACGCTTGGCCTTGGAGATGCCTGTGTAGAGATAAAGATAACAGCACCTGCCGTCCTCTCCACCCTTCAATGGCAGGTCAAGCAAGCGGCCTGAAACTAACATTCTTTCTATTAACTCTTTACTAGGCATAATAAAACTAAATGAAAAGCAATCAAAGGTTATAGCTTGCGTAGATCCTGACATGCCACCCTCCAGCAGAACGAATGTTCTCACATTCGAAAGATAATCTGAAAGACAGAAAATATATATACAGATAGTATATTACAAAAGTTTTCATTTAGGTTTATCAGGGTATTTTGAATGGAACAAAGAAATGAGTTTAGGAGCCTTAACATTTGAGCTGTCAACCCATTCATGGTGTGTTTTAGGAAAATGTTTCCATTGAACCAGATATTGTAGTTTGTTTTTATATCTTCTAGAGTCCAATATGTCTTTAACTTCAAAATGACTTTGTCCTTCAATCATGATGGGAGGTGGAGGTTCAACTGTTGGATGCCATGTATTTGATTGTTTGAAAGATTTCAATTCACATGGAACACAGGATGTATGTTTCTATAATGTTTTGGTAAAGTCAGTTTAAAAGCAACAGGATTAATAATCTTCTTAATGGGGAAAGGCCCAACGAATTTTGGGGCGAGCTTTTTGCAAGGTTGGGAAGATTTCAGGTTCTTGGTAGAGAGCCAAACCATGTCGCCTACCTTCCAAGGAGGGTTTGCAGAACGTTTTCTATCAGCAAACTTTTTATGTTGGGATTTGACTTTCTCTAGTGTTTTTACAATGAGAGGCCAGAGGTTTGTAATGTTAGTAATCCATTGATCAGGTGAAAGTTCAGGAAAGTCTTTTAATGGTAGTTCTGGGAAAGGAGGGAAATCCTGACCAGTAGCTATTTTATAAGGTGTAAATCCAGTACTTTGGTGTACCGTGTTGTTGTAGGCCACCTCAGCAAAAGGTAAAAGTTCAGACCAATCATCCTGTTGATGATTAATAAAACATCTTAAGTATTGTTCAAGTAATGAGTTAATTTTCTCAGTCGATCCGTCCGTTTCCGGATGAAAACTGGAACTCAATGCCTGAGTTGATCCAATTAACGTAATAAATTCTCTCCAAAACTTAGAAGTGAACTGTGGGCCGCAATCTGAAATTACCCTCTTGGGGGCGCCATGGAGGCGATAGACATGTAAAATGAACAATTTGGCAAGTTTTTTAGCATTTGGAATTGAAGTACATGGAATAAAATGCACTTGTTTAGAAAAAAGACCAGTTACAACCCAAATAACAGTATTATGGTTACTTTCAGGTAAATCAACAATAAAGTCCATAGAAACCTCTTTCCATGGTTGTTGGGGAGATGCAACAGATTGTAAAAGACCCAAAGGTTTTCCTCCCCTCTTTTTTGACATGGCACATACAGGACATGTAGATACATATTCAGAAATGTCTTTTCTCATGGTAGGCCACCAAAATTGTTGATGTAACAAATGCAAGGTTTTTATAAATCCAAAATGACCAGAGGTTTTATCATCGTGGCCCCTTTCCAAAATCTGTTTACGTAGTGAAGCTGGAACATACAATTTGTCTGCCATCCACCAGTCTTGCTGTTCATGGGTTAAAGTATTTTTATTGTTTTGAAACCATTCATCAGAGTCCATTGGAGCATTTAACTTCTGAAGCAATTCATTGGTAGGAGGTTGCTTAGAAATTTTGGCTCGAGCTCTGGTAACTGTTACAGAGCCGGGTTGTGATTCAGGGATAACTGGAGCTATTACCTGCTCTCGCTGACTGTTGTGCTGAGGCAATCTGGATAAGGCATCAGCCAAAAAGCTTTTCCCCCCAGGAATAAACTTTAATGTGAATTTAAAGCGGCTAAAAAATTGAGCCCAATGCACCTGTTTAGGAGATAACTTTCTAGGTGTCGTAAGGGCCTCTAAATTTTTATGATCTGTCCAAACTTCAAATGGATGTGATAAACCTTCCAGGAGGTGCCTCCAGGTCATCAGGGCCCAATGTACAGCAAAAGCTTCTTTTTCCCAAATTAGCCATCTTCTTTCTGTGTCAGTAAATTTGCGAGAAATATAAGCACAGGGCCTGAGCAATCCCTCTTCATCCTTCTGGAGTAAAACCCCTCCAATTGCCACATCAGAGGTGTCAGCTTGAATTACAAATGGCTGACTAGGGTCTGGGTGCTTCAAGATTGGTTCTGCAATAAATAACGCTTTTAAAGCTTCAAAGGCGTTTTGGCACTCCTCAGTCCAAATTAATGGGGCTCCAGGCCTTTGAGCTTTTGCCAGTCCTTTGCCCTTGGTTTTTAACAAGTCAGTTAAAGGCAATGCCACTTGGGCAAAGTTTGGAATGAACTGGTGATAGAAATTAGCAAAACCCAAAAAACTTTGTAATCGCCTTCTGGTTTTGGGAGCCTCCCAACCCAAAAGATCTTTTACTTTGGAGGGGTCCATTTCAATTCCTGCATGCGATATGCGATACCCCAAATAGTCCACTTGTTGTTTATGAAATTCACATTTTGACAATTTGGCATACAACTGGGTGTCCAGTAGTTTTTTAAACACTTCACGGACTAACTTTACATGATCTTTCAAGTTATCAGAGTAAATGAGGATGTCATCCAAATAAACCAATATTCCCTGATACAAATGTTCATGAAGCACCTCATTAATTAGCTGCATAAACACCCCCAGGGCCCCAAAAAGCCCAAAGGGGAGGACCTTGTACTCATAGCAGCCAAAAGGAGTGGAGAATGTGGTCATCCATTCATCCCCTTCTCGAATTCGCACCCGGAAATATGCGTCCCTTAAATCCAGTTTGGTAAATATTTTCCCCTTGGACAATTGAGCTAACAAGTCTTTCATCAAGGGGAGGGGATATTTATTTTCTTTACAAATAGCATTGAGGCCCCTATAGTCAGTACAAAGCCTCAAACTTCCATCCTTTTTCTCCCGAAATAGTACTGGTGCAGCCATTTGTGATTTAGCAGGCTGTATAAACCGTCTGGCCAGGTTGGTGTCTATAAACTCCCTTAGAGCTGCCAGTTCCTTTTGGGTCATAGAATATGTCTTTTTCTTTGGGAATTTAGCCTCTGGTTCAATTTCAATAGCACAGTGGGAGGCAGTGTGTTTGCTTCCTTTTTACTGAAAACAGCTTTCAAATCTCTGTAAGGTTTAGGAATATTCTCAGTGGACTCCGGGTCCAGGTTTTGAGGTTGACTCCTACTGCTTGTGATTGCAGCCGTCACCCTCTTCCCTTTTTCTGGCTCAGATCCCAGATAGATTCCGTCTGTGAACTGCATTCGCCCTGTCTTCCAAAAGACTTGAGGGTCCCACCTTCTTATCCAGTTCACTCCCAGAACTAGGGCATAATTACCCAAAGGAGCCACTAAACATTTAAGAGTCTCTTGGTGGGTCCCCATTTGCAGTTCAAAAGGCTCAGTGCGGTATAGCACAGCCCCTCCCCCTGCTTGGGATCCATCCAGTTGGGTGAATATTATGGGAGTCTTTATTTTTTTCATCCGTAGCTCTAACGCGTTGACCAGAATTGGACTGATCAAGCAACGTGAGCAGCCTGTATCCATTAACGCAGTTAGCGTAGCTTTGCATTCTGTTCTGGGCGCTGAAATAGTCACTTTTACAGTGGTAATACTCACCCCCTCGTCATCATCTGAATCGCTGTCCTCGTCGTCCTTCGTCGCTGCCACATTGTCGGGATCGGGATCGCCTGTAGTTCTCTGCTCCTTCCCCACTGAGCCTTCCTCATAAATGACAAGATCTGGAAACAGCGACTCTGTCCCTGAAGCCACGGTTCCCTTTTTGCCTTTACTGCCATGGGTTTCTGAGCAGCTCTGGCGGTTTTCCGCGCCTCCCCCGCACGCGCAGTCGGCGGTTTGGGGCAAGCGTGTGCGAAATACCCCTGCTCTCTGCAGCGAAAACAGACGTGTTGGGTTGCCGCTCTGGGAAATTTCTCTTCTCCTCCTCTCGTTGGTGGTTTCCGGGGCGCCTGTGCAGAACTGCTGGACTTCCAGTCGAATTCCGGATCCACGGCTCTCCATTCGGCTTCAACTTCGCTGGCATGCTTGATCCATCCGTCAAGGGTACGTGGGCTCCCTCGCGTGAAAGTTAATTTCCGTAGGTCGCGCCACATGCCTTGCTGGAAGCAGGCGATTTTAAACTCTGCGGCCAATCGGGCAGCTTCTCCGTGATGCTCCGAAATTCTAACCCATACTCGCCAACACTGCGAGAGCCCTGCCGCACTTTAACTAGTTGTGAGCGGGCTCTCATAACTTCTCCCGGGTCCTCAAATCTTCTACGTAGGGCTGTTAAGAACCGGCCAAGGTGGCGCAATTCCGGCGCTCGGGCCCCATGCAGTTGAATCAGCCACTCCCTTGCCTTTCCGATAAGCGCCCTGCAAATGTAGAGCACGCGCTCTTGGTCGGAGGCGAATAGATGGCCCGTTTGCTCCATGCACATGGTAACTTGCCCCATGAAATTAGGCAATTTGTTCGGGTCTCCGCTAAATTTCTCGGCTAAACCCCAGCGCTTTAGGAGGACTTCTTGGTTGGCCTGGGCTGGGGCGACCCGTTGCTGAGCCCCCGGGACGGGCATGGGCGGCACGGCTGGAGCGGGCGGAAGCCCCTGTGCCGCCAGGGCGACCGGAGTTGCCGTTGCGGGAGTGGAAGGGGGGGCCAATAGCGCCTCTCCCAACTTCTCTTCTCCTCACTCTCCCTCTTCCTCGGAGCCCTGGAACATACCTGAGCGCCATATGAGATTACTCATTCCGACCAGCTCCCTCTGCATCCAGCTGTTCTCGGCTTGCAGCATGCTCACGCACTCCTCTAGAGCTCCCACGCGGGTGGATTTGACTCTTCCCGTAGTCAGAGCCCAGCGCTGCTCGGTATCCATGTGCATGAACGACATTCCCCCCACCAGCTCGTCCATGCTCCATAACTTGGTTAAGCGCAGATCAGGTTTTCAGGGTGGAGGGAGGTGGGCATAGGTTGCTGTTAGGGGTTCTTCCTCCTCTTCGATCCCCCCTACTGCCCCGAGTACAGGGCATTCTTCTTCCATCTCTGCAGCCGCGGGAGGGTTTTTGGGAGGGGTCTCCATGGTGGAATTATTCCCCGGGTAAATCCCTCGTTAGAAATGATGAGACTCAACAAAATGTCAGAGTCTGCACACTCATTCCCAAAGTTCAGTAAATCTGCTGGAAACTAAACAGTTCCATTAAAGATTTCTTTATTAGGAGAAATGCACAGCATCATAGATTGTTGAGTCTAATTCTACAAGCAAAACTGTTCCCTTTTTAAGCCCCAAGTCCCCCCCTTGCTCCTTTCTTTTCCCACTTGAAATTCTTTGCGCCTTGCTCCGGTTCTCACAACGCTTGGCCTTGGAGATGCCTGTGTAGGGATAAAGATAACAGCACCTGCCGTCCTCTCCCCCCTTCAATGGCAGGTCAAGCAAGCGGCCTGAAACTAACATTCTTTCTATTAACTCTTTACTAGGCATAATAAAATTAAATGAAAAGCAATCAAAGGTTATAGCTTGCGTAGATCCTGACAACCAGACTGAATCTGCCATTTGGGCGAGGGGGGATTACTGCGGGTAATCTGTAACTAAGCAATGGGTAAAAGCGCGGGAATGGGGAAGGTATAAAATACCATGTAAGCTATGCCAAGCCAACCCTGGCTTTGTCTGTACTTATTTACGTTACGCTTGAGTAAACTTCTTTGCTGAACACACGTGTCACAAGAGTTTCTCTGAGATGAACGGGGTAAACTTTACATCATGTCCGCCCATGGGCTCTCCCCCCCGCCCAAGTATTTTTACTTGGGAGCAGACAGGGGGGTTCTGCAGTACAGTCGCCAGCCTCTGGCTTGCTTCTTCTGCAGCAGTTATGAACACCGGCACCACAACTGCACCACCTCAACATCCGCTGCAACCTCGGTCAAGAGGTGGGCTGTTCCTAGGCGTGGTGCTCCACTCCTGTTTTAATCAGTGTTCTAGGGCCAGGTTCGACAGGGCCCAGCTCATGGCGGGTGGAGGCCAGGCCCAGGCGGAGTGCCAGGAGCGGGACAGGTCGGGTTTTCGACGCTTGGCAGGAGTGGCTGGGACGACAGCTGCAGCAGCAGTGGCCAAAGATGGGGAGGTGGGGGCATGGCCCGCTTCCCTTTCTGGGGACATCGGCTCCCCTGCCCCTGCCCCTCTCCCTGCCCTCTGTCCCCTTCGTGCTAGCCCTGAACCTGCTCCTGGCCCTCATCCTAACCCTCCCTATGGCCCTGACCCTAAACCTAACCCTGGTTCTGAACCTAGCCCTAGCTGTGGCCCTGGACCTCACCCTGATCCTCGCCCTGCACCTGAACCTGACCCTGACCCTCACCCTAATCCTCGCCTTGCTCTTTGCCCTGACTGTGACCCTGACCTTCACCATGACCCTGTCCTTTGCCCTGCCCCTGACCTTGACGGCCCCCGCCCCCACTCCTGACCCTTCCCCATCCCTGCTCCCACCCCTGTTCCTCTCCCAGTCTCTGTTGCTAGCCCTGGCCTTCCCCTCTCTTCTCTGTCTTCCTCCCCTCTTTCTGCCCCCCGCTCTCCCTTTCTCTCCTCTGAGGTGGATCAGGGGTCTGACCTGTGTCTTTGCCTCACGCCCAGTGGGAACGAGAGTCTCTCGCTCAGGGACAAGCTGCCGGACAGCTCACCCTTCCGGCTCTTTGGCCCTTCTCCTCCTCCTCTCTCTTCTCTTCCTTCCTTCCCTGCTTTCCTTCCCTCCACCTTTGCCTGCAGGCACTCTTTCTCCTCTGTGGCCTGTGCCGTGGTGCCGGGGGCTCCTCTTCCCAGCACCACAGGGGTAGAGAGTTGCGGTCGCAATGACTGCGTGTCTGGTTTTTGTTCCCCTTCAGACCACGATGGCACTCTTTTCCTCCTGCTTCCGCCTCTACAGCTGGAATGTGGGTGGGCTTTGGCAGCCGGGTCCCCAGGCGGAGATCCTGGACCTGCTCTGGTCCCTGCCTTTGGATCTGGCGGTGCTTCAGGAGACTGGCTTTGTCTCCGAGCAGCACTGGGCGTCGGTGCAGCACCCAGTGGCAGGCAGGGCCATCCTTCTGGAGTTTTGGGGCGGAGGCCCAGGCGGGGTCCAGGGTACTCTGCAGGGCATGTCCCAGCCTCTCTCTGGACCATTATGTTGAGGTGGAGCTGGGCTGGTTGGTCCTGCTGGACTTTACCCTGCGGGTTGGGGTGGGGGGAGGTGTGATGTCGGGCGATGGGCGGGGGCCCCGGGAGCAGGCTCACATGTTCCGCCTCCTCGGGGTCTATGCTCCGGTCTCTTCGGCCTGCACCCAGGGTGACCTGTGGGCCGCTTGTGGCTGCTCTGTGCTACGGGGCAGGAGATCCTGGTGGTCCATGATTTTAACAACTGGGCATGTCCATTGGATCGGTGGCCGATCCTTTTGTCACCCCCCAGCCCCACTCTGTGCACTCTGGCAGGCAGTTGCCTCCTCTCCCCATCTTCCTCCTCCTCCTTCGCCCTTCCCTGTTCCTCTGCCCTGCCCCCCATTCCTCAGTGCCCCCTTTCCGCCATCCTGGCCCTCCTGTGTCCTGTGCATCAATGCCTTCTGCATTGATGAGGGAGGAGTGTGCTCTAGAGTCGGTCTGCTGGGCGAGAGGCCTGTGGGACGCAGCCCTGGAGGTTCCCAACCACCTTTTGTTTTTTCTGCCAGCAGCCCCTGGCTACGAGTGGGGCACCCCGTGGGCGAGGGAGAAGGCAGAGGCCAGCCTGGCAGCTGCCTTGCCCTTTCTCACCTGCTACCTTGTGGACATGGCGAGCTGTCTTGACTGCATGTGGGTGCCGCGGGCCTGACCCGTGCGCTCATGCCCAGTCTTGAACACACCATGGTCAATCCACGGTGTGGTCTCTGTGGTGATCAAGGTGGGCCCCCTTCCCTGCACGCAGCGGCCTTTCTGGCAGTTCCATCCCATCACCCTGGATGGTGATGCGGCCTTCTGTGCTGCACTTCTCTACCTGCTGGAGGACTGGGTGACACTGCTGGACATCTATGGGGCCTCTGGGCTCCCGAAGTGGTGGGAGCTCATGAAGTGGGATGTCCACGGCTTCTGCCTTGCCTGGCACCATTAGGCTCAGGACTGGGAGTTCAGCTACTACGCTGCCGCAGTGGGTGTCTTTGTGGGCTACCACGCGCGCGCGTTCGCAACGGCCACCCAATGGACTGCTCTGTGCTGGAGGCAGCGCAGGTCAAGATTGCCCATCGCTGGCTCTGGGACTGTGAGGCATGCTCTTCTGGTGGGTCTGTCAGCCCAGGGGGGTGGGTCAGCAGCGGGGATGCCCATGCAGAGGGCACCTGCTGGGCTGAGGACAATGCCCCATGCCCAGGCAGGGTGGCATTCTTTGAGGGCCTGCACGACTCGCCCAAGGATGAGCTGGAGGGATCCCATGGAGGGGATGCTGTGGGTGATGGGGCAATTCTACTCAGCTCTTTTGCCTGGCCGGCAGGACATTGCACCGGCAGCCACGGATGCCCACTTTGCCAGCCTGCCAGCAGTGGATGCACACCTCTCTCCCATGGAGGGGGAGGCAATTCATGCTGGTCTGGGTGCTCTGCGTCGCCCATTGCAGGTGGAGGAGGTGCGGGAGACCATCCAGCAGGGGGAGGATGCTGGTGCTCAGCTCCTGGGCCAGATGGCCTGGGGTGGGCCTTCTATCGGGCCTTTGCGGACATCCTGGCAGGGCCACTGGCTGCCCTGTACACCTGGTGTTCCTGCAGCGTGCGCACCGGGCACAGGGATGCAGTGCTCCTGCCCTCCCTGTATCGCAGTATGCTGCTCTTTTTTGGGAAGCCTGGCTGGCTGGACAGCTTCCTGCTGGCGAGCTGGCGGCCCATCGCCATGACCGAGGTGGACTACTGCATCTTGGCCAGGGTGATGGCTGCCTGTCTGGTCATGGCTGTGGGCCCCCTCATGGTGGCCATGCAGACCAGCACGGTGCTGGGCCACCGCTTGGTGTACTCACTGTGCCTCCTGCGGGAGGTGTTCTGCTGTGCAGGGGCGGGAGTGTGGTGCAGCTTTCTGGTCCAGCTGGACCAGTTATGGGCTTTTGACCAGGTTCACCACGCCTTCCTGTGGGCGGCACTCCAGTGGCATGGCGTCCCCGCGGACTTTGTGGCCCTGGTGTGCTTGCTCTATGGCATGATGTCAGTGACACCACAGGTCAATGGCTGCCAGGGCCGGATGATCTGACTGCGCTCCGGCATGTGGCAGGGCTGCCCTCAGAGCCCACTGCTCTACGTGCTCTCCTTGAATGTGGCGCTGCAGGTGATGGAGATGGTGGAGTGGCTGGGGGGCTTCTCGTGTCCAGTGGGCCACTTCAGCAACAGTCAGTGGTAGCTGGTCAAGTTCGTGGCCCACGCAGATGATATCCCCCTCCTCATGCTGTCAGTGGCAGACACCTGGGTGATCCGGGGCCTCCTTAGGGCATTTGAGGCCGTCTCGAGGGTGTAGGTCAATGCTCAGAAGAGTTGGATGGTGCCCTTGGGGGCTGGGAGGCTGGAGGGAGGGGCAGGCTGCACAGCTGGTCTCTGGGAGGGTATGGGACGGGGACAGGGCAAGGGGCCTGAGCAGCACACAACGGTGCTGGCTCCAGCGGACATGGCCAAGACTGTCTCTGGCACCATCCGTGTGCTGGGTGTACGCTTTGGGCTCGGGCCGTGTGCCTGATGTGAGAACTGGTACTGGGCCAAGGAGGACAGGCAGGTAAGGGTGGCAGGGTGGCAACACTTCTTCAAGTGAGTACAGTATGTGAAGACATACTTGTACCCACAGGTGCTCCTGCTGGCGGCCACCTACCCGCCCCCGGAGGACTTCCTCCACGAGGCAACAGCCCTGGTCTTCCACTTTGTTTGGGGCATGGGGCATTTTCCAGTGGCCCGGGCAGTGGCTTACCAACCCGTGTCAGATGGGGGACTGGTCCTGCCAGAGATGGTGCTCTTGCTCTGGGTGGCGTTCCTCAAAAAGAATTTTGGGAGTGCTGCCACCTGTCTGGTGAGGGAGCAGGCCAGGCATAGCGCAGCAGAGGCTGCCGCCGCCTCCTCCACAGGAGGGCTCCATGAGCACAGCATGGGGTCACCGCACACTCCAGTCAGCCCCCTGTGGGTGGTGCTCTTTGCTGCGCACTGGGAGTCGACTGAGTGGGCGGGCCAGTGCTGGTGGCGGAAGGGCAGCCTGGCATTCCTCCTTTCAGCAGAAGACCTCCCGGATTTCTTGTCCCCTCTGCCTGACGTGCTGCGGCAGTTCAGCATCCCCGCCACACACTTTTTCTCCCCCTCCTCCTCCTCTTCCTCCTCCTTTCCCCCTCTTCTTGTCTCCCTCCAGGTGGTGGAGTGAAGGTCAAGGAGGTTCGTCTGCGATGCCAGATGGTGCAGCAGGAGCTGTACGATGAGACTCTGGAGAGGGCCGTGCTACGGCCATAGCAGGAGTGGCAGGGCACAGAAGCATGGGATACCACCTCGCTGATTAAGCCCTTCAAGGACCAGAGGGTCCCCTACACCCTCTAGGAGACAAGGTTGCGGTTCTTCCACAGTGCCTTGCTGGGCGTTGCCGCTTGCTCTCTATGGCTTCATGGCGTAAAGCCTCTGTCCGCGGGTGGTGTGCTGTGCAGAAGCTCTGCGGCTCGGCAAGGAGTGGGAGGACTCTGTAGCCCACTTTGTGGCTGCCTGTCCAGTGGCAGAAGCTGTTTGAACTAGACTGGCTGGTCTTGCTGGGGTGCCATTGCGTGAGATCTTGAGCCGGTGGACTTGGAGCCCCCATTGCGCAGGCCGAGATGCCGCAGAGCAGCGGGCCCAATGACGGTGGTGGCGGTGGGCGGCAGCGCAGGCAACGGTGTGGGCTGTGGTGGGTGGCAGAGGGGGCCGCAGCAATGGCAGCAGCAGTGGCGGTGGCAGCGGCGACGGCTGGAGCAACAGCAGCGGCATAGACATCAGCTGGCAGGCATTGACCCCTTGGTGTGCAGCAGCCCAGACCTTGGGGAGCAGTCCAGCAGGAGTGGCAGGGTGCCCTTGTTGGCAGGGGACATCTCATCTCCTCTGCATTCATGCAGGACGCAGGCTCTGGCCAGTGGCTTGGTCGACAGTGCGGTTGCTGGTCCTCCTCGTGTTGCAGGCTCTGGTGGCAGACCAACGGCGGGAGGTGCCTCACAAGTGGCAGTGGGGAGTCTCAATCCCTGGACTGGTCTGCCAGCTAAGTGGCAGACAGGGTCCTCGCCCGTTTGTATATTCTCTGTGCAGCAGAGCGAGCATGCTGGACTCGCCACAAGAGGGCATGCTTTTGGCCCTAGAAGGCCACCGTGGCCGACTCCCCAGTCACATGGCTGTGCCGTCAGATTGGGAGGCCCTGGACTCTGCCTCGGCTGCTGTGGGTTGAGCTCTTTTTGATGCCTGGACAGCCTTCTCCTGCCACAGTGGACGCTTGGGGCTCCTTGTGGGTGGTAGCTGGTGGGGGTCCTTTGCCCTTCATTTTTCTTTTCTCTCTTTGGCCTTTGTGTTCGGCATGAGCCCAGTTTCCTGTTTTAGGACTAGTCAGTTGACATTGTAGTAGGGTTTCAAATTTTCAAGAAAAAAAAAATTGTGTTAAGTAACTGTAACCATAACCGTAACCCTAACCCTAACCCTCACCCTCACCCTCACACTAACAGTAACCCCTCACCCTAAACCTAACCCTAACCCCCTAACCCTCACCCTAACCCCCTAATCCTAACCCTCTGCGGGACATGCGCTGGTGCTTTTTCCACCTTGTCCCGGACATGGGAGCTACGCAACCTTAGGCACTTCCGACAGACCAGCTCTGTTCACTCTTGCAGTGCCAGAGCAAAGCCTTTCGACCTGGGGAGCAATGGAGAGACATCATGCAGCACACAGTGCTTGGCTGCCCAGTCGCTCGAGCGATCTAGGCACACTTGGTCCAGAAGTTGAGGTGCCCCCAGCTGCTTCAGTTGGAGTGGCACACCATCGCTTAAGGCATCAAGCCTGACTCACCTGGTGATTGTCCCCCACCTCCCCTCAGTCCTCCTCTTCCCTCTGCCCTCCCCCCACAACTCTCCTCTTGTCCTCTGGTCTCTTCCCATCCCACCTTCCCTCCTCCCTTACACCCCTCCTCCTTTCCTAATTCTCCTTCCCTCCAGTCCTCCTCCTCCCATCCTCCCCTTCCCTCCCTGGTTTTCTGTTCTGTATTTTTTTGATTTGCTCATTTGTGCCTAACGTTAGGGGCTGAATATAGCTTTTGTAGAAGGGATACCTTTTAATAAAAATATTTTATTTCCTAAGAAATATGTATATACATTATTTCCTAACCCCCACCCCAACCCCAACCCCAACTCCCACCCCCACCCCAACCCTAACCCTAACCCTAAGCCTAACCCTAACCCCGAAGAGCGTTGGCGGCGACTGTGGCCCTGGCGCAGGAAGGACAATGGTCCGCCACCAGTGCTGTGAACCGGCGATGAGGGAGTGTTGGAGTGTCCCCAGGACATTGGCAGGACGATTGTCTTTGGAGCTGGGAGGGGTGTGTGAATAAATCAAGTGAATAAATCAAGCATGTCTTTTCAAAAAGTTTAATTTGAACAAGAAAGTCAGTCCTTTTGCTCTGCAAAGTCTCCTCTCTAATACTCGAGAGTTTTATGGAAGTTGTAAAGAGGTTAATAAGCACAGTGCATCACTCTGGTATGAAATACATATTGTTATATAGGGGAATTGTGCATATATGTTATAAATTCATATGTTTAGGCACTGTCCTGCATGTATACTAGAAATATGTGAGGGCAAATGTAGACTTTCCCAGTCTACAATGAATAATTGCAAATATTAGAAGTAATTCAGCACTGCTAAGTAGCTTAATCTTCTGGTTTTTGCTTTCTAAAGTATGGGGTTGGAATGAAACTTGTTTAGGATAGACCTTGAAATAGATTTGTCCCACTGAAATCAACAGGATAGTATCTAACAAATCTCACTTATTTTAGTGGCACAAATTCTGGATCCCATTATCTGGAAAGACCAATAGATTTTAAGCCAAAATCAGAGATGTTATTAAATCTGTCACATTTAGACCCATGGCAATATATATTCTGCATTCTTTTCTGATTGAGGAAGGGGGGAAAAATCTTTTAAATTTAATTATTTTCTTCTCCCACTGTTTGAAATTTCTGTCTTCCAAACATCTATCTGTTAGCTTTGCCTTATTTAGTCAATGAAACTCCTTCTGGTTTCCCCATCAAATAGGCAGTGTGCTTTATAGCAGTTTATACAGCTGAGAAATGACAGTTGTGGAATCTGGAGTGCAAATTAAACTGCATGCATGGGAGATACTGCATTGCATGATTGTTACAACAAAGCTATACAAGGAGATAAATCTCTTTGTGCGCATCGGTAACTAAAGGACTCTTTTCCAAGACAGAAATCTCCACTGTGCCTCTTGGTGGTGTCTGTTCACAGGTGCCCAAACATTTCTCTTTGAAGAGGAAGGGCACGGGGGTGGGGGTTAGGGTTTCCGCTCTTCAACTGTATCTCGTTTATGAACACAAAGGTAGGGCAGAGAACAGGTTTCACAAAAGGCCATCTGGCCTGTTGTCCACAGCATCACCCACGTTTTCCTAACTCCCAACACTTCTGCCAATGGGTATAACTGGCTGGGGAATTTCTGAGAGTCAAAATTCATGCATCTGGAGGTTGCCAAGGTTGTACAACGTCTATTCATTTATTTACAAGATTTATGTAGCCACCCATCTTATGCATCATAACCCTGGGTGGCTTACAAACAATAATAAAACAATAAAAAGTACAAAATAAAAACCCCTGGCACCCCCCGCAAACATCACATCCCTCACATCCAAAAGAGAACTTTCCTGAGCACCAGCCACACACTATCCCAACATCTGTGGAGAAGCCATGTTCTTAAGGCCCTCCCTTAAAAGGGTGGGGGTCTGCCAGATCTCAGAGGGAAGGTGGTTCCACAGGGCAGGGTCTGCTTCCTGGATCCTGCTAGATGGCAACATGTGAAGGACCTGGAGCACGTCAACCCTATTGGACACGGTAGAATGGACAGCTACCCTCAGGGAGAGGTGGTTCTGCAAATAACCTGGCCCTGTGCCATACAGGGCTTTAAAGGTGATAACAAGCACCTTGAACTGCACCCAGAAAAAAACTGGAAGACATGAAGCTTCCACAGCGGGGTATAACATGGGAAAACTGTGGGGCATCCAAAAGTGTGTGTGTTGCTGCATTCTGAACCAATTGTAATTTCTGAATAGTCTTCAAGGGCAGCGTTGCAGCAACCCAACCTGGAAGTGACCTTGACCAAAGCCTCCCAGTCCAGAATGAATCTGTATGAAGCCCCCCCCCCAGCCACAGCTGCTATCTGCTCCTTGAACAGGAGCCGTGAATCCAGGAGAACCCCCAAGTTGTGTACCAGCTCTATCTAGGAGAGTAAGATGGCAAGAGTCAAAGATGTTACTTCAACAGATCCAGATTTTTAAAATGTGTTTGAAGAAGATGATAAAGGGTATGTTTGTCAGTGGATAGTCCGGTGTTGCTAACCCTTTAATGATCATAATTCAAAATATCCCTTGTTTTACAAATCTATGATGTCCAAAGGGAGATTCTGAGCTTGATGGGAGATAAAATGGCAATTAGTGTTGACTGAATAGATTAATTCGGCAGACTTCCCGCTCATGGAAATTCAGGCTTTCATGCATTCTGGATTTTGGTGCAGGTATCTTTTTACGGCATCCGGAACTGGGTCCCACTGTTCAAAGTGCAGTGACAAAATGGAACAAGTTCACAGGAGAGCCACCAAGATGGCGAGGGGTCTGGAAAGCAAGCCCCATGAGGAAAAGTTAAAGAATCAGGGCAAGTTTAACCTGTAGTAGAGAAGACTGAGGTATCAAAAGGGTTGTTGGATGAGGAGGAAGTGGACTGCAACTGCCCCAGGGACAGGACCAGGATGAAGGGCGTATAACTGTAAGGAAGGTGCCCCTAGGAAGTGGGATGTGCCGAGTTCTTCACTGGAGGACTCCAGGTGGCTGGATGGTCACCCAACAGAGATGCTCTAGTGGAGCCCACACGGGGGGGGGGGACGACGACGGGGGGTGGACTAGGCGATCTTTCTGATTTTAAATATCCGTTAAAACGAAAAGCAACTTTATTACATTTTTTCTGTGATATGTAGAGGGCTGTTTTTTTGTTTTGTGCATAGGTGCCATTACTTTTTTTATTTAACAGAAATTTCTGCAACGTATTCTCCCTACATTTCAAGGAGTTACTATTCCTCTTAGCAGCAGGGAAAGGAGGAAATTTCAGGGGGGAAATTGGCATTCAGCAAAGGAGCGTTTGCTTGCCAGGGTTGGGTGATGAAAGAAAGAAAGAAAGAAAGAAAGAAAGAAAGAAAGAAAGAAAGAAAGAAAGAAAGAAAGAAAGAAAGAAAGAAAGAAAGAAAGGAAGGAAGGAAGGAAGGAAGGAAGGAAGGAAGGAAGGAAGGAAGGAAGGAAGGAAGGAAGGAAGGAAGGAAGAAAGAAAGAAAGAAAGAAAGAAAGAAAGAAAGAAAGAAAGAAAGAAAGAAAGAAAGAAAGAAAGAAAGAGGCAACTTCTGGCCAGCCTTTTCTGTCCTCAGCTTCAGTACTGCAGCCGAGAACATGGCAGGCAGGTGGTGTCCCTGCCAGCCTCTCAAGGTAGACCAAATCAGAAAACGGACTCCGTGGGAGGACTAGAACGATACTTTATTGAGACAGGGTACAGGGACAGAATCCTGCAAGTCTGTCTGTGCCTTCCCTTCCCCCCCAATGCCCCATGGAGGCTGGGGGGCAGGGGGGAGGCTCGTCTCAGTCTCTTCCACCTCTCTGGACGTAACGCAGGCCCCTTCTGGCAGTTGTCCAAGGCCACCAGCCTGACTCCCTACAGTCCCAGTTAGTCCTCAAGAGCACCTCAAGAGGGGTCTTGGTAAGCCCCAGCAAGAAAAGATAAGACAAATGAATTATTCCAGAACTTGGTCTGCATTTAAGTAAAGGCTGTAAGTCACGGTTTTGGCTCTTTCAAGTTCATATTTGTTGAGGTAGTAAAATGATTTTTACGAACTCTCACAGGCTTGGCTGTAAATCAAGCCCAATAATACACCATAAAGGGTAAGGCGCTTTCTTGTTTCCCCGCTCCTAAAGAGGGGGCAGCAAGTACCTGAAAGAGTGCCAGGGAGACCCAGAAGGGCCTTGCAGAAACATGGTTCCTTTCACGGATGGGCTGTGGGTTTCTGTGCTGACTCTCACCCAAGCATGAAGAGCCTCTGTGCCACAGAGAGTCCCGCTGGCGGATCTCACGCACCTCTTTCCATAGAAGCCCATGACGGGTCCTTTCCTGTGCTAGCCAGTCTGCTCTGCTCTGTCTCTTCCCATCTGGATGGCAATGGCAACAATAGGGACATTCAGGAGCAAGCTTCATTTTTTCATTTCTTGTTTATTTCAGATTTCTTTTCTAACATTTCCAGGGTGGCCAGAAGCAAATATTACTAGGGTCTGTATTTACTGCATTTGTGAATAAAATCTTGCATAGCAAGTAATTGAGGCACTATACAATAAGAGCATCGCTAAAACCTCACACCCTAAAACTTTACACACAAAAAACCTACCAGACTAAAATTAGAAATGATGGAAACAGAGCACCAACTGCCTCTGAGCAAATGGAGGAGCATGGGGTCAATCACAATCCTCTTCCCAAATTGGGGGTAGACTGTTCAGAAGGCCAGCCCCACCCAGCCCCTCTGAAACAGCGTACAAGCAGGATAAGGAACGACAGGCAGATTCATCGGGCAGCAGGCTGTGCTTCAGACATCTTGGTTTCAGAAAGTGGAGAGCTTTTAGGTCATATTAAGCATCTTTCCTAATGGAACAGACAGCAGTGGCCAAATGTGATATGATCACCAGTACACACACCTAATATTGTCTAATAAATGCATTTTCTACTCGCCGAACATTCCGTGTTTTTCAAAAGCACCCCCTGGAACAGGTTAACAAGATTAAAGCCCCGGAGACTATGGCTGCAACTTACTTTTGTCAGAATTGTATTGTGGCCAGTCCTCAGAACAAAACCATGTCTTTCCATCAGCAACCTGGCTTGCTTTACTTTGGCCTGCAGATGTAAAGGAGCGTTGCGCTGCATGGCTTGATTAAGGGCTGTGGCATTTCTGTGCAAGTTTTAATAGAATTATACAGAACTGGAGCTTAGGAAGCCAGCCCGATGCCGTTCTAATGACTTAGGAACAAACCAGAGCTACATAATATTTGACTCGAGCCAAGCATGCTGCTGACGGAGTATCCAGGAGCCCAGAATCTGGCAGGCTGCAAAAATCAGACCTACTATATGTTGGTGATGGGGCTGCATCTGCAGGCCTGGAAAATGTCCCCCGAATCTTCCCTCCAAGGGCCGAGTCCTCAAACACAGCAGCAGAGAGTGGAGCAGTCCAGTTTGGCTGGGGATCCCCCATTGCCTGCTTTCTTGTTCACTTTGGGGAGGAGGAGGACAAAAGACATGGCCAGAGCACAGTGGTAGAAGCTGTGAACGTAGGTGTAGTCCCAGTCCTGGAAAAAGGCAGAACTGACCACGTCAGTGTCAAGGAGAACATACCGTAGCCGATGCACATCATTCTGTCTGTACTCTGTATATATATTGCGTTTCTTGAATGAAAGTCAAAGGCTTGAAAAGCATTTTAAAAAAAGAGCGCGATGGACAGTGTTCCTTACTCAAATGACTTTGGTCCCTAGACAGTGCCCTCATTCAGACAATATTTAAGTCAAGATGTCAGCGATTTTTTTGCACATATGCAATCACTCCACACCACCCTTTATGCAAGCCAAGAACCAGCCAGGAAATAATTCCTTGACCATAGTTTGCCATTTTGCTAAATTGGGAAATTGGGGTTATTTGTTCTGTATTTCAGAGAGTTTCAACTATGTTGACTCTTGGCCAGTCCCTTGTCCTGGGACAGCATCCAGACAGCTTGACTCAAAAGTTCTGGGGCCAAAGAATGCAGCCAAGGTGATGAATGGACAAATTGCTGTGAACAAGAACAAGAACTCCTTCTAGCAAAGGAAGGGGTAACTTTTTGGACCTCAGAGAGCTACGCAAACATTGTAGGAGGAGAACTATGTTAGTCTATGATAAACAACCCTCAGAAAGAGTCCAAGAGCACCTGGAGTGGTTAACTGCTATAAGATTTAAATTGGAATAAGGTGGTGGAAAGACACTCTATGTAGAAGTGATCTGTAGCCCATGAAAGCTGGTGCCTTTTATTAAAATGTGTTATTAAGAAAAGGTGCTACCAAACTCCTCCCGAAGGCACCATGTGTGAGCTGGAGGGCCATGTGTTTGTGTGCACAGGTACACATAGAAATTCAAGTATATACATATTCTCATTCACACACTACATATGGATTTCTGCTACTTAAACACTGTTTGCAGGGGAGGGGGGAATTCAGTCTTCACCCTCCCAGAAATCCCGCTATGGATTGCTAGGTTAGCATCACCATCAACAATGGCGAGAGATAGTTGCTTTCCTCCCCTCTCACAGCCCAGCTGCAGCTCTTCTGGGTTTTCTGTGCTGCAAAAAGTGTGTTCTGCTGGTGGAGCAGAGGAAGAGCGAGGAGTGCCATGGCTACTGATTAGACCGTGGAATATGTGTTTTCCCTGCTAATTAAAATAAAGGAGTCACTTTCAGAGGGGTACGTTCCCTAAAAATGTTTGATCTCGAAACAGGCTCAGATTAAGAGTATCTACCTGTTGCTGTCTCCAACAACCCTCTTGTCTACATCAACCTGTCTTTTGCTAAAAGATCTGAGCAGTCATATCAGAACCTCCCTGAGGGACATTTTTGGTGCCAGGCACAGACCCATTGTTCTTTTTCTACTAGTCATCCTGAGCACAGGGCCCCAAAAGCACCAAATCCTTGTCTGGAACTCCTTGACTGCCCCTGAGTGCATGCACTGATATCTGTTCCTCCTACTTCAATATTGTACATTTGGCTCAATGCTAAGACTGCCAAGTGAACCACACGGTCATTAAGATCTTTGAGTTGTGTGATTTCCAGTGCCAAATAGAGTATTTCCTGCTTTTTCCCATGAATCAGTTTGCCTTGAGAGATCCAATTGCCTTGAACACCCAGAAAGAAAACCTTTAATGGGGGGCCCCATTAAAATGCCCCTGAGTCCACAGCCTGATCCTGTTGGTAGCAAGATTTTAGCTGTCAGGTCCTTTTTTTTGTGCCCGGAGAATGATGCTTTGAGACCAACAATTGTGCTAACCAAACAGGGTTGCATGCTCAGGTTAGGGCCCCAAGCTAAATGCAGTTACTTTGCCATATTTAATTTATTTTAAATCCATTTTTGTGATATGTGGGGCGGGCGGGGGGGGGGTTTGGTTCAGCTAACAGCATGAGCCTCATTCAGTCACTCTTAAGAGAAGCAACCTGCCACTTAGTGAAATGGCATTTCTGGTGCAGGAATCCAAATAGTGGAGAGCTTTTTAATTCAGAAGATTGATTGATTGATTGATTTATATAAATATAAATATAAATATAAATAAATTTGAAACAAAGGAGCTGCATATTCCTTGGGAGAGAGTTCCACAGGGTGAGAACCCTTATCAAGAAGACAGTGTCTTCTCCTAAATGCCAATAAACAAGGAAACAATGTAGCTATATCCAAACCCATTTAGTAAAATGTATAATGAGAAAATATAGATGATAAATAAGGATAATATTAATCCAATGAAATCAACTGTTGGTGCATTTTCACTGCATCCAGACATTATTTAGCTGTACTTCTTGTTGTATCTTGATTGCTATCTGAGTTTTAAAAAGTTTTGTGCAAAACTCATCTTTTGTTCCTGGAAACTGTTGAAGAATAGATGCTAAATAAAATTCACAAGTATATAAAAATTGCAATAGAGAAGTACCTAGTGCACAGTTTCAATCTCTCCAGAATCACTTAGGCATATCCATTCAAATACAGGGGTTTTGTTATATCTGCCACATAAAAGGATTGGGGATAAGATGTTATCCTGTGATATAAGATGTGGAAAAATTCTGTCCTTAAATTAGGGGAGGTTAAAATGCTAAAATAATTTGCCTCTTCCCAAGTATTCCTAGTGCTAAATATTCTGAAGCTCCGTGGTAAGGAGCCAATTTCAGATTGAAATTCTGTGTCCTCCAACATTTGAAGAATTAGCCTTTTGGCCTAATCAGAGCTAGTAGAAAGCAGGTGATCTTTGACTAAACCAGTGGGACCTAGTTTATTTTCCACAGAAGGCCCATAATGGAATATGGTCCTCTGCTAGGGCCCAGTGCTGGGCCCAGTGGGAAAAGCATTCAAGTTTAGCCAGTACAACATTACCAACCTCCAAGCCTTATATGCCATCGTAGGCGTGCCTGCTTCTACCCTGGAGATGCTTTAGGAGCAAAGAGGACATGTCTGAGAAATTTAGTTTATAGGAGTTTTCTTGGGGGAGTTTTCTTGAAAAACAGCCCTGCCTATGTTGCATATAAAATCTGGGCCTAGATTTTGGTCTTGAAAAATTTAAGGATTCCCCTCCATAGTTTTTTTTTTTTTTTTTTTAAACCCTAAACCTGATAGCCATTAAGGATTTTCACCCACAATCCGTTTTTACTGTTTTGGCTTCCAAGCAAATACCCTTATTTTGGACTGTTAAGAGTTTTTGGCACTCCGGGCGTCTCTTTTGACACTTCATCTCCCGAACAGGAAGCTCAGGAAGCCATCATCGCCCTCTTATTCTTAGAGGAAGTTGAGGCCTTGGGCAACAGGCCCATTGGAGGAATTTCCTCCCGTCATCAGGCGAAAAGAGGAGACCCATCTTCCCTGCAGGAAAGAACAGCACCAGAACGCTCCACGGCCACGGAGAGTGGGACTCATGTTAATGTCCCCCACTCAGATCATGTAGCAAGTGCCTCAACACAAAAGCCAGATCCAGTGTGTGCGACCACCTATGTGCTCTGGGGCCTCATGTCCATAGTTGTCCTGAGCTGCTTCAGATTTTGGGGTGAGAGGAGGCAGGTTGAAGTCTCCCAGAATCATCCGCCCAGGAAACTTTACCAGTTGTCCTGCAGCAGCTTGAGCAGCTTGGCCAAGGAAGTCTCTGTATGTACATCAGGGAGACCTCTAGAGCCCAGCACCTGGTTACCCGCTGAGTCGTGCCCCTGAAAGCCCCCAGCGTTTTCCAATGACAATACCACTCCTCCCCCACCATCGTGGGACCAGAGCTGATGCCAGATCCCAACCCCAGATGGGTATATCTCTTGAGAGGGGAAATCCCCATTGCACACCCGTCTGGGTTGTGATAACACATAACAGGTCTGCCCTCCCCTCCATGATAAGATCGTGGATGGGAGAGGCTTTGTCATAGGCAGGTCTGGCATTCGGCAGGAGGAGCTGCCAGAGATCAAGTCTACTGAGGAGTTGTTGGGAACCTGGGAACTGGAAGGTGATATAGGTATAAGATGCCAGATCTGCCTTCTCAAACAATGGCTTGTCTCCTGACCCCTCCCCCCATCTCTGTCTACATATCACCACCAAGATTTTCTTTCCTCCCTCTCTCCCCCATCTGAATATTTCCCTGGATCCATGCTGATCCACCCCCAGGCCACGATGCCCAGCTAGCCATACTCTCCAATACCAACTGTCCCACCTTCTGAGCTGTTGGTGCCCCAGTCAGCTGCATCTGATTGGCACTCAGTACTTCCCAAGTACCACCTGCCCCACAGCAAAATATCCAACCCCCCTCCTCCAGCCACCTGTCAGATCCTGCTTTCACTGAGCTCCCAATGGCTGCCGGGGGCAGTAACTCACTCTTCCCAGGGCAGAACCAATGTGAGACTAGGCTAAAGCTGCCATAACTAACAGATGAAGCAGGCATGTAAGCAGAGAGGACAAAAAGCCAAGAATCTTGTCTAAAAGTTCCTTTCAAGGAGGTACATGAGGAGGAAACAAGTCATTAAGGAAACAAATGAAAAATGCCACCTGAACCAGACAAAGGAAGTTGGGGCTGAGCACATGGAAACCCATCAACAGCTACCAGGCTTGTAAATTAGCCAGGCAAGAGTAGCTGCCAGTCTTGTGAATCAACAATGCAAGGACTTTGGGGGATAAGAGCGGTCCTGAAGCCCACCCACTCCTTGAGTTGCCTTTGAGTTGTCTTTGAGTCGTCTTTGGATCCAGACTTGGCAGCTTCCATCCCTCTAGCTTAGTGCCTGGCAGCCTAGTTGAGAAGGACGTTGGTAAGTGTGTTTGAGTGTGTGTGTGTGTGTGAGAGAGAGAGAAAGAGCAAATGCACATTGTAACCAGTAAAGTTTTGCTGTTACTTTAAATTCACTGGGTCTCCGTGTATTCCAAAGAACCTGTTGTGCCTCAGTGTTTGGCTGGAAGTGATTTGTGTGTGTCCTTAATTACTTCCTGCCTGCTGCCTGTAACACCAGCTGCTCTTCCTCCCCCCTCCCTGTACTGTAGTCCAAGTCCATCTACAGCCATAAAACCTCCACATCACAGTCTTACGGTCAGAGCTTATCCAGCATAATGATTTATAAGTCTGTAGATGGTCTGGCCAACATTCCAAATATTGACTACAGAGGAGGCAACATGCAACTGTGTCAGTTGACACACAACTGTCAGGACAGCTGCAGGACTCCAGCCAGTATTTTGCTTGCCAGCCAGCCTGACTTTGCTTTTGCTGTTTGGGTCCCTCAAAGCTGGCATGCCTCCAGCTTCCACTGCCAAAGATCTCCATACTTCTGAAGACAACATTTGGCAACTTCTTTTTTTCCCAGAAAAAAAGTGTCTCTTATTCTAGGACAGGAACATGGAAAGGTGTTTTGCCTGTCTGACTCAGTACTGCCTTTGCTGACTGGCACTGCCCCTCCAGAGTTTCCATCTAGCCTCTTTCCCAGCCCTCCCTGTATGGCTAGACTTGATTCTGCAACATTCTGCATGGAGTTATGCCCTTCTCTTCCTTGTAGAAACATGGGTGAACTTTCTACAGAGAGAGACATGGAGTCCTCTCAAAGGTTTTGCTTGGTGTTTCTTTCACTTCCACACCGTCCAGCAGCCTTAGCATTATGTAATAGCCTTATTTAAACTTTATCCTTAACAAAAGCAGTAGTGCATGAGAGGATGGTAACATGTAAGCAACCACATGCTATATTGTGTCAGCATCAAGTTCTGCCGTAAGAGAAGGGGAGGGAGGGGAAAACCTGCAGCACTGGTGAAATATACACCCCAAACTCTCCAGTTTTGCAGCCTTACCTCGAAAAAAAATCTCAGCATCAAAGCCAGAGCCCCAAAGCAGAACCCAGGCCCAATCTGCTGTGTGTAGACGTTTTTATCTGGATACAGACCTTTTTTCTCTTTCATCTTTTGCAGCTGGAAAGAGAAGAGAGATTAGAGAGATCTAACTTTCTCCAATCAGAACTGTCATTTTTAAACTAAAACCACGGTGATGTGTGAATAATTCCATCACACAGTTTTGCTTGTATTGACACATTTCATACCCCTCAAAATCCTGCTAGAATATACTACAGTATTACGTTTTTCTAGCTGACATGAGTTCAGCAGGACTTATTTTCAGATTACAAGGTCAGGACCTTTCGTTACCGGCTAAGAAATTTCAGTTCCATTATATTTTGCCAAGGTGTGTGTGTGGGGGAGGGGGCTTAATTCATCTCTTAATTCCTAGAGCCCTCAAGTTGGAGGGGCCCACTGAGGCCATGGACTGCACGCTTCTTGCAGGCATCCCAGTTGAAACATCCTGGACAAATGGCTCCCTGGTCCCTGCTTGAACCCATCCGGTGAAGGAACTGTAGTTCCAGTGTCAAATTGCCCTTCTGTCTCTCCCAGCAGAATCTGTCCATTATCCCTGCCCTGCATTCTGGAAAAGATGTTGATGCTGACTTCCTCCTGTGGCATTCTTTCAGATAGTTGGAGAGTACCATCATTTCCCCCCCACCCCCCAGTCTCTTTTCTTGAGGTAAAACATTTCTAGACCTTCCATTTCTCTTCATAATTCCTAGTCCTCTAATTATCACCCATTTCTCAGTCCTACCAAGATCATTTTGAATTTTATTCCAGTCTTCTGGAGTCTTTGCCTTTTTGCCACTAGCAATGGGATCGATGCTGATTCATATTCTGCTAAAAGGCCTTTTCTTTCTATCATTTTTGCTTCTACTAGTCTGACCACGATGGAATGCCACTGAGGAAGTCTCTGGTGCCTGCAAGGGGTGCCAAGCCATGACACGGAACTACAGTAGGACACCGTTGGAAGAAAATGGCAGCTGGCAGCGATTGGGAGTATTCTGACCACTGCCATCAGGAAAACAATCCCTCCCTGAAACTGGGGATAATTTCATTCTTACAGTTCTTCTTGGATTTCATTTGAGGTGACCCTTATGTGGCAGTACTTTTTATGTGACAAAAATGTGGCCTTACCCATTTGACAGTTATCATGAGAACTGCTGTCCCAATTGGTCCAGAGTAGACACCATATCCCCATCGGTCATGGTAGATCCTGACAGCTATGGTAAGCACTCCAAACATCACAAAAGTTGATCGTTTGGGTTCATCAAACTCTGCCAGAGCTGAGTTAATGGAAATGACAAGAAGTGAAGTATGACATCATTTTAAATTCCAAGTCTTACCAGTACACATTTAAAAGTTCCCTGAGACAGCACCTAGCTGACCTTGACTGATCTAAAAAAAAAAAAAAAAAGCAGGATTAGATCTGGCTACTACTTCAGTGGGAGACAGCCAGAGAAAGGGAGGCACGGCCAAAGGGGAAAACTAAGACGTGCTCTGCAGTCTTGGGGCACAGACTTGCAAGCCAGTTGGATATGATATTATCATTCATAAAGCCCTATGTGACACAGAGCTGGGTCAGCAATCTAGGGCCCATGGGCTGGAACTGGCCCACCATCTAAATCATCCAGCCCATAGTCCCAAAAAGAAAGATCTACCTGGCCCATAAGTCTGCGTCCTGAGACTGCAGAGGACATCTTTCCATACAAAAGAAAGACATCTCGATGATTTGCCCCAAGAGTCCTCCCAGTGTATTCACCCACGAGAGAGGGAAAGAGTGGCCCACCATCCACTCACAGACATGGCCTCTTTTCCCTATGTGGAAGAAAGCTGCCACCCCTGGCATAGACCCTAGCTATTTGAGGGACCATCCCTCTGTCCCATTGCTTCTGTCCATCCTATGTTGGCATGTTTCAGGTCTCACCCCTTAAACAATGTCATGTGATGGGACCCAGGAAGCAGCCTTCCCTTTGGAACAGTCCCAACTCTGCTCCCCTTTAGATGAGCCTTGAAGACCTAGCTCTTGCCCCTGGCTTTGGGATGCAGATGGGGGCTCCCTATCTGAGGGGTTTTGTGCCTCTTCCACCTGGATGACCATCTACCTTGTTTGTGGCCTGGTGTCTTTCTGTTTCTTTGGTTTTAAACGCATATGCCACCCAGAATCATTGAGAATTTGGGCGGCTTTGGAAATATGAATGATAAAAGAAATATAAATATACAGTATGTATATGGAGGACGGAAGCTTTGGGAAGCCTTTGTTTTAGGCCCTTAACGGTATTATCTAACATGTTGCCTTCTTGTGTTCATAAAGAAATCAGTCCCATTTATTTTCTAAATACATTTAAGATGGTAACCTTAATATTTCTAAGTGAATATGTTTGATATTGGATGGTATGTTTTGTAATGGGGCAAGATAATGGGATTTCAGGACACTATGAGAATTGAAACAGGGCAGCCAGTAGGCATATCTCCTCTAGATGAATCAACATTAGCAAGTCATGGCTCTTAACTAGCTTTAGACCCTAAATCTGGAAACAAGGATACCCTGTGGAAAGTACTGTTTCTGCATGGTGGAAATTCCTGCAACTGTCAGATGAAAAAACTAAGGCTCCTCTTAATTGAGTTGTAACTCCTAGGACTTCCAGGATTCCATGTTCCATGTGAATAACAATCTTGTGGACTTGAATGTTGGCAGTTGAGGTTGGACTATTCCCAGTAGCTTTAATTCATAAAACTTCCGTTATGTTCCTTCCGTTCTGGGACCCATCTCTTATCTCTTCCTACATTGCTTCCTACCTTGATTTGCTGCATCTTTCTGCACTTTGATTTGATCATTGAACTATTTGTTTTTTACCTTGTTCCTTCCCTGCTTTGTCCAGTTATGTTCCTGAATTCTGTCTTAGACCATTACTTGCATTTTCCTTGCAAGACCTGACTGGGCTTTCTCTTGGTTTCCTGACTACCAGTGCACAAGCCTTAGGACTTATAATGACTCAGCTGCAAAAAGTTTCCTGATTTTATTATTTTGAACCCATATGCAAATAAAGGCCCAGGTATATGAAAATGTGCACATGTCCAAAGTTTGTGATGCCGTTTTAAAATTCAAATGTTATAAAAATAAACATACTGTGTTACCTATAGGAAGACTAGTTTGAAAACAAGGAATTAGTACAAGGTGGACATGGTTGTAGACATTCCTGCTGATGCATCAAGGCTTTTGAAGACTGAGGATCAGTCAAAATGCTGTTTGCCTGGTGAATTTAACCCTTTCTGGAATAGCTGAAGAACTCCCCTCTCTTCCCTTTCTTTCCCTGCCCTGATCTCTCCCTCCAATTTTTGTTCCCCCTTTCCTTGTCCTTCATTTTTTAGGACAATTCCCCCATCTTCCTCTTCTTTTTTTCTGGAAGGAGAAAGCATGGGGTGTGCCCTGTGGGGTGGGGGGTGGGGGACTATGTGTGTGACAAAGAATGTGTGTGACAAAGATGGGGGCCAAGCACTTTTGTAATACTAGCAATTTTTATTAGGAGGGGTCTGGTAACAGCTTTTCCGACTCACAAATTTTATTAAAAGGCATCAGCTTTTGTGAGCTCACAGCTCTCTTCATCAGATGCACAGAGTGGCGGGATGGATGGAAGATTTAAACTGGGTTTAAATCCTCCATCTGTCCAGCCACTCCATGCATCTGATGAAGAGAGCTGTGAGCTCACAAAAGCTGATGCCTTTTAATAAAATTTGTGAGTCGGAAAGGTGTTTCCAGACTCCTGATTTTTTACCACCATAAAGTAACATGGCTCTCCTCCTACAATGTCTAGCATTTTTTATCAGTAGCTATTAATTCATTTAATGTGAATATATTGTTTTGTCCTGGCTCTGGCCCTTTTTTAGGATATGAATTTTGGCACATGCATTTCTGCCCGGACACCAGTGTACCTCGTGCAAGAGGGGTTCCAGAGTTGGTTTCAGCTGGAATGGGCAACCTAGACTGACAGTTGGGGAAGCTGGCATTATCTAGGAGTGTGTCTCTGATATTTTCTGTCTACATTCGCTTTTGGGGAGGTATAATCTTAAATTCAGATTTATTTTTCTTTAAGCAAATATAATATTAGAGAGAAGTGCACAGAAACATATGTATAGTATTAATAATTCACATACAAATTATATTAGAGAAAGCTATTGGCAATAGTTATATATTTTCAAAATTCCTGTACCAGTGCATTATAACTACTCTGAGTAGTATACAGAGAGCAAGCACAGAATACAATTATACGTATTATGTGTACAAAGTGCAAATATTAAGAAAAATGAATTGAAAAACATGCTTTTTAATTATCAAACTAAAGTGGAAATAGGATTAATTACATTTAATAAATGAAAAGCTGAGAGATAAGATGTCCTATGCAGTTTTCATAGTTTCCTTCTCTTTCACATTTCCTTAATGGCCCAAGCGCAATCCCCCTGCCTTGAAAGAAGCAGCCATTCTTACCCATCAGTGACACCCACATTGATAATGCGGTTCCAAGGATGCTGAAGTACTGCAGGAGATCATACTTCATGAAACAGAGGACTGTTAACCCAGGGCCTTCGCAGGCATGGCAAATCTGTTGGGAAATGTTGCTTGTTTATTGCCAGGATTTCTGTGATAAAAAGTGTGATTTTAAAAAGCTGCATCAGAACCTTGTTGCTTAAAAGTCCATAAATCCTCCCCCCGCCCCCAATTACTTTAGCAGGAAATTCCAGTGGGTTGGTACCATTACAGAAAAGATTCTGACCATCTGTTGACCACAAGAGACAGCAGATAAAGGCTGTAGTCTCAGAAGATAGAGGTGAGCTTTAAGATTCTCTGTTATTTACGTCATTAAAAACCAAGACCAGTTCTTTGAACTGACCTAAAACTAAAATGGTAAACAATGCAGACAGTGCAGTGCTTGATTGCCATCCAGCTTCCTGCCTGGCCTGACTTTTTTTTTAATCCTTTAATTAGAAAAAATAAATAAATAAGAAGCTGGCCTGCTTCTGGGCCAATGGGCACCATAGGCATTCTTCAGAAATCAATACCTTGGTGTTTTCAGCCCAGTGTTTTGTTTGGAGGTGTGTAATCCACTCATATAAACAACAAAGATCCATTGAAGTAAGAAGTATGTGTGTGTAGGTGCTAAAAAGATGGCCAAGAGATCCTCACCGCTTTGCCTGGTGATAAATGGGTTTCATGACTGATTCCTGACCCATTCTCAAAATGTGCCCAATGGCCGATCAGTTCAGGAGCTGCCACTATAACTATTCTGCTCACTGAGAATCAGTGTGGCCAGAGACTCAGGGGTGCTCTGATGCTGGAGCTTGGCTGAGGCCTTACTAGTGTTCCCTTCAAGCATCCTGCTTGAAATCTGAATTCATCCTATAGTTAGAGTAATCCTAAATCAGGGTACTAAAGGGCCAGATCCTGAGTCTGCAAAACCTTCTCACTCCCTGTGTCCCACCCCACATGATCTCTGGATCTTGAGGCAGGAAAAAGTCTCTAGATGTTGGGATCTTCAGGAGAGGTGTCTTTGATGGTCCTGCTTCATGATCTGGATGAAACGTGATTTAGATGTTAAGGGGAAATGGCCTTGAGGCCCAGACCAATAAAAATCACAAAACATTCTCTCGTATGAGAGCAAAGGAAGGTCTACCTGCAGAGCTTCTGCGAAACATGATTTGCAAGTCCAGCTCAAGTGTGACTTAGGACACTGAGGGAGGTGCAGAAGGAGGAGGGAGACAGGGCTTCGCTGGCCACCCATTGGATGGGTGCTGGGTGGGCCAGGTGTTAGTGGGTGGAAGGCTGTCTCCTCAGGAACTGTGAAGAACGCCCCTATTCCTGCAAGAACTGCCTATGGGGTGATGGCAGTACAGTGCTTCTCCAGCTCATTACACCGGCTGGGGTGAGAACTATTGGCTGATGGCAGAGATGCTCAGTAAGGTTCAGGAAGAGCTGTAGGAAGCCTTGCAGAGGACTGACAGAACTCAGCAGCAGGCTTGGACCAGTGAGCTCTATCATGGATATCCCTGCCCCCCTTATTGGGGTCACCTGGGGAAGGTGGAGGAGATGTTTCAGGACAAGAGGTGGCTGAGGTGGCAATGCTTCCATCTCATGCCCAATGTGGGGAGAGAGAGCAACTTTGTCCCTTGTTCCCCTGTTTGAGGGAGGCAGTGGCTGCAGTCGAGCAGAGAATCGATAATGTGAAGCATGCAATTTCCAATTTCCCCATTGCTCAGATTCTCTGCGACCAGGTGGCATGGGCTTTGGCAGAGCCGGGACTGGCATTCCTCTCCTGGCAGTTGGTCATCTTGGGGCTCAGGCTATGCCAACTGGCAGACTTTCAGGGACTACAGTGGAGGAAGAGGAGGAAGGACAATCAGAGCAAGGTGGCTCACAGACTGCGGGAGACAACATGGCAGGGGTGGCCATGGCCGAGGTAGCAGACAGCAGCAGGGGGCAGAGAGAAAGAGACAAAAGCAGCAATGTTGACCTGTGGAACACAGGGGGCATGGCAGGGGGCCATGGACTACGGTGTGGTTGCCTCTTTTGTATGGGCTGCAAGTGCTTTGTCAGCTGCATCAACAGAGTAACGAGGCAGTGAAGGAGACAGCTGTTTGCATCTCTGCCAGACTGGTAAGCAGAGATGGACTTGGTTGGGAGGAAAGAAGCAGCAGTGTGGCTTCAACCGGACTGTTTGGGGAGGCAGAAAAGGAATATGATGGACAAGAGGAGGGTGCAGACTTTGGCCATGGCACAATGCAGGGGAATGCTGTGCAGAAACCATATGTTAAAAGTATCCACATTGCTTTAGAAACCTAAGAAAATGAACTTGGTGATAGTTTTGAGCACATTTGGGTTAAGATAAGTAAATGAAATAAAAACCTATCAATTTCCTGCCACCCACTGGTGGTGTTCCTTCTTGGAGGAGGAGAGAGAAACTCCTGCTTTGCTCCTTGAGTCTCCACCTCACAGTCAACTACTCTACTGCCTAAGTAGAACAGTGGACAAAATAAGGGAGTGACAGTCCCAAGATAAGAAAACAGGTGGTTGGGGAACACCTGGCTATTCTGAACCAGGGTAAGCCTCTAGGACTAGACCAACTGCATCCAAGAGCCTTGAAGGTGCTATGTTGTTTGAGAAAATATGGAGGATGGGGATCGTATTGGACAAGTGCAGGAGGATAAATATTCAAAAAGGGAGAGAAAAAGGACCAGCGCAACTACAGACAAGTCAACCACATGTGTATACTTGGCAAAACTCTGGAGAAGATTATTAAGTAATCAGAGTACCTTGATGGCTGCAAAACATTTGACAAATCCCTCAGTGGCTCATAGTGGAAAAGATGGCAAAATGTGGCTATACAACCATTACAAAGCTGGTTGAACCATCATACCCAAAAAGTATATCTCAGTGGCTTTGCATCAAGCTGGAAGGAGGTATCAGAGGGAGTATTACAGGGCACTGTTGTAGATCCTGTTCTGTTCAACAAATTCATAAATTATTTGGATGAAGGGAAAGAAAATATGATCATCAAATCTGCAAACAACACAAAACAGGAGGGAGAACAAAGACCTTAGAGGACAGTATCAAGATTCAGGAGGATCTTGGTAGGCTGGAACAGTGGACAGACACCTGCAAGTTGAATTTCAACGGGGACAAATACAAAGTCCTGCATTTGGGTTGGAAAAATCAACAATGTGAATTTAACCGGGGAGGGACATACTGGGAAGCAGTACATGCCAAAAAGAACTGGGTTTTTTGGTGGGTCACAAGCTGAATATAAGCCAACATTCTGATGCAGCTCAAAGCAAAGCAGATGCAAACCATTAATGGAAGTACAGTATCAAGGGTAAGGCTCATGATTCTTCTCTGTTCTATGATGGTCAGATTGCACTTAAACTGCCGTGCCCAGTTCTGGACTTTATATTTTGAGCAAAGGACAGTAACCAGGTTGATAAGGGGCCTAGAAGGAAAAACTAGTGAAGGACAGTTGGGAGTATTGGATGTGTTTGGACTAAAGAAGAGAAGACTGTGAGTAATCAAGTATTTGATGGCTGCCACGGGGAAGACAAAGTAGCCTTGTTCAGTGCAGTTCCAGGAGAGCACAGAGGAAACAAAGGATTTACATGACAAGGAAGCAGATTGTAGTTGGAAAACAGGAAGAATTTCCTAACAGTAAGTGTTGGTGGATTTTCTTTCAAAGAAAGTGTTCAAACAGAGTTTGGATGGCCATTTGTTGGAGACGCTGTAATAACAGATTTCTACACAAAGAAACTGGGTTGGACTAAATGATTTCCTAGATCCCTTCTAACCCTTGCATTCTATAATTCTATTCAACTTAATTTAATTAAGATATATTAATTATAATACAATTATAAAATTATAATGTATATTAATTTAAATTAAATTGTATAAGTCTTCTAAATAAATAAATGAGAGCCAGTTTGGGGTAGTGGTTAAGGCACTAGTCTAGAAACTGGGAGGCTGTAAGTTCTAGTCCACCTTAGGCACAAAGCCAGCTGGTTGACCTTGGGCCAGTCCCTCTCTCTCACCCCTAGGAAGGAGGCAATGGCAAACCACTTCCGAAAAAACCTTGCCAAGAAAACTGCAGGGACCTGTCTAGGCAGTTGCCAGGAGACAAAAACTGGCTCAAAGTCTGGCTAAATAAATAAATAAGCTGCCCAGTTCAAAACAACCCTGGGCAGCATACCATATTAAAAGCAGTAAAAAATTATCAAAAGATGAAATGATATAGAAGACTTGTCATGCCTCCACCACAAAAAGAGTACTGTTGAGGTCTCCAGCTCAAGGTCTGGGAGAACAACCAGCTTTTAAGGGTTTTTTCAAATAAGGTCAGGGTGGGAGCTGTACACGTCCCAAGGGGAAATGCTGTTCCAGAGGGTAGGAATAATAAGAGATAGCTTGCTTCCTGGGTCCCATCAGATGACATGGTTTCATCAACGGATCCCAGAGCATGCTAACTCTCTTGGGTCGAACAGGGTGGGTAGATAGATAGATAGATAGATAGATAGATAGATAGATAGATAGATAGATAGATAGATAGTAGCAACTCTGGGTTACTTATAACACATTAAAGAAACAATACAGCATCATGTAAATAACATCTGAGGAGCCAACAACTGAGGGATTGCAAACAGAACCCTACTGGTAACCGGTGCAACTCACATAGCAGAGGTGTTCCATGTGCATATTGTGACATGCCCATAACTGCTCAGGCCACCTCATTCTGGACCAGCTGCAGCTTTTGAGTGATCTTCAAGAGCAACCCCATGTAAGGTGCATTTCAGTAGTTCACATACAAGTGACCAAAGCATGAGCAACTGCCCAGAAGACCTCCTGGTCCAGAAAAGGACACAATTGGTGCATGGATCTGTTTTGTACTTTCCTGGCCATAGCTACCATCTGCTTCTCCAGCAGGAGCCATGAGTCCATGAAGATCCCCAAATTGCACACCAACACTATACACTCAAGTGGTATAGTGTTATCCCACCCAGGACTAATCTGGACCTCTGGATCCAGGATGTCCAAGTACCCATGGTGTAGAGAATCAGGGAGATGATCTTGATCCTGATAAGCAAGAATCACTAGATAACCATTAGATAAGGACTGAAACATTCCTTAAGCCTTGGGAGGGAGGGAAGGTAAAGCACAATCAGGCTTGCAAGGGTCTGTTATAACAGCCTATTTCAATAAAGTATAGATCCAGTCTTCCTGTGGAATCTGTTTCCTGATCTGGTCTACCCCATAGTGACTTGGTCTTGCCAGTGCTGAGCCTGAGCCTGTTCCTCCCCATCCAGACCCTCACAGCCTCCAGACACTGGGATATCTCACTGACAGCATCACTTGGCCTGCCCAGGACTGAGATCTACAGCTGGGGATCATCAGTATATTGGTGATACCTAACTCCAATCTGACAATTCACCTCATCCAGCATCTTCATGTAGATATTAAGTAGAAGGGGTAAAAGCTGACATGCCACCCATCAGGGGCCAAAAACCTCAAAAGCACAAAAAATGAATGAAATTCAGGAGCCAAGTGCATCAATTCCATCTTAACAACTGCAATGTAGGAATCTCATTGCAAGGATACTTGAGTTTGAAGTAGGCATCATAGGAAGGAACAAATTGCTTCCTACAGTTTCCATACAGGTTTTTAGAAATGTTTTTAAAACTCTGCGTGAGAGAGACAATATTTCTGTAAATTGGTTGGTGGATAGCACTGAATGTTTCTATGATTCTGGGGTAAAAAGAAGAAATGCTTGCCCTGAGTTGCAATTGCTTCTTGTGATGAACCATTTAAAATATTTCAACTTTGTTCCAGTGAAACATAGAACACTTCAGCTATTTAGACTTCTGTTTTTTCAGACTTTGGCCAACTCAGAACAGTCAAATGGAACATTCTAAGTTTACTGTGTTGCTCTTTTAACTGCCTTTTCACCCAGCAGTCCCAGTGAGCACTAGCTTCCACTCTGATGTGAGAAAGGAGCTAGTAATTGTTTGGGCAACTTGGCCCATTTGGGGCTTTAAACAGTCTGATTCTGGGTGAGATGTCTTTGAAAACTTGTGATTTTTTTTCTTGCCTTCTTCTCTTCTTTTACCTTGTCCCTCATGTCAGAAGTAACGTTAATTGCACTGTAGTTTGATCCAACTCCAAATGAAATGATCAAAGGTCTAGAAGAAGCACGTAGGAATGGGTATCTCATTACTAACAGTGGCAGAGGAAGAGACATCTTGTTACCTTTTCTCCCATCAACCTCCCAGGGCTTTGATTCTCCTGGGGAGATGCCATACTCCCATTGCTCTTTTACAGCCACCAGGAGTGGGTGGCCACTCAGAGGTAGGTCTTCTCCACAGCTGTCTGGTGGAATGCCTTCACTCTGCAGTAGACTCCTAGCTAGACATATTCTATTCAGGGCTTCTTATTTTTTTAAAAAATGAAATTCACTTTGATGTTTTTCCACTGAGAAGCTAACTTTAAAATAAGCTAATAAATAAATGATGATTAAACATTGGGAGGGCACATTTAATTTCTTGGTAAGGGGGATTTGTTGAAGCAATTCAAGCAAAAGATTGCTTCCTGACCCAGAGAGCCTGAACTTTAATGTTGCTATCCTTCATCATTATGTTTACTTAGAGATCAACATGGCTGAGACCTTTACTAAAAATCTGAGAAAAATGTAAATGCAAAGTGGGGAGGGAAGATTTGTGCTTCCCAGAAGCCATTCTTTGAGGTGGCCATTAGCTGGAGAACAGGAGTTCTGGAGGGCTGCAGAAGGAGACTCCTGGCAGTGGTGGGGCAACAGCAGGGCACCAGCTGTCCCTGCTCCCTCCATGGATCTGAATGCCATTAGTTTTTACCCTGCTTACATCTGAAGTCCAAGAAGAAAAGTCTTCAAATGTAATAGAACATCCCCTTTAGGGGCCAGTCATGTCAGCAAAGAGGCTGGGCCTTGCAAGAGCAGGAGCCTCAGCTGTGAGGAGATCACCTTGGACACACCCTTGGCTTCCGATTTCACATCCGGATGAGGCTACCTTGTAAGGTGGTTGTAAAGATTATCACAGTAGGTTTGTGTATGAGATGCTGTGAACACTCTGTATCATTAAACCCCAAAAGGCAACACTTTCACATTGACAGAGGGCACTCATTGGTTTTGAGAGTTTTTTTCCCTAGTATGGAAAGGTTCCCTTTAGCCAGGCCATGTCTTCTGGTTCCTCAGAGTCTTCATCCAAGTTCAAGCCTGAGAGCATAATTAATCAGTGCTGCATGGACTATCTGGGAACAACTCCCCAGTTCTACTGCCAAGCTGCTGAGCAAACAGCATGGCTGTGCCCTTGAAATCATCCGGAGTCAAGCTGGACTCTAGGGAGATACTGTTGCCCACCTAACTATTTATTTTTACTTTTCCAGTTAGTGGGAGCTATTATCAACTTGTAAATGCACACCCATTTGCCTTTTTCTTCTGGCACAAAGAAAACTGTCAAAAAAAACCCTTATCAGAAAATGTGTTATTATACTTATTCCATTTTAGTAGATGTGATTGAAAAGAAGTTTTTAAGCAATATTTAAATTACAAACAGTTGAACTACATTCTTACCTCCTGGTTAAAAAAAACAACCAAACAAACATATCCAGGAACAATCTATTGCAAAATAGACCCAGAATATATATGTATGTATACATACATACATACATACATACATACATACATATATATTTTTTCAAGTGCAGCATATACCAAGGTGAGGCACTGTCCCCACTGCTGTTCTGCATAGGATTGAACCCCCTCAGCCAGATAAACACAAGGACTGGATACAGGTACAAGTTCAAGAGTGAAAGTACCATCAACCACCTCCTCTACGTGGGTGACATCAAGCTGTATGCTAAGAGTGAACGAGATATCGACTCACTGATCCACCTGACACGGATCTACAGTGAGGACATTGGGATGTCATTCAGACTGGAGAAGTGTAGTCGGATGGTAGTAAAGAGAGGGAAGGTAGTTAAGGCTGATGGGGTGGAACTATCAGTGGGCCACACTGCAGACATAGAGACCAGCTACAAGTACCTTGGTATCCCACAGTCACATGGGAACCACGATGAGGAGGCAAGGAAGACAGCAATATCCAAGTACCAAGTACCACCAAAGTATCCAAGTACCACCAAAGGATAAGACAGGTCCTGAAGAGCCAGCTCAATGGGAAGAACAAGATCCATGCCATCAACATGTACGCCCTGCCTGTTAAACAACTTGCTTTTTTCAGGATATGAAAGGCGAAGGTCCCTAGCTGGACTGCAACTTGGTTCAGAATCGTATCTGGGATATCACATTATCTCCTCTCCAGAACTTAGCCCCAGTTGTCTGCTACAACAGAAAGAGCAAGCCTAAGAAGTGCATTGTGATGGGTGGCACCCAAATGTGTGATGTGTTGCGGGAAGGAGATACAGAGGAGGAAAAGCATGGCGACATTACCTACGCTATTTTCATGCAAGAATATGAACCCAGCAAGTTTCTCACCCCCCCCCTTTTTTTATAATGAGAATTCGTATTTAAAAATGTTAGTGGAAACCAGGGAGACAGAGTAGAAGTGAGAAGGAGGACTTACCGAGATAAAGAACATGGTGAAGAAGTAAACCATCGCCTCCATGTGAAACTGCCGCTTGGCTGCGATGCTGATGGTTGGGAGAAAAGCTAGGCTGCTGATGGTGGGCAGGAGGAGCTTGGCAGCTAAAGAGCCCATTGGAAGAAGGGGAGGCAGCTCAGAGGAAGAGGAGCTCCTGCCCCCTCTCAGGGCTGTCCGAGAGACTGAGGAACAAGCGGTAGAGCCCCAAGCCACAGTCCTTGGGGCTGTGCTGGGGAGACAGCAGCTGGGGCAAAAGAGAGAGGACTTGCATTCCTCTGGGGAGCGTCTGCTCTGTCCTTTGATGGAGAACAGCTGCTGGAAGGCCACAGGTGCTCCTAGTTCTTGGGTTCCACTTGAACAAATGGCCCCTTCCATCTCCCAGGAGGCCTCTCCTTTGGAACTAGCTGTCTTAGGAATAACCCTGCAGAAGGGCAAATGGGGAGAAAGAGGAGAAGAAGGAGATCATGCTCTGGTCACCCATCCTCATCAACTGGACCATTTGGAATGAAATGCTCCCTGTTATGGCAGATGGGTGGGGAAGTAAAGGTTTGGTATTTTTCAGGACCCTCATGGATGAGACCTTGCCAATTGCCCACTTGATGATGCTGGCCCAGTGCAGAAGGCTATTTTATCTGCATAGGCCTTGAGTAGACTGGCAGAAGCCATAGATGTGGTACTCCCCCAAAGGAAAATTCCAAGGAGATTTTGAGAAGGGTTGCTGAAGACTAGATACGTGCTCCCAGCTGTCTGTCCCCAAAGTACAGTGTTGGGGAGCCATTTCTTCACTGCCCATGTCACAGCTGTTTCCTGGCCTCCTTAGTTGCCTGCTGCTGGGCACAGAGAAGTTCCAGTCTGTATCCTATGTAAGGAAGTGTAAAGTGTAAGTAAAACGCAATTAAAACATATTTCAATATAATGGCATAAAGACAACCCCTTTATTTTTTCTTTCTTTCTTTATCAAATTTGTACACCACCTGACTCCCAACGACTCCCATCTTAAAACAATAGCTATGTAATAGAAAACATAAAAAGACTAAATTACAAAAGGGGGGGCCTTTTCTGAGGGTTGCGGCTGGAATGGAAATGTGCAGATGCTTCCCACATACCCACGAGAGCCGGAGGCATCTTCAGAAGGGTTTCCCTGGGGACCTCAGCGTTTGCTCAGACCAAGCCAGGCTGGCTGAGTTCTGGGAAGCACGGCTGGGAGAATCGGGAAACATCTCAGGCCATATTTTCAGTGCTACTTTCCGCTTCTGCTCCTTGCTCTCTGCCTTCCTGTGACTTCTTCCAAGGCGCATTACACAAAAACCACACCGCACCATTCATTACAGTGTATGTTTCTTTGTATATTTTTCCGTGGGACATTAAGGTGCTATCTGTAATTTTTCTTTCTGTCATAAAGGAATGTTTACATTTTCTCATTTTTTAAAAAATAAAGATGGATTCTGTCAAATTCAGTCACTGTGAGGTTGATTTCCCAGCCACACATTTCAATGCACAGGGCCAGGAGGGTGGCACTATAGAACGCTTCTCTTTGATCCCTTTGTATTTTCCTTCTTTTTGCATTTCCTTCCTTCTACCCTTTGGCTTGCCAGCCTGGTCTGTGGGTCTGCTCTGCCACTGGGGGTTGGGGGAGAATGTCAGGGCAGGCAGCCCCCTTGGAAGATAGGTGGTGACAGCAGAAACTGCAGCCCCAAGAGACAAAGAGGTGGCCAGAGGCGTTGACCCACAAGGTCTCTGGGAGAGGAGTTAGGGTTACCCATGAATTTGTGGAATTGTGTCTCCTTCCCCCTCAGAGCAGTTGGTGGGTTATTTAAAGATCATGTGTCCCCCCTCCATGATTTCCATTGTTTCAGTTTATGCATCTTGTTGGTGGCACATGGAAGTTATAAGATGAGTCATAGATTCCTAAAAAGTAAGAGTTGGGATGGGCCTTGGAGACTATCCAGTCCCACGTCCTGCCCAGTGCAGGAATTGCTAAAACATCCCTGACAGATGGGTCTCCAGACTCTGGGAGGAAGTCAGTCTTATTGCTGAACAGCTCCTACTCATAGGAAATTCTTCCTGAAATCCAACCAAAATCCACTTTGTTGTGATTTAAATCCAAAGTTTCTTATCCTGGAATAACTGTAAACAAATTTGCCCCGTCTTCTGTGTGGCAGTTCCTCAGATCCATAAGGACTGCTATCATGTCTCCCTGCAGTCCACCCAGCACATCCAATACTTCCTCTTAAGCTTTTCTTCCAGCCATCTTGCTTGCTCAATTATTCTACTCTGAACGCAGTTGACGAACTGCAGTCTGACCAACGCAGATCACGTTCAGAGGGACAACAATCTCATCTCATCTTGACATTATGCTTCTGTTAATGCAGCCTTGAACTGCATTTGTTTTTTTTGTTTCTGTTTTTGCAGCTGCATCACACTGTTGACTATTGTTCAGCTTGTGATCCACCAAGACACCTAAATCTTTTTCACATGTATTATTGCTCAGTAATTTCAGTCCCCATCCAGCTGAAAAAATGGATAATGGTTTGCAAAACTTTATTAGATCAGTACATCTGCACATGACTCTGCCATCAGGAAAAAAGATGCTTCCCCTCTTCAGCAAATGGTTTTTAGATATAAGGTGGATGCAAAACTGAAAGGATCAAGTCTGTTTATGGAGGACTTCATGAGAATCTTGCTTTAGGCTGCCAGGAACTTGACATGTCCCATCCTAGACTCATGCCTTTGATTTATTTCATTTGCCCCTGTTGAAATTCATCTTGCTGGCTTCTGCCCATGATTCCAACCTGTCATGATTTTCCTGCATCTTGATACTGCCTTCTAAGGTGTTTGCTATTTCCCACATGTTTTTGCCATCTGCAGATTTGACAATTATATGGTCCATTTCCTTGTCCAAATTATTTATAAATAAGCTGAATACCACAAGGCCTAGAATGGAGGCCTCCGTACACTCAGCAGTAAACGCTTCCTGCCAGCTCTAAAGCCATTAATATGCACTTATTGGGTATAATTGTTGAACCAGTTTTGTATCCAATGGTAGCATCAGGCAGACTTTATTTTGTCATGTTGTCTATCAAGACCTCAATGGGAGACTTTTTCAAATGGGTTAGGGTTATGTTGAGTCCTATCACAAAATGCATTATTTTCCAAATGCTCACAAACTGACTGTTTAATACTCTGTTCCAGAGTTTTCTGCTTAGTATCAGCATCAAACTGATTGGGTAATAATTGAGTGTAATTACCTGGGTCTTCTTTCAAGTTAGGAACATTTGTCCTTCTTGAATCCTCTGGCACTATACCCTGGCTGCCTCATGGCTTGACTACTGTAATGTGCTGTACATGGGCCTGCCCTTGAAGCCCACCAGAAGCTTCAACTGGTCCAGAATGTGGCAGTGCAGGCAGTGATGGGCATGTCTCAGGATACCCATGTAATACCTCTGCTTTGCAAGCTGCATTGCTTGCTACTTTGCTTCTGGGTGTGATTCAGTGTGCTGGTCATTACCTACAAAGCCCTCCATGGCATAGGGCCTGGTTACTTGAGGGACCACCTGTCTCCCATAGTATCTGCCTGGACAATTTCATCTGGCAGGGTTAGCATGCTCCAGGTTCCTTCAATTAAGCAATGCCATCCATTGGGACTCCAGAAGCACACCTCTGTAGCAGCACCTGCCCTCTGGAATGAGGTTCCCCCCAATATCTGAATGGCCTCCACCTGTTGGTGTTTCAAAGGGCCCTGAAGTCCTGGCTCTTCACCCTGACTTTTGGCGAGGATGATGGAATCCTCCTTTTAGACTATGTGGGGTTTTTTTGCTTGTTCCCATCTGGTTTTCTTGTCCTACTTTGATCCTTACCCTTCTTTTTGTCTCTTGTTGTTTTTCTTGTTTTTAATATTTTAAACAATTTGTAAGCTGCCCAGTGTCCCTGGGAGTCAAGTGGCACATGAATTTAATAAATCATCATCATCATCATCCCTGTCCTTCATGATCTCTCAAAGATCATAGAAAGAGGCTCTGAGATAAGATCTATGAGCTTCTTCAAGACGTGGATTCAAGACATGGATTGGTCTTGTCGTGGAGACTTAAACTCATTCCCAGGAGCCGGGCGCTCCCTCCCCACCTGGTTCCTCATTTTGGGTTGCCTCCCCCCTCCTTTTAATCAATTGTTCTATTAGGCTCTTTTAAACAGGTGTCTCCTTTGGGGAGAAGACCAAAGCAAATTAGGACTTAAGAAGCCCTGTCTTCTCTCCACCACTTACTATCTTGTTGTCCACTCCTAGTGGTGGGATAATTAATCCCTTTCTTTTTCTACCAAGTGCTTTTGGGGTCCTTTAGCTTCCCTTGTGAGCCTGTTCCTTTCTTTCTCAGATATTAGCTACTTGCTAGTACACTGTCAGCCTTACCAGGTAGCTCAGACAGGAAACCACGACCATTGTAAAGCTACATTGACAGAATCTTGCAAGTCTGAAAGCACAATTCCCTCCCCATCTCCTTTACAGCCCAAGAAACTAGGGAGGGTCCCTTCTGAGCCTCTTGTACTTCCCGCTATCCAGCTGCGGGATATGCTGTCTCTTATCTGACCGTTCCCTAGGTGGCATCTCTTTGCCCCATCTCCCAAGGTCTTTCCCATATACCCTTATACACGCCTTATTGATTGCATTCAACTTCCATTTCCTATACATATCTTTCTCACTCTTAATTCAGTTCAAAGTTCTCTATTCATCTGCAATGGTTTTCAGAAGTTCTCATTTTATTTCTTCAATTGAATTGCTGTGATTATATTTCCAATATCTTATTTTTGAGATCTCCTCCACCCTCTTTGACATGGGACCTCACCTACTATTTTTCCTAGCTTGTTGAAATTGGCTTTCCTGAAATGTCATATGCATGTCTGACTTTGTTCTAGTGTCACTTCCTGCCATTGCAGCTTTCGGTTCCCAGTCCTCTCCCGCTCCACTTGCTTCCTTCTTTTCAGGGCAGAGGCAGAAACGGTCCCTCTGGGGAGCCTGTCCTGTCCTCTTCCGCAGAGCCTGAGGGTTGGGGCAGCGGCTCTACATCCAAGGGCCCAGAAACACGAGCGCGGGGCTTTGGAACCTCTTCTGATGCCCATCTTGTCAGGCGTGTGGCACATTCTTCCATCTCTCTGTCCTCCTATTTTCTGGGAAGGTTTCTTGGCAATGTTCCTCCTAAGCCATGCACATGCATGCCGCACAGCAGCCATTGCGGGTCCAAGCACAAGACTCAGTCTTCTGACAAATCTGTCCCGGAAAATTGTCAAACTGGAACAGACAGCAGCGGAAGCAGTGAGCGAATGTGGAACAGAATGCTGATGGGAGCCAAGGATTCCCAGGCTGTTAAAAGATAGCAACTGGAATACATTTTCACTCCTTGTTGTAACTGGAATCTGAAAGCACACCACCTTGTCTACAGCTGGGGCTGTTGAAGTTTTTGATTTGCACAGGACTAGCTCCCAGTCCAATTGGCCTAGAGGAGGAATCCAGCAATCTTCCTTTACCTGCCACTCCAGAGATTGGGAGCCTGAAAAGAAGCAGCCAGGGCAAAACTACCCCAGGCTAGCTTCCCTCTAAGGTTGCCCAGGAGACCTCGTGACTGGCACATCCGGTGTCCTGGCTTACAGGGGACATTGCTACTTGGTGTTGTTGTCCTCCACAAGCATCTCCTGTGTTCCCCCTCTTCCCTCAGGCTCACCTCTGCCCCATTCCCCATGGGGGGAAAAATGCGGTTGCTGTTTCTAAGCCACAT
This sequence comes from Python bivittatus, assembly GCF_059951505.1. Classification (NCBI taxonomy): domain Eukaryota; kingdom Metazoa; phylum Chordata; class Lepidosauria; order Squamata; family Pythonidae; genus Python; species Python bivittatus. The sequence continues at coordinate 11,758,463 of NW_028277076.1, read as the reverse complement.
GGGTTGGGGAGGGGACGAAAGGCATCTGGCAGCTATGAGAGTCCAAAATGGACAGATCAGCTGTATTTTTCTAATTTATCATTATTATTCTCCAGTCCCCCAAAAGATTAGCAACAGACCCAGACGAGCACACTCCCATTTAGAACCAAGACACAGAGGATTCACTGAACAGTTAAGCCAAATACTGGTTTTCAGGACAGACTTTCATTTGGGGTCCTAAAGAAGAGGCATCTTCTATTTTTTCCAAACTATTCTTCATTTCAGAATCCTAGTTGTTGGATATTTGCAAGATGTACAGCTTTAATAGAATGAACTATAGAGTTAACAAGAGATTGCTTTTTGGCTGTGAACATAATTGGATCAGGTGGTGAACTCTGTATAAAAGAAGTATTCTTACTTGTTTTGCTTTTCTGATTTTTCCCTTTAGGCTCACTGCTTAATTCCCTGCTGTCTTGGTATATTTGTATTATATTATTTGTTTGTTGTTACTTTTATGTATTGTTGAAGCTACATTTTATGCCTAATTTTTCTCTTTTGTATATTTTGAAATACATATAAAGGTTGATATTTATATTACTTGTCTTCACTTATTACCCAACACTAGTAAAGGGAGAAGGAGAAGGAGAAGGAGAAGGAGAAGGAGAAGGAGAAGGAGAAGGAGAAGGAGAAGGAGAAGGAGAAGGAGGAGGAAGCTCAGAGCCTTTTGATTCTGATTCAGAGTCAGAAATCTTTGCCAAATGGACCACAAATCCTCCAGGTTTTGATCTACCTTTGTGCATTTTTCATGGAGGTTCCTGGGTCAGCTTCGTATTTTATGATTTTTTTGAAAAGAAAACAAGACTGTTAGAAGCCTCCTGTTTTTCTCCTTTCTTGGGAGAAATATCTTTTCCTTGGAACCCTGTGCAAATTCTTAGTGTCTGTTTCAAGACAGCTGTTCGGCTGGAGCAAGAAGGAATGTGAAGCAGGCTGCAGAGACTGGCTGTGTGGTTCGGGGCTCCAGCAGAGTCCCACTGACGACAGCTACTGTCTGCTTGTGCCTGCCTGGATCTTTCCCTTCCCTCTCTCTTGAGCTGTGGTTTCATTTTGATCAGCCTTGACTCTCTGGACTGCCTGGAAAAGGCCCTGCAGTTTTCTTGGCAAGGTTTTTCAGAAGGGCCTTGCCCTTTTCTCCTTCTCCTTCTCCTTCTCCTTCTCCTTCTCCTTCTCCTTCTCCTTCTCCTTCTCCTTCTCCTTCTCCTTCTTCCAAGGGCTGAGAGAAAGAGGGACTGCCCAAGGTCACCCCACTGGCTTCGTGCCTACGGCGGGACCAGAACTCCCGACCTCCCAGTTTCTAGCCTGGTGCCTTAACCACTGGGCCAAACTGGATCAGGGCTGATCCTGTGGCCACCAAAGCAAATCCAGCTAATCTGAGCATTTGAAAACTGGAGGCGTATTTCTCTGCATGTCCCAACTGATGCACTCCAATTCAACCCCATAATCACTAGAGGTCATTGGTGCTCTGTTTCTTCTAGGAGAGAGAAAGTTTTTTTTTCTTTAATTTAATGATCTCAAATTTATTTTCAAATGCCCTAAGCAGAACATGATATTCTATTGCCCATCATCATAATACTGATTCACTATGCTGCTACTAACAATAATGAGAAAGGGCTTCATCGAATGGCATCAGCGATTCTCACCACAAGCCTGTAGCCTAAGGCACGGATTGTTATCTCTCTTGACATAAACTGGAATGAATGTAGCTTACAGCATTCACGGCAGAAGCCATACTGACCCAGCACCTTCCTGTTTTCAGTCAGTCAATTTTATTTGCAGCTAATAAAAATAAAACTTATTTCTATAATACTCTACTGTAAATGTTAATAATACAAGATGTATTTACTGTAATGTTTTCAACTGCTCACATCTAGTAATGTTGCCAAAACTGACCAAACTTCTGCCAAGCAAAAAGATACTTGTACTTTTGACTTGCATGCTTTGTAGCTAGGCCTATGGAACAAAGATCACCAAGATTTTTCAGACTGTTACAGGAAGCAGGCTGGGCAAAAGAGCAGAGAGGCTGGCTGGGTGGAAATGCTCAGACCCTTGAGTTGGAAGGCCCCACCGACTCCCACCACCTGCTCAGAGCAAGAATCCAGATTCAAGCCTGCCAGGAACAAGTCTGTCTGGCCTCCGCTTGGCTACCTCCAGGGAACAGGAGCCTTCAACGGTTGGTAGGGCTGGAGGTGTCAGTCCCAGCACCCCATGGTGTACTGTAGACTGCTGCGGGAGCAATTTGACAGATTGCGTTGAACTGGATGTTTTTAAGGGGCTTCAGCAACTCCATGGATTTTTGGGTGCTTCTGGGTTTGGTAGCATCTGAAACAGAGTTGCAGGGAGGGAGGATTGAACTCTGGATCCTGACACAGCTGGCTAACCTGTTTTATCACCCCTGCGTACCCTGCCTATCCCAGCACCTGCGGATGGGGCAGGATTCTGCTCTGGTGTCTCTGCTCTGTTAAAGCTTCCACACAGCATTGTTTGTTCCCTCCCTCCCTCTCTCTCATACACACGCACACACACACAATTCATCACAAGCCACTCGAAGCTAATCTACATTGATTTTACTCTTCCTGAGCTTGACATTCATAGAACCACCAGAGAAGGTTACAAACCAATTTCCCTCCTGCTGACTAAAAAGCATAATTCCTTCACTGCTCCACCCCAAAGTCCTGGAGATTCCCCGAAATCCCACACATCATGCCATCAGGAGTGTGTGTGTGTGTGGGGGGATATTGTTAATACCTCCCATTTCCAGTATATACTCTGTGCTTCTGTCATGCCATTTGCCAAAAATGGTCTGTGTGGTTTGCTGCAAAGGAAAGCACCATTCCCTCTGTTTCTGTTCTGTTTCAAAGCTGCCGCAAACAGTAATAACAACAGGCTGCATTCTGACAACCGCTGAACTGTTTGTCCCAAAACCAAAGACCCAGGATGCACCAGATTGTCTCAACTGGGATTCTTGTCAATCACTCCCAGAAACCCGTCCCCTCCCCTCCCCTCCCCTCCCCTCCCCAAAGTCTTCCCAGGCTTCTTGGAAAAATGCTGTGGGAATTTCCAGCTTAGTTTGCAGCCAGCACACTCCCTGTCAATCCCTGTACCCAGATCACAGCAAGCATACGTGCCACTTAGTTCAATTAGCAAAAAATAGAGCTTAATGTTTATTTATTTATGTCAATTGCCACAAAGGGCAGCGGGGCCCTTAGATCAGATCACACCCATGCGGCCCTTTTCCACCTGTGAATACCATCATGACCCCTGATTTACAGAGGAATTGAGGGAGATGAAGCAAGTGAAAAGATGCCTAGAGCACAGCTGAAGGTCAACAGAGCAAACCCGACTGAACACGGGTTAGAGCTGCTATTAAGGCCTACCTTGTGGCAGTAAAATGCCAGCACTTCTCCACCCTTATTGCATCTGCAGATAGCTGCCCAGTGACCAGGTCTAAGGCAACTCAGGCCCTCCTGGGTAAGGGGGACCAGAGGTTCACCTACAGGATTGTACAGAGGAATATGTGGTGCATCTGGAAAAGACATTGTTTACTGGACTTGCCTATAGTTAAGAGTTGAGTTACGGGATGAAGAATTTTATATTTGTTAACTAAGAGGTGGTGAAGAGATAGTGAAATTGTTTATACTTGTCATGATGAGGGTGGGAAGTTGCTTTCTTAGTTTCTTTTCTTTTCTTTTCTTTCTATTTTTCTTTTTTCTTTCTTGCACCTTTTATTCTTTCTATTTTTCTTTTCCTTTTAGTTTGTATTATCTTTTATTATTGTAATTAAAGCATCTGTTGGACAAAATCACTCGAATTCATTCCCAGTTGGACTCTAGCCTTGGCACAAGTCCTACGGGGGTGCCCGGAATGCAGTCTTGCCCTGTTATCTGGGATGAGTTTGATCCTGTTGGGCCTGATGAAGCAGACAGGGTCTTTATGACTATGAGTTTGGCCACCTGCCTGTTAGATCCATGTCCCTTCTTGTTGGTGAAGGCCTGCCAGGAGGTGACCTGTGACTGGGCTCTGGCAGTGGTGAACTCTTTGAGAGAGACAGTTGTCCCTCTACCTCCTTAAGGAACCTGCTAGTTTGCCCCTTCTCAAGAAGCCATTGCTAGACCCAACTATATTAGACAATTTTCATCCAGTGTTGAGAAGGTGGTCACTTAATAGCTTCAGAAGATCCTGAATGAAATGGATTATTTGAGGGACCACTTCTCCCTGGTTACATCTTCCCATCCCATCGGATCCAGCAGGAAAGGCATGTTACAGGTCCCGTCCACTAAGGAATGTCATCTGATGGGATCCAGGAAGAGAGCCTTTTCTGTCGTGGCACCCACCCTCTGGAACACCATTCCCCCTGAGGTTAGACTGGCCCCAACCTTCTTGGCCTTTAGGAAGGGCCTGAAGACCTGGCTGGGCCATCATGCCTGGGAGTTTGGCAGTAGTGGTGAGCCTTGGCAATGGCTGTATTGAATGGATATCAGATTTATATTCACTGGCTGACTGATTCTGTTTTATTGAATCTGTAGTCATAGTTTTAGGATAGTTGTATACTGTTGTGTTTATTTTTTACTGTTTCTGTTGTTGTCTTAATTGTTGTGAACCTCCCAGAGTCACATTTGTGAGATGGGCAGCTATATGAATTTAATAAATAGAATATTTATTTATTTAGCGTATGGCATCTCATACATGGACTTACGTTAAATACTAAAATTTAGCCTAAGTTAAAAACACTTTAAAATATGAATGTTAAAAAGATCTAAATTCAAATACCAATGTCTAGGCCGTCTAACCACTGAAGCCCAGCATCATTTATATATTAAAAAATCAGATATTGGGCCATTATATGCCCTCGGCTTACAGCTGGTCACAATGTGATCTATAGTTTGACGTGCAGCCCCGCAGTCACACTGAGGTGACAATGCGATACCCCATTTATGCAGTGAATCCTGGCAGATGCCATGTAAGGTGCGAATCCTCTTCAAGGTTGTCCATTGCCAGCGAGATAGATCAAAACCTGGCACCTTTCGCATAGGGTCATCTATATGTCTTCCTGTATCTGGGTGTTCAACAACCCATTTAACTTTCCACTGGGAGTTGATGTTGAAGTTATTATGCAGATGTTGTGCAAGTACCAATGAGGGCTTCCTAGATTTAAGCCTTCCAAGTGATAGGTAGAGAAGGTCAGCATGAAATAAATAAATAAATAAATGAAAATGTATTAAACTTCAGCAAACATCCGAAACAATGGACAGAAATAAGACAAAAGCCAGGCAAGAATTGACATGAGTTGTATATCTCTAGCTCTATATCAAAAGGCACCGAGCTCCTGGAAGCAACTTCCTGTGAGTAAACAGCATGGGGAGACCCAAAGGGAGTAGCCTCTGGCTATTTCACTTCACCTCTTTGGTGTACATACTGGGACCACCAGGTGCACCCTCCTCCTTTCTGCACAATGGAAGAAACCACTTGGTGGATGGGGAGGAGGGATCCTACACTCTCATATGTTCCACTTTGACCTTTTTATATGGTGATGCCCAGAACTGTATTCCTAGTGGGGCTGACCAAGGCAGAGCAGAGGGGGATCCTGTAATCTAGATTCTGGCTGTTAAGGCTAGGAAGCTGGTTGTTGCCAAACATGCATGGTTAAAGAACTGCAAAAGGAGGACCACACCAATAGTCTGAGGCTTCAAGTGCCTTCTTGAGTTTTACCACAATTCTTAATGTTGCAGTCTGGTGCCAGGGTCACCTTTTCCATGTCACTGTTGCTGCCGCCTGCTTTCTCCCTGATCCTCCTGCTGGTCTGCCTTCCACGCTGGGCTCTTGACTGCACTGGCTCCACTGTAGGCCACTTCTTGTGCTTCCTGCATTCAGCAAAATCTCCTTGTCTGCTGGCTTCTACCTCCCTGCCTGGACACATTCACTAGGACAGCTTGCTCCCATCTGCCAGCTCCACTTCCTGCCTGTCTCTAAGCCAGGCCAAATCTGTCAGCCTGCTCATCAGGGCACAGTCACACCATGCTGGCCCATTCCCCAGGCCAAACAATCATCTCTACCTGGTGCAGTTGCTGAATGACCCCTCAATCGGGCCAGCCTGCCTACCTGTGTCTCCTCTGGCACAAACACTCCATTCTGAGGGATGAGCAAGATGTTTAGCAGCTCTGAGACCTTATCTGCAAACAGGCCAAGGAAGGGAGAAGTTATCAGTTCCCCTATTACTGGTAGCAGGCTGAATGGCCAGCAAGCCTCAAGCCTAAATGTTTGGATTGTGTGGGGTCCAGAAGGAGATGCAATTGCCCCACTTCAAGAAGGGGCAGTTGCCCAGCCTGGGAGCCAACAAAGCAGGGAGTCCAAGAAGCAGGAGGAGCATCTCTAAGATGGTCAATTTGGATACCCAGGTGAGCTTCCATAGGCAAGTCAATTGGTATTCTTCAGGTTTCCTCCCAGAATAGCCTAAGCTTGTCTACATGCTGTGCCAGGTATGCCAACCCATGGAAGACACTGATCTGTGAGGTTCTTTGTGAGGGGAATACGTTGGCTAATCACCACCTGGCACCCAAGAATTCATGATCAGAAGCAACAAACAAGTGTCCCCAAACAAGACATTTTAGGCTCAGTCCCAGGAAAACCTATGCTTTTTAAAAGTCTGTAAAAAGTCAGAGCTTACTTCTAAAACATTTTTTTAATCTTCTTATTTAAATTGAGTATAAAATTTTCTTTGGACATTTTTTTTCTTTCTTTATCCTTTTACCTCCATTCAAAACAAAGGAGTATTTTCAAAAAAGATGCCATCTATGAATGGACAATCACTGTAGCCATGCTCAACACAACACCAGCAAAAGACATCAAGTGGGGGGGGGCTTCTGGGGAAGAAATAGCTGATTGAACACGGCTCCATTCTTTGTGGAGATGACCCCCACACAATTAGAGGAGCTGGCCTCGGTCCGGCTCTTCGGAATCATCCCCAGATAAAGGAGATTGACAGGGATCACCCACAGGTACTCCTTATAGAGATTCCCTGTGATGAGATTGCAACCTGGGTGGTGCTCTCTGGGAATCGAGGGAAAAACACCAAGCCCAAGCCTTCAAGCAGACACTAGATTTGCTTTACTTCCTCTTTTAACTAACATTGTAAACTGCCTATTTGTGATTTATTTGGCAATTAAAAACCTCCTGAAAGATAAGCTACTGTACACTGGGAGAATTTCCTACTATCCTGGGAGAAAGAAGACCAAAATAAATTTAAAGATCAAAAAGAAATATTTTAATGTTTGGAAACAGAGAAAGAAAATTAAGAATGTTGATTGGGGACTGTTAAGAGGCTAGATGGATTTGAAACAGCTTTTTAAAGGATTGTTTTAAATGTTTAAGAAAATACAGTAAGTGAATTTGGATTTAACTGCAAGAAAATCTGCCCTGGGAAAGTTTTGCTTCTGAAAATAAACACAAAATAAGACTGAGCTTTCAAGGACAGAGGAAACAGAGACTAACAGTACATATCTCTTTTAACATAATGGAGGAGTATCCTTCTTTCAAAGAAGAATTTTTAGCTGTTTGGAATCAGTGTGTCCAGGAACTATTTTTAAAATTGGGACTAACGGAGGTTGTAGAATAAGAAAAAAATTACTGGATAAAATAGCAGTGGAGGACGACTTGAATAAGGATACTAAAATGGACTTTAAAGAAATGCCAGATTATAAGAGAGACATGGAAGATATGGAAAAAGATGCTGTGGATCTGGATTCAAAGTTGCTTGATTATGAGAATGATATGGAAAAAGAAGCTGTAATGGACTGGAAGAGTGATTGAGAATTATCCTATTTTGGACATACAGAAAGGAAATACCAAACCTTTTCTGAAAATAGATAGGAAGAGAATGATAAGAGATTGTTATTTGGGGATTTATTTGGAGAAGAGACTGAAGACTGAGCTTTTCAAAAAGAAGAGAAAGGAATTCAAAGTGGATTTAACAGATAAATTGTCCATGTTTTGATCTTGGATTGTTAATATTTAATTTTCTTTTTCTGACCAGGACTGTAAGATGATGATCTATACCTGTAAAAGTGATTTATTTGGTTTAGTTTATAACACATGTGTATTATTGGTCTTTTGTATGCTTTGTGAGATTTGCCCCGTTCGACAGAGAAACTCTCGTGACACGTGTGGTTCACAAAGAAGGTTTACTCATGCGTAACGTAGTAGTCACAAGCAAAGCCAGGACTGGCTTGGTACAATTGCATCACTTGTTATATTCCCCTCTTCCCGCGCTTTTTTCCGCCCCGCGATCACGTTGCTGCTGCGGATTATTGGCCCCCCCAATGATCCCCCTTGATTGTCCATGATGGCAGGTTCGGTCAGGGTCCATTGTCCTTGATGGGCAGTCCCCCCCCGGCTTGGGTTGGTCCCTCCCCGTTACGTGCAAGCCCGCGGGTTCTGTGCTGCGCGCGATCTTGTTTCGCTGCCTGCGGCCCCGTTCATTGTTGGCTCGCGCCGTTATCAGTGTATAGTTAAACGCTTCCGCTGCGGTTTTCCTGTTTGGCTGGGCGCAGGTGGCCCGTTAATTAGCGGCGCTTTCAGTTCCTCTTTTCCTCGCTAGCTACCGCCGGTGGAGTTCGCTGGCTACGAGCTTACCCGAAGCCCCGGGCTGACCGAACCTGACATACCGCCCCCTGAAGACAAGTCCCCCTCTTAATTGGGCTACTAGGGTGTTGCCCCCCCATCTGCCATAACGGTGTGCCTTTCCTTGGCTAAGTCACTTATAGGATGGGTCCCCGAAGGTTCTCCTTCCCCTCCTTCCCTTCCTTCGCCGCTGCGCACGTCGAGCAGCTGGCCACGTACTCCCTCGTATCCCTCCGGAGAGACGGCCACCAGAACTGTTCACGCAGGAGGTGGAAAGTCCTAACAAACCCACAGTGTCCCGTAGTGTCCTCGGTGTGCCCTCTCCGGAGCACATCCACCCGGCAAGCTTCTGGAACGTAGAGCCTCCCCTTGTGCTCCCAGCAGGTCCCTTGTTTCGTCAGGGAGTCCTTGTTGTTTACTAACCAGGGGTCTCCCTCGCTCGCCTCTGCACAGCGCCGCCTCAGCTCCGGCTCGGCTCCCTTCCCCTGCTTCTCCCTTGGGGTTGGGCTCCGCCTTTCGCTTCCAGCTGGGTCGTCCTTGTTGGGTCTGTCAATTCGAGTGGCGGCTCCCTCAGTGTCCTACAACCTTCCAGGTTCCCCTGGCCACGGCCAGGTCCCAGTCTATCGCCGGTTGCTTCACTCACGCTTGGCGCGGACCAGTCGGCTCCCGGCGCCGCTCCTGCCCCCGCTCTTGATGCCAGTGTGATCGCCGCCTGCTTTGCCACGGGGCCCTCGGGTCCCGCTGCCACCGTCTCTGCTGTAGCCGACCCCTGCGTTGCTGTGGGGCCCTTCGTCGTTGATGCCACCGCCACCTCGGCGGTCTCTGACCCCTCTCGTTTGTTGGTCGCCCTCGGCGCCGTCCTCGTATTCGCCTGACGGGCGGTTGGTCGCCCGGGCCCCGCTGCTGTCGCTGCTGCGGCTTGCCGGCCCTCGGCTCTCCGTCGCGCAGTCGCCACCTCGCCTAGCTCCGTGGGGTCCTCAGCTCCCGCGCCGCCTCCGCGGCTCGACCCGGCTTCCCCGGTGGTGCCGTCGAATCGCACCGTCTCTGCTGCCACGCTCTCTCGTGCGCTTGCCGCCTCGGCTCCTCTGCCGGTCCCCCTCGGCGCCGCCCTCGCCGCGTGTGCAGTTGGTTTCCCGGGCTCTATTGCCGCCGCTGCCGCAGCTCGCCAACCCTCGGCTCGCCGTCGCCCAGCCGCCACCTCGCCGGGTTCTGTGGGGCCCCCTGTTCTCGTGCCACCTCCGCAGCTCGACCCCGTCTGCTCGGTGGTGCCGCCGAACCGCACCGTCTTGGCCACCCAATCGATGTGCGGGTTCTGGCGCGTAAGCCATGCCAGCCCCAGCACTAGTGCATGGCCGGCCCCCGGGGCAACTACTAAGCCTAGCTCCTCCCGGCTTGTCCCCACTGTCAAACCGACCGGCTCAGTGCGATACTGCGCCGGTTCCCCCCCTGCCGTCGATCCATCCAACTGGCTGAGTGCGAGGGGCTTCCTGAGTCTCCTCACGCTGAGCCCCAGCGCGGATGCCAGTACCGGGTGGATCAGGCAGTGGGTGCATCCCGAATCCAGCAAGGCATCGACTTTCGCCTCTGCTTCTGATCTCACCCCCTTGAGGTGGACCCTGATCCTCATGGGTGAGTAGCTTCTTCTGTCCCGCCCTTCCTCATGCTGCCACTCCGTTGGCTGCTCTGGGGTGCGCCTCAGCGTCGCTGGCCATCGCCTCCCGCTGGCTCGCTCTCCCCTCCTCGCAGAGCCGGGCTTCCTCGTGAGCCAGCCGGCTCCGCTGCACACCGCTCCACTAGCTGCTGTCTCCTCCCAGGATCGGTCGGGGTCCCTTATAGCCGGGAATCGCCGGCCCCCGTCCTTTGTGCAGCTCGCCAAGACCCCCTGCCTCGAGGGGCACTGCACCATCCGATGCCCCTTGCCTCCACACCGGTAGCAGGTCCCTGCAGTCTGCTGGGCGTTTCCAACCTCGATCCTCTGCCGTCGGTTCCTGCGCCTCGCCTCCGGTGCCGCCTCACTTTGGTCCGCTGTGGCTGGTATCGGGGCTCGCGCCTCTCGCTTCCCTGGGTCTCCGGCATCCCCCGCCGTCTCCACCAGCCAGCTCCACTTCACTAGAGCCTCCAGGTCGTCCCTACTGGGTGCTCCCCCCTGGATCTCTGAGTGGAGCCTGTCCTGCACAGGGAGATAGGTTAGTGGCTTGGGGCGCCCTGAGAGCTCGCTCCTTGAGCTCCTGAATCGGGGCGCTTCTGCTGGCCGCCGACCCCCCTTCGCGCTCCCCGTCAGGCTGACCACTTCTGCTAGCCTGGTCTCCACGCCGCCCTCTGCGGCTGCCCCAGCCGGGGCCCTGGGTCCGCCACTCCATGCCTCCCGCATGCCCGGTACAGCTGTCGTCTGCTGCTGGAGGTCGCCCTCCAGCCCGTCCAGCCTCTCCTCCGGCTCCTGGCTCCCGGACCCTGCGCCGCTGCTCCCGGGAACCGCACGTCCCGTCAAGCCCTCTGGCTCCGTCCCGCTGCTGAGCGCCCGCTTGGCGCCCCGCGAACTGGCCGTGGTTGTGGGTCCCCTCTTCCTCACGCTAGGGACTGGAGTCATCTGCGCAACCTCTGGTCTAGGCTCCGTGCAGTTTCTTGAGGTCATATCCTCACTGCTGCCGTTATCGCCCGATTCCTTCTTCGCCTGCGACTCTGCCCCTGGGGCCTTGCCCCGCCGGAAGATGGTCTGCAACATCACTTGGACAGCATCCATCCGCTGCTCGATCTTGGCCTCCAGTTGGGTGAATCGTTCCTCAAGCTCTCGGGCCTCGGGTTCCGAGTCACTACTCGTCGCGACCCCCATGCTGGCGACCCGTTGGGGCTCCTGCCCCCGCCGAACGACCACCCGTCCTCTGGCGCCCTCTTGGCTGTGTCCGTGCGCCATTCGCCCCGGACTGGTCCCGCCATCACGCCTTCGGATCTGGGCTCCTGGTAGCCCAGCTGGCACGCGGTTTCCCCATCGCTTGCCATCTCCTGGTGCCGTTAATCAATTCCTCTCCGGTCTTGGCTGCAGGGAAAGAAAGGTGAGCGCTCCTCGGTGTGTACCGGGTAGCACTCAATGTGAGTCCTGGCTTTATGTGAGATTTGCCCCGTTCGACAGAGAAACTCTCGTGACACGTGTGGTTCACAAAGAAGGTTTACTCATGCGTAACGTAGTAGTCACAAGCAAAGCCAGGACTGGCTTGGTACAATTGCATCACTTGTTATATTCCCCCCTTCCCGCGCTTTTTTCCGCCCCGCGATCACGTTGCTGCTGCGGATTATTGGCCCCCCCAATGATCCCCCTTGATTGTCCATGATGGCAGGTTCGGTCAGGGTCCATTGTCCTTGATGGGCAGTCCCCCCCCGGCTTGGGTTGGTCCCTCCCCGTTACGTGCAAGCCCGAGGGTTCTGTGCTGCGCGCGATCTTGTTTCGCTGCCTGCGGCCCCGTTCATTGTTGGCTCGTGCCGTTATCAGTTTATAGTTAAACGCTTCTGCTGCGGTTTTCCTGTTTGGCTGGGCGCAGGTGGCCCGTTAATTAGCGGCGCTTTCAGTTCCTCTTTTCCTCGCTAGCTACCGCCGGTGGAGTTCGCTGGCTACGAGCTTCCCCGAAGCCCCGTGCTGACCGAACCTGACATGCTTAAGGGGAGAGATCTTTTAGGTTTCATTTCTTAGAAAAAACTTAGAAGCTAAAATGCAAAATAGACCTATTTGTTTAAGCTTAACATATATATTGTTTATTATTACTGGCACTCTTAATGCTTTTGCTGATTGTTGAATATTTTTTATAATTCGGTTATTGTTCAGGGAGGAGAAAAGGGATGAAGAGGTTTTTTTTAGTAATATTAGAGAAAGTGTTAAATTACTGTTAATACATATACTTGTTTGGAGGGAGGGGGAAGTCATCTTTTATATTTCTTTTCCTTTTCCTTTTCCTTTTCCTTTTCCTTTTCCTTTTCCTTTTCCTTTTCCTTTTCCTTTTCCTTTTCCTTTTCCTTTTCCTTTTCCTTTCCCTCCCTCCCTCCCTCCCTCCCTCCCTCCCTCCCTCCCTTCCTTCCTTCCTTCCTTCCTTCCTTCCTTTTGTAGGTTCTTTAGTTTTGTATTAGTTTTTATATATATAAACTAATAAAAATATTTTTAAAAAAGACATCAAGCAGAGGATGAGCTGTTCTCACGACATAAAAAAGAACACCCCTAAAAATAATATAGGTAAATATTTAATCTCTGGCCTCCCCCCTCATTGCACTCCAACCAATTTGCAGTATCCATTGGCACAAACCCTAGAAACCACACCCCGAGTGTCCAGTCTCATCATCCTCTTTTGTGTCTCTGTCCCATAGATAGAGTGATTTAATCCACTCTGTTAACCATAACAAGCAGCTTACTCTGCAATGCAGTCAAAATCTGGAAGAGCAACTATCTGTTGAGTCTTGTAAAATTTTAAGCTTTCCCACTCCATATGAAATTTGCTAGCAGTTTCTTGCCATTAGTGCAAAGTTTTCTTCTGGAATTGGAATTGGCGCCATTTGAAATAGATCATTTATTTTGGGTAATACGTTTGTTTTGGTCATTGCAATTGGTCCTAATCAGGAAGGGTTTAAGTTTTCCACCTCCCAAGATCTTTTTTGATGTCCTGCCATACTTTGACATAATTGTTTTGATATATTTCTTGATTATTGCCTATGAAATGCAAACCAAGATATTTCACTGAATGTGTCATCTGGCAGCCAGATTCTTTCGGCAAGAATTCTCCTTGCCTTAAGTGTTTTGTGATTATTTTTGTTTTTTGAGCATTGATTTTGCATCTGGAGAATTCTCCGAAGCTGTATAATATGATGTTATGCTACATCGTCTGCATGACGTTTTAGCTTATATTCCTCTCCTTGGATTTTTGGAGCAGGTATTTCTTTGTCACCTTTTCTGCCCCTATTTCTAAAGCAGCGATAAATAATAACTGGGCATCCTTGCTTTGTGCCTCCTAATTGGGAAATCCACTGAGATTCGTCCATCGGCTCCACTCTTTGCCATTCGCCGATGATCTCTGCTTTTGACCCAACCTTCGAACTTTTCTCTGGGGTTTATTTCATCAAGTTCTGACAATAGGAATGCCCACTGCAGGGTGTCAAAGGCTTTTTCTGACTCTAGAAAAATTATTACTGCTTTCTTTCTTTCTTTGTTGACATTTTCTGGTATATTAATTATAAACCTGCTATTGTCCTTGATGTTTCTTTTGGGAATATAACCTGTTTGGTCGATATATATTATACCTAGGACACTTTCTTTAGACCTTCAGCCAGTATTGTTGTGAACATTTTATAGTCTACATTCAGCAAAGAAATTGGTCTGCATGGCCGTGGTTTTTTCAGTCATTCCCTTCTTTGTAAATCACAGTTCCTACATTGGTGGCATCGCCTTGGTCTCATTCACTGTGTTCATCAGTGGTTCCTCCTCAAGTTCTTTATAATACTGAGGTATCAGCCCATCTGGATGTGGTGCTTTTCCAAGTCTGATTTTTTCATTGCCTCTTTTGTTTCTTAGATAATTAGAGTTTGCCTATGTTGGTCATTGATTTGTTTTTTATAACAGACTATCCAATGTATTTATTCATGGCAACTTCACTGTTGTTAGCCCATGGAATGTAATTCTTTTTAAAAAGCTGCCAATTCTTCTATGATTTCTGATCTAGAGTGTAACATTTCAGTCCCCCATTTTTGCTGATATTGTCTGTGCTTCTTTCTTTTTTCTAAGCTGATAGTCTAGGAATTCTTTGGACAATTTTGTGCTAGGCTGTCCTTCCCCTTTCCCTGTTATCTTAAATGAAAGCTAATATTTCAAGAATTAATTATCAGGGTTACTTACAGGGTCTATCATCCCTGCTCTTAAAAAGAAAAAGGATATTACAGGTTAGGGCTTCTGGAGACCTTCTTTTCCCCCTCGAGAGCAATACAAGGAACACCATTATTTTCTAAAGCTAGAAAACATTCCACAGGGCTTCAAAAACCACAGCTGTGGCTGGGATGCAGCCAGCAGTGATATTCAAAGGAAAGAGATGAGGAAAAGAAATGTACCAGGTTTCAGCACATGCTCTAGCAATCACTGTGAATTAGTCCCTTAAAAAGTTGCTAGCTCTAGGGAAGACAGGTGGCTGGGAACTAAAGTGCCATATCTGGGGTTGCAAACCTTCAGCCTAACATGGTGTTTTAGAGAAGAGACAGTGCTTAATAGAGACAAATCAGCCAAGGATATAAATTTATTGCAGTCTCATTTTTTTCTCAAAAGATCTCCAGGGCTCTGCAGACTTGAGGCCCCCTAATCTCAGGGGTAGGCTCAAGATTACCGTGACCATCCCTGAGGTGCAAATTCCCGATAACCACTAGGGTGTAAGGTTTACCCCGTTCAACTCAGAGAAACTCTTGTGACACGTGTGTTCAGCAAAGAAGTTTACTCAAGCATAATGTACATAATTACAGACAAAGCCAGGACTGGCTTGGCACATTTTACAATACAATTTATAGTTCCCCGTTCCCGTGCTTAGCCCCTGTTGCTTGGTTACAAATTACCCACAGTAATCCCCCCCTTTACTCAAATGGCAGATTCAGTCCAGCTCTTTTGTGTTCTTGATTGCTTTCTATCGATGGCGTTGTTGTTGCAGTCATTGGGTCTTTCTGTTGCTCGCAAGCCGGGAGTTCCCAATCATGCTCTGATTGCTTTATCTCTAATCCACTGTCTCCCCTTTGTCTACAGCACCCGCGGCAATTTGGCGTTGACACAAAGTATCCGCTTGTGGTTTAGTTAAGCGGTGCCAGCTGGCCCATTAATCAGTTCGCGGTTTCTCACTTCCCCTTTTCTTGCTAGCGCTCGAGCGGTGAAACTGACTAAGCATGGCTGGGCAATTTCCTAGCCATGCCGCACCGGCTGAATCTGACATACTGCCCCCTGAAGACAAATTTCCCCCCTTTTACCTTGGCTTCCCGGGGTACTCTCTGTAAAAGTCCTGGACCAATTCAGGCATCCTAACGTGGGCTCGGTTCACCCATTCGCTGTGCGGCTTTGGAAAATGCTTCCATTGCACCAACAATTGGATTTGTCCCTTGTATTTTCTAGCGTCCAGTATTTGCTTCACTTCAAAGTGCTGCTCCCCATCGACCATGAGCGGGGCCGGGACCAGCTCTTCCTTGTGCCAATTGTTGTCTGGTTGGTGCGGCTTCAATAATCTGCAATGGAAGATCGGATGGATCTTCCCTAGTGCCTTGGGGAGCGTCAACTGGACGGTTACCGGGTTAATTACTTCCACAATAGGAAATGGCCCCATGAACAGTGGGCTGAGCTTCTTTGAGGCTTGGTGGGTCTTCAGGTTTTTCATGGACAGGTAGACTTGGTCTCTTACCTTCCACTGCCACTCAGGGAGCTGTTTGCGATCGGCGTACTTCTTGTATTCGGCTCAGGACCCTTGCAATGCTGTCCGTACTGCCTGCCTCGTGGCGTCTATCCAGGCAAACCAATCGTCCAATGAGGCAATCCGGGATGCCGGTTGGGGAAGCTCCAGCATGGGGACAAAGTCCCGTCTGGTAGCCACCTTAAACGGGGTGAAGCCGATGCTTGTATGGATTGCGTTGTTATATGCTACCTCAGCAAACGGCAGCAGCTCTGCCCAGTCATCTTGCTGGTATCCCACATAGCATCGCAAGTACTGCTCCACCCCCCTGTTAAGGCGTTCTGTGGCTCCGTCCATCTGCGGATGCACCGTCGAGGAGAGGGCTTGCTGAGTCCTCACCCGGTTAGGAACTCTCGCCAGAAATGCGTGATGAAGTTCCCGCCCCGATCGCTGACGACTCGTCAGGGTGTGCTGTGCAAACGGTAGATGTGCTGCACAAATAGCCGCGCCAGCCTCTCCGCCATGGGGACTTGCCGACAAGCTACGAAATGCACTTGTTTGGAGAACAAGTCTGTTACGACCCAAATAGCAGTCTTCCCCTTGCTCTCAGGCAGCTCCACAATGAAATCCATGGTGATTTCCTGCCATGGACTGTCGGGCATCACAACTGGCTGGAGTAGTCCCCAGGGCTTGCCTTTACTCCCTTTGGCCATTGTGCACATTGGGCAGCCTCCCGTGTATGCCTCTACGTCTTTTCGGAGCGTTAGCCACCAAAAATGTCTCCGGATCAGGTGGAGAGTCTTTACAAATCCATAATGCCCCGCATTCTTGTTATCATGGGCTCTCTCCATGACTTCCCTCTGGCACCCTTCCGGCACATAGAGTTTGTCCTCGTGCCACCATAAGCCCCCTGATCAGTCAATGAGCCTTGGTTCACTGCGAGCCAAGTGTCCTGCTCCCCGGCTTCTTGAAAAGTTTGTTTGAGCCCCGGTTCTGTGTCCCTTCCCCTCTCCTTTGTTTGGCTCCGGGTGACGGCTTTTGCGGCCAGTCGGTTCACGGGGATGATTGAATCCACAATCTCCTCCCACTGGCTGGCATGCTGGGGCATTCGGGACAATCCATCTGCCAAAAAGTTCCTCTTCCCCAGGATGTGCTTGAGGATGAAGTCAAACCTCCCAAAGTACTGGGACCAGAGTGCCTGCTTTGGTGACAGCTTCCGTGGGGCTTTCAGTGCTTCGAGGTTCTTATGGTCAGTCCACACCTCGAACGGCTGGGCTGCCCCCTCCAACAGATGTCTCCAGGTGGATAGGGCCCATTTGACTGCAAACGCCTCCTTCTCCCACACCATCCACCTCCTTTCCGTCTCAGTGAACTTGCAGGAGGCATAGGCGCATGGGTGGAGGGGCCCCTCAGGTCCAGGATGCAGCAGGACTGCTCTCGCCGCCATGTTGGAAGTGTCCACCTGAATCATGAACCCCGGTCCGGGTCAGGGTGGCGTAGGATGGGCTCAATCATGAATCTGCACTTCAGATCCTCAAACGCCTCTTGGCACTCCGGGGTGCATGCAAGAGGGATGCTGGGTTTGGGAGGTTTCCCACTGCCCCAAGTCTTGAACAAGTCCATTAACGGGAAGGCGACCTGGGTGAAGTTCAGGATGAACTGCCTGTAGAAGTTCGCGAACCCTAAGAAGCTTTGGAGTTGCCTCCGGGTCTGTGGTGCTTCCCAGCCCAGCACATCCTTCACCTTCGCCAGGTCCATTTTGATGCCTCGGCTGGATATTCAATAGCTGAGGTAGTCCAACTGCTCCCGATGGAACTTGCACTTCGAGAGCTTGGTGTACAGCTGTGATTTTAGTAGTCTCTGGAGCACCGTGCATACTAATTTCACGTGCTCGGTCAGGGTCTCAGATTATATCAAGATGTCGTCCAGGTAGACCAGGATGCCCCAGTACAGTAGGTCATGCAGCACCTCATTTATTAATTGCATGAACAGCCCCAGGGCCCCTTTTAACCCGAACGGCATCATGCGGAACTTGAAACTTCCAAGTGGGCAGTTGAAAGCCATTTTCCACTCATCTTCTGCGTGGATCCTGACCCTGAAGTACGCCTTGTGCAAGTCCAGTTTTGTGAATACCCTCCCTTTGGATAGGTGGGATAACAAGTCCTTCATCAAGGGGAGAGGGTAATTGTATTCTGTGCTTATGGCGTTCAGCCCCCGATAGTCCATGCACATTCAGAGCGAGCCGTCTTTCTTTTCCCGGAACAACACCAGGGCCACCAGTGGGGACTTCACAGGCTGGATAAAGCCCTGCATGAGATTCTTGTCCACAAACTCCCAAAGAGCGCCCATCTCCTTCCCCGACAGGGAGTACATCTTCGGCTTGGGTAGCTTGGCCCCTGATGGCGCAGTCACTGGGTCTGTGGGGCCCAGCTCGATGGCGCAGTCACTGGGTCTGTGGGGCGGGAGTTGATCTGACTCCTCCTCACCGAATGCTGCTGTCAAGTCCTGGTACTGGTGCAGGATGCTCTCGACACTCTCCGGCTCCGCCGTCTTCCCCGTTGCGGAACCGCCCGCTGCGGTCATCTGGTAGGTTGCCGCTGTGTTAGGGCCCTTCGGTTCTGATGCCACTGCCACCTCGCAGGTCCTAGCCTCACCGCTGCCACTGCTGTGGCTTCCGTCGTGGCTCACTCGCCTCCCTGCACTGGACACTCTGGCTCCACCGACTTCTCTTCCACGACCACTCTTCCCTCGTCGTCGGCCGTCGGTGCTTCGGGCACTCTCGGTCCCGCTCCTCCACGTCTCCGAATCTCAGCACCTCCGATGCCCAGTCGATGAGTGGGTTCCGTCGCTTCAGCCACGCCAGGCTGAGCATCACTGAGTAATTGGCAATTGGGACCACCATGAACCACAGCTCTTCTTGATGATCCCCGATCGTCATTCGGACCAGCTCGGTGTAGTACTGAGCCGCCCCCGCACCGCAAGTAAGCCATAAGCTGACTGAATGCAATGGGCTCCTTGAGTCTCCACATCTGGAGACCTAGCCCTGATACTAGCGCCGGGTGTATCAGGCAGTGGGTACACCCGAAGTCCAGTAGCGCCTGCAATCGTGTGTCAGCTCCTGATTTCACCCCAAGGATATGTACCCTCACCTGCATGGGAGGGCAGTCCTCGTCCGCTATCGGATCTGTGCGCCTCGGCTCCTCTACCCGCACTGGGACGCCATTCAGTGCGGGTGCTGCTCATTTCCCGCCGGCTCCGTCTCTTCCCCCGATGACGCTGTCTCAGGAGTGGACCACCTGGTCCCACTGCGTTCTGCTGCCACTGCCCCGACTCCTTTCCGTGGCCGGTCAGGGGCCCGCCATCCTGGGGTCTTCAGGTCCCCGGTGTCCACCCAGAGTGGGACCCAGTCTCACTCTGTCAGGCATTGTGCCGCCCGATGGCCTCACCCCCCGCACTGGAAACAGAGGCTGGATTTCTTCAGAGCCTCCCATCCCCCCGTGGGTTGCCGTCGGCTGCTCTGCCTCTCCGGTGCAGCCCCCTCGCCGACTCATCTTAAGTTGGCTCTCGGTTCCTCGCCCTCCGCTTGATCTGCTGCCATGCCGCCTTTGCCATCCCGGCCAGCCAGATCCACGCTTTTAGTGTGGTTGGGTTGTCCCAACCAAGCGCTCTCTCGAGGACCTCCGAATTAAGGCCGTTTTTGAAGTAGTCCACCCTCAGGGACTCCGGCCAATCAGTCAGTTTTCAGCGAGGTGCCGGAACTCTAAGGCTTACTCGGCCACCGACTTCTCCCTCTGCCTCAGGTGTTGGATGTCATCTCTGTCCCGCCTGGCACTCAGTGTGTCCTCAAATCTGTCCCGGAGTGCCTGCATGTACTCGGGGAACCTCTTTAGCTCTGCTGTGTCGTGTCGTACAAGCGGACCACCCAACTAGCGGCTTGGCCCTCCAACAATTCCACCACGTAGGCGACTGTCTCCTCGTCATCGGCAAACAGGTGCCTACTCCGCTTCATGAAATTCCACACTTGCATCAGGAAGCAGGGCAGTTGTTCGGGGTCCCCCGAGAACTTCCCGGTTAGACCCCAGAGTCTCAGTGCGTCTGCCGCCCATCGATCTCCTGCTCTGAGGTGCATCCCCGGAGTCGGCTGGGTCGCAGGTCCACTGCTGGCATCGCCCGATTCCTCTGCCACCTGCATCTCTGCTGTAGGGGACTCACCCCCCCCCCCGAAGTATGGCCTGCAGCATTGCCTGGAGGGTGTCCATCCGCTGTTCGAACTTGGCCTCTGGTTGGGTGAGCTGTTCCTTCAGCTCCTGGGTCTTGGATCCTGAGCCATGGCTTGTCATGGCCCCCCATCCTGTCGACTCGTCGGGGCCCATGCCCCCGCCAAATGACCACCTGTCCTCTGGTGCCCTCTCGGCTACGTCCGAGCGTCCCTCGCCCTGTGCCGGTCCTGCCATCGCCCCTTTGGGTCCGGGCTCCTTGTTGCTCCACTGGTTAGCGGCTTCCCCTTCACTGGCCATCTCCTGGTGCCATCAATCGGTTCTTCTCTGGTTCTGGCTACAGGAAAAAAGATGAGCGCTCCTCAGTGTGTACCAGGTAGCGTTCAAAGGTGAGTCCTGGATTTATGTAAGGTTTACCCCATTCGACTCAGAGAAACTCTCGTGACACATGTGTTCAGCAAAGAAATTTACTCAAGCATAATGTACATAATTACAGACAAAGCCAGGACTGGCTTGGCACATTTTACAATACAATTTATAGTTCCCCGTTCCCGTGCTTAGCCCCTGTTGCTTGGTTACAGATTACCCACAGTAATCCCCCCCTTTACTCAAATGGCAGATTCAGTCCAGCTCTTTTGTGTTCTTGATTGCTTTCTATCGATGGCATTGTTGTTGCAGTCATTGGGTCTTTCTGTTGCTCGCAAGCCGGGAGTTCCCAATCACGCACTGATTGCTTTATCTCTAATCCACTGTCTCCCCTTTGTCTACAGCACCCGTGGCAATTTGGCGTTGACACAAAGTATCTGCTTGCGGTTTAGTTAAGCGGCGCCAACTGGCCCATTAATCAGTTCGCGGTTTCTCACTTTCCCTTTTCTTGCTAGCGCTCGAGCGGTGAAACTGACTAAGCATGGCTGGGCAAGTTCCTAGCCGTGCCGCGCCGGCTGAATCTGACATAGGGGGCAGCAAAGAAGTACAGAAAACTCTAAATATGAAATATTCTCTCTGAAGACTCTAAATGCTACTACTGTAGTTTATACCTATATCAATTCCCAGACATACTTTTAAATACAAAGACCAATGGGGAGTGATAAATTAGCATGGGGAGCATGCACTTAACCTTTTCCATGCTTAATGGGCTGATCTTTCAATGAGCCTAAAACTTTGGCTAATTCTTCCTCTCCCCTTCTCCTTAGGACCACTGCACTTCCTCAGTGTAGAGTTATTGGATCAGTCAGGATAAAACTCAAATGTTGACATGGAATTTAATGGAGGAAGAAAGGCAATACTTGCATCAAATAACAGGGTTCAGCATCAATGCAAAAAACAAAACAAAACACCACCCCAGGAATCTATTTGACAAAAAAAATAATAAAGACCTTTTTAAAAATATCCACAGATTCTGAAAAAAAATATAGCAGCAGATATTTTAAAATGGAGAATGTAAAATATGTCTTGGTTGGGAAGAATTGCAGCCATAAACATGAATTTTCAACCAAGATTTTGTGGAAGTCCTTGGTACTCTCTGAGCTTGGTTGTTTGATTGCAAACGTTTCATTACCTGACTAGGTAACATCATCAGTGCAAGTGAATGTGGGGTTTGCTTCCTGTTTATATTCGGTAGCCATCAATAGACACATAGAGATAAACCACATTTACACACCATTCAAAAGAGACAATAAGAAAGCTAAGAAGGAAATAAAAAGACCAGAACACACATCCTCTCCAGTAGCTAACACCCAGATAAGCAGGGATTAACACCGGACAAACCATCAAGCAGAAAACAATACCCTAATCAAGGAACTACCAAGGAGAAACCCACACTCCCACCAACACTGGCTGGGCTAGCGACTGTATATAGTAGTATACACAGTTCAACCATGAACTACATATATTCTCTTCCGTTGGTACAAGGTTTTGTTGTTGTTCCAAATGATCCTAATAAAAATTGAAAACAAGGTATTAAATGACTGGCAGAGACAAGTAACAAATTATATACGATCCAATAAAAGATCAAGATTAAATTCCAGATACTATAGGACTTGAAAGAACAAGGCCATCTGGCAGCTGCAAATTTCAAACTGGATTATCAGGCTGGGATCACAGTCATACCACCTTATGGTTTAAGTGCTTCTCTCAAAGGAGCAGAACTTCCAGGTGGCCTGCAGAAATATCTTTGGACTGATTTAAAGAGAAGAAAACCAGCTCCTAAAAGATTATGCAGGATAAGGAGCATATTAAAAATCTGGGATAAATGCAGGAAAAGAATCAGTCCAGACCTCTTGCCTCATTACTAAATATAAGTTAAAGACTCCATTATTAAAAGGATGCAGAAAGTAGATATAGGAACTGATATGCAACAGTGGGCATTCCAGTGGAAGAAAAGCATTAAATTTACTTAGAGAAAACTGGTATAAAATGTTTAATCACTAGTACATTACTCCAGTACTGATTGCTAAAATGGATAGCTCGTTCTCTAAAAATTGTTGGAAATGTAACAGGTTGGATCATTTTTTTCATATTTGGTGGCCATGTGGTAAAGCTCAACAATTTTAGAAAATGGTTGATATCAGAATGAAACAAATTTTTAAAAATGGATTTCCTTTCCAACCTTCTTTAAATTAAATATTGTTAAACTTTATATTCCTGCAATATATCCTAAACTAGTACTGAACATGGTAATGGCTGCAAGGATACTGTGTGCTTCCTACTGGAAAAAACATACAATTCCCTCTAGGGAAAAAAGCTAATTAGGATAGTGGGAGTACGCCAAGAATAAATCTGGCATTGAATTTAACCCAATTTGGAAAACATTTTTGGATTATAATTCTATATATGACTTGTACCATATCAAAACTTTGGTTTCTCTTAACATAAAATCTTAATATTCTAGTTCTAAAAGATTGGTTAAATCAGAATAGATCTTCAGTAGCTTGGATAGAATTTACTATAGCTTTTAATCTTTTTTATGACTACTGCTATTAAAACTTATATATTGCTTGGGTACTGGCACTGATTTCTTGTTTTCAAACAATATTATATACTCAATTACTTGAAACCAACTAATGAATTACTGAAAGTTCTGGTCTAATTCTATGGTGCTGGTAAGTTCCCTGTTTATTTGCTTCACATTTTTCTCTATTTTCCTCTCCTTTTCTTTGGTTTGCCTTTGTTTTTCTTTTTTCTTTTTCATAATGTTTCATTTAAAAACTTCCTGAAAACTCTCTTAAATCAATAAGGGTAGTGGTTCATCAGATGACGTGAAACGGCGTATAATACAGATGTAGCTAGATTACTACATCTTCGTATGATGAAGGGCTTTGCCACAAACGTGGGACAAGGTATTCAGCTGTTTTCAGGAGTGCCACAGCGTCTGAACTCTACAGGCCCTGTTTTTATCTCCAGGAGCTCCAAAAGGCATCACATCACTCGTCCAGCTTTGCCCTGGAAAGGGTTATGAGAAGCAACTCCGGCAGCTGCCACTTCCCTGATCAAATCAGCACCCTCTCCTTGCCTTAAAGTGAAGGAAATGAACATGGGATACATGAAGCATGATTCAGCAACTGAAGCCCAGAATAAAAAGAAAAGCCTTCACTGAGCTTCTGTTGTATTGACACTAGGACTAGGACTGAAAATTCTTCAAGAGGAACAGAAGAATTGGAAGTGAAGCAAGAAATCCCAGAGGGTGGATTTGCTACCTCAGTTGCTTCTTGCACCAGCAACATGACAAGTTCATCCACAGAGTTCTCTAGCCAAGCACACCTCCCACCTTTCCCATGCGTATCTCATATTAGCATAAGAATGTAAGCCGTGCCCTGCTGGACGGGACCCCCGGCCCATCTAGTCTAGCAGTCTGTTTTCACAGGGGCCAACCAACTGCCCAGGGAAGCCCACAAGTCTCCCAGCAGACGACCTTCTGGGCAGTCCCACTGCCCTCGAGGCTGACAGCCTTTAATCCCCATTAATTGGTGCAACCCTTCTCTGAAGCCAGCCAAGCTGGTAGCCAGCACCACATCTCGGGGCCACGAATTCCAAAGTTTCATTATGCATTGCACAGAAGTATGTCCTTTTGTTTGTCCAGATTCTTCCATGATTCAAATTCATTGGGTGACCTCTGGTTCTAGTATTTTGGGAAGGGGAAAACAGCTTCTCTGCCCAATTTATTCATGCCGTGCATAATTTTGCACACCTCAGTCATGTCCCCTCTCATCTGCCCCCTTTCTAGACTCAAAAGCCCCCAATGCCACACCCTTTGCTCCTAGAGAAGCTGCTCCAGCCCCTCGATCAGCTTCGTTGTCCTCCTCTGAACCTTCTCCAGCTCCATGATCTCCTTTTTGAGGTGCTGCGACCCGAGCTGCACGCAATGCTCCAGATGCGGTTGCACCATTGATTTATATCAGGGCATTATGGTATTGGCATCTCTGTTTTCAACACTGTTTCTTATTATCCCTAACGTGCTGTGGGCCTTTTTTACAGCAGATGCTCGCTCGGTCGATCCCTTCATTGAACCATTTCCCATTACTCCAAGATCTCTTTCCTCATCAGCTCTGATCCCATTAGTTAGCATGAATAGTTAGGATTTTTGGCACCCGTGTGCATCCCCTTACACTTGTTCACATTGAATGAGATCTGCCACTTTGATGTCCATTCCTCTCATGTA
This sequence comes from Python bivittatus, assembly GCF_059951505.1. Classification (NCBI taxonomy): domain Eukaryota; kingdom Metazoa; phylum Chordata; class Lepidosauria; order Squamata; family Pythonidae; genus Python; species Python bivittatus. The sequence continues at coordinate 11,733,558 of NW_028277076.1, read as the reverse complement.
CAGACATCCTTTTGAGGATCTCTTTGCAGTCCCTTTTTGTTTCTACCACTCTGAATAATTTAGTGTCATCAGAAAACATGGCTAATCCACTAGCCACGTCCAGTTCCAGATCATTTGTATGTATGTTAAAAAGCACCAGTCCTAGACAGAACCCCAGGGGACCCCATTAGTTACATTCTTCCATTCCAAGAAATGTTCATTTACTCCTACTCTTTCTTTTCTACTCTTTAGCCAGTTGCTTACCCACAAAGAGGACTCTGCCCTTTTATTCCAGGGCTGTTAGGCTTCCTGAGAAGTCTTGGATGAGGGACTTTAGCAAAGCTTTTTGAAAGTCTAAGTAGATGATGTCTCCTGGCTTGCCCTTATCCACATGTTTATTAACACCCTCCAAAAACTCTGACAGATTGGTGAGACAGGACCTTCCCTTAGTGGAGCCATGTTGGTTATCCTTGAGCAAGGCCTGGGTCTCCAGATGTTTGGTAATTTTATCCTTAATAGCAGTTTCCACTATCTTCCCCAGAACTGATGTTAAGATGACAGGCCTATAATTTCCTGGATCTCCCCATGAGCTCTTCTTAAAAATTGGAGTTACATTGGCCACTTTCCAGTCCCCAAGTACAGAAGCGAAGTGTAGAGACAGGCAGCATATTTTAGTTAGAGGTCCACAATCTCAGCTTTAAGCTCCTTCATAACCTTTGAGTGAATGCCATCAGGGCCTGGTGATGTGCTGATGTTCCATTTGTTGGTTCTTCTCTTGTCACCACTCTAGGGCTCCGTTTGTTTAATTCCTCCCTGAGAACAGCTGCTCGGGCTCAGGGGTCTCCCCCAATTTTTCTCCTGTGAAGACAGAAGCAAAGAGTGGGTTCAGCTTCTCTGCAATTTCCTTTTGTCCTCTGAGTGCACCTTGGACTCCTTCTTCATCCAAGGGACCAATGGCCTCCCTGACTGGCATCCTGCTTCTCCTGTATTTGAAGAATCTTTTATTGCCTGTCTTCATGGGTTTGGCAATCTGTACTCACATTTTCTTTGCCTCCCTGTCTCTTTGCCTTTCTTTTGCCAGAGTTTATGCTCCCTCTTGTCTCCCACTATCTAAATGATACCTTCCCGGCCCTAATAGCTTCCTTGACAATGCCGGTCAACCATGCAGGCTTCTTCTTGGACTTTGGGGCCACTTTCCTAGATTGTGCCTGAACCTCCATAGGTTGGTTTTAAACAACTGCCAAGCTTTCTGCAAGGAGCCTCCCCTTTTGACCTCCCCTGGGAGTTTCCTGTTCACCAGTCTTCAGCAACTGGAACTTGTCTTCTGCATGTGCTTTCAAGAGCCCCTCTTGCACGTTCAAACTGGCAGAGGCACCCATGATGACATCCCAGGACTTTCCTTGTGCCTCTGTCTGAGGCTGAAGCAAAGCTGGGGAGAGGAGGGGAAGCAGAACCAGGAGCTTCACAAAATAGTCTCCCCATGGATGCGACGTAGATAAGCAGCCAAACCCCAGGGGAACAGACTGGCTCTTGATGATAAGCTGGAAAATATAAGAAAAGAAAGGGCAGTTTAGCCAGCTTGGACAATTTGTCCCTCACCACAGCCAGCCACAGAGTGTAGGCTCCCCTGCTGAGACTCATCTCAACAGGATGGGTATCTTTCCAGAGCTTGGTGTGTGGGAATCTGCCCCAGTGCAGATGGTCCCTGGCCCCCAACAGCCAGAGCGCAGTGGGGGAAGAACATGCAAGCGCCAAGAGGAACAGTAACAAGAGATGCGCAAGACCCATGGAACCCAAGGAGAAGAGGAGGCCCAGACACGGCCTGAGGTTCTCTGCTGGTTGCAGAGGGAGACTGACAGCTGGTGCCTGGACACCGTTCTCTTGCAGGGCAGTCACTGAACTCCAGTAGTGTCCAAGGGCTTCCTTGGGTGATTTTCCTGCAGTTTCCTCCTGGTTTGTTTCACTTTTGACCATGGAGACTCCTTCAGAGATGGAAAGCTTTTTCCTGGCCATCAAGTGAAAGGATCCTATGAAAAAGTCACTGTATACTCAGTTAAGCTGTCTTTGGAAAACTCGTAAGTGAACAAAGATGAACATCGGATATGCTGTAGATCATTAGGAACATCTGCTGAAAGGGTTGATACTTTGTAAGAAAATTAAGGTAAAAGATAAAGTCCCTTTTAAGTCCAGCTTGATTCCCAATGATGTTACGGACCTACCTGTTTATTTGAATTGGCAGGAATATGGAAGTGATTTGCCATTGACTTCTTCCAGAACTTTTTTTACATTTCCTGGTGGCCTCCTATCCAAGTACTAATCAGAGCCAACCCTGCTTAGTCCAGACATGCTCTGACCTGTGGAGGCCTCTTGAGAGTCGGCGGGGACTTGCCAGCAGAAGCCCCATTCATCTTCCTGAGGAGAGCAGTTCCCTTACAACGCTGCGCCACGCCTTCCTCCCAGTTGCCAATAACCAGGCAAGCTGCTGCCTCCTCCATCCCATCCCTTCTTGTCCCGGGAAGAGAGTTCCTCTAATTTCTCATAAAATCCCAAGCGCTGCTGGATTTCTGCATCTGAGTCTCGCTGGTTTCCTCCATTGGGATTCAAGAACCGGTTTCAGAAACAGCTACTTGGCTGGCTGGGTGCTCCCTCGCGTGCTTTAATCCTTTTGTTACTTGCTGGCTGATAAGAAAGCAGAAGGTGCCAGGGAGGAGGTGAGCGAGCGGCGTTTACCTTGCCCTCCAACGCAACCTTTTCCTTGGGACTTAAGCAGACCTGGACGAGCTGCTGTGGTTTGTCCAGGAGGAGTGTTTCTGCACTGGGTTAGGGTCAGGGTTAGGGTAGGCGATTCTCAGCGTGCCCTCTCAGGGAGACAATGGGGGCCCTAATCGGGTGTCTCCTGGGCACCCTCCCATGGCTTGCTGCTCCTGGCGAGTGAAGAGAACACCTGGCGTGGCGCTGGCAAAAAGCCAGAAAGATATAGCCGGACATGGCTGTGGGTTCAAATTGGAGCCGCCTTTGTGGCGATAAGGGCTGGGAAGCAGGATTTCCTCTCCACCCTTATTTCATCTGCCAGCCAGCACCATTTAGATGGCCCTGAGCCCATTTAGGGAAGACCCAGAAGGCTGAAAGATCCTATTAGTGCAGCGATTCATCTGGCCAAGCATTTTCAGAATAAAATCTTTGTATTTGCTCAGAGACGGAAGCCAGATGGACATAATACAAAAATATGATAAAGGTGAGTACTTGTGATGTTGCTTGGAAATTTGTGAGCCTGTGGATCTCAGGCTAAAAAATTGCCAGGATTCTTTGTGAGATCAGCTCTCCCACGTGCAGATCAAGGGAGCCAGAGAGGGGGCAAGAACTTAGGACCAGGTGGCAGGCAATGCCTCCTTGCGGGGTGGGGGGGGTTGTTCAAGGAGCTGTTGAAGAGGCGCTGGTCTGCTCTCTGCCCTTGGATCTACTTTTAATGGACAGCTATTGGTCCATCTCCAATCTCCACTTTTGGGGAGAGGTTGTGGAGACAGCGGGGCATGGGGGGAGTTTGTTTGTTTGATTTCTACAGCCACCCATCTCAACAAGTGACTCTTGTTGAGTTAGAAAAAGCTCTGGAGAATGCAGATTATCTGACCTGTAGCAGTTTGGATTCTGAGCACGAGACGGAGACAGAGATTGCTCTCGTGGATGGATGGCTTGTTGGATGCTGGAAGCGTGACTATCCTTGTCCTGCTGGATCTCTCACCAGTATTCTTTGGGATTGCCTGGTGGGTCTCAACAGGGTGTGCCCCCCAGAGACAGCAAGCCCCCCCCCCCAGAGAGAGCAAGTTCTTCTGGACTCGCCACTCCTGCTGGAAGGCCAGGGGTCAGCTGTGGCCAGGAACGCCTTTGCACAGCTTGTTGCAGACTTACCTGGAATGGGATGCACTGAAGATGGCTACCTACCCACAGCCTTGTCATCTTGCAATTCGAGGACTATCATCTACTATCCATAGGCTGTCCTTGAAGAGGCCCTGGAAACTTTTGCTCATCCCAAGTGTAGCAATCAGGGTGCTTAACGGGCAGCCTTAGTAATGTCACATTACGCCATTGCCGTGAGCACTGTATTGGTTACGGCTATCTTTCCAAGTACAATTCAAGGAACTGGTCACCATCTGTAAAGCCCAATATGGCTGGGGACCTGGGTTTCTAAGAGCTCACTTCCCAGGAAGCCCCCCCCCCCCCCCCGCTTATCCTGATGACCAGGGATCCCTTGCTGAAGCTCCCTTCCTACCACAAACCGCAATAGGAGGCTGCAAGTGTTCTCTGTGGGGGTTGCCCTTCTCGGGGAGAGCTTGCCCCCTGCCATGGCCTTCCAAGGCTAGCAAAACCTTGGCTTTTTCAGAAAGCCCTTGGGCATTGAGGCCAGAGCTGTCCCTGCCAGAATAGCACCTGAAACAGGTAACGGTGCTTTCTACAGTTCTACAGCACCCATTTAGAGGTTTCCTACCACCTCCCTGGACCAAGGCAGGATCAGCTTGGCTGTATCCTTGGAAGCCCTCTCAGCCCATTGCACAGCTTGGGAAAGTTTCCCTGGAGGCCTCCATATGATGGGCAACTTGTACAGGTTATTGCAGTCCACCTGTGACAGGTTGAAATATTGTTGGGAGCAATCTCTGCCAGAAAACATGGCAAGGCTCTGCAGCAAATACCCAGAGGCACCTCATGGTCACATTTATACACCCCATGTGGTAGGAGAAATCCCCAAATTGCCCTCATCCATAATTTTTGAAGGGGGTGTTCACAAGTAACCTCTGGCGGACATGGGCCATCACAAAAGAGGCACATTAGCCTCCAGGATGTTCCCTTCCATCCTCTTCTGGGTCCACAGCATTCCTGCAGTGCTTTGCCTATAGCAGATCTATCTATCTATCTATCTATCTATCTATCTATCTATCTATCTATCTATCTATCTATCTATCAGATGAGAAATGGGGCTGGTGGGGCATATCTAGCACTGCAGGCACTGACTCCTGATCTTAGGATTGACCTTTGGATGTTTGAAAGCCATGGGCAAGGCGGGGAGGGGGTCATTAGGATGCAAGCTTTGCCCCTTCTGTACTTGAGTCACGCGATGGACCTGTGTCATGACATCATTTCACATGTTTTGTCATTTTGATGAAATCTCGGCTTGCACAGATTTCCTGATTCCAAGGGGATCCTGTTGGATATGGGCTGATACTGTGTTCTTGTGTTTTTTAAAAGGTGCTTCCGCGTGCTTCCTTGGAAGGACAGGTTCCTTCGAAACATGATCCGCAGGCGAAGCAACATCCCCCTCCCGCAATCCTCCTCCCTTACTCTGGTCTCCCTCCAACCTCGGCAGTCGGTGAGGAATCCTGGGAGGACTGCGCAAAGCCGCCCGAGCCCCCCTTGGACTGTCGCCCCGCGCTCCGGGCAGGTCGGGGGCCACGGAGCCCGCAGGCCCCCCGCTGGGGGGCAACGCTTGATCCCTGGACGGGGCTGGGCGGCCCCGGAGCCCGGGTTCCTCCCTGGATGGCCCAGGCGGGGGTCGGGAATTCGCGCGGCTCTTCCCCGCAACGCGCTTCGTCGCGACTCTCGCCTCAGGTGCTGGCGGGGCGGCAGAGTCCTGCCCGCTCAGCGCGCGGGTTTCTCCACTCCGCCAGGCGGGCTCTCCCACCTTCCTCCAGTCCTGCTCGAGAGCTCGATCCATCAGCTTGGCTGCAGGAGAGCGACTGGCTGAGGCTGGCGGGCAATTTGGGGCTGGGGGAGCAGCACTGTGAGGAAATGGGGGGAGGGAGGCCGCGCGTTCCTCCCCGTCTATCCGACAGCTATAAGACTGGCGGCCGCGGACTTGGGATAAGTGCTGAGTAGCTCCTCCTTGTTGGAAGCTAGGCTCTTTGGCTGCCCTTTGAAGTTCGAGGAGACGCGGGGGGGGGAGGAGGGAGAAAACGTGTCTGCACCTCCTCCTCCCGCCGCCGCCGCCGCCTTCGCTGTTGCCGCCTGCTTCTGCAGTAGCTGCAGCTCGCTCCTCGTCCTCCGCAGACGGACGGACGGACGGACGAGCCGTGGCACTGAGCATCGCTTCGCGCGTGGCTGGCAGAGACACATTCTCCAAGGTACGGTATCTCCTCGCCATCGGTCTGGCTGTGGCAAACTTAAAAAGAGAAAGTGGGGGGGGGCCTAGGGTAGAAACGGGCTCTAACGGGGGCCGACACAACCCCCCTCCCCCTGCTAGTCGGAAGGAGCGACGTTTCCGCGTCGGGTCCCTTCAGCGCGCCGACTTCTCCGGAGCAGGGTGCCGTCTGAGGCCGCGGGGGCGGTTACGTAACCCTCGCGCAGGAGCCCTCCCAGCCGGGCGGCGGTTCCGGAGCGCTCCCTCGCCGGCGCGTGTCTCTGGCTGGCCGGCGGGCACCCTCCCCCTCCCCTCCCCTCCCCCGGCCATTCCCCGGCGGTCTGTCTGCTCCCGAGGCGTAAGGAAGAAGGGGTCTCCGCCTCCCGGGTGCGGAAAGCTCTCGGCCTTTGCTGGATGGATAGCCCACCTTCGCTCCTCAGGATCGAGGCAGCGACGGGGCACTCCCGCCCACAGGAACCTTTCCCCCATAACAGCGCCCCTGTGGGGTCGGTTGGCGGAGAGACGGTGAGAGCCGGGGTCACCTCGTCAGTTCTGCCGTGGAGGGCGGACTCGAACCCAGGTCTCCCACTTCCTAGGCCACGCCGGCGCGCTGCACCGGGCGACTGAGCTGGTGCACATACAGTGACAAGTGCACTCCCTGTGATTGCAGGGTAGACGGGTTCCCCTCATCTTGCAGTGCAGTGTATGTTCCGATACCTCTTCTGCATCTCTTTCTCAGCATGTAAGAGCATTCACATCCCTGCTTAAATAACGTTTTTTTAAAGACGTCAAGCAAATTGGGATTGAAATAACTAAATAGTATCCTGCAGTGCAAGGCATAGGTTTTTATATTCTCCCCTCCAAAATAGCACCTGCCTTAGGTCTACAAAAAATGGAATGACTGCCAGATGAAAGCCAAGAGGTACATGTTGCTGCCATCTAGTGGTCATTTGGACTTTTGCAGCCCAGCTCCTACGTTGAGTTGTGGTGCTAATTTCTTAAACCCTTAACTTGCCAGTTAATTGCTCAAAAGAATTTGTGGGAGGAGAGAATGACTTTACTGAGGATGCCCTTGAAACCTATCCATGCCCCTTGGCCCTGACTGTTCCTTGCCAGATAGACCTTTGTGTGGAGAAGAAGAAGGTGCTGCTCCAGACCTGGGAATCACAGCTCAGATTTGTGGGGTGGAATATGAATGGACTCATTTTCAGAACTTCATTCTGAGCCCATTCAGCAGAGGAGCCACAACACCTGGTGGCTGCTCCTTTAAATGTGCAAAGCTCAGCTGGGAAAGCGTGCTTCTGTGGTTGCAGGGCCTCCTGGAGAAAGACCGGCTCACTTTTCTTTGGGCTTTGTGGGATCAACGTGTGCCTCGCCCAAGAATTCATCCAGGGCACACGCTGCCCAAGGAAATCTGTTCCCCAGGACTGCTCAGTGCTGAGTCGTGTCTCCATAGGTTTTGCTTACTCCCCCAAGGTTATTCGCTTGGTTGGTGTTGGTGCATCCACTTCAGACCTGGGCTGAAGATGCGGCAGCAGAAAACTCTGTGCACTTTTCATAATTTGGAAAATGCACCCTCTCTGCTCCTGGTGGTGAGAGCCAGATGAGCAGAATTTCAGGAAGTTCGCTCTCTTGGCAGCCAGAAGCAGAAGAGGGGGGAAGGTGCCCAACCTTCTTTAAGAGGCTGGGAGTAAAATCCTAGATTATAGCCTGCAGAATAGGAGAGGTTGAAAATGGTTGGGCGCATGGGAGCTTGAGGGACTGTGCTCCTTTTAAAGAATATATCTATACAAAAGTAAGCAGATAGTTCAACTTTGCTGATTCAGTATTAAATGTCTCTGGAAGAAGATTTGGTAGGTAGGACATGTTAACATAGTTAACAAATGGGGACTATATTGTTTCCAAGTTGATGTGATATGCGAACTGCCTGCTGTGTCCCTTGCTCAGGCAGTACAGTTTTGATCTTTCAGAAGAGCGTCCCATAAGGAGAGATGCCACAAACTGATGTGGAAGAGCAAGATGAACGGGCCCTGGAAAGGAGAGAAAAACCAGAGATCCATCAGCATCACAATATGCTTATGTTTCAATCTTTGTTATGTATTAATTTACTCTACTTTTGGAAGCACCTTGACGTTTGCCGGCTGTTTCCACTTGCATGCGCACAGCTACTTGGCATATGGTCCCAGAAGTATGACCTGTGCATATATACACATGAGAAAACCACTGGGCTAAGCCTTCAAAGTAGCTGCAGTGCATTTTTCAGAGAATATGGCTGCTTTAATGCTCTAAGGAAGGGTGCTTTGCAGGGTGCCTCTTTTGAATCCTTTGCACAGCCTTATTTATTATATTACATATAATACATTTTTAAAATATTTATTTACAATATGGCCACCCATCTTAAAACCAGAACTCTGGGCAGCTCACAACCATAGGTTAAAACAATATCATACCAAAGTAAAAACAAGAAACAATAAAACCAAAAACAGAAAAAGGTGGCGCCACTACCAGACTCCCCCTCTGCCGCCCACAGCACTCCCCTCCACTCCAAACTCACCCGATCCCGACACTTGGGGGAAAAGGCAGCTCTTCACCGCTTTCCAGAAGGCTGAAAGGGTGGGGGCCTGCTGGATCTCAAGGGGAAGGGTGCTCCATAGGGCAGGAGATGTAGTAAGATACATTTTTATTTATTACCTTTCTGCCCCTCTTCCTATTACAAATCATGTTTGGAGTGACTAATAGCACTAACATAAAATTATAATTAAACATGAAACAAGCTAGTTAGAACACCTCCGTAAAGAATTAATAGCGCTCCAGGGAAACCTTATTTCAGCTTTGCCTACCAGTAGAAGGACATAGGAAGTGGAGCCCATCTGGCCAGACCTCGGGAGCAGCCACTCTGTAGTATGAACATCATCCTTAACCATGGACCTTTCCAAATGTTGCTCACTCAAATTAAACTGGACAATGGGAAAAATGGGGTTTTTACACTTCAGCTTACTTAGAAATAATTTCCCCTTTGTTTCTCAGGTATGCACAAGATTACAGCCTTAATGCCAGATACTTGACCACTAAATACCCAGAGGCTATTTATTGCATTACATTTATTGCAGGGGTATTTTGAATATGTAGCTAAATTAAGAAACTACCACTGACAGTAGCTCATGTTGGGGCTAAAAGCAGTAAGTAATACGTTTCCCCTGCTTCTAAGGCGAATATTTCCAATAAACATGCTGAAAGTAGACCCCTTTCCCCCTGCTCCCAGGCTTCAAGGGCTCCAGACTGAAAGCGATATTTACAGTAGTTGTAAAGAGATCAAGTTTTGCTTCTTGCTTTATTAGGATGAAGATAGTCAAATGCAGCTGGGACCACCTAGTTCTTCATGGCTATACTCATCTAAAAAGAACTCTTGCAGTTACATTGTTCATGGTGAACACTGCCCTGGCATTATTACAGGTGAACATTTTCTTCGCAGTGAATAGATTTCATTCACTCTTTCATGCACAAGTCTTTTTCTTACCCTCCTTTTTTTTTTTTTTTTACGTTTCTTGAGAAATACTTGTTAATTTTCATTGATTGAACTTTGTTGCATTCTCAGTTGTCCCACGTTGTAATGTGGGCAGAGTCTGAACAATAGAAAAAGCATTTAGCATTGAGCCCCTTGTCTGTAAGTTGGTCTCCCATTTTAAGCTTACCAAAAGTGGGACTAGGATCTGCAACAGTTCAGAGGAAGCTTGATGGTGCCGCAAAGCCACACAGCTTTGGGTAGGGTTGCTTCGCACTTTCTCCAGCATCTGGGGAGTGAAAGGAACAATATTCCTGGGCATTACAATGGGAAAGACAATATTTTCTACCTTCATTTGTTCAAGTTTGACACAAATTAAAGCCTGTGAGGGAAGACTGAAGAGACCAGCCTTAGGGAGAACAGAGGGAAAATAGGTTGACTCTCTTCAGGTCCTTGAAGGTCTGTTACGGGGAGTCCCAGGAGGTGGATCATGTTGGAATGGAAATCAGTGACAGGAAGGCAGATTCCATCTGGTAGAAAGAAACCTTAACAGGAAGAGCAGTTGAACTGATTAACCAGGGTGAGTGGGTGGGGGGGGTCTCTTTGCTGTGTGTGTTCAAGTAGAGGCTGGACAGCCCTCTGTTTGGGTGCTTGAATTTGGATTCCTGAGCAGAGGAGCAGAGTGATTCAACTCTAGGCCAGTGAGCAGGGCTCGCAATGGTCCTATGGTGGGAACAGGGTGAGAATAATGGAGTTAAATGTACCAATACAAGCGAATATGTGTAGCTCAGGGTGGAACTGTGGAGTCCTTGGGGTTCTCTGAGCTTGGTTCTTTTCTTGCAAACATTTCGTTATCTGGCTAGGTAACATCTTCAGTGCTAGAATAGAATGGGGTTTGCTCTCTGTTTATATACAGTGGCATGCCCTGCCAGTGTTGGTGGGGGTGGGGGTTTTGTTTTATTTTTTCCCTCTGGTAGTTCCTTGATAAGGTTATTGTTTACTGCTTGATTGTATGTCTGGTGGAAATCTCTGCTTATCTGGGTGATGATTGGTGGTGAGGAGATGTTCTGGTCTTTTCTTTTCCTTTCTTTTGTCTCTCTTGAATAGTGTGTAGATGTTGTTTGTCTCTACGTGCCTGTTGATGGCTGCCTTGTCTGAATACCAGGCTTCCAAGAGCTCCCTTGCATTTTTGGATTTACCTTGGTCTAAGATGCTGACAGTTTCCCAGCTGAAACTATGGTTAAGTCTGTCCACGTGTTGCGAGATTAAGGAGTTTCATCATGTCTTCTGACTGCTAGCTGGTGTTCATGGATGCGCTCTGCAAGCCTTCTGCTTGTCTGGCTGTCCTACATAGTGTCAGGTTCGGTCAGCACGGGGCTTCAGGGAAGCACGGGGCTTCAGGGAAGCTCGCAGCCAGACCACGCGGAATCCACCGGCGGTAGCTAGCGGGGAAAAGAGGAACCGAAAGCGCCGCTAATTAATGGGCCACCTGCGCCCAGCCAAACAGGAAAACCGCAGCGGAAGCTTTTAACTAAACTGATAACGGCGCGAGCCAGCAATGAACGGGGCCGCAGGCAGCGAAAAAAGATTGCAACGCAGCACAGAACCCGCAGGCTTGCACGTAACTGGGAGGAACCAACCCAGCCGGAGGGGGACTGGCAATCAAGGACAATAGACCCTGACCGATCCTGCCATCATGAACAATCAAGGGGGATTATTGGGGGCCCATAATCCGCAGCTGCAACGTGATCGCGGGGCGGGAAAAAAGCGTGGGAAGGGGGGAATATAACAAGTGATGCAATTGTACCAAGCCAGTCCTGGCTTTGCTTGTGACTACTACGTTACGCATGAGTAAACCTTCTTTGTGAACCACACGTGTCACGAGAGTTTCTCTGTCGAACGGGGCAAACCTTACACATAGTGGGTGTTACAGTCCATACACTGCATGTTGTAGATGACTCCTGTTTTTCTTCTTTGGAGGGCTTTAGTTGGTTTGTGTGCTACAGAGATGCCATGTGGTTGTAATAGTCTGTTGGTAGTTTCTGAGACGTTTCTCATATATGGCAGTGTGATCCTTTTCATAGCCTGTGTTGGTTGTGCTGTAGTGGGTTGAGTGGTCAGGCACTTTTTGATAAAGTTGTGTGGATATCCATTTTGTTGGAAGATGTTGTATAGGTGGTCTTTTTCCTTTTTCTGTTGTTCTGGGTTGCTGCAGTGCGTTTGTGCTCACTTGAATAATGTTCTTACACAGCTCCTCTTGTGGGAGGCTGGGTTGTTGCTTTGGTGATGGAGTACTTGATTAGTGTGAGTTGTCTTCCAATGAAAAGGATCACACTGCCATACATCAGAAACATCTCAGAAACTACCAACAGACTATTACTACCACATGGCATCTCCATAGCACACAAACCAGCTAAAGCCCTCCAAAGAAGAAAAACAGGAGTCATCTACAACATGCAGTGTATGGACTGTAACACCCACTATGTAGGACAGCCAGACAAGCAGAAGGCTTGCAGAGCGCATCCATGAACACCAGCTAGCAGTCAGAAGACATGATGAAAACTCCTTAATCTCACAACACGTGGACAGACTTAACCATAGTTTCAGCTGGGAAACTGTCAGCATCTTAGACCAAGGTAAATCCAAAAATGCAAGGGAGCTCTTGGAAGCCTGGTATTCAGACAAGGCAGCCATCAACAGGCACGTAGAGATAAACAACATCTACACACTATTCAAGAGAGACAAAAGAAAGGAAAAGAAAAGACCAGAACATCTCCTCACCACCAATCATCACCCAGATAAGCAGAGATTACCACCAGGCATACAATCAAGCAGTAAACAATAACCTTACCAAGGAACTACCAGAGGGAAAAAATAAAACAAAACCCCCACCCCCACCAACACTGGCAGGGCATGCCACTATATAAAAACAGAGAGCAAACCCCATTCCATTCTAGCACTGAAGATGTTACCTAGCCAGATAATGAAATGTTTGCAAGAAAAGAACCAAGCTCAGAGAACCCCAAGGACTCCAGAGTTAAATGTTTTTCTATAATCCTTATACTTACTTTTTCCCCCTGGATATTTAAACCTGAGCCTCTCTGGCATAGCCCTCATTCAGATTTCTGATCTTAATAATTTAGCGTACCACTTATGATTTAAACGTTAAATTAGAAGGAACTGGTAGAATGCTTTCTTCCAGGGAGAAATGTTATGGCCTTTAATGGCGAGTGCTACTAAAAGTAGTGCTGTGAGTGCAGTGCAGATGAGAATGAGCAGCTGTAAATCTACAGGGGCTAATGTTAAAAAACCTGCTCGTTTCCCATTGCACTCTAAACTGACTGACTATTCCTGAACCCAGTCAAACCCTTCTCCCTGAGTCCCCTTCCAGTTAACATAGCAGCAGCTGCTGTTCCAGGAGTTGCAAATTCTGTTTTTCCCTCCTCTTCCCCTTTCCTCCTGGCATCTCACAGGCAGTAGGAGCTCTGATGTAGGGAAGGGTTCCACGGTTCCCATTACATGGGACCTGTCAACGCATCAGTGCAGACATCGAGGAGGACTTTGTCTGCTCCTATGAAGATCCAACCTGGGAAAGAATTTGAGGATCATAACATACACCTTTGCACTGAAATACTTCCACAGAGTTTTTGGTTTTCTGCCAAAGATTTATGAACTTGGCAAGATAGTACTATTTGAATTGGAAACTTGTCACACAAAAATGTGGAAATGAATGTAAATATAGTATGCACATTCTGTGTGAGCCAAGAATTCCATAGTTCAAATCTAACTCACTGTTGCCATTTTCCTGGTTCCATTTGCAAGCCATAAGTCATAAGGCTGCTGCCCCATCTTATAGAGATATTACAAGAATAATGGAAATCCTATGTGTGAAATGTTTTGAATATTGTAATGGGTTTTTGGGATTGGAATTGGAATTGTCCCATCTCTGTGAGAACTGGGTTGGCCACCTGCAATCCTGTAACATTAGTACAGTAGGTGTCCCCAGGATGGGTTGCCTGATTCAGGTCCACTAACTGAGGATGTGCTGCTGACCGTGGAATTCCATCCTCTGCAGGAGAGCTTGGAAATGCCAAGGACATCTTGGGCTTGGTATCTTTTCAAGAGTGAAGGAGATCAGAGATCTCCTTTCAGCTCCTGCTTGTCATTGTGTGTGAGTTTGTCTTTTAATTCTGCTGTTCGGTCAAAAGATTTCCAGGGCAGTTTACATTTAGTCAGTCTAAAAACAAGGCTGTGGTTGCCTGCAGACTTTCCGTCTAAAACAGAGGATGTGAAAGGTGAAAGAGATAGTAAAGGACAAAGAAGAAAAAGTCCAGGAACAGCAAAATCAAATGCTAGATTTTTATTGTAGGATGGGGAGGAAGCAGAAGGAAGCTGTATGCCAGAAGTGTTGAAGGAAGGCCCTGTTCTCCCTCTGGGGCTTCTGCCTGTAGCAGAGCACAGAGGTCCTACCTGGAACTTGAGCCTTCTAAGACCCATAACATTCATTCTGCAAGGAAGAAGGCCCAAGGAGTGGGTTTCCATAGCAGTGTTGTAAAATTGCACGAAATCCAAATAAACATTTCTTAATACTAAGAAGTGATGCTTTAAGCCTGTCTTTGGATTTCCTACAAGCATAAAAAATAAACATTTCTTAATATCTTTATTTGGATAAAGTCTTTCTTTAGGAAATACTTGGGAACAAACAAATACTTCAGAGTTACAATAACTCAGAAAGAAAAAATAACTTACTTTGGGTATTGATGTAATATTTACAATACATGTCAAGATTGTGGTTTGAAAGCACGTCAGTTCAGATCTTCCCTGGGGTTGTCTCAGGCCAGGTTGAAATCCAGAGCTTCCAAGAACTGTTTAACACAGCCGTCAACCATCTGGATCCCTTTGTTCAGAGACTGGAAAGGCTCCTTCCTCCCCTCCTTGCAGGCACAGGATACTAGGTTCCTTTCCTGCTGGCAGAAGCAGTCACCTCCTGCCGTCCTACACCCTTTACCTGCTTTAACAATTTACACAACATTACAAGTGGAGACCTGGGAGAGTGAATTTCAGTCAGTCAAAATGCCGTACACAATTGAGGAATTCATCCTCAAAGGTCTGGAGATTCATGCAAAAAATCACTGCAACCTGTTTAAGAAGAGTCTTTTGCCAGCACAGATGGAAGCTTGTGTAAGACTCATTCCTCCATCAGGGAATTCTGGGAACAGTAGTTTGGTGAATGGGCTAGTAATGGAGAACTCTTAGGAGGTGACTCTAAATTCCCAGGATTCTGCAGAGAAAACTATAATCTAGAAAGGGGTATAAAACTGAAAGCTATAGATGCTGTTCCATGTTCTCAGTTACTCCACTGCTTCTCTGAGAAGTGCCTTTAAAGGTAGAGAAAGATGCTAGCTATGTAGAAAAAAGAAAAGGTATTGCCAAGAGGGTCACTGCAGAGGGCATCTGACTTTCTTCTCTTGTAAGCAGTTTTTTTTAGCTGACCTTCAAATCAGTTTTGGTGATACAGGTAGTCCTGTAAAGCGAGACATCACATGACCTCATCGCTTAGGGATGGCAATCCTGGCATTCCCCATTGCAGTCGTTAAACAAATTCCCCCAGTTGTCTGCTGAGGACCCACCCCAATCCAAGCCGTTCCAGGCTTGGTTCCTGGCAGCCCTGAGCCTCAGTAAGGTAAGGGACTGCTTCCAACTCCCCTACCCACCTATTGCCCCGCCCCCATCTCTGCCTTTTTGGCTGCCCTGCACCTGCCTTGCAGGGCAGCAAGCAGTCCCAGAACTGCACGGCTCTGGGGCTGTTTGCCATGCACCGGGAAGCCACAGCTGTACTCGCCCTCACCACCCTGCACTCAAAGGGCCCTGCCACCCTGTGCTCTGCTGCACTGGCTGACCTTTGCTGTCTTCTTGCTCCCGCTGCTGACGAGGTGTGCCCGGCCTGTCTGCTGGGCCAGGTTGGGGCTGGGTTTCATGCTGCACTGCAGCTCTGGGGCTGCTTTTTGTAAAAAAGCCCCTTTGCACCATGCTCCTGTACCGGGCTGGGGCTGGGCTTCACGCTGCTGCTCTGAGGCTGTACTGGGCTTCACACTGGCCCAAAAGGGCATAGTTGGGGGGGGAGATAGGCAGGTGGGGGGAGTTGGAGCGCCCCTGTGGTCATAAGTGCATGTGAGCTGCCAAGCACCTGAATTTTAATCATGGGACCTGGGGGGTGTGCTGCAATGGACACAGCTTTGGGGACTGGTCATAAGTCCCTTCATTCAGTGCCACCGTAACTTCGAACAGTCACTGAACTAATGGTTGTAAGTTGTGGACTACCTGTAGTAGAATGAAAGAGTTGTCTTGTGTCTTAGAGCCCACCTCAATCCCAATGGACTCTAGGCAGCATACAATAAGAAAAAAACAACACATCCCAAGAACAGTCCAATCCATTGGGGCCAAAGTCTCACTGAAATAAAACCAAGTTTCTAGAATGTCAACAAACTTGGGACCCACGTGCATTTCTGTGGTATGTCCTGGAGTGGCAATGTATAGTTAAGCAGTGGCAGCATACTGATGACACCTCACCCCATCTCACATAAAGAATGATGGCCCCTCCCAGCAGTTTTGTGTGAATGTTGAACAACATGGGGAAGAGCCTTGAGTCCTATGGGACCTCACATTGCAGCCACCAAGGACTCAAGTGCTTCCCACCCACGGTCACCAACTGGAGCTGTCCATTTACATAGGAGCAGAACCATCATAAAATGGTGTTTCCAAATCCTAACTCTTAGAGGTTGACCAGAAAGATGCCAAGGTTAAAGGTATCAGATGCCACCAGATCTAGTAGAACCAAGAGGGACATACTTGCCCCATCTAGTTCTCAACAGAGATCACCTGCCAGAGCAATCTAGTATATGCCATTTCTGACCCATGAGCAGGTCTGCATCACACCTGCAAAGAATCCTCTGGCTTTCCATCACTTTCACAAAGGATTGTGTTGTCTGTTCCACCCATTAGTGGTTACATAGTAGAACCTATGAAAACCATTGTCAGCCAGATAGGCATTTCAGGTCTCCAGGAGATGATTGCCCCATAAAAAGTGAATGAATGAGTTTTAAGGAGAGTCTCCTTAGGGTCTCAATCTAAACTTGTTCTGGTCTTGTTCAGAACCTGAACTAGAACACAACAGTAAAACATGTTACACCCTCACAGATCCCAGATGCAATGGCTAGGTCCACACAAAACATTGAACCTAAACATTAGGTTAACAAAACAACATGTCTTCATGTAACATGCCATCCCTAAACAAATAGGTTGTGTGATGGCCTGGGACACACAACATGCTAAAATAGTGGCTGGGTCCATCCATGTACTGAAACTCCTCAACTGTTGTGACGTTCCTGATCCCATTTTGCTCTTTTCTGAAGGCTCTCCTTTTGCTTGTGGAGCCTCAGCACAAGTTAGCCATGTACAGGATTCAGCCACATGCAGGATTTACTGTGCCTAGCTTGAATCCCTGTTCCTGGAGGTTTCTCCTTATTTGGTTACAGTATATATTTCAAGTAGCCACATCATCAATAGTGCCTTTTTCTTTGCTTCCTGATGGCAAATAGGATAATGTGCAAGCTTCAAACAGTGTTGAAGAAAGAGCTGACATCACTGCCTATTGGTGGGGCGAGTGGACCAAGTGGGCGGCATGCACTCGGACATGTGGTGGAGGAATCAGATTCCAAGAAAGGCACTGCCTCCAACAGAGGTAATCTCTGGTGGCTTTGTCCATCTGTCATGACTTTTTCTAGCTATGTGCAGACTCTTTTTGAACACGAGTTTGGGGTTCAGAGCATATTTGTGTTCAGAAGCTGCTTGAACAATGCTGCAGGGGGTTATTGCTCTTGCACAGTGGGCTATGAAGTGGCAGAGAAAGAGTCATCTGTCTCTGTATCCCACTTCAGTGTGCAGCCCTCCTGCCTCCCTCTTGATCAGCTGTTGCTGAGACTGCCAGGCCTCCAAGCCTGAAGAACCTGGTTTAAAAGAAATGAACTCCAGGGTGGCCCTGGAGGCAGGGTCCAGGGGAAACGAATCCACACCAGCCTGAAGTGGCCGGTAGGTGCTCGGCTGACCCCACCCCCCTGAGATCACCTCCCTGTAGCACCAACAAAAGAGTTAGAGAAGCATGTCGATTTGTAACTGGCAAAACCTGCGTTGAGATAAAGGGGGAACACAGCTTTAACAGCAGAATGGTTGAGAATAGCTTTAAGCAGTCTCAGATGGGCTGGAGAATCAGATGAAGTCAACTTCGTGAGGACATGGCAGAAAAATACAGGTTTTTGAGGCATCTTTGTCCCATGGTTAGGTGGAAATGGCTCTAAGTGTAAAAAGGAGATTTGTTTGGCTATCTTCATTAGTACACAGGCCTTGACCAACAGACTGCAGCCAGAGGCCAACTCCAGCACTAGCAAGTTAGGAGCTTGTTATTTACAATCCCTGAATTCTAGGTCTGGATTCTCTCTTCCTGCTCTTCCTCAGAGATGATCTAGTCCAACCCCTACACGGTGGAGGATTCACCATGATCCTCCAGCCTGTCTTTGAAGACCTCCACCGAAAGAGAACTCATTTTTGAGCAGCAAAACAATATTGCTGGGGATATCTGGAAAAGGTTTTATTTGCTTGCTTGTTGCTAGTATTTCTGTGCTCCACCCATAATAGGTCTGAGCCCTATACGGTAGAAATAGAAATTAAAAACATCAAAACAATAACAATTAAAATATATTCCAATGTCACTAATCAGTAGAAGGAATCATAAAGGAAAACTTAACATCTCCCAAATACTTTCTTCCAGAGCCAAGTTTTCATTTCTTTTCAAAAAATCAATAACAAGGGACTGATGGAGATTTTCATATCATAACTTGACTGCTCTGTGATAAAAACTAGGTGTCTTGTGTGATATTAGTCAGATCTAATATCCCCCAACACCTACAGGGCTCCAGGACCACTTCAGTGAGTTCCAGCAACTCTGGTGGGGAAGTAGCTGTGCAGGAGGGAGACTGGCGCAACAGCTTATCCCTGTGCACCCACTCTTCTGCAGAAAAGCACCACTGGCCACCTGCAGGGCCTCCTGGATGGCAGCTGCCATTGCACTACACCAGCAGGGACATGGATCTAATACACAGATAGTCATGCTCACAGCCTCAGTAACCTGTCCACTTCCTTGGAATCCATTGGTTTGAACTCTTCCTAGATACCCTTGCGAGATCATGCCTCATTCAAATGGCTGACTAGCAGTTCTTCAGGACATTCTGACCTAGCACTCAGTGCCCCTGATGCCAGGCAGTCAGCCTACCCCCGCCACTACTCATACACACACACCACAGCCCCCTCTTTGCTCCCCTGCTCTCACCCTGGGTAGCTAGAGGCCTAAACTACACCCTACCAAGCTAGCACAAATAGGGTGGCATCTCTCCCCTCATCATAAGGGATGGCAAAAGAAGGGTCAGTAACGTTCCCTTTTTCCCTCTGCCCAGAGGATGTCACTTGCACAGAAGATGTAAGTGGGATCAGAACCCCTTTCGGGGAGGAGTCTGAGGACTTCGCTAGATGGGATTTGGATTCCCTTTGGACCTTATTTCCCTAGATGTTTAGTTTTTGGGGGGCCAAAGCTAGGCTGGTTTACATTGACTCTGTCAGTTTTGTGTATTTCCCTCCTTACCATCACAGGGAATAAAAATTCAGCAGTGCATTTGGTGGGGGCTGCACTGGCTGACAAAAAGTTTCCAGGTTACAGGCGGCCTGCCCCATAGCCAGAATGTGGAAATAAAAGGAAATATGAAAATGGGGTGCCAAATCAGGAGACTCAGACAATGCTAGCAAGAGCAAGCAAACAAGTGAGATTTTCTAAAGCTAAACTGGTTAATGATAGCCACTTGGATTAGGGTTAGGCTTAGATTTAGGCTTAGATTTAGGCTTAGGGTTGGGCAGGGAATGAGCATCAGGTCCGCTGCTTGAAACTAGTCCCACTGTCCGGCCCTTAGCTTGGTGCCCAGCTACCAGGTCCTTGGTGGCCATGGGTGCCAGATCAGAATGTAACAAGGCTGCTCTTATCCATGATCTTGTCTTACCAAAACCTGGTTGAGCCTGGAGGGGTTCACCTCTCAGAAACGTGCCCTCCTGGGTTTCAGGTTTTGCACCAGCTGAGAGTCCAGGGGATAACTGGATGTGAGACGCTTTGGTTGAATTTATATATTTATTTATTTAATGTACAGGACTTATATGGCCATCTATCTCATACAATGACTCCAGGTGGCTCGCAACAATCCATAAGACATAGTTAAGAACACCCTTCCGCCCAGGCGCCAGACCAAACATCCCCACAGCTCAACCCCCCATTCTAGCCCAAAGCTTGGAGGAAGAGCCCGGTCTTCACAGCCCTCTGGAAGGCTAAAAGGGTAGGGGTCTCTCTGATCTCCATTGGAAGGCTGTTCCAAAGGCCTGGGGTGGCCACCAAGAAGACATGTCTCTGAGGTCCCATCAGATGGCAACATTTAAGGGAGGGGACCTGGAGCACACCCACCCTGTCTAACCTAGCAGGACAGGCAGATATCCTCAGGGAGAGGCGGCCCCACAAGTAACCTGGCCCTGTGCCATGTAGGGCTTTAAAGGTGATAACTAGCACCTTGAATTGCACCCGGAAAGCAACTGGAAGCCAGTGCAGCTCACGCAGCAGTGGTGTAATTTGGGTGAACTGTGGGACAGCCAAAACTGTTGCAGAACTGGACCAATTGCAGTTTCCGGATGGTCTTCAAGGATAACCCCAAGAGTACATTGCAGTAATCTAAATGGGAGGTGACTAAGGCATGGATGATTGTGAGCAGGTCGGGCTTAAGGGAACAGCTGGGATCACTGCAGTGTGCTGCCCTTACTGCTGCCCAGCAGCACCCCTGCCTGAGCAGCTGGATTCCATTTCTTTATTGTCAACAGAGTCCCCAAGGCTGTTGGTGTCAACGGACTTCAATATGCCACCTAATGAGTCTGGGGTGGCTCAGGAATTCATCGCCTCCATGGCAACCATGGACCTTTCCCAAGTCGTCAGTGCATACCGGCAGCTGTATGTTGGATCTGGTTTTCGTCTGAGATGTGAGGGCATTAACATCAATCAGTTGCCATGAACAGATCACTTTCTGTTTGTCTTTCAACTCACTGATGTCACCCTCCCTGCACGGAGACAGGACCCATATATTTGGCTTTCACTGAGCAACATTTGGCCTTCACTGAGATTCACCCCAGGCAATTGACAGACCCAGTAGGGTTCCAGAGAGGGCTGGGGGTTTTCTCTGAGGATCTGGTGGGCGGTTCAGCCAAGGTCCTAGTTGCTGCCTGGAATGGGTGGGTGGCTGGGGCCTTAGATTGTATTGCTGCTATGTGGCCTCTTCCTGTGTGCTGATCCAGGGGTGCACCTTGGTTTATCGAGGAACTCCAGGAGGTGAAACACCAAAAAAGATGCCTGGAGCACCATCTAATAAATTTAAATAAATAAATAACATTGGAGGAAGACTTGAAGCTAGTGTGACTAGACATGGGTAACAGCCCATATTAGAGATTACTTCATGATGATAAGGGTGGTGAAACATCATTATTTCTCTGCCTTTATTGCATCCACTGATGGCCATCCAATGACCCTGTTTAGAGTGACCTGGTCCCTGTTGGGTAGGGAGGGCCCCTTGGAATATCTGCTGGGCTGCTGTGAAGATTATTAAGCTATACAGCAGATTAAACCACTTGGATCTGATCCGACTTGAACTCTTGACAGGGCAGATCAGGCCAAGGTGCCTGGGACACAGTCTGGTGGCATGACACGGGATGAGTTTGAGACAGTGACTCATAAGGAAGTGGACAGGGCTCATTGCGCTGTCAGCTCAGCCACTTGTTTGCTGGATCTGGGTTCCTCCTGAGTCATGAAAGGAGCCAGGGAGGTGACCCAGTTGGGACCGTGTTGGCCTCTCTGACAAAGGGAGCAGTGCCTCCTGCCTTGAAAGAGGTGGCAGTATGCCCCTCCCCTTAAGAGGCTGCCCTTGGACCCAACAGTTTTCAATAACTGCCAACCAGTCTCCAACCTTCCTTTTTGGGGGAAGGTTGCTGAGAAGGTGGTCAGTCTGCAGCTGATGGAGGAAACAGATTATTTAGACCCATTTCAGTCAGATCTCAGATTTAGTACTGAGACAGCTTTGGTTGTGCTTGTAGATGACCCATAGAGGATCTGGGATGAAGATGGTGCATCCATCCTTGATCTCTCAGCATCTTTCAGTATCATCTACCATGGTATCCTTCTGAGCCTGTTTGCTCCCAGGTGGGATTCAAGGGGCTGGTTGCTACCTATATAGCCCTACTGCCTGTCTCCCATAGTATCTGCCCAGCCAATTCAATCTGGCGTGGTTGGTGTGCTCTGGGTTCCTTTGATTAAACAATGCCATCTCTTGGGACCCTGGAAGCATGCCTTCTGTGGACCAATGCCTGGAATGAGGTTCCCCTCAAGACCCAGAGGGCCTGTGCTCTGCTGGTATTTTGGAGGGCCTTGAAACCTGGCAAGGGTGAGTGAAGCCCCCTTTGGACTGTGTTGACTCAGGTTTTTTTCATTCCTGTCAGGTTTTTGTCATCCTTGTCATCTTTTTTCCTTCATTTTTGTCTATTATTGTAGACAAAAGCGCAGGTGAAGCACAGGTGAAAAGAAACTAATGTTTTTATTTGTGAGCCATTGGGAGTTGGATGGCAGATAAATTTGAATAAATAAAAATCAACGAGCTCTCTTGGCCTGCTCTTTTTCCATCCATGGGCTGCAGAGAAAGAGAATTCTGAAAGCAAAATGAGTCTTGGGTTGATTTGGCCTTCACTGAGGTTATTAATATGTATTGTTTGTGGTGTTTCTTCCTGAATAAAGCAATTTAGTTGACCTTGGGTAGCACAGTGGACCAGTGGTTGTCCATCTCTGAAGTTCCTTCCGATCCTGGACTCCTACAGTGAACTAACTCATTGGGACCTCCACATTTGATAAAATAAGGCCTCTTTTCTAATCAATAATTTGCTTAAAAATACTTTAACAGGAATCAGGAACATATTTTTAGTCCTGATGTATTTTTATGCAACTGCTAAAAGTGATAAACATGGGAGATGAACCTCAAGACAGGATTTCATGACACTCCACTTGTTAGAGGCAGTGTGAGCATGGTGATTGCTATTCTTTTTTTACTTAAAATGATTTAATGAAACATTGAAAACCATACCACCTTTCCTTTTATGTTTAGAAGGAAGTTGGTGACAGGATTTCTTAATAAAACGTGCAGCGGGATGTCCAAAAGATACCAGCTGTGTGAAGTGCAAGTAAGAGAATTCTTTTTTGCTGTCATTGAGAGAAGGGCAGGGACTGAGGTGGGATCTGGCTGTAACCAGGAAGAAGCTTTGTCAGTGAAAGTTCTATCAGTGAGAATACTTACAATTCTCTATTTTGAGATTTTGTTTCGATTTTGACGGGGAGGTGTGGATTCTTTGGAACTGCAGAACACAAAATTTGAGAAACATCTTGCAATTCCCCTTTCGTTGCAAATGCAGCTTTTTATGGCAATGCCTGCTGCAAAGCTTGGTTTTTAAGGCAGATGGGCAAATGCCCGGGGAAATCCCCAGCCAGTGGGTGTATGAGCAGCCTGCTGGCAGCAGCAGAACTTGAGCTGGGAAGGGCAGCGGCTGCCTGCGCTTTAACCCGCGCTTCTCCTCCTTTTCCAGCAGTGCCCTCCAAGTGGAAGAAGCTTCCGGGAGGAGCAGTGCTCGTCCTTTAACTCACGGGTATATAATGGGCGGACGTTCCAGTGGAAGCCTTTGTATCCAGGTAAGCAAGATGATCTCTCTTTGGTTTTCACAACGCAAAACAATTTTAAAGGTTTGAAATGAATGGAGCTCTTTTCTGCTCCAGGAAAAAGAAATTCTCTTGAAGATGCCATTTCTTTTATTACTTTATTTATGTAAAAGATTTATGTGGCCACCCATAAATAAGTAAAACACAATTCTGGGCGGCTCACAACAATAACAAAATGATAAACAAGAAAATCAAGAAAACCAAAACAAAACAGGTGCCTGGTCCATCATCTCCATCCATTCATCTTTGCAGTCCCCGGCCTCTAACCTTACTAGCCAGCTCTTTACAGCTTTTGGGAAGGTTAAGAAGGTGGGGCCCTGCCCGATCTCTAGGGATAGGGAGGTCACAGGGGAGGGGTGGCTAAGGAAAAGGCACACTTTCCTTGAGCCATTAGATGGGAACATTTAAGGGAAGGGAGTGAAGCGTGCCCACCCTATCTGATCTGGAGGAATGGGCAGATATCCTCAGGCAGAGGTAATCCCACAAATAACCTGGCCCTGTGCCATTCAGGGCTTTAACAGTGATAACCAGCACCTTGAATTGCACCTGGAAAGAAACTCGCACAGCAGTGGTGCCACATGGGCAAACCATGGGGTGCCCAGCACTGCACAAGCTGCCACATTCTGGATCAGCTGTAACTTCTGGGTGACCTTCAAAGACAGCCCTATGTAGAACCCATTGCAATAGTCCAACCAGGAAGTGACTAAGGAATGAGCGACCGTGAGCAAGCCCTCCCGGTCCAGAAATGGGCAGAATTGGCACACAAGACATATCTGTGCAAAGCCTCCCCCCCGCCACAGTTGCCACCTTAAAAACACGTGGCAAGAGACCCAAGTGCTGAGGCACATCACATTATAGGAGCCTACGGTCAGACCTCTCCCCTCACACCAGCAATGACTGGAACTGGCCACAGAGAAAGGAGGAGAACCACTGCAAAACAGTGCCCCCACCCCCAGTCCTCACCGCTGTTCCAGAAGGATACCATAGTCAATGGTATTGAAAGCTGCTGAGAGATCCAGGAGGAGCAGGACAGTTGTACCACGTCTGTCTCACGCCCTCCAGAGTTCATTCACAAGGGCAACAAATACTGTCTTGGCCTGAACCCCAACTGAAAAGGGCCCAGGTTCATCCAGGGCCCCCTGAAGCTGAAAGACAACCACCCTCTCCACAACCTTCCTTAGAAAGGGAAAGTTGGGAACTGGATGAAAGTTGTCCAACACAGTCAGGTCCAAAGATTGCTCTTGAGAAAGGGGTGAACCACTGCCAAGGCAGGCAGAACCATCCCCTCCCACAAAAAGGCATTAACCACCACTTGGACCCAACCACATGTCACCTCCTGGGAGGCCTTGACCAACCAGGAGGGGCCTGGGTCCAGCACATAGGTGGCTGAGCTCACAGCCACAAAGACCTTGTCTAGTTCCTCAGAATCGACTGGTTCCAACTCCTCCCAGGTACCTTTTCCATGTATCTGACTCAAAGGAGGCTTTGTAATTGCAGCATCGAAACTCTGTTGGTAATTGTACTGAATATTTAGCATTTCCATTTTCAAGTTTCGTTCTTTATTTATATGATTTATATAGCCACCAATTACACAAGTGACAAGTTAAACTAGCAGTTTCAGTTTTGGGGGTCTTCTTAAAAAACAGGTGGTGCGTGTTTCCACCCAAGCGTCCCCAGGGGTTTCTCCTGCCTACGTTCTCCACTGCCATGAAGGTTCAGAGGAAACCAAAGCCTTAGAGATGGCACTGTTGTGGTGCTGTCGAGCCCTGCCTGTTCCAGCTGGCACCTTGCTCAGTCTGTGTCTCTCTTTCTCTCTCTCCCTCTCTCTCGTCTCCCCTCAGATGACTATGTCCACATCTCCAGCAAGCCCTGTGATCTCCACTGTACCACCACAGATGGGCAGAGGCAGTTAATGGTCCTGGCCCGGGATGGAACCTCCTGTAAATCCTCTTATTTCCGAGGGGTGTGCGTGTCTGGAAAATGTGAGGTTGTTAAACATTATAGCAACCCTCTTGTCCATAGAATTCTTGCTGTTGCTCTGGCTGCGCCCCCGGCTGCCTCTCAACGCTCTCTTTCTTTGTGCGGCTTTTAGCCCATTGGATGTGATGGGGTTCTGTTCTCCCCCCACGCTCTGGATAAATGTGGGGTCTGCCAAGGGAACGGCAGCAGCTGCACTCACGTAACGGGGAGCTACCGAAAGGGAAATGTTCCGCTTGGTAAGACAGGAGGGGGACCTCTGGTTGATTTCTTGATGGCATTGGTCCTAAGGAAAATGCTGCCTTGGGCAGGGAGGCCAAGAAGTGGGAGATGGTGTGGAGCAGGATCTCGGTAGACCCGATCCCATTGTTCTGGGAGTTGGTGGTTCTAGCCACTGTGGCAGTTTGCTTCCTATTCATTAATATGGTTTTCTGCAGGATACTCTTTGGTGACTCACATTCCTGCTGGAGCAACAGATATCCAGATAGTTGAACGGAAGAAATCCGCTGACGTTTTGGGTTTGTACAATGCCTGGAACTATAACCGATAAAATATTTATTTGTTGTATTCTTCTTAGGAAACAAAATATTTTAATTGTAATCTAAGTATACAGCCGATCCTGATCTCTTTGGTTTCATGATCTTAAAATCTCCAAACTCACATTTGTATTCCCTTCCTTCTTTCCTTCCCTCCCTCCCTCCCTCCCTCCCTCCCTCCCTCCTTTCTTTCTTTCTTTCTTTCTTTCTTTCTTTCTTTCTTTCTTTCTTTCTTTCTTTCTTTCTTTCTTTCTTTCTTTCTTTCTTCTGATATTTTTCTTATTTCTGTGACTTTTTTTCTTAGCCACATAAGTCCAATAATCTGCTTCCTTCTCTGGCTAATGCTGATCAGAATGTCCTGGACATGATGCAAGTTCCCATTGTGGTCTGGGTAGTTGGAGTGTTATTTGATTCAAGTCTGACCAGCAGCTGTTATACAGAATAGCATTGCATAGCTGTTGATACATCTTTCAGTGACTTGCATCGTACAAATCATGGCCTCTCTTTGTGGATTTTGTAGCTATTGCAGATGAAGGTGGTTCTTACTACTTCAATGGGGACTTCAGAGTAGACAGCCCCAAAAACTTCAATATTGCAGGAACCATTTTCAAATACAGGAGACCAATGGACATTTATGAGACTGGCATAGAATATATTGTCGCACAGGGGCCTACCAATCAGGGTTTAAACATCATGGTAAGTTTTGCTTCTTGAAACATAAAAGTATCTTCCAGTGCATGAATGTCACCTGACTTGTTAGCAGTTCGCTAACATAGAAAATATACTGTAGAATCCTAGAGTTGGAAGGTACTTTGGAGCTCCATCCTCCTGCCCAGGGCAGGGATCCTCAGACCATCCCAGAAAAAAGGCTGTCCAACCTTGGCTTGAAAACCTCCAATGATGGAACCCCCACAGCTTCAGGAGGGAGCTGTTCTACTGTTTAATAGCTTTCACGGTCAGGAAGTTCCTCCTTAATTTGAGTTTGGACCTCACTCTGTAAAGCTTCCACTCACTGATTCTTCTCCTGCCCTCATGCATTACACAGAATACATCCAACCCTTCTTCCCTGGGATAGCACTTCAAGGATTGGAAGATTGCTATCAGGTCTCCCTTTAACCCTCTTTAGAGAAAACATGTCCAGTTCCTTTCACCATTCTTCATAGGATTTAGCCTCCAAGCCTCACCATCATTGTTGACCTTCTCTGCACTCTTTCCAGTATCCTTCTTCAACTGTGGTGACCAGAACTGGGCAGCATAGTTGGGGCCATCTGTATCTTCAGAGGGAGGCTGTTCCATAGGACAGGCACCATGACAGAGAAGGCACAGTTCCTAGGACCCACCTAGGAATCTTGTTGACCCGGAACATGCCCTTGCTACCAGATCTGGTGGAATGGGTAGAAACCATTGGGGAGAGGGGGTCCCACTCAGTTTGTGATGACCCATGTAACACCCTTACTAGGGAAACTGATGGGCACAATTCAAAAGGTGGGTTGTCAAAGTCCTCCCCCCTGTGGAACAGCCTGCCTTGGCATCTGGATCCCTCCCTCTTTATTGTTCCTTCAAAGAGTGGGAAAAGCCTGGTTCTTCAGAAAAGCACTGAGGGATGAATGAAAGGTTGGGGTATTGATTACTATAATTAGCTGCTTTATCTGGTTTTACTCTGTGTAGGTTTGCTGTTAGCCACTCCCAGTCATTAGAACTGCAGCGACACACGAACCTGAGCAAACAAATCATCAGTCCACAATGCTTCAGCCAATCTTGCCTTGGGCAGGAGTGGGGCTGTATGGCCTCTATGGCGCCCTTAGTCCTATGGCCTGTGATTCTCGACATGCCCAGTGGACTTCATTGAGGGGCAGAGTGTAAGACGAGCCCCAGGGTCTCCTTGAGGGGGGAGGCATTGCGGGGTGAGCACTTTCCTCTGTTTCTCTGGACACCCTTGTGTCAACGGAGAGAGGGGATTGGCTGATCACATACTGTTTCCTCTCCTCGGCCAGAATTGGGGCCTTCGAGCTCCTGGCTTTTTCATACCCCATAGATCCACCATGCCCCCCTCCCCTTTTACATGACAGAATGTGTGGCATTTTTCCCTTTTCTTCCAGGTTTGGAACCAAAATGGTAAGAACCCATCCATAACATATGAATATACCCTTCAGACCAGGCCTCATTTGAAAAACAGGCCACCGATATACTTCGGCTTCTCTGAATCAGACAGTGAAGAAAAGAAGGAGCTTGAAGGAGAATTCCTCTTGGGGCTTGCTCAGCTCAATGCCAGCCTGTTGGCCACACTCTCCCAAGAAAATGGCGGCCTGGAGAGCCTGCTGTTTGGCCGGCAAGAGAGAGGGGATGACTTGGGGCTGAGCAAGATGCAGCAAACCAATGAAGTCAACCCCAGGACCCAACCTGAGTATGGCCCTGCCCTGCAGAGCAAGCCCTCCGCAGGTGAGTAGACCCACAGCTAAGGGTGTGCATGACTTCCCATTGTCGAGGTCCTGTCTGATGGCCACAAAAATTCTTGGAGCAAAGGCCTTCTTCTAGCAAGACATTCAAGCTGTGTTTTTCATTTCTATGGGTGTAATTTTTCAGGGAGCCCTCAAGCTGGATGCCCTTGAGCAGGAATCCAGATTAAAGCATCCCAGACAGATGGCTGTCCAGCCTTCACTTAGACAAACACAACAATGACTTTCAGAGCTTTGGAAACTATCTGGACTGATGTAGCCAAAAGCATATTTGCCTTTTTGCCACCACATTGCACAGCTGGCCATTCATTTTGCCATCAACTATTGTTCCAAGGTCTTCACAAGCAGCAAGCCAAGTATTTGTTTTTTCAAGTGAAAAACATTAAGCATTGTTCTGTTGCTTTCAGTTCATTTCTCTAAGCCAGTGTTTCTCAACCTTGGCCATTTTAAAGATGTATGGACTCCCAGAATTCCCCAGCCAGCATGCTGGTTGGGGAATTCTGAGAGTTGAAGTCTGTGCATCTTAAAATGGTTGAGAAACACTGCTCTAAGCTATCCAGATTGTTTTGAATTCTGTTCTGTGTTCCCAGGTATTAATGATATCACCCAATTTTTGTACCCTTTGCATATCTGATAAGTAGTCCATCCACCTCCTCATCCAAATCATTAATGCTTGAAGAATAGAAGATCCAGCACTGACCTCTGTGCCACCTCACTGAATGCCTCTCCCCAGTTTGTTGAGGAACCATTGATAAGAACTCTTTCAGTATAGTTTTTGATTCAGCTGTGCATCCACTCACTGTCATGACATCCAGATCACATTTAATTTGCTTGCTAATCAACATGTCACTGTATGCCTTACCAAATGCTTTGGTGAAATCAAGTTCTACGTACAGCATTCCCATCGTCTATTAAGGAAGTTATCTGATTTAAAAAATGAGGCAGGCTGTATAAAGATGGAGCCATAGAATGTAACAGAAGAGACCTTGGAGGTTATCTAGCACCTCCCCAGTACAGCATCCATTGCTAAAGCATCTTCAACTGCCTTGGCTTGAACAATTACACCTCCACCTCTCCTGGCAAGGCAGCCTGTTCCATTGCTGAACAGCTCTTATCTCTAGGAAATTCCTCCTGATCTCTGACTGAAATCTGCTTCTTCATAATTTAAACCCATCTTCTTCATGATCATCATTCAGGTACTTGAAGACAGCTGTCATGCCTTCCAGCAGTTTTCTCTTCTCCAGGCTAAACATACCCAGTGCTGCCAACTGTTCTTCTAAGGTGTTTTTGTCCCCCAGTTTCCTTATCTTCTTAGTTGCTCTCCTCTGACATGCTCCAGTTTGTCAAAGTACTTCCTAAAATGTAGCATCCAGAACTGGATAAAATATTCTAGGATGGTTTGGCCAAGGCAGAATAGAGGAACAATTTTTCATTTCTCAAGCTTGCCATTATATTTCCATTGATGTGGTTTAGGATTACATTTGCTTTTTTGTAGCTATATCACACTGTTAGCTCAAGTTCATTTGTGATCACCAAGACACCAGGGTCCTTTCTGCATGTCCTGCTGCCCAGCATGATTCCCCTCATCCTATTTTCATGCCTTTGATATTTCTCATCCAAACGAAGGACTTTATATTTGCCCCCGTTGAAGTTCATCTTGTTGGTTTCTACCCATTGTGTTCCAGTTGGTCAAGATCCTTCTGAATCTTGAAGCTATCTTCTAAGGTGTTTGCTGTTGTCCCTACGTTTGTGTCACCTGCAAATATGATAATGTTGTTTTCTAAGCCCTCATCATTATAAATATGTTGAAGTGTTTAGGGCCTAGAAAGGAGCCCTGCAGTACACCATTCGAGACTTCAGCATGACACAGAGGCTTTGATGTGCTCTCCTTGGGTACAATTCTTCAAGCAGTTCCATGTCCATCTAATGGTAGCACAGTCATGCACATATTTTGCCATCTTTTCTGCTGGGATCTCATGGGAGACATCGTCATATCCTTTACAGAAGTCAGGTTACACTACCTCCCTACATGCTCTGGTCAGTTAAGCTGGTCACTCTATGAAAAAAAGGAGGCAAAGTAGGTTTGCATTACTTGTTCTTAACATATCATGCTGGCTCCTGTCAAGCAATGCATTCTTTCCTAAATCATCCAAAATCAGCTGTTGTACACAGTTCAGAGTTTTGCCTAGTATCAATACCAAGTTGATTTGTCTGTAATTAACCATCTTTTTTCCCTTTTTGAAGAAAAAAACATTTGTCCCTCTCCAGTCCTCTGGCACAATGCCCAGCCTCCATGATTTCAAAAGGTGAGAGAAAAGGATGTTGAGGTCCTTCTTTCAAGGCTCTTGGGTGTAATCATTCCAGTCTGTTCTGAAAACTTAAATTGTCCATGTTAGCCTGACGCTCTATAATTACAACTTTTACTGCCCATCACCTGTTAAACACCCTGACATCTTCTCCAAGCAAGGAATCTACCCCTTTCTTTTTCTTCAGTTTTCTACCAATATAGCCAAAAAGATTCTTGCAAACCTAAGTTGAGAGCCAGTGTGGTGTCATGGTTAAGGCACCAGGCTAGAAACCAGGAGGCTGTGAGTTCTAGCCCTACCTTAGGCATGAAGCCAGTGGGGGGACCCTGGGCCATTCCCTGCCTCTCAGCCCTGGGAAGGGCAAACCGCTTCCAGTCACCAAGAATCAACACTGATTCAAAAGGACCAAAACTGAAACAAATCCGTAAGTTCCTTTTCTGCATCTGCCTTAACTTTCATTCTGCAAATATTAGCTACTTGTTGATATACCTCACTGATTATTTCCCATTTATTTATTTGATTTATATAGCCACCCATCTCACATACGTGACCCTAGGCAGCTTACAAAAAAATAGATAAATAGAAAAATAAAAAGACATAGCAGCCAAGCATCTTAAACATGACCATCAACAAGGCCAAGAGATGGGCTCTATTGCACACCCAGAGTCCCAGGCCCAGGCACAAAACCAAGTTTTCAGGGCCTTATGAAGGCCAGTAGGATCAGGTCTAGTCTGGTCTCAGCTGGAATCAGGTTCTAAAGGTCAGGCACCATGGCAGAAAAGGCTCTCCTTCTGGGCCCTGCTAGCTGACACGCTTTCACCGATGGTACCTAGAACATGACCATCCTACTAGACCAGATAGGACAGGTAGGAACAACTGGGGAGAGACAGTCCCGATCCCAGGCCATGAAAGGCTTTAAAGGGGACAACCAGCACTTTGAATTGCACCCAGAAGCACACTGGGAGCCAGGGCAGCTTGCAGAGCAGGAACTGAAGCTTCCAAATACTCTTCAAGGGCAGCCCCATGTAGAGTGCATTGCAGTAATCCAAGCGGGAGTGGACTATGGCATGAGTGACTGTGGTCCAGGAACAGGAGCAACTGACAACCGGAAATTGTGCAAAGGCTGCCCTAGCCAAGGTTGACACCTCCTCCTCGAGCAGGAGGCACGAGTCCTGGAGGACCCCCAGATTGTGCACCAAGTCCATCTGGGACAGTGCTACCCCATCCAGAACCAAGGATAGAAGGTTCCCGGTACCAGGAAGTCCAAAAACCCAGAGTCCCTTGGTCTTGCTTGGGTTGAGGCGAAGCCTATTGCACCCCATCCAGGCCTCAGCAGTTCTGACTAATGGGTCCCCCTCCCATACTTACTCCCAGCAACCTCCAGCCAGTCCGCTCTCACCAGACTGTCAGGGACACCCAATCATACAACCATCAGAGGGTGAACTAGACCTCTTCCATCCCCCCAACCCTGGGCTCTCACCCATTTCCTGTACATTTCCTTTTACCTTTTCATTCAGTAAAAAGAACTTTATGCACCCTTTCCTAAACACCCCAGCTCCCCATTTTTTTTCTCATTGGAATGGTTTGCAATCCTACTTTCAATAACATATTTTTGAGAAGTTCCCAATGTCCCTATACTCCCTTTATCTGAGGATTTCAGTCCTTGGGATTCTGCTTAGTACTTTTTAAAGCATGTTGAAATTGGATCTCCTGAATCTAGTGTGGATGTATGACCAATTCCCTTTTCTGTAGAACCTTAAACCCCAAAATAAGAGAATCACTTCCTTGCAAGGATTCTACTGCTTAGACTCAGATCTTTAGGAGAGTCAATCTCCTTGTTTTTCATTAGCCTCCTAAAAAATAAAACAGTCAGCAAGGCCACAGAAGAATATTTTGGGACCTTGCCATTTTGGCTGAGTTGGTTTTCCAACAGATGTCCAAGTAGTTGAACTCTCCTATTATTACTGTGTCTTTCCTCCATAAACATTTAGAAATTAATCCAGGAGGACTTTCTCCAGATCGTCTGCCTAGTTTGGCAATCTCTAACTCTACCTCCAAGAATACATTTGCTGCTTCCCCTTGTATTCCTATCCAGATGCTCTGGGTAGACCCTCAAATTCCTGATCTCAATGTGTGCGTGTATTTCCTTCATATGTAATACCATGCTTTCTCCCCTTGGTGTGACCTGTTCTTTTTGAACAAATTGTACCCTTCAGTTCTTGCATTCCACTTTCTTCCTGCTTCTCCCCCATATTCTGTGCAGCTATATAGCGTCTCTGGAATCCTTGGGCCATGTAACATTACCTATTCCTTCCTATACTTAAGTGATCATTACTGAGTGCCTCCACAGCTTGTACCTCACTCCAAATTCCCTATACATTACCCCAGCCCAGAACAATCTTCTTCATCTCATTCAGGAAGGGGCACCGTATTTCTTGTGAAAAACTCTGTCCTTTACACATTCTCCCGTTCTATTTGTGCAATATTTAGCAAGCATGTTTCCCATCGTAATGGCTATCATTGTACCAAATAACATCACATTTTTTGCTGGAGCAAATTATGGGCACTTTTTTAAAAAATGAGATGTTAAAGGTGCTTAACTTGAAAAGCCTGCACACACTTCCATGAATTTTGGCATGCTTTATTATCCCCTTAGAACAGTCTGAAAAGTTGAAATGAAAAAGTTACTGCTATTTGTGTTGTTCCCATACCGTGTGAGAACAGAGCGCTCTGTTGCTAAATTTCCTTCCAAATCTGGGTGAGTCACATCGAACTAACTGGGTCAAATTGGGCCATGTCCAGGGCTCCAGATTCTCTCTGCCAAGTAACTCTAGATGTACCAAGTTTTATTTTACAGCAAAACCATGGGATATACTGTGTGAACCCAGCATTGTCTCTCAGCCTCAGAATTCCCCATCTGCATTATGGAATTATAAAGATTGGATTTACAATCCTTGCAACAAGAGTTATAAAGATGAGAACACTAGAACATTGGAATTCTGAGATGTAGCTCAACTGACATTTTCCATTTCACTTCTTGAATTTGGCCAATTCTTCATTTATCTTTGATTTTCCCCCCCTTCCCATTCCAGAGTCAAATGCAACTAAAAGCAATTATAAGGTGGAAGGAAATGGAAGAGAACTGGACTCCCTTCTCCCTTCTCAAGAATTCCTTTCAGAAAATGCAATCATCCATAGCCTTGGGGATAAGATGTCAGATTTGAAAGAATCCATCTGGAACAAGACCTTGAACAGTATCTTTTCTCCAGTGAACCCCATCAATGCTTTGGGGCCTGAAATAGACCATCTCTATGTTGATTATGATGATAGTGATGACCTGCTGGCTTACGCTGCTAATGGCACTTTTATGGAGCTGACCCACGAGGAAGCCATCAACACATCTTCAGAGACTCAGGTTTCCAATGCCACTATTTCTGCTGCCAGTCCTCAAGGGAACAGAACTCAGAAAACAAGGTAAGGAGTTGAGGATGCTCCTTGGCAAGTGAAATTTTGTTTTGGTGTTGCTTCTAATGCATTTCAGGATGAAGGCCTGTACGGTAAGTTGGATGGATACTCTTATTTAAAAACAAAGTTGAGTTGCCTTCCAAAACAAACATCTATAAAAAGAGAAGGTTGTCGGACATTTGCCTGAATAAAAACTCATGCCAAGTGAAGACCTTCTCTCTCCTCAGAGTATCCTCCCCAACATGGAGGCAGAAATGAGGGTAGGGACTTCTCTCTTGTCTGTCTTAATATGCACACTTGCCCCCCCCCCATGGTGGTGGGGCATGCACCCCTCTTTCCCCTGGAAGAGGAGGAGATGACAACAAGATTTCAAAAGTTCTAAACATGGCAGTGAGCACCACTGGACTCAGTGGGATGTATTAAGAGTGAAGCTGATGCTTGTTGAGCCCAGTGCAAAAATCTTTAAATACTGCATAATTTCTCTTCTACCCAACCTTCATTTCATTTTACTTCTCCCTTTCTTTTTTCTTTTCTACTTGGAGCACTAACCCTTTCCTTGTCTTTCCTTTTCTGTTTCTACAAGAAGGAGGAAAGAGATGTATGTAAGTGTGGGTGTGTAAAGACAGTAATTTGTGTATGGAATGATAACCTGTGTGTATACTCTATGTACTCATGGTGGATTAAATTTACATATGGGATGCCTTATTTTATAGGCAATTAATTTGGTTTAAGCTGGAATTGGCAACCCTTGGTTAACAAGTTTGAGAAATTGAACATTGCACAGGATTCTTGTATTTTGTTTTTTTTTCCTCTTCCTTTTTTTTTTTTTGAAAGAGATCATTTTAAATTCAGGGTCAAATTTCCTTTTGGTAATTATGGTAATTTTGAAAGTAAATGAAAAATGTAATATACGGAGTAAAATTAGGTTCTTTAATATCAAAACTTTTTTCAAGTAAAAAAGAAAAAAGGTACACTGCTGATGTTATAAACAGATATTTGTTGTTTTAAGCTGGAACAGAAACTAGAGGAAACAGGTTCCTTTGGGTGTGGGTTCTGGTATCATTTGGAATGGAAGCTATCTTGGTCCTAGATAACCTGAGCCTGCAACTGGATGGTAGGACTGCAGTGTACTTGTATCTTCTGGGTGTGTCAATGGTATTTACACTTCTGACCATTGTTCCCTTCTATCCCAAACTGTTAGGAGGTAGTTCTTGTCCTTCCTTGATGGTAGGAACCTCTATTTTATATTATTCTTATCTCAAAGTTTTGCTATGATACCTCCAGTCTCCAAATGGCCTGCACCGGTGCTTCCATTGGGGGCACGTAGTGTCTGAATGGGGGTTGAGGTGCATGCAGGGGAAAAGATTAACAGTGTGACCTGAGGGGCTGGACTTGTCTGAATCAGAGGTGACAGGCAAGTCAACTTAGTCCTGGCCTCACTGATGCTTCAGCTAGGGATATCCATGACAAATTATTGCAATGCATTTCCCATGAACCTGCTTATGTTCTTTTAGTGGGTTTATCTCTGGCCTTTATCAAGGCCATCTATTGAGGTGTATGGCCACAACAGAAGTCTTCTGATAGGGCTGACTGGCCCCAAATCACCCAGGAAGATTCCATGGGTGAGGGTGGACTAAGATGTGATGCTTGCGAGCCCTGATCCAGCGTCACGGTGGCTATTCTGAAAATAATCCAGAACCTGGCATAAAATTCAACCACACTGATGCTGGTTGAAATTGGAAAATGACAGCCAGTACATTTTTCAGCCCAATTCAGAATGCAACTCTTGACTTTGAAAAAACTGCTGTCCTTCATCCCACCTCTAAATTAACCTCTATTTTAAAGTCTTCTTGAGTCTTGCTCCAGAAATGTTGCACTGCCTCCTTCGTAGCTGAGAAGAAGGTGGGCATTTTGTGGCTCAGCGTGTCATGGAACCCAGCCACTGCTTGACTGTGGTGCATGAACCAGGTTATGACGTTGTTTGGCTTGTTTGGGGCTGTCCTATGATCACAGCAGCAAATTAAAGGGTCTGCTTTATACAACACCCATGTAGCCAAGGCCACCACAGTGTTTTCTGTGAAGCCCTTATGTCAGATGGCATTCACATACACTTAAACAGAGCGATTATAAGACCGGTATCTTCATTTACAGAACATATTTAGCTTGATTATTTTTCATTTTGGTAGTTTTGCAGTGGTGTAGTGTATTCTGTGAACTCATAGAGGCCTTCTATTAGTTTATGATTCAGTGCCTATCCCAAAGACACCCAGCAGGCTTTCAGGCCTAGAGAACGTGGAACATGAAACCCCTACACCAAAGCCTAAGGCTTAAAGACACCCATCTATCATTATCTGTCTATCTATCAATGTACAAACAAATCTCTTAACTTAAATAGCAATAATGTAATTATTTGAGAAATATCATACAAGGACAAGAATTTTGATTGATTTATGGGAGGCTGCTGCTAAAAATGTCGCTTTGGGGGTCCCAGGCTCCCCCAATTTCTTTTAGAGTGGGCACCCAGAACATGCACCCTCTGCTAAATTGTGTAGACAGATGATCTTGCAAGCCATACAAGACTATAGGTAATTGTACCCCAGAAGCCAATTGGCAAGCAGTGCAGCTTGTGAAGCGGTGGGGATATGTACGCATACCACAGCAGGCCCATCACTGCCTATGCCATTGCATTCTGGACCAGAAGTAGCTTCTGAGTAGCCTTGAAGGGCAGCCCCATGTATGGCATGCTACAGTAATCCGGTCGAGAGGTGACCAAGGCATATGTGATGGAATGGGTGCATCTGGGGCACAAGGGGAACCTGCACAAAGGCCCTCTTGGCCACAGCTGCCACCTGCTTTTTGAGTAGGAGCTGTGAGTCCAAGAGGACTCCAGTCTTGCATGGGGAAGTACACGATGGAGTGTCCCTGGAACCACAGAGGTCAAACAAAGCCTCCAGGCACTCAGTCTATCCATAGTGACTTTGGGTTCTCCATCTCTGGAGATTTTTAAGAAAAGATTGGACAGACACCTCTTGAGGATGACTTGATTGGTTTTCTGGCACATTGCAGAGGGTTGAGCTAGATGATCCTTGTGGTCCAGGTCAACAATTCAAGGC
This sequence comes from Python bivittatus, assembly GCF_059951505.1. Classification (NCBI taxonomy): domain Eukaryota; kingdom Metazoa; phylum Chordata; class Lepidosauria; order Squamata; family Pythonidae; genus Python; species Python bivittatus. The sequence continues at coordinate 11,696,236 of NW_028277076.1, read as the reverse complement.
ACTCACAGGTACCAGGAAAGGCTGTAACCAGCAGTGTGTCTAACATTGCACTGATTTCTTTTCAAGACTTTTGTGCAGTCTGTCAATCTTATTGCCTCCCCTCTCGCACCGCGTCTTCTCTGTTCAGCCTTGCACTGACACATCTCCTTTTTCTTTTCCTTTCCTTTCCCTTATTGCCTTTCTTGAACTGGCCTATTGCATTGTCTTCTACCCTTTTCTCCCTAGACTTTCTCCTCTCAATCTCTGGTGCTCCAGGCAGCAAGTCCCGATGGTCAGGCATCTGAAGAAGGTGACTGGGGAGAAGGAGAATAGACTCCTGGGAAGGGGGATGGTCTGAGCTCCCACACAACTCACGACAGGAAGTGAAGGAACATGGGGCAACCAGCTCTGTTCTAAAGACCAAATAACCTGTTAGTTGCATGGCTGTTCCAAGACAAATGTGGTAAATTCCACCATTCTGCCATCAAATGCTCCATTTCTGGGGCAATGTGTCAGTGATCTCCCAAAGTTTTTAAGGTGTGTATGCCCATCATAAATTTAGAATTTGGGCTTATTTAGTTAAAAGAAGAAAGAGCCTCTTCATATATTCAGAGGCATTCATTGTCATTAGCTGAAAAATGCCCACCATTATGGTGGTCTAACTGCCTGGCAAGTGGGGGAGTGTCAAGCATTAACTTTACTCTCCCTGGAGACCCCCACCTCAATTAGGACTGATACATAGCTCAAATAATGGTTGTACACAAAGTAACTGAGCAGTTAGCATTTAAGTGTTAGTCAGCTTATTCTTTAAGTGATTAATGGGGAGGATTGCATTTAATTATTGCAAGCTGCAGAGTGAAAGTAGTAATTTCAAAGTGTATTTGATTTATTTATTTATTTATTTATTTAGCCACTCATCTCGCAATCACAATTCTGGGTGGCAAACATAGGAGTAAAAATGAACAAAACAAAAATCATGATTAACAACATAAACAACAACACAGTGGTGCTCAAGGGCAATCAACAACACAACCACAGTCATGCCAAAGAAAACCACAATGGTGGGCTCATCCAATCTACAGGCCCCATGCCTGGGGGAGCATCTAGCTCTTCAAGGATTTATGAAATGGCAACAGGGTTGGGGCCAAATGAATCTCAGAGGGTATAGTGTTCCAAAAGGTAGGCATCATGACAGAGAAGGCCCACTTCCTGGGTCTCACCAGATGGGGCACTGCTTAATAGACGACCTGGAGCATGCCTACCTGCTGGATCTAATGGGCCAGCCAGAAACAATCGGGGAAAGATAGTTCTGCAAATAATCCCACCCTGTGCCCTGAAGGGCTTTATAGGTGGTAACCACATCTTGAATTGCACCCAGAAACCTATTGGAGGCAGCGCAGCCCATGGAATAGCAGTGCAATATGGGTGTACTGAGGTGCACCCACAACTCTCCGCACCACCTCATTCTGGACCAGCTGCAGCTTCCAAGTGGTCTTCAAGGGCACCACATTGCAGCAATCCATTTGGGAGGTGACCAAGGCATGAGTACCCATGAGTATTGCCTCCCAATCCAGGAAAGGCTGCAGTTGATGCACAAGACAAATCTGGGCAAAAGCCCTTGTGCCCACCACTGCCACCTTTTCCTTCAACAGGAACCATGAGGGTCTCCAAATTGTGTACCAGCTCTGTCTGCATCAAGAATGGTCCTACTGCTAAGAATGGTAAACCTCCGGATCCGTGGGCCTTAAAACCCAAAGCCACTTGGTCTTCCTAGGGTTGGGTTGAAGCCCCATCTCGGCACAAGAAAGAATCTCAACAGCATCACTTGGTTGGCCCGGGGTAGAGATGTATAATTGGTTATCTCCAGCATACCGATGGTACCTAACCTTGTGCTGGTGGATGACTTCACCCAATGGTTGAACTCTGAAAATCAAGAATGAAAATCAGTTTTTTTTCCCCTTCTAGGAATTTCTCTGCATTGTGCAACAATGTGTTTGTTTCACTGGTCCTTCAATATTTAAAAATTGATTTTCCTGCTGTTGATCGGTTTGCAGACTGGGGAAACTGACTGACTGTATAATCCTGATACCATTTTTAGTTGATCAAGTGGAGCTTGTCACGGTTATGTTCAGGCAGTTTTCTTAGTCTGAAGATAGGTTGTCTTTGGGTCTTCTGGAATTTTTGGGGTTTTTTGGCACAGACATAAAAAGCTTCATGTAGTATAATTGTGTCCATGTTTACTCAGATGTAAGTCTCACAGTGTTCCATGTGACTTACTCCAGGTGAATGTCCATGGGATTGCAACCTAATTACTTAAGCCTTAAAAGGAAGACTAAAACAAAAAGCAAGAACTGCTGCACTTTTGCAGTCTCCTTGCTCGTAAAAGAGAGGAAGGGAATTAATTATTCCAGAGCTTCTGCTGTCGAGAAATGTGATCGGCCCTGATTTGGCAATTCAGAGACAGGATTTCTCCACACTCCCGCCCCGTGCCCATTTTCAAGCAGCAAAGCTGTTCTGAGTGTAGCTGTGAGGGTCAGCTATGGTAAAGTTGCAGAATAGCCTCTTGACCTAGAACAGGGATGCTGAGCTCTGTGGACTCGGCTGATGACCTACAAGTCAGCCCGAGACATTCAGAACTTCTCAGGGAGAAGCAAACGGGAGTTTCTGGAACCCTGGCACACATGCTCACACACACACAAACCCACAAAACCCACACCACCCCAAAATGGACACATGCACTGCAGGGCATACTGCATATATGTACAGGATTTATGTGTCAGAATAGCTTGTCCTTTTCTGCTATGCATAAGAAGGTGGCAGTGGAGTAAAGTACCACGGGCCAAAAAATATGTGCCCAACCTGTAGATTTGGAAGGGTTTTTTTCCTTAAAACAAAGAATATTAAGCAGGACTGTAACTTTACGCAGAGACCTACTAGCACATGCACACACACATGCACACTCTTCTTCTGCAGATTGTATATCAAGGAAGACTGAGTTCTGCAAATTGTGTAACTTTCTGCATGTTATATATATTTTCTTAATAACTTCCTCCTTCTGCAAAGTTTTACACATCTACATATATTTATTTTGGTTTTGTTAGTCACAGGGAAGGCCTGGGTCTCCTCAGGGAGTCCCAGTTTGCCTCCTGTCCTTTGGAAACCTTGCGTGTCATCTCCCAGGCTGTGTTTAGCACTGACCTTTCAACCACATGTTCACGTCCCTAAGGAGCAGAACTGTTAGTGGAGGAGGAACAGGGTTGCGTAAGAAGCATTCGGTTCAGAGCAGCTACAAAGTGCCAACCACTGACTGGAATTACACTTGTGTGAAGTGAGAGTGTTGCATCTGTATCAACACTGTTTGGTAACAATGATTGACAGAATGCTACAGCATCCTGACCAGAAATTGACTGACTTCCCCAAAGAAGGTAGATGACTGTACCTACCACTGAAAGTTGAATGTCATAGGTTTATAAGCAACTAAAAGCGTACCCCTCCCCCACACCCAAAGGTCCCATAGAAAGCCCTTCTAGTGTATAAACCATTGAAGGGGGGGGGGGGGGAGGAGAAACCAGAGGCGGCCTCAAACAAAGGGGAGGGTAAAGAGGGGCACTCAAGTGCTCCTCCTGGTACCAGGATTGTTGTGTTGGCCTTGTCTTCTGGCCCACTCCTCCTCCTCCTCCTCCTCCTCCTCCTCCTCCTCTTCCTCTTCCTCCTCCTCTGCACCTTCAGCTCCACTAAAACTAGCAAGTAGGGCTAGTTGACTGAATACAAGCTATCTATACTGAAGCCTTTAAGTAGAATTTTCCATTACAGGCAAATCATTTCATGACATGAAGCCACTTGGTGTAATGGCCAGTTTTTATTCAGGGGCTGGACAGAATTGAATCCATTTCCTAAGATGGAGAGCCCATTTCTCAGCTTAATTTGTCTCGAAATGACTGAATGGTTAGAACAGACCCTCCTCCAGCTCTCAGCCATCAGCCTTCTGGCAGCTGCTCCCCACCTTGGGAGCCCCCTCCAGCTGAGACGGGGCTCCTCCCTCTGCTCCATTTCTGACAGCAACGGAGGATAAACTGGTCTGGACCAGGAGCATGACAGGCGTCAAACTGGAATGACGTACAGCATTATTAAAGGGGGTTCTTTGGGATAGACCGTAAAGTAGTCATTATGTAAAGTGGCATCACAGCATGAAATCAGCTGTTTTTGGCATATAACAGACAATCCAACTTAAAGGGGTGTGTGTGTTTGTATAAATGGAACTGTTTCTGTTTGTGGGTATCTTTATCCCATTCTCTCTATTTCTAGACAGTGGAAGCTCTGCCTCTAACCAGGCTGGGGATTCTGCTTGGGGAACAGGACAGGTATGTTCTATTATAACCAAACAATCCAAAACACTATTTTTTTTAAGCACAGTAACTATGAAAATGCCTTTCCAAATTCAATCAGACCCAAACCTTTATCTTTCTGAAATTTGTTGTGTCAGAAAAACTCTGCTTAATTCATGCTCTTCATTCTTTAGGAACCGGCTGAAGCTTTTCCGAAAGGGCCAAAATATGAGTCCAGCAGACATGTACCGATGGAAACTCTCCTCCCATGAACCTTGCAGTTCTACCTGCACTACAGGTGAGCAGGAGCAGCTCCACAAAAGGCTTGAAAGACCCTTTGCAAAGTTGTTTGGGAAGGGACACAGAACACGTTACTCTTTCACCTGTGAACAGGACCGCATCTCATTCTCCTGCTTTAGTTGCTCAGTCTTTCAAAGAGAGCAGATGCTCCACTTCAAATTCCAAGCTTGAAAGCAACCACTTCTCCATAGAGCTTGCCACAATACAAATGCAGGCAAAATTTATTGCAGTCATATCACCCAAGGAATTATGGAGTCATATCTCCTCATATACACAGTCGCATTTTTGTATTAAAAGCCAAAGCATGTTCACCATGTCCACAACATTATACAGACCAATGGCCTAGAACTTGTCTACAGGGCCAGAAATAAATCCAACACAATTACCTGGTCTGGAATAATTCACTGTACAAGGAAATAGTACTCAGGTCATACTTAGATGCATTATTTTCTCAAATTGCAGCAGCTCAGAGAGTTTTACCAATTCTCTTAACAGACATTAGATCTACATTGTTTTTAGACAGAACCTGAGGTCTGTGAATTCTGCAGACCAGAAATGGTGAACAAATTTGCTCAGAGTACATACTCAGCCTCAAGTGAACATTCATGGAAACGAACACTTAAAGGAATTCCTGTTTCCTGCTGCACTTTCTCAAGAACCTCAAGAACAGCCCCACTGAATCAGGCCAAGACCCATCCTGTTTGTCCCAGGGGATAACCAGATGCTTCAGAAGCAGGGGACAGAGCCCTCCCCTCTCCCATTGTTGTTCCCCTGCAACTGGGATTTAAAGGCACACTGCTTCTGTGGAATCAAAACACAGGGCCCAAAGGCAAAATAATCAAGGCTTCACTGCAGTGTTTATTAGGCAGGACATGCTGGAGGGGGACCCCACCAAGGGTTAGTGGAAGACACTCCCCTTGTAGGCAAAATGGATGCCCTGATATTTATACAGTTCTACAGGAAAGGGAAGGGAAAAAGAACACATACACATTCATATGATGATGCAGGCATACCTAAATAGCAATACTTCTCAAGTTACTTTCTGCCCCTCTGTTATCTGCTATCTACAAGGACAACTGCTATCTACTAGGAAGAAGAAAAGAAGAAACTAATTAGTTCAAGTTGCCAAATGCCAGGAAGAAGGCATCCTCCCTTAAGTTGCTGTGGGGATGTTTGTGATAAGGAGTTTACAATCAGCTTAGTTCACACCAGCTTCAAAGGTGCTGCACATTCCTTTGTGTTTCAATTTTATTAAGGCACTCCCATTCATCTGAGGCCCCTAAAAACTTGCTTCTTTTACTCAAAGGTATATTTTCCTCACACCTCTAACCCAAAGATCACACTGAGTCTTCAAGACAAATAGCTCATGGAAGATCTCTCCTCCTCTAGTTTTACCAGCCCCCTTTTAAAACCTTCCAAGTTAATGGCCATCACCGTATCTTGTGCCATTCTTCTGTGCGACCACTTCATTGGCCAGCTCCTAGGCCCAGAGAGAGAAAAAGCCATGGAAGATTTCAGTGACTCAGCTGTGTCCCCCCATTACCTTTCTCCCAGGCTGGAGTACCAAATGTTCTTCCTTTCTTCCTTCCTGTACTCTTCTCGTTTTCCCTGTGCTGGAGCAGAGTGGATAAAAGCAGTCTGTTTGCTTCTAAGGGGACTTGGATCCTGTGGCCAGTTTCACAGATCATGAAATAGCATCTTCTTGCTTCACCCAACCGTTGCTGTGACAAGAGAAGCCCTGTTTTGCTGTGTGGCAGGCAGATGGCCACAGAAATGTCTGGGTGAAGTTAGATGTTTAAATGGAACACAAACATTGCATGGAAAAGAGCAGTGCATTATGTTTCTACTCAAGCTTCTGGACATGGAACTATAATTGAATGGCCCTTGAGACAGTGCTGAGGGAGGCTAGTTGGACTTCATTAAGTATCTTTGTATGCATGTAAAGGATGAGGGTGAGAGCAATCTGTCATTCCATTAGTCTCACTGAAACTTTCAGTGATGTATTAATCTGCCCATTTAGTTAGTTTATGATTCACTACATTGTGCAAAAACAGAAAATGGGTAAATTCTGTCACCAGGTTAAATGTTTTATGAGAATTCAGCTGCTGAATCATGGGCTTGCCTCATTTAAGGTTGGATGCTCTGTGTAGCTGGTTATATATTTGTGATTTTGTCTTAGCACCTTCTAAAATTTGCCTTGTGGGCCCATCATGTTCGTCGTTTATTTGTGTTTTACATTCCTTGTGAGATTTTTATGCCAGCTGTGTTTTAGTGCCTGATCCTCTTTCCTCTCATCTAAGCAATCACCAAATGGGTTGACAGAAGCAGAAGGCTTTGCTAGTCCCCAGGAGCTTATGAAGCAACCAGAGAAGCAGACAGAGAGGTTTTTATGGGAATCCAAGAATTAGAGTACACTTATCTGCAGGCATAAGTGGTGGCCTGGTCTGCAGTAGTTGTGAACATGAGAATGCAGATTTACTGCTATGCCACAGTGGCCAGAACAGTTGGTATACCCCCTCCAGTAAGCAATCTCGCCCAACACCATAAGCTAATGGGAGGGGAGTAGTATTATCCAGGGTACTGCACAGAGTTCTAGTAGTTTCCATTGTGTTGATACTGTGTTGGACATGTGCTTGATGGTCCCCTTGAAGCCAAACAATTGGCCTGGAACAGCTGAAAGGATCTGAGGGTTTGTTGGAGGACTCCTTGAAGGGATTTGTTAACAATGTCTCACTCAAGTCCCAGCACACCAACTCTTCTGCTTTATGAAGAATGAGAGTCTTGGGAAAAGAAGGTTTAGCTCAAGAGAGAGGGAGATTATCCCCAAAGACACACCTCCGGGAAAAGAAAGTTCCTGGTGGCCATACAGAGGTGGTCCTGAAGGTGATCCTCAGTTCCGCATAAAAGACAGGACCCCTTTGGCGCTGGCTTTCACGCCTTCCTTGAAGACGTATCTGCCACCTGCAGCAGCTAGCCTTATGTCCTACTGCTCTCTTCTGGCCACAAGGACAGCGGAGGAAACGTCTTTGCAAGGTTTGCTAGTTCACAGTTTAAATATTGAAAAGCATGTGAAGTCTGTAGGACTGACTTTATTTCACACCTGTCCCTTTAGCTTGCAGGGATAGGGTTTCAGGGAAGAAAAACACTCGAGGTAGAGACAGACACCAGGTGTTTCCGTAAGTGTTGGATATAAACTCAAGGCAGCCTTCAGAACAAGCCAAGAGCTGATTTAGGCACAGACTGCCTCTAGGTGGTTGTAACCAGTTGCCACCCCCTTCAAGATGTACTCTTAAACTTCAGATCAGAAATGTGGAAACGCCTTATTTTCACACAGCAGTTATAGCTCTTGTTCTCCTGCCCCTGATGCTGTGGTGCCAGCAAAGACCACAGCTGTTATTTGAACGCTTTTGTTTTGCTTTGCCCTGTTTCCGTTTTGTGTCTTCTTGAGTGAGATTTGGCTGTAGCACAGCCATCTTTGCCCCTGTGAGGACAAAGGAATAGAATTGTTAATCCAATTTTGCAATTTAAATTAGAAAAGCAATTAATATTCCTCCTCTCCTTCTTACTGGATTTCCCTGGAAGTCCTTTGATTTCCATTAAGCTATTAGCCAGTTAAACAGAATTGCTAAATTGAAGTCCGCGTGCCTGTTCATCTCATTTGCTGGAGAGCACGAGTGGGAGGGGCTGTTGCCTTTTGGCACCATTGGGGCCTCCGAAATAGATGCCGAGCAAGGTGGGTCTCTCGGGCTGGGCTCTCCCGGGCTGGACTGAAGGATGAATAAGAGGGAGTAGAGTTGCTTGAGGCCAGGCATTTTCCTCAAGCCAAGCACGGCTCCTGCTGATCTCACGGGCATCGTGATGACAGACCTTTGACTGCTTGGTTTCTCTCTGTTTCTAAGTTTTTACACGTTAGGTTCATTCTGTCTCACTTCATCAGATGTGAGCGTTTTCTTTTTAAATACCCAGAATGACTGTAAATTTTTGTACATATTTTGTTTAAGATACTCATTTATTTTTCCCTCGAATATATGCATTTTTCTACACGTTTTAATTTAGAGAACTGCACTGCAAGTCCTGAAGTATGCAGATATGAAAGTAAACTGTGTTTTGATTTGCATACTGACATGGCATCTGCATTTGAACCAAAAGCTTCTGATTGCCAGCTTTTATTTTTTACAAAAAGCAATATTTCTAGTCTTTAGAAGCTGAATTATGTAGCAAAATGCGTAGTCACTATTCTGGTCATTTTGTAACATGCTTATTTTTAATGAATGAAAGGGCTTCACAAATTCCCAGGTCATTTTTTAAAAAGGGATTCAGAGTTTGTCAGTACTAGTCATGTTAGGTTTTCTTTTTAAGGAAATGCCAGAGGTGGGGAGACTTAATCAACTGTAGGAATAATACAATTTATTAAGGATTGTTGGAGTTTCTGGCATAAAATGCATAGCATTCAGGATACAACTTTTCCTTTCTGTTGCTTCCTTGGATGAAATTGTCAAAGGTATGAAAAAAGATGGTATTGCCAGAACCCCCCCCTCCCACACACACACACACAACTGATATTAAAGGAAAAATGTTTTCTGGTAGTACATGTTATACACCTCTGTTACGCCCAAATCTTTTATATACCTTTGCTCCCCACATCAGGAAGATTTCTTGTGAATACTTGTTCAAATGATTTGGAGGAGGGGATGCCTTTGAGTCAGTTTTTGACTCTGGCAACTGCCTGGATTAGTCCTTGCAGTTTTCTTGGCAAGGTTTTCGGAAGGTGTTTGCCCGGCCTCCTCCTCCTTCCCAGGGCTCAGAGAGAGGGGCTGGCCCAAGGTCACCCCACTGGCTTCGTGCCTAAGGTGAGACTAGAGCTCATGGCCTGCCAGTTTCTAGCCTGCCGTCATAACCGCGGCACCACACTGGCTCTCTACAAATGAAATACAGATATAATTTTTTACCATATGTGAACAAGCTAATGCTCTCTCCCCAGATATCTACTCTTGGTGAATATGTATAGATTCCACAACTGTTTTTGCAGGAATAATAGGAGCAGAGTATATTCTTGCAGAGTGATAAAAGGAGAAACCATGTGGCTTGACTTTTGCTGATGCTACAAGCAGAGTTCAGATGGTATAGCGGCGACGTGGGCTTCTGGATTACCTCCATGAGGTCAAAAAGCAGCTATGGTGGTGACGGACTGATTGCTTTTGGTCTTTCTGAATGTAGGAGTGATGTCCACGTATGCCATGTGCATCCGCTACGATGGCATTGAGGTGGAGGACACATACTGCGACGCAGCGACCCGGCCTGAGCCCATCCACGAATTCTGCGCAGGAAGGGAATGTCAGCCCAGGTTTGTCTCTGAGGAAATGCTTCACTGCTTGGGGGACCAAAGGCTCAGAGGCAGCTGGGTACACCAAAAAGGCCTCCTTTATTCCCAGGAATACTCTTTCTGTGGCTTTGATTAAAATAGAGCCATAGCGCCCGCTCTTTCCAGTGAATGGAAAGATGATTGTGCCTGGCCCAGTGCGAGACTTTTTTTTTGCCTCCATAGTGAGAATCCAGGGAAAGAGCCACTTGTGGGAAGGGTGGATGAGGGCGGAGCCTTGTTATAGGAACCCCTTTGCCATAAAGTCACATCTCAGGGAGGAGGACACTGTCTGGTTGGTGGGTAACTCAGACGCCTCACGAAGGCAAAGATTCTTCAGAACCTCTTATCCTGCTCTGCAATGTCAGCGTGGGCTTGAGTGGTTCTGGCCCAGGAAAAGGCAGGAGAAATTAAAACAAAGGACAGCCACAGCACCATGGGGAAAAAGGTAGGAAGAAAGATAATTATTACAGTCCATGACCAGAAAGCAAAGGTAAACTAAAAAAATAAAATACCATCCCAACCCCCAAATTACATCTTTTTCTAATAGTTAATAAGCTAATACATATATACAGTTTAATGATGATCCATATCTCATGGATGAATGAGATTAGATTAGATTAGATTAGATTAGATTAAATAACATAAAAATTAAATAAAATTGCCAAGGTTTATAATTTGTTCCTAGGCTCCAAAGCAGGATTTGGCAAGTAACTTGACTAGTAGAATGGCAAGGAGAATTTACCTATAAACTTTATTGAATTGACAATATATTATAAGATTAACAGTATAGCTTGTATGAGCCACAGTTCAGCCGTTTCCAAATGATAGGAGCAAAACCTCAGAGGGAATAAGGCTGAAGGCAGAGCACTGAAAGGAGCTCAGGTGAACAACCTGGAGCATTTTGCTGAACGACGTGTATAAAAATAGTGGAGGCAAAAGCTTTGCTGAGGTTTTAGCACTGTCTCCCTGTAAATCAGTATCCAACATTTGCCATCCTACAACCTCTTTGGCTTAAGGACTGCGAGTCTTAATGCGAGTAGACCCCACGGTGCAGCTTCAGCCCCAAAGACTTCATTCGGCCGGCGTGCCAGGAATCTAGCAGAACCAAGATCCTCTGCACAAGCTGCCAGTTTAAGCCAGTAGTCATCTTACACAGGTTTGCCCTCCTACTGAAACAGACCCTGCCCCCAAACAAAGGACAGCTTTGGGAACACAGTGAGATACCCCAAAGGCAGCCCTCAAAAACCTTAGACTGCGCTGGATTGCCTCTGAGGGGAAGAAGATGTCAGCCTGTGCACTGCGGGGCCTTGCAGTTGGATTCTGGTCAAAAGGCCGCTCTAAAAACTAATACCAAATATTTGCATTTTGCAACATAGGCAGGCAAACCTAAATGCTCTAATGTTGGAGGCTCCGAGTATTTAAAAAACATTTTGATTTAAATGTCATTTTGAGCCAACCTCATTTAAGTGGGTGTTCTGGGCCAAGGTTCCGCTGCCTCTTTTAAGAGATGAAAAATAGCAAAATCAAACAACAGCCTGATCCTGATCATCACCAGAGAGGCTGGCCAGAGTGTCCTCCCTTGCTGTCCTTCACCCTGAAATGCCAGGTTGCCTTGGACAGGTGGGAGACAAGCAGTTGGAGTGAATGCTCCAGGACCTGCGGAGAAGGCCTCCAATTTCGTATTGTCCGTTGCTGGAAGATGCTCTCACCGGGGTTTGACAGCTCAGTCTACAGCGATCTGTGTGAATCTGCTGATATCACTCGGCCAGAAGAGCGGAAAGTCTGCAAAAACCCAGCCTGTGGGCCACAGTGGGAAATGTCGGAATGGTCTGAGGTAAATTCTGATTGAGGGGTCTGGAAGAAAGGCTGTGTGTGCTTGATCGCAGGAACTCTTGTAGATTGCTCAACTGTGGTGTCCAAGAGGGAAGAGAGGAGAAGTTGGTAGGAGCAGGTGGCCAATGTACTGGGTCCTTTTCCAGCAACTATTCCCTGGTGATGAACCTACAAAAGGCATTGTTTTTTGCAGGCAGTCAAGCAACGTTTTGCTCAGGCGCGCTGGCCATGGCTCAGAGCGCTCCTCTGAACTTGTCCTCCTGGGTTTAGACATTTATTTCCCAACCAGTATATTACCACTAGACTTGCTCTAGGCAGCGTTAACAAGCTGCTGTACTCCCTCTGGATTTTGCATTCACTCTTTCTCCCTTTCCCTTTGTGGACAGAAACAGTAATGGCCTTTTTCCGCCTCTTAGGCACAGAGGCAGCTGACAGATTGCAAAGCCACACCATGAACCACAGTTATATCTTAAAATTTCTCTGGCTTTATCTGCCCCTGCAAACTTACCATTTTTCAACATTTCCATAGCATTTATTATTTCCTTTTCATCAATTTATCTAGACAGTGGAGGATTTGCTTCAATTCCACCATAGCATCATCATTCCCATATAAAATATTCATTGCATCAACAGCTCTGTGTTTAGGTTTCATCCCAAATCATTTCATCAGTTTTATGTTTAATTCTATTCACGCTGCTGGAGGCTCCTCGTTGAAACCTCTTCATCCACTTCCCAAGTGTACTTTTTTATTTTCCTCAGAATCACCCTGCATTCTCTCTGCTTCACTTAATCATTCCTTGCCCTCTTTGACTACATCCTTTGGAACTATCTTTTTTTCCCCTCTAGGTATTGTACATCTTTCATACTCGCTTTTTGCAGCAATCATTCTCGCATGCATTTTTTTTCATTCACAGCCCCTTTCACTTCATCATCCCACACAGCATCCTTTTTCATGATTTTCATTAGAGTAACTCAACACCCTTCTGTAGCTCTGTCATTTTCACCATTTATCTTGGTCTTTCATCATAAACAATCAAGTTAACCATGATTGTAGATTTGTATTCGTTCCTTTGCCATGTGTGTGTATGAATAGACACATGCTTAAAATACATATTCAGAACAAGGGGATCTGGTTCTTCTTTTCACTGAAATATTTCAATCCATACTTTCTGACAAACATGTTAGCCCTTTGTTCATGATAAAACCTACACTTCTACTCCACTGCCTGTATTAATCCTCTCCATTCCACGAGAGCAAGAGCACTCCCCTTCATTCACATCTATTCATTCTTCCCCTTTCTCTTAGGTTCACAGACACAACACATCCCTGTATTTGTGGATTTTATTGCATTTGTTAATTCCATTTCCTCCTCTTGTATTGACCTCTGCAGCCCAACATGGCTTTGGTCACTTGAGGCTTTCATCTATATCTTGCTAAGCTTGGTATCTTAGATTATCAGCCCTAGTCCTACCTTTGCTACACGCAGCAACTTTGCTAATGGTAAAATAAAATGGTAATGACAAACCACCAGTCAATTTTGGCCTGGATATCACAAGGGTAACCAAAGCCCAGTTCTCTCCCAAGCATGCTCACGCTCTTCTATGCAAGCCACGATTTGTAACCTAAAGATGACTTTGCAGTTCAACTGTCCAGATCTGCCAAGAAAGAGATACATACAGCATAGAGGCACACGCTTCCTTTAAGGCAGATTCAGGCACCCAAGAAAGGTTTTAGAGAACTGATTCAGATCAAATTTAGAGGACTAGAAACTGGCCTATGAAGAGAGTTTGTAGGATACAGTTAGGTTTATTCTCAAGAAAAGACAGCTGGGGATGGGATATAATCAACCCTTCCAAGATCAGAGGAAGATCATAGTCTGGCTCACCAGAGGAGGTAGGGGAAAATTCTTGATAACAAGAGCAGTTTGATAGGCTATCAGAGAGGTAGTGGGCAAACTTAAAACCCTCTAAGACAGCAGTCCTCAAGCATTTTGGTCTCAGGACCCCTTTACATTCTTAAAAATGATTGAAGACCCCAAAGAGCTTTGGTTTATGTAGATTATATCTATTGGTATTTACTTATTGGAAATTAAAACTGAGAAATTTTAAAAGATTGGTTTATTTGACTTCACAGACTCCTGAAAGGGTCTCAGGGACCCCAAGAGGTCTCCACACCAAACTTGGAGAACCATTGCTCTAAGGCATGGCACAGGGCTGAATCATAGCCATACTGAATGGATTCCTGAGGTAGCTCCAGGATTGGCACAAAGTCTTGCCCAGTAGCTATTTTAAAAGGAGTGAGCCCAGTACTTTGATGATTATTATAAGCAACTTCCGCAAAGGGCAATAAATCACCCCAATTGTCTTGTTGGTAGTTAATAAAACATCTCAAGTATTGCTCTAACACCGAGTTCAGTTGTTCTGAAGCTCCGTCCGTCTGGGGGTGATGACTCGAACTCAGCCCCTGGGATGCACCAATCAGCTTTGGGAAGGCTCTCCAGAACTTGGCAGTGAACTGGACTCCACAATCACTGATCACTCATTCTGGGACCTATGAGCTCAATAGATGTGCTGGATAAATGATTTAGCCAGTTTAGGGGCTGATGGGAGGGAGGGGTAGGCCACAAAATGAACATGCTTAGAGAATAGGTCGGTAACCACCCAGATGACTGTCTTTTTGTTACTTTCAGGCAAGTCCACTACGAAATCCATGGCAATCTGTTTCCAAGGTCTATCTGGTGTTGCCACTGGCTGCAGAAGCCCTACCGGCTTCCCTCCCCTCTTCTTTGCCATGGCACACGTGGGGCAGGTAGCCACATAATTTCCCACATCCTTTCTCATTGTTGGCCACCAGAACTGGAGTCTCAGTAAATGCAGAGTTTTCACAAATCCAAAATGCCCAGCTGTTTTGCTGTCATGGCCTCTGTGTAGGACCCATTGCTGAGCTTCAGCAGGCACATACAGTTTATCTTGCCACCACCACGCCCCTTGCTTATTTACTAAGGAGCTTTTATTCTTCTCAAACCATTCATCCTGTGATATCTGGCTATTCAATTTCTGCAATAATTCCCCCTCTGGCATTTCTCCAGCCTCTTTACTCTGTTCTAGTGACCACCCTCAACCCGGATTGGATGCATGGAATGACAGGCGCGATCACTTCCTCCCATATGCTGTTGTGTTGAGGCAATCGGGACAGAGCATCTGCCAAGAAGTTTTTCCCCCCAGGAATTACTTTAGGGAGAAATTAAACCAGTGGAAATACTGAGCCCACCTCATTTGTTTTGGAGACAGTTTCTTTGGGGCAGTCAGGGCTTCCAGGTTTTTGTGATCAGTCCAGATTTGGAATGAGTGAGGTGATCCCTCCAGCAGGTGCCTCCAGCAAACTAACGCCCAGTGCACCGCAAACGCCTCCTTTTCCCAGACTAACCAGCGCCTCTCCATCTCTGAGAATTTCCTCAAAATGTAGGCACACGGGTATAAGTCCCCTGATTCTCCCTTTTGCAACAGAACAGCCCCCACCACCACGTCGGAAGCATCTGCCTGAATGACAAACGGCTTATCCAAGTCAGGGTGTTTTAAAATTGGTTCTGCCGTGAATAAGCATTTTAACCCCTCAAAGGTTTCCTGGCATTCCTTTGACCAGGCTAGCAGAGCCCCAGGTCGCGAGGCTTTCGCTTTGTCCTTGCCCTTAGTTTTCAATAGATCTGTAAGCAGGAGCCCCACCTGTGCGAAGTTTGGAATGAACTGGCAGTAAAAATTAGTGAAGCCCAGGAAGCTTTGAAGCTGCCGCTGTGTCTTGGGAGCTTCCCAGCCAATCACATCCCTCACCTTGGCTGGGTCTATCTCAATCCCCTGAGGTGATATCCTATACCCCAAATACTCAATCTGTTCTTTATGGAAATCGCACTTAGACAGTTTGGCAAACAACTGTGCCTCCAACAGCTTCTGCAACACTTTCCTCACCAATTGCACATGCTCCTCCATAGTTTCAGTATAAATCAGGATATCATCCAAATAAACTAACACCCCCCTGTACAAGTCCTCTTGTAGAACCTCATTTATGAGTTGCATGAACACTCCCGGGGCTCCTTTTAATCCGGACAGCATGACTTTATAACGGAAGCACCCTAGGGGGCAGTTAAACGCTGTTTTCCATTCATCTCCCTCTCGGATTCTCACCCAGAAGCAAGCGTCCTGCAAATCCAGCTTAGTAAAAATTTTCCCTTTGGCCAAGTCTTTCATCAGCGGCAGTGGATATCTATTGTCCTGGCAATGGCATTAAGCCCCCTATAATCCATGCATAGGCATAAGGAGCTGTCCTTCTTCTCCCTAAACAGCACCGGCACCGCTATTTGGGAGTGAGTCAGTTTGATAAATCCCCTTTGTACATTTTTATCGATAAACTCCTGCAGGGCTGCTAGTTCCTTAGGCATCATAGAATACATTTTCTTCCTCGGGAATTTAGCCCTGGGTTCAATTTCTATAGTGCAGTCACTGGCATAGTGGGGGGGGGGTAGTTGGTCTGATTCCTTCTCGCTAAACACCGTTTGCAAATCGCGGTATTGCTTTGGAATCTGATTCACGGTCCCCTCTGCCGCTTCCATACTCACTGCAGCCACCTCCCCCTCCAATGACCTCTCAGCAACTCCTCTCACTTCTATGCCACCCTCGCTCGGGAATTGTAAAATCTTCTCATCCCAGTTCACCTTGGGGTTTCTCCTTTTCAGCCAATTCATCCCCAAAATTAAAGGGTTGGTGGCCATGAGGGTCACTAAAAGTTTTAGTTTCTCGATGAGTCCCCATCCTCAGCTTGACTTTTTCTGTACAAAACTCCATGGAACCCCCCCCCCGGGGGATCTGTCCAGCTGAGCGAATATGACTGGGATCTTAAGTCTCTTTAATCTCAATCCCAGCCCACAGGCAACCGCAGGATTTATGAGGTTGCGGGAACAACCCGAGTCTATCAGAGCCTGCAAGTCAGACCTACGGTTCGTCCTCAATGCCCTTAGCTTCACCCAGACTTTGATGGGACTCACCCCTGTTTCTTCACTCTCCAAATCCTCACAGGAACACCCTTCCTGCTCAGGAGGTGATGCCGGCTGCTGGATGGTTGGCAGAGCCAGCGACTTCAGCCCCTTGCCAATGCGTCAAGCTCCAGGAGTTCCCAACCCCACCTCTGCACTGGTCGCCACTGTCTCCTTCTTCCTGGGGTTCAGGAGCTTTGGTATCTTTCACTCCACCTTCCTCCCTCCTGGTTCTGCTTTCGGTTGAGGACATGCGGCTGTGAAGTGACCCGGCTCTCCGCACCTAAAGCACACCCGGTGACTCCGGCTACCCTCTGAGGCACTTGCTTTAGGTTTGATCCCAGCCTTCTTGGTTCCTGGTATGGCCAGCAACGCACGGGTTCTTGCTTCCACGGTGCGCCACCGCTCTTCCACTTTTCCTGCCATGGCGACCCATCCATTGAGGGTTTTCAGGTAGCCCCGACACACCACTCGCTGCAATAGCTCAGGTTGCAGACCCTGCTGGAAGAACTCAATGAGGAGCCCCTCTGGGATGTCTGGGAGTTTCTGCGCCAAACCTCGGAACTCGAACGCGAATGCGGACACCATTCTGGAGCCCTGCTTGAGTCTTTCCAGGTCTCGGCGTGCCTTCAAGGCGACACATGGGTCCTCGAAATGGGTACACAGGGCTTCCATAAAATCCTCCAATTTTTGCAATGCCCGATCCTTCGCACGGTGCATTCTGACGACCCACTCCACTGCCGTGCCTTCAAAGTAACTCGACACATAAGAGACCTTCTCGGCTTCGCTGTGGAACAATTTTCCATATCCCTCCATGTAGATCCTCACTTGGGTAATAAAACAGGCCAGCTGTTTGGCATCTCCCGCGAATTTCGCGGAGATAACCCGTTGCTGCATCGGGCTCTTTTTGGCTCGTCTGGGTGAGTAATCCTCATCCTCCTTGCTGGATGTCTCCCCCTTGCCTGATTGCTCAGCCAGCTCTGTCAGTCCCAGGGTTCCTGCCTGTTCCCGGGCAGGGGACATAAGGCCAACCCCCAACGTTCAATCCAGTGCAATCCTCACGGCCCACACATCATCTGTTAGGGAAGCCATCTGCACCTCCAATTTTCCCATGCGATCTTTCATCAAGGCACCCCATTCCTTTGCTCCCATTCCTTTCGCTGCCACTCATGTCAGGCACGATGATTTCACCAGCTCCTCCTCTGACACGACCTTAACTTCCAACGGCACTCTGGAAGGACCCAGCACCTCTTCCATCTCCTCTCAATCTGCCATCTTGTTGCTCAGTCCTTGCCGGTCAATGCGACGCATAGGACTTCCTGCACGGCAAGTCTTCCCCGATCCTCACAGGAGTCATACCAAAATGTAATGACCTGACACCTACAATTCCAGTAACTCTCCTGGCAACCATTCATGATTCTAAAAGAAGTTCATTTATTGAGAATAAGTGTACAAATCCAAAGCATTGCTGAGACTGAGCCTGTGCGTGCCAAAAGTTGCTTTTACCCTTTTTCTTTCTTCCCTCCTCAGCCCCCGACACCCTAGGCTTCTCACATTCTCCCATTGGTACGACCTTGAGCATTCCATTGCCTGTGATAAGAGCTCATCTGCCTCCAACAGTCCATTTCTCCATTCATCTTCCCATAACCTTCCACCCCCGCCCCATGTCCTTTAATGGCAGAACCGAAGCAAGTGAAAAAGCAAGGGAAGAAAAAGCCAAGCCAATATTTAGCGTGATTAATATTTTGTGAGGATTCTGACAGGACCTTTCCTTTCTGGGCCTTCAAGTCTACACTGAGGTTCAGTATCTGGGGGTGGGGGGTGGGCTTTGTCACCTTTTTACGCTTCTCTTTAGGGGCAGAGATGAAGCTTCTGCTGCTTGTTCTCCACCATGAATTCGAGGGCTGCCACGGGGGCTGACTTTCCCTGCTCTTCCCCTTCCAGTGCACAGCCAGGTGTGGCGAGAGGAGTGTGGTGAGCCGAGACATCCGGTGTTCCGAAGAAGAGAGGCTGTGTAACGCCAGCGCCAAGCCGGCGGCAGATAAGAACTGCACCGGGCCCCCCTGTGACCGGCAGTGGACTGTCTCTGATTGGGGACCAGTAAGTCCCTTTTGCACAGAGGGGAAGGTCACCGACCAGGAGAGATGGGATGGTGGGATATTTGCAGGAGCTGCGAGCAGTGCATCACATGAAACCAGTTTGCCTTCTGGTTCAGGCCAGGGTGCCATTTAATCTAATGTTCAGTTTCCAGCCCAAAGCGCTTCCTTTTTTCTCCCACAATGCCCTCTGAACTTTCGCTGTCTGGAGGCAGAGAGGCTCCATGCATCAAAATAACTTTTAGGGGTCCGATTATCCTGATCTTCTGGGATTTTTTTCTAGCATCCCTTTTGATTCACTGGTGTTCTTTCCAGCAGGAAAGCAGATTCCAAAAACTTCCTAATAGGCAAGTGATTTGGCAGTGAAGCCAAGGGCTCAGCCGGGGTGGGGGAGCTCTCCCTCATGGTCTGTGTCCAAGCAGGGGCTCTTGAGGACACCTCTCTGGATTCCTGCACTGAGCAGAAGGGTAACTGGATGGCCTCGGGGGCATCTTGCAGTGCTAGGATTTATGACGCAGCTCAGCCACTTCAGCACGCTGCCTGGGGGAGCACATCCCCTAGCTGAAAGAAGAGTGGGAAAGTGCCGCCATTTCTGCGTTGCCAAGTTTCTCTGAATAACTTTTCCATCTTTTTTTTTGTTGTGCCGCATGTGCGCGCACGCACACACACACACACACACATACACACAGAGAGAGAGAGAGTCTACCCAGTTGCAGATGGCTTGGGGAGGCTTACGAAAACATAAACTTTAAAAGCCCCTTGTTAAGTTGCCAAAGGGGCCTAGAGCTACGGTACTCCATCAGTCTGTCAGGGTGGGGCCCAGAGGGGCCCCCCAGCACATTGACCTCACAGGGTGCATGCCCAGTTGCCCTTCTGGCCCTTCTGTTTCTCTTTCAGTGCAGCGGGGGCTGCGGGCCAGGCCGAACAATCCGGCACGTCTACTGCAAGAGCAGCGATGGACGGGTGGTGCCCGAATCCCAGTGCAACCCGGAGACCAAGCCACTTGCAATCCATCCCTGTGGGGAAAAGAATTGCCCTGCCAGCTGGCTGGCTCAGGACTGGGAAAGGGTAAGGGGTCCGCGGGGGGTTTATGGGTGCCCAAGGCCTACCTGCCTTCCTTCGACTGCCCGGGCTACATCTGGACCTTTATTTATTTATTTAATTTATATTTCAAATTTGTCACTGCCCATATCTCTGCAGAGTGACTCTGAGTGGTTCACAGCAAAAAAAGAATAAACATGGATTCAAATAGATAAATATTAATTAATTAATTAATTAAAATATGCTACAATAGCAAACTTCCTACATAATTCCTATATAATTATATATAATTATTTATATAAATAATACATAGTTTCCTTCTTCTGATAGTGCAACACCACCTGTGGCCGAGGGGTGAAGAAGCGGACGGTTCTTTGCTTGGAGATTGTCAGTGGGAAGGTCAAAACCCGCCCCCCGGCCGAGTGCGACGCCATCAAGAAGGAGGCTGAGGAGGCCACCTGCTTCGAGCGCCCTTGTTTCAAGTGGTACACCACCCCTTGGTCTGAGGTGAGGGCCTGAGGTTGGGGGGGGGGGCCTGGGGGCTTCTGGTTCTTGCTATACTAGCCCTCCCCCAGGAGGATCGTAAAAATAACTCTGGGGCAGGCTTTAGGTTTAACAGGCATAACATGCATTAAGAATGACCCTCAGCAAGCAGGAGGTGGGCATCTCTTTGGCCAAAGAATGGTCAGCCAGCCTGGAGATGGCTCACTTGTTGTGGTCACTAAATCCATGAGGCACAAAATCAAAATATGGCCTCACGGAAAAAGTTGGTTTTGTTTACATGTCCTATTGTGGCCAAACCAGCCAACCAGGTTTTCACAGCCACCCCAAGGAAGCTCACCCCCCTGCTGCCTTGCCCAGCAGCTGGCGAACTAACACGGGGCTTCCCAAGATGCTCCAGAAGAAGCAAAACCGCTTCCCGCTTGATAACCCCAAACTGTCACTTTTGCTTGGGAGAGAAAGCATCTTTAAGGTTTTCTGCTGGCCTGTCAAGTGCATGGCAGAACTAAAGAAAAAGGGGCCTTTTTAGCAGCTTGTAGGAATTTAAAAACCTGAACCTGGAAAGTTTACAACTGGCAGCCCTAATTAACACTCCTGTGTCTCAAGACTAACGAGCTGGTTCCTTGGTGGGAACCTTATCTCCTTTATCAGGCTTAATGGATTCCCTCGTTTCCGTGCTCCCCTTTACTCCCTGCTGCCCAACAGAGCACGCCCAGTTCTGATTAGATCTTGGTGGGCCGCATCCGGCTCCAAGCCGCAAGAGGTTCGCCTCGGCCCTGGCAGCCACAGCCACTCGGTCGCTGGCAAGAGCTCCTCCAGGCCTTGACCGGCTGCCCAGAGGTGGGGGGGTGGGCCGTTGGCACGCGGGTCCTTCTGGGGCCAGACACTCTCAGTGGCCCAGATGTTTCCTTGGCTGCCCCGGCATAGCCATCTCTCCTTGGATCACCATCTGCCTTAAGATGGCCTGCAGCAGATGTTTTTGCAAAATAGTTGCGGAGTACAGTCTTTCTACAAATAGGTAGGGATAAGGGGCTGATTTTCCCCGTCAGCACTTAGCGCTGTCCTGGCCTGATGCAACGTGGAGGAAGCTGTGCTATGCTGAATCAGCTTATTGATAACATCTTGTTCTGTTCAGGCAGCCAGCAAATTCCCTTAGATTTCCAACCCATAAAATAAATGAAACTTGTGAGATGTAAAATCTGGAGCATGCAACTACCCACCCCCAGCTGATCTGGGCCTGGTGGGTTGCCCTTCTGGCATTCCCACATTAGGACGCCGTGCCAGTTTGAAAGCAGCAGCGCACCACTGGCTGCTTCCGAAAGCGAAGGAAATGGATTTCTGGCTTACCTGCAGCATACTTAAAACTAGCTTACTTTCACTCCTACTCCTTCCTTTTGCTGGCTGGCTTGCTTTTTGGAAACACTGGCGCTCACTTTGAATTGTTCTGGTTGTCCATAAGCTGCTGTTGCCAAAAGACCTTTTGTTCCCACGTCTCAGTGCACAAAGACCTGCGGAATTGGTGTGAGGATGAGGGATGTCAAGTGTTACCAAGGGAAGGATCTGGTCCGAGGGTGCGACCCACTTACAAAACCAGTCGGGAAGCAGACCTGTGACCTTCATCCGTGCCCAACGGAACCACCAGGTTAGCTGGGATGCGTGGCTGACCGGGGGGAGGTAGCTTAAGTGCTGTGAGCCACGCCTGGCGTTGGGGAACTCTGGTTTCTTTATCAGCCCCGGCTCTTGGGCTGATCAGAGTCACGCCACAACATGCCACACTGTAGACGAGCCTCCCATTTCCAGAGGAGGAATAGCAAGAAGTGGTAACCCTGGCCTGCCTGAAGAATTCTTATTGCAGCTTAAATAAGATGGCTGCTTGTAACATCCTCAGATTTTTTTTTTCAGGAAGAAACTTCCAAATTCATTTTTAAAAAATTATAAATAACATTTGGTGACATTAGGCATGTGCAACATGCACCTTTCCATTTTGTTTGTACCATTTTGTCAAACCCAGTTTTGGTGCAAATTAAAAGTACAGGAAAACCCCCAGTTCCCTGCTCCCCACCCCAAGCAGTGCTAATGACCATGTTAAAGAAAACATAGTGGTATCGATTCTGCGCAGGTGACCTTGAGCTTGCTCAATGGCACACCACACCCCCTTGCTTAGGTATGATTCATGCTGCACTTGCGCAGGCAAGATCGAGGCTTCTGTCTGCACAGCGAGCACTGGGGCCAAGGCAGTGGGACGTGAGGGTTTTCTCTGCGTGCGGATCTCCCTCTTGCCTTTGGGTGACCCCCCTGACCTTGTGCCCCTGCCCACAGATGACAGCTGCCAGGACCAGGCGGGGACCAACTGTGCTCTAGCGATTAAGGTGAACCTGTGCAGCCACTGGTATTACAGCAAGGCCTGCTGCAGATCCTGCAGAGTACCCCGTTCCTAGGGGGAGGAAGGGCGCGGGGCCTCCGACTGGCCTGGGTGCCACGCCCGAGGAGGCAGCAGGAGCAGCCCGTTGAGCCGCAGGCCGTTCCTCTGCCAGCGAAGCAAGCACCCTCCAGGCATCGCCTTGTGGTCCTCGCTTCTCTTTTTCTCCAGCTGGAATGTGGCCTCCCTCTTGGCCACCAGCATACTGAAAGCTCACGTGCAGAATTCTGGATTTTCTTTTAATTCCCTTAGCGAGATTTTTCCCCCCACTTTTGATCTACCTATACATGACTCCTCTCCCGCAAGTGATTTTGTTTAGGCACATCTTTTATGTAGCTTTCCATCCCAGATTGTTCTCATCCGTCTTGTCTGCATCAGTTTAAAGCTTGCCAGAGCGCTGAGAAAAAATGTTTAGAGCCAGAAACATTCCTGTTGGTCCTTTATTATTAATGGCCACATCATCTGTTGCAGGACTGTCAAGTCAAAATATCCGCCATCAGTCTTGACTTTTCTTCCGCATCTCTCCCTTAGAAGGCTTTTTCTAAAGCGTCCTTATCCCTTCATGCCAGAGGGATACAGCCTTTTCCCAGAGCATCGCAAGTTGACCTTTAAGTGGAACACACCCCAGAAATCAAAGTTATGCTGATTAAGTTATGCTCTCCAGTCATGTATTTCATAATTGCCCCATGTGTTGCAATGAAAATCCTTTGAGAGGCCGTGCATCCATTTTACACTGTATTAATAATAAATGGAAATGGGTGGGAATGCAGTCTGCACCAACAAGGCAACAAAATAATGTTGTTCCAGAGCTGGACTGAAGGCAGAAAAACCCTGACATTTCAGCCTTAGGCACTTAGTCTTTATTATTCTCACTCAGTCATAAATACAAATTAATGCAGGCCAGGTAGCAAAGTCCACTAAATATAACATGTAAATGCACATCTGGCAGAAATGTATTCAAATTCTTAGTTAAAGTGACATAATGCCAGCATATTGTATAGGATAATGAAAACATAACTGCACTTTATAACCCAAAAGGGCCCTAGGCTCTTTTTTTAATGTATGTGTTTACAAAATAATAAACTTTATCCCTTTTACTGTTGAATGGTACTTTAAGTGTACTTTAAATAAAGTTTGTGATATTTATGGTGACAGCTCATTCCCTGTAAGTTTTTTTTCCCATTTGTCTGTGGCAAAAGGAACGAAGGGAGGCATTCCTGCCCCCCACCGCAAAACCGAGAAGTGCCCAAGGAGTGATGCAGTCTCAAGGCCATGCTCCAAAAGTGGGTGGGTGAGTAGGTCCAGGGTCCCGGGGGTGGGGGGTGTCAGGAATCTTAAGGGGAGAAACTGGTGCCCCCCTGTCCTTAACTCTCCAGCTCTAAAAAGGGCTCCCACCTTTGCCTCTCCCTGCTTGTAGGCAATAAAAGGGATGGTGGGAACTCCCTCAGACCTGTTGTGTCTTTCTTAAATATCGTGAAAGAAAACACTCCATTTGATAACCAAGTCAAGGTAAGTTTCTTTTTTTTATTTTCGGAATCCAGAAGTCCTGTATATGTTTATCACAAGTAAAGGTAAATGAAAATTCATGAAATAGTTTGAATTTATTTCAAAGATATACAAGGGGAAAAAAATAAATAGCCATACTGAAAAGCAACAAGTTGTAGCATTTTTAAGAGTGCCACTGAAACAAATACAAATTTTAAGAAGAATTATACAAAATAGTTTTGTGGAAGCAGCAACTAGTACAGATCACTTAAGACAGAGCAACATGAATGCATTTTATCGGATGCAGCCAAAGCAAGATATGAAAATTAATTTCAAACTAGCTGGAAAAAAGTCCACCTGGATCCCGGTTCTGTAGGAGATGCTGAGCTGTAATGCTCAGTGACTTGTCACTGAAATGGTACCCACTTCCTTAAAGATTTCTGGCTTGTTTTAAGATGGTACTTTGCCTCCTGGATTCCTACTTCCCTGCTCCCACTCAAGGAGATTGAACAGTTTGAGCCCAAAGTGCCGTAACCTGGTATTCTTCTGACATGTTGGGCTTCCGTCATCCCTAGCATGTGACTCGTGAGCACCACTGGTTTACAACAATCACGTTACCCCAACACACTGACAGAGGTCCTGCAGTTTCACCTGCGGGAATGGTTTTGCTTTGGGCACCATGGAGTTGCCTCCAGACCCAAAGGCCTGGTGAAGCAGTGGTGTGGGCCAGCATGGGGTTCCTTCACCATTTCAGCTAGAATCTGAATGCAATCTGAACTGCCTTTTGAGCCTGTCTCCATTCTGACATCCCAACCTAGCCAGGCTCCCACTTTTCCTGGAGGTTGATCTGAGACTGCCTTCTGTCACACACCATTATGAAGGTCTCTATTTTAAACAACTGGGAGCTCTAACCTACAGAATTTCTGTCCTCAATAAAAGAAATGCACCTGTGCCTGCAGGAGTGACTTGTACCCACCTACTGGGCATCTGGCTTCTTCAGCACTGAGGGGGGAAGCCAGGAGGCTTCTGGAACAGAAAAGTGCAGGACAGCCATGGAAGCACAAAGCACAGCAGGCTGGCCTCCATGCCTGGCAAAAACTCGTAGAGCACAGATTGTTCTAGTTGGAGATGAGATAGATGAAGTCCTAAAGCAGGCACCATCACCTTTCAAAAACAGGAAAATCCCACTCCCGACAGATGCAGCCCACGCACTTTGGTGGCCCTCAGCAGCCCCCCTGTTGAGGCCCAGAAAGTAGGCAGGACCAGGAGAGCAGGAGCGAGCAAGGCAAGGACAGACCAAAGCCAGGCTCATCCTGTTTGCAGGTGGATGTAGCTGACAGGGTTACCTGCCATGGACGTAGCAAGCTGCTTCTGTCATACTAAAAATGCCTCTTTGATAGCGACTTTGGGAAGGAAGGGCTTCAGGGATGGCGTCCAAGGCTTTCATACGCTGGAGGGTGGGGCTGCTGCAGAGAAAAGAGTGAGACAGGTTCTGGTTTGCATTACGCACGAAGACAAGTCTGCATCTGGCAGCCTCGTTCCCCCTGCCCTCCCCCGTCCTACACCCAGCCAATCGGGGAGAGCAGAGGCAACACCCGTGGGCAGGCTTAGGAGGGGCTAACTATTTTGCATATTCATACAAAAGGATGTCCGGTATCAAAAACCTCATCTACAGGAAGAAAGTAATAGCTGCTAATACCGGGTTCTAGAAAACCTCTGTCGACGCAGCCGCACCCCTCGCCCCGTCCTGCTGGGACCGCGCTAGAGAGGAAGACACCTGGGAGCGCAGAAGTACGTTCCTCGTTCCAAAAGGCGATTCCCTTTCTTCAAAAGAGCAGCGCCTTCAGCCGACCCTTGAGCCCGAGGGAGGCGGGGGGGCCTTTAGCAGGCGCCCCCTCGGCTGGGGGCAAGGCCGGTCAGACATCCGTGCTGATGCTGCGGCTGCGGGAAAACGCTTCGCGCATGGCGGAGAGCCGGTTCGGGTTGAGCGCCTGGAGGCCGCCGCTCAGGCCGACGGGCAGCTCCAGGTCCTCTTGGCTGATGGCCTTGTAGTTGACCAGGTCACCCCCGTTGCGGACCTCCTCTTCTGGCTCCTGAAGGAAGAACGTGGGCGGCTCATACTGGGCGCAGCTGGGGCAGGCAGTCCAGGACTGGGAGGGCTTCTTGTACGGGGAGCGGTACAAGGAAGGGCCATTGGTCAGAGCCACGTTGCGGTTGCAGTGCAGGGGGGGGATGTGGGAGTCCGCAGGGAAGTCCGGCTCGTCGCCATCCTCTTCCGATTCATCCTTCTTGCAGCAGTAATACTAGAAGAGACAAACAATTCGCATGGGCCCCCGGTCTTTCCCGGGCCAAGAGGTGCTTTCCCACAACGCCCAGGAAACCGCTTCCCAGTGGTTTGTTCACACATGGCACTAACCCAGAAGGTGGTGGGTTTGGATCTGGCTAGCTGCAGTGGGCAAACTCAGCCACTGATGTTTGTAAACCATGGTTTCTGGCTTAGCAGTGTGTGAACATGGGTTCTTCAACCTGGATGAACAAATTATGGGTTAGTTTGTGGATTCCCACAGCCATTGTCAGTATCACACAAATTAATGTTGGGACAGAGATGTTTTAAAGAATCATAGCACATTATAAAACAGAAAGCAAATTATCTGCTCCCAACAACTTATAAGAGCCTTCTTTTCAAAAAAATAGACTAAAAGGTGGAATTGTAAGGATTCTAGTAAGAAAGAAAAAAAGGGACGGTATCTTCAAAAGCCAAAGTGGCTGTACAAAAACTCGTACAAATCAGCTGAAAGGCTTCTCCTTTTTTCTGCTGTTTGGAGGAGTGTGGAGGGCTCACTGGGTCTTGTGGCCCGAAATCCCGCTCTAACCATTTGCCAAGGACAGGAATGCCCTGCTTCGAAGGTGTTTCCCCACTTCTCCTCGTCTGTTTTGTATAACTTTGCATGGCACTGGGTCAGGAGTCAACACCACTGTAATATATCTCTTTCTACTACACTGGGCATTACTTTCTAAATGCTCACGAACTGTCTGCTTAATAACACATTCCAGCATTGTGCACAGGGCCAGTCTGCACTTGGCCAGCTCCTCTCTTCCAAGAGACCCGGCCTGACAGGCTCCCTGAAGCTCCCTGGTGCGACCACCTGGCCCCGGCAGCTCCAGCTCCCTTGTGGCAGCCAAGTGGCCCTAAAGGCCTCTTCTCCCGGCCTCCTCCTCGGGCCACAACTCTCGCACACGCACCCCAGGAGCCCCAGAGCCGCCCCTCGCGCCATCCTTCCTCAGCTGCCAGGCCGGCCCTTCTTCTCCCTGCCTCTTACACATGTAAGATATCCAGAAAAGCTCTTTTTGTTACTTTTAGGCTTCATCCCACCGGGTTTCTAGTCATGCCCATTAAATCGTATTGACTTCCCTGCATTAAGACTTCTCCCTTTTTGCATTGGATTTCCAACTGAGTTGCACCCAGCACACCCCCAATCAATCCCTAGATCCAGATCAGAGCAAGCGCATGCACCAGGCAGTACAGCTAACAAAAACAGAGCTGGATATTTATTTATTGAGCAGCAGCAAGCATCCAAAGCTGGCAAAAAGAGATCAAAGGCA
The DNA here is from genome assembly GCF_059951505.1 of Python bivittatus. Taxonomy (NCBI): domain Eukaryota; kingdom Metazoa; phylum Chordata; class Lepidosauria; order Squamata; family Pythonidae; genus Python; species Python bivittatus. The sequence goes on along the minus strand of NW_028277076.1, from coordinate 11,668,269 downwards.
AGCGAAAGCAGGGAGACAGAGCAGGGACGGCAACAGGCAACAGTTGACCTTGTCTCTATCAGAAGGCGCAGACCTTCCCGGAGCCACTGTGGCTGATCAGATGGGAGCAGCCTTTGGTTTCCCAGCCTGAAACCTGTCAGGGCAGCGGAAGAGAGCTGGAAAGCGGAGCATCTCCATCACGAAGGAAACAATTCGGTGGACGGGATGATGCATCTCACAGCCTCCGCCCCCTCGCTCTGTGGATCTGCAGAGATGCTGACATGCTTGCCCTGCAATTTAGCCTTTTTCTCTTCATTTTCCCAGTTCTTGTCATATTACATTCCAAGAAGCCCCTCCCTTTCTCGCAGCATTCAGCTGACCCCCCTTCAGACCGGGACCGCAAGGGGCCTCCCACAGATGCCCTTCCCAGTTCTGGCCAGGAGCCCCTCACTGCAGCAATGGGGCACACAATTACACCCCTTGCCCTGTTGTTGTTCACCTCCAGTATTTCCCCCTCCCTTTTCCTGGGCCTTGTCCTTTGCAGCGAGGAGGAGTGGAGGAAAGATCCCCCTGCAGAGTCTTTCCAGGGACCTGAGGTTGTGCCATTCGTTCCCCCCATGGATCCGTAGGAGGGGAGGACGGTCGCTGGGGTCCATGAGTTTTGGGAACGGCCTTTTCGTGACAAAAACTTATCAGGCCAATGACAAACAGATGCTTTGGAGGTGGTGGACTCTCCTTTGCTGGAGGAGTTGATATAGTAGTGAATTCTTGCACTGGGCAAAGAAGTTGGATCCCGTCAACCCTTAGATTCTATGATCAAGTTGTAATCAACCAAAACTGCAGCCTTAGGTATTCTTAACTAGGAGAAAGACCATAATAATGACAACCATAAAATAATGGCTGTATTTATACAATACATTGTAGTTTAAATTTTGTGAGGAGCTGTTATTTGGTGCACAAACATTTTATGTTTTGGTTATTTTGCAAATCCACAAAACAGGTTAATTCAGTCATTCCACCATGAGTTTTTAAGAATTCTTCATGGGATTATGCTGTCAACTAACCATATTCTTTCAGTACTTATTGTTAACTAACCCAGTTCTCCATCTAATTGCGTTTAGTCATTTTCTCTATTGAGTTTCATCTTGTTGCCGTCATTTCAACCCAACAGGTCAACCTCTCAGAATTATGTTCTGCCTGCTGGGAGACTCTAGGTCTCCTGCAAAACCCTAAAGGCTCGGGGGGCCAAGAACAGGGCTCCCTGGTGCTCCAGCACTGCTGACTTGTGGCTCCCTGCGGTGGCTGTGGCCAGCACATGTCCTGCCCACCCGCCCGCCTGGGATCCGCTTCAGCCTCCTATTCCCCAGGTGCTCTGGCTGGCCTGGAGAGTTAGGTGATAGCCCTCAGTGGGACTGTGATGCTGCCTCTGAGGGTCATCCAGACTGCTGCAGCCCAAATCTGGGAGCCCTGGTTAGGAGAACCCATGCGATGACTTCTTCCTGTCATGAGACAAGGCGGAGGGGCCGGTGGGAGACCAATACTCTGTATGGTTCCTGGGGAGGGACCCGCACAACCCACCGGACTAGGCTGCCCTTTGCACACAGGGGATGTTGCTGGTGTTTCCCCCCTCCCCAATCCAGATGTTGGGTTTTCTAATGCTAAGGATTTCAACCTGCTTAATTTATATATTTGTACATAAATAACTGCAAGCGCTACACAAACGCCATCAGATTTTGTGGGGAATGCTACTTTGTTTTGGATACACCTATGATTTAATTTAGCAGTCCCAGATTGTTCTGGGTGTTTTATTGCCATTTAACACAACCTTGGCCGATTTTCTGTAGGCTACTACTCATCGTGGACTAGTACCCTAACATAGCTTTTGAGGACCGAGGATGAAAAATGAATGAGCAAATGAGGAATTCTCTGCCTTAACAATATGGATGTCAGAACCTGCATCACCCAACTGTTGTTGTTTTCCATTGTATTGCATTCGTTGGGAGTTGGATTGATTTGTTTCTGCCACTTGTAACTAAGGGGGTGTGTGTGGCTGTTAATGGTTGTAATGGGAGTTAGGAAGCAGCTTAACCATATGTGGGCAATTTAGACTGGCTTGATTTCCGGCCAGGCAGCTGGGGCCCAAAGAACCAGGAAGAAGCTCGGGGAGGAAGGAGAGAGGTCAACAACAGGTGAAGAGGAGTCACAACGCCAGGCAATAAGGGGAGGGGGCATAAATAGAGGGAGGTTTACCCAAGGCGTTAGTTTTAGCAATGTTCTGTTTACAAGCTACATGTACACCTTAATAAAGAAGTATTTGTCTGAACCAAGACTGGTTGCGTGAGAATGCTTCAGAACTGAGAGTTGGGCATCGTGGACTTGACAATGGACCCCTAGAATTCCCCTTGGAATGTTTTTTGCTGTGTTTTTTATCTTTTCTGTATGGTACACAGCTCTTCTACGCTCAGATTTTTGGATTTCCATGCAGGCTTATACTCCCCACTCAGCAAATTTCTGCATTCCTCACAGCACATTCATTGTCTTTCCTTAGTGCTAAAAATATGCTTTCTGTATCTCTTCCTGAATGCTTTCAAATCTCCTGCAGCTATTTTTCCCCCTTTGGAGTCTATGAGCGCATGCAGTTTGCCCATGCTTCAGAGAGTATTTCATGGAAGGCTGTAAGATTGCTAAGCTGACTTGCAATGAAACACCAAATGCAGTGGCCTGAGTGTCTGGAGAAATTATCACATTGGTTTATATGGCCCGATTTGGCTCCAATCCCAGATTTCAACATCTGCATTCAACAAAAGGTCCTTGATGCCAATCAAGCCACTACAATCTTGACGTCCAACCTCTTGCAATGCAAGAATCCCAGTTAAAGAGCCCAGACTGAGGGCCATCTCACTTCTGGCTTCTGCAGCTGTGCGTAAAAGCCTCACTGATTCTATTTGAGGACCATGACTGACACTAACACTTCCATCATAGTACCACTGAAGTGAGCTTTGGAGGATCCACCCGTGACTGAGTTTTGCTTTGGAAGATGAACTCTGGAGGTCCCCACTGTGGGACAGATCGTCCTGGTTTGGGTATCAGCATGATTTCCACATGTTGTATTTGCTATTATTGCTGGGTTCCAAGGTATTGCCAGAGGATGCTCCAAGGGCCCATAAGATACTCAGCAGCAAAGGGGGTACCACAGGCTGGTGAAAACCCTGTCCAGGATTCCAAATACTCGAGGCAGCATCATGAACTCTAGAGGAGGAGAGTCAGAGCTGGAGCATCCAAGGCAAGGCTGCAACAGACCCGGCATTTCCACAACCTCCATCCCCTCCAGCTTAGGCCACCAGGCTCCATGGAAATAACAGAGCAACTTGGCACTTCTGCGCATTTCAGTCTTCTGATGAATTCTATTCTCCTCGTGCTAGTGGCCTGAGTGGAGTCCTTGGAGTTCTCTGAGCTTGGTTGTTTTCTTGCAAACATCTGGAGGCTGAGTCATGGCAACTGGACTTCTTTTCTTTTGGTTTGATACATTTCGCTGCTTGTCCAAGCAGCTTCTTCAGTCTAAGCTAGGGTGAAGAAGCTGCTTGGACAAGCAGTGAAACATATCAAACCAAAAGAAAAGAAGTCCAGTTGTCATGACTCAGCCTCCAGATAATTCCACCTGGATGACTGAGAATCTTCATCAACATATTTTCTTGCAAACGTTTCATTACCCAGCTAGGTAACATCTTCAGTGCTAGAATGTTACCTAGCTGGGTAATGAAATGTTTGCAAGAAAACAACCAAGCTCAGAGAACCCCAAGGACTCCACAGTTCAACCCTGAGCTACACATATTCGCTTCTATTAGTAGCCTGACTATTCTCCACCAGCACACAGTTCTTGCTGCTAAAGACAAAGTCCCAATGACATCTTTGTCCTCAAAGGACTTTCACATTTTCTTCTGAGCCAGATTGTTATTCTTCCTCTTTCCCCCTCCTTTCTTGACGAGCTGGTAAAAACTATTGACATTGTTGAGAAGGGCACCAAATGCCCCTTTTGCCAGACCCAAAGACTGGTTTTCAGTACGAAGGGAGTAACAAAGCTTTCTTCATTCCATTTTCTTCTCCGAGATTTCCTATTAGCTGCTGAAAGCATTCTGTGGTCTTCTCAGGGAGTGGACAGCTCTTCCGTGTCACTTCACTAAGGTGAGAGCCACTCAAATAGTGTTTACTTGGGAAACTTATCTTTTTGACATCTCTCCTAAGTCTGGTCACCTGGATTGCTTAGGTATCTTTGGGTCATGTGATGTTGCCTTCAGTTTTGTCCTGAGCACCCTGCTTTGCCTTCCCTAGCTCCTCTCTCAGAAGTGTGAAGTGTGAAGTGCTAGGTCAATTCCTCCAGTGGTCCTCTAAGCATTTACTCACTTGTCTTTCTCACGGAAAGTACCTTGCTCCTCTGGTTCTACTCCAGCAGAAGTAATGCAACCAAGCACTTTGAGGGTAAGTAGGGTGCCTCCTTAACTTGAGATTATTCTGGAAAGCTATTTTGCAATTTGAACCACTACCGTTGTTGACCAGTTTGCCTTCCGTTTCTGACTGCTCTTGGTTCAGACTGCCCTCCACAGCCGAGCGCTTGGAATTGTCCTTCATCCTTCACATCCACAGGCCTGAGGAACTTTCTTTTTGAATGGTCTGAGAAGCATGTGAGGGTTTTGTGGCTGCATAGTTTTAGGGATAAAAGGAGCCCCCCAACCGATCTGGCACACTGGAGCATTTTTAAAAGCAGCACCTCAAGATGCCACCGGAACAGATGACCCTGCCTTACAAATGGAGCCCAGCAGCAGCTCTTCACACACACACACACACACTGCACGCACACACGGATTATGCACACTTTTTAAAGAAGGAACAGGGACTGGGGTTAGGATGTTCTGCACACAAAGGGTTTGATTTTTCTGTCGTCGTCGTTTGGCTGTGAGTGGCAGCAGCAAATGCCGATTTTCACATTCCTTAGGCTGCCAGAAGTGCTCCAAAGCAACTCCCACCATCAGAGTCTCGCTTTTGGCAAGTTTGCAAGGCCTTCTGGCAGCTGGGCAAGTGAAGCCTTCATTCATCTGGCAGAGCACACGGGTAGTCCGCTCCACATGGAAAGAGCAAGCTGGTGAATCAGACCTTATGTTGTAGTAACCCTTTATGAAACTGCATTCATCAGTCCCACACACACGCATATCATTCTCTTCACAGAATGCTGCATAGTTTTAGGGATAAAAGGAACCCCCCAGCCGATCTGGCTCACCGGAACATTTTTAAAAGCAGCACCTCATACAAGACCACAAGAGTTTATCTTACACAAACCTAGTCTAGTTTCTGATCATGCAAAATCCTGGTCAAATGGAAAGGTCTCCCCCAAATTCCAAGGTAAACAGACAGAGCGTGCTTATAATATAACACCTCGTAATCATCCCACGTTGTTCCCGAGAAGCAAGTGAATCCAAATACCTGAAGCCTGCAGTAGCAGAGAACAGCTATAATGCACAGTAATATGACAGTTGCTAATATTCCGCCGGTGATGACCACAGTCCCAGCTGTCATCCGACCTCTTCCCCATTAACACCCTGAAAAGCAAAACAGAAAGAAACCATGACAGGTGGAACCGCCAGGGCTGGCACAAGGTGGCAGCAAAGGGCAGAGGGATTTGGAGGGCATGGGCTGCAACAGGGAGGCATCAGCACATTCAATTAGCACCCAAGACATGCTCCTCCAAATCACGGAAATCTCATTTCAGCAATCTCACAAGAGGTCTTGCATCAGATTGGCCAAGTATTGGAAAAGTTCACTTACAAAATTTCAGCGACCTTGTCGCTGAAGATCTTGTAAACTTTCAGGAACTTCATGTGAAATCTCACTGGACCTCTGTGAAATCTTGCAAGAATTTGGCCAGATTATGCAAAAGTGCTAGACACCAGAAAAGGTTGGCAGTCCCACATACTATCATATGTGCGGTCCACTGCCCTTTCCAACACAAGCTTAGGAAATGGACTTCATGCAGGGTGGGGTGGATCCAGCAACAGCCTGAAATGGTCGAGTTCCAACAAGGACAAAGCAGGTAGCAAACCAGGCTGCATCAGAAATTGGCTGCCCATGATAAATCCTTTAGGGCTGAAATTAAGTTTAATACCCTTTCAACAGTTATTCTGTTTTCAAAAATTGCTCTTTTAATGCTGATCTTATTCATATTCCATCACATTACTAGCATCCTTTGATCACTGTGTAAACAAGCACAAAATGATAACAAGGGTTTGCCAGGATGGGTTTGGGCTGAACCTTGTGGTGGTTGCAACGCAACTATCATGATGTAAGTTATGATGGAACTGGAGGACACCTAGGAAATATACACCAGGCACGTATTGCAGCACAGATGAGATGGAAACGATTGCCAAAGGAGCTAAGTAAAGAGGATGCCTGTTTGTCTCTATAGGAAAATGAATTTCCATCTGCTGGCTGCTACATCTACCCATTTCAGTTAGGGTTCAAGCCAGTAAGAAGCCCTAGTATGGAGATGGCGCTGAATACCCTTTCTGATATCGTCTGGCAGAGCCAGAATAGGGAGCGGGCAGTATATCCATCATGGTTCTCCTTCATCTCTCAGTGGCCATCAATGCCATTAGTCGGGGTAGCCTATGGGGATTGGGATTCAGGGGCTCAGTGTTATGGGAGATCTCCTTCCTTCATGGCCGGCTCCAGTCAAGGGTGATGGGAGGGGAGATTCAAATCCAAAGCCTCTAACCTGCAGGGTGCCACAGAGTTCAACTTTTTCATTCTCTTAAGATGAAGCTGCTAAGTGAAGTCATCCAAAAGGTGGAGGAGGGAACTAGAAGGTCAGTTATGCTGGACTGGATACTTACTAATAGAGATGAAGTGGTTGAGGGAGGGGAAGTTGTAGGAACTTTGGGAAAGAGTAACCATGTCACGGTAGGATTTAGGCAAGGGCAACTGAACAGAGTCAGACTAATGTTCTAGATTTTAAGAGACCAACAAAAAGAGAAAGAATAGGAAGGATCCCACAGATGGAAATCCTTGAGGGAAAAATGGTTCAGGATGTTTGGGAAACTCTGAAAAACGAGATAATAAAGACCCAAACAAAAACAATACCAGAGAAAGAAAAACAAGAGACACTTGACGAGAACAATCCCTTTGTATCCCTCTCTGACAAGCTGAGGGATACAAAGGACAAGTATAAAAAATGGAAAGAGGGGCTTGTAACTAGAGCCAAATACCAGCAAATAGCCCAAATCTGCAAGGACAGAGTCAGGAAGACTAAGGCTCAGAATGAGCTAAGACTTGCAACAAATGACAAAAATAACAAAGGAAAGTCAAGGAAATGGTTGGTCCACTAGTGGGAGAAGATGGCAAGAAGGTGACAGGGAAAAGGGGGAACGGCTTAATTCCTTTTTTGCATCTGTCTTTATGCAAAAGGAAAAAATAGTCCAATCTGTCAGAATCAGCACTGTGGGAGACAGAAGAGGAATGCAAGTCAAAATAGGTAAGGAACTGGTTAGAGAACACCTAGCTGCTCTGAACGAGTTCAAGTCTCCTGCACCGGATGGTTTACACCCCAGGGTACTGAAGGAGCTGGCAGATGTGATCTCAGAACCACTGAATGAAATCTTTGAGAGCTCCTGGAGCATGGGGGAAACTGCCAGAGGACTGGAAAAGAGCTGATGTGGTTCCAATCTTTAAAAAAAAAGGAAGAAAAAGTGGATCCAGGAAATTACAGACCAATCAGCTTGACATCAATACCTGGGAAAATCCTGGAAAAGGTAATCAAGCAGCGGGTTTCTGAGCACCTAGAAATGAACAAGGTGATTACTAGAAGCCAGAATGGATTTGTTAAGAACAGGTCATGCCAAACAAATCTTATTGTCTTCTTTGATAAAGTGACTAAATTAGTGGGCCAAGGAAATGCTGTGGATATAGTATACTTAGTTTTTAGTAAGGCACTTGATAAAGTAGGCCATAGCCTACTTCTTGGCAAGATAGAACAATGTGGGATAGACAGTACCACTACCAGATGGATTTGCAGTTGGCTGACCAACGGCACTCAGTGTGTGGTCCTTAAAGGAACTGCACCTACATGGAGGGAAGTATGCAGTGGGGTACCTCCAGGTTCTGTCTTGGGCCCAGTGCTCTTCCACATCTTCATAAATGACCTAGATGAGGGGATTGAAGGGGCACTCATCAAATTTGCAGATGACACAAAGCTGGGGGAAATTGCTAACACTTCAAAAGTGTCAGAACCTCCAGCAATCAATCTATCAGCTCATTAGTTGCTTTCTTCGTTTCTGCCATTTGTTTAGTAGGGGGGAGGGGGGAGCAAGGAAGGTAAGACCGTTAACTCAGATGGACTGTTATCTAAAGCCAGGAGTGTACAAGGTCGTACCAACATGAGAACCCAGTACTGGCTGAGGGGAAGGAGGGGTAAATGAGAGGGTAAAAGTAGAGTGGGAAAGCATGGGCTTTTAGTTTCAGCAATGCTTTGAAGCTGCATGTACATCTTAATAAATGAACTTCTTTTTGAACTTATTATAAGTTTCAAGAGATTTTTCTTCGTTGGGATTTGAACATCGTAGACCTGACATTTTGCTGAAACTCCTTCAATCAGATTTTTCCTGAGGAGACGACTTACTGAGGAAAATCCCATGAATCACCATGCCCAAGGAGGAGAAGGGAATCCTGGAGGAGATTCTGGAGGGCAAATCTACGGAAACCAAAGCGGGAGCTGCAGGCGGGATCACAAAAGAGCCATCACTTCCTCTAGAGATTGAGGAGATTCTGATCCCGTCCCAATAGATAGAAGCCCAGGTAGTGATGAAAAGGATGGAGTGTCGGTGTGGCCAAATATGGGAACCTCAAAGGCCGCTGGAATTTTGGGAGGCAACCGAAGAACTGCCACCACTGAAGCCAGACTGACCCAGATGGTCTGTGGCCATTGGGGATGTGACCACCGAGCCGTAGGGGCAAGAATAACGGGTCCAGGCTTTGGAGGGAGAGGTGTATGTGCTCCGTGGCGAGATGCGAGTGATGAGGGAGGAACTGAAGCCCTTGACAGCCATGCTAGGGAGGCTCCTAACAACAGGGGGGCAAGGTCGGCCACCCACCAGACCGGACTTGGGGTAGCAACCAACGGCCAGGAGTCAGCATGGTGATGGGAGAGAGAGAGACTCCGAACCCTAGGGGCCCTGGCTTGGGGGACAGGTGATCGACCATTGGCTTGGGGTCACCCGGCCAAAGGGGAAGATGACCTGTTGAAACAATGGGGCCTCGACAAGCCATATGGGGGAGACCCAAACCAGCTGGCCAGTTTCCTGAACCAAGTCAGGATTTGTATGGGAAGCCACAGACATCTCTTCTCGAGTGATGCCTGGAGAGTAACGTACATGTTCTGCTATTTGGTGGGTTGAACGGCTGAATAGGTAATTGACCTGCAAGAAGCCGATGCACCAGAGCTGGAAGATTTCAATGGGTTTATGACCGTGTTGTGGGAGCGGTTCAAGGAACCCTGCTCGTACCCAGGCACAAGAGGCTATCACGGAGCTCAAGCAAGGTACCCGGTCTGTGACTGAATATGCCTTAGGGTTTAGACAACTCCCAGCTAAACTCCATGATTGGCCGGAGTCCTTCAAAGTGAGGCAATTCCAGAAGGGGCTGAATCCCAAGCTATGGGAGACGGTGTTGGTGAGAGGATGCCCAACAACACTGCAAGGATGGATAGCCCACGTCTCAGTGATGGAGTCTCAATGGCTAGCCGTTCGAGGATCAGGGGTAGCTACCCACCTGGAGGCAGCGACTGCTTCCTGCCAGCCAACCCAGAAGGGAAGTGGGAAAGCCATGGGGACTGGAGTAGGGGCCCGGCCAGTGGGAAAGCCCTGCTTCAACTGTGGAGAAGAGGGGCTCTTTGCATCTGCCTGCCTGAAAAAGTCAGCCCAGAAGCTGGCCATGAAACCTAAGCAGACCAGCAAATTGACAAAGCTGGCAAAACCAGAGAAGAAAGGAACTGCTGCAGCAGGAGAGGAGGAACAGTTCCCAATCCAGCTGATGTTCGAAAGTGAACAGGAAGATGAGCAGCCGGCAGAAAACTCCAGCCGCCTGCTTTAAGGCATGCCCGAAAGCAGGCAGAGGACCTGAGGTGTGAGGAGTCAAAGTCAGACTCAGATGACAAGGACATTCGGGTGAGTCCCATGACGGCTGGGGTGAAAATAAGAGCTCTGAGGACTACTCGTAAGGTGGAGTTGACAGCTTTAATAGACTCTGGGTGCACCCGGTGTTTGATTAACCCCGTCCTGGTGAATGGGCTGAGACTGCGGGTGCGGAGACTAAAAACCCCTATTGCTTTCAGACAGTTGGATGGATCGCCTGCAGGAGGGGGACCCATGGAATATTACACAAAGGCTTTTGAGTTGAGGATTGGCTCTCATCGAGAGACTTTAAAGTGCTTAGTCGCACCCATTGTGGGTCACCCATTGATCTTGGGAATGTCTTGGTTAGAACTGTGGAGACCTCAAGTAGACTGGGGCACCAAGAGTATGACTTTTCCAGATGGGACCGGAACTGGAAAAGGGGAGGACGCCAGCAAAGCATCCGGGCCAGAGGTAGCAGCAGTCAGCGTGCCAGTCCTAACCCAAGGTGATTCGGGTGGTGCTAAAGCAACCCCAGAGGAATACAGGAATTTGGCCAAAATTTTTAGTGAAACTGAGCCGGATCAGCTGCCACCTCATCACACTACTGACTGTGCAATTGAGCTGAAGTTGGGGCCAAAATACCCCACACCAAAGATGTACTCTATGACTCCAAAAGAAATGGTGGCCCTTAGGGAGTTCATTGACAAAAACTTACAAAGTTGTTTTACAGAACCTGCTAAGTCCCCTCTGGTGGCACCTGTACTATTCCAGGAGAAGAAGGATGGGTCGTTAAGACTATACACTGATTATAGGGGATTGAATGCCATTTGTAAAGAAAACAAATATCCCCTCCCACTAATGAACGACTTATTGGCTCATTTGGCAAAGGAGAAAATTTTTACAAAGTTGGACTTGTGAGATGCTTACTTTACAGTGAGGCTCAAGGAGGGGGACGAGTGGAAGACAGCGTTCCACTGCCCCCTAGGCTGCTTTCAATAGTGTGTAATGCCGTTTGGGCTCTCGGGGGCCCCGGGGGTCTTCATGCAACTGATAAACAAGGTGTTACATGAATATTTGTACAAAGGTGTGTTGGTGTACTTGGATGATATTCTGATATATACTGAAAATTGGGATGAACATGTAAAACTGGTAAGGGAAGTGCTTAAGAAATTGCTAGATGAGCAATTGTATGCCAAACTTTCAAAATGTGAGTTTCACCAGGAACAAATTGATTACCTAAAGTATCGGATTTCCAGTCGAGGGGTGGAGATGGACCCAAGCAAAGTCCATGACATAGTGGGCTGGGAAGCACCAAGAACAAGGCGCCAACTGCAAAGTTTCTTGGGATTTGCTAACTTTTACCACCAATTTATTCCTAATTTTGCTCAAGTTGCTCTGCCTCTCACTGACTTGCTAAAAACTAAAAGGAAAGTTAAAACCAAAGCCCAAAAGCCAGGGGTGCCCTTAGATTGGACAGAAGAATGCCAAGAGGTATTTGAGCACCTAAAAAGGCTGTTCACGGCGGAACCCATCCTAAGGCATCCAGACCCAGATAAACCATTTGTAATCCAAGCAGATGCCTCTGATGTGGCAACTAGGGCAGAGCTATTACAGAAAACTGACAATGGGGTGTTACATCCTTGTGCCTATATCTCCTGGAAATTTACTGAAACAGAGAGGAGATGGTTAGTATGGGAGAAGGAAGCCTTCGCTGTAAAATGGGGATTAATGAATTGGAGGCACCTCCTTGAGGGAGCCAAAACACCTTTTGAAGTTTGGACTGATCATAAAAATCTGGACGCTCTGAAATCCCCACGGAAGTTGTCTCCAAAGCAGGTCCGCTGGGCGCAATTCTTCAGCCGATTTAAATTCACCCTGAAATACATTCCAGGGGAGAAGAATTTCCTAGCTGATACCCTCTCTCAACTGCCGCAACACAACAGCCAGAGAGAGGTCATGGTGCCAATGATTCCAATGTGTCAGGATGCTATGGCAGCGGTCACCGGGGGCACAGTAAAGGAGAAGAGCCAGAGCAGGGTCTGTTAAAGGAGCTAAACATGCATCTGCAAACAGATGAGTGGTTCCTACAAAACAAGGATTCCCTGGCAGAAAGGAGGGGAGCTTGGTGGATGGAAAACAGACTATACGTGCCAGTAGAAGCCAGAAAATTAGTACTGGAAAGGGGCCATGACAACAAAACAGCTGGACTTTTTGGGTTTGTGAAAACTCTGCATCTCCTCCAGAGACAATTTTGGTGGTCGGTGATCAGAAAAGACATGGCTGAATACGTAGCCAGCTGCCCTATTTGTGCTATGGCAAAGAACCGCAGGGGGAAACCAATGGGCTTGTTGCAACCCATAGTGACTCCCATCAAGCCCTGGAAAGAGATTGCTATGGACTTTATTGTAGATCTTCCCGAAAGCAAAAAGTGGACTGTAATTTGGATGGTCACAGACTTGTTTTCAAAATGAACCCATTTCACAGTGTCCGTGGCAATTCCGTCAGCAACCCAATTAGCAAAGATGTTCATTCAACATATATATCTGTTTGCATGGTGTCCCTGATCAAATAATCAGTGACCGCGGAATTCAGTTCACCTCAAAATTCTGGTGAACTTTCATGAAACTCATCACAGCCAAACAGGGGCTAAGTTCAAGTTATCATCCCCAGACAGACGGGGTGTCTGAATGGCAGAATGCAGGCTTAGAACAATATTTGAGATGCTTTGTAAATCATCAACAAGATAATTGGGTTGATCTGTTGTCATTTGCTGAAGTAGCCTACAATAATGCTGTGCATGATAGTATTGGATTTACTCCTTTTAAAATAGCCACGGGTCAAGACTTCGTGCCAATTCCCGAACTTCCATGTGGAAAAACCAGCGTCCTATCGGCAGACAAATGGGTTAAGCAGATGAAAGACTTATGGCCAATTATAGAAAAAGCATTGGAAAAGGCAAGAGAAAGTTACAAAAAATATGCAGACTGAAAGAAGGCACCTGAAAAGAAATGGAAAGTTGGTGACAAAGTATTTCTTTCGACCCAGGACTTGAAATCACTGCAACCATCAAAGAAACTCGGGCCGAAATACCTCAGTCCTTTTGAAATTGTAACAGTGATTAACCCAGTGACTGTTCGCCTCAAACTACCCAAATCATTAAGAAAAATCAACCCTATGTTTCATTGTAACTTGTTAAAACCTTATATAGAATCAAAACAGTGCCACATGGCTCCATCAGTCCCAGAACCTATAATGGTTGAAGGTGAACAACATTTTGAGATAAAGGAAATATTAGATGTTAGGAAACATAAGGGGGAAATACAATTTCTAGTCCAATGGAAACATTTCCCAAAGTCCTTTTCTGAGTGGGTGGCTAGAAAACATATGAATGATCCGAAACTAATCAAAGAATTTTATAAAAGATATCCTGATACACCAAAGTAAACATAAAGCACAATTAAGATGTGGCATGCATGTGTAAATTCCTGGTTGTTGTTTTTGTCTGTTTTATTACAGGTCTTCAGGAACCAACTTTGAAGCATGGCTTTCTTTTGGAGGGACGGCATGTCAGAACCTCCAGCAATCAATCAATCAGCTCATTAGTTGCTTGCTTCATTTCTGCCATTTGTTTAGTAGGGGGGAGGGGGGAGGAAGGAAGGTGAGACCGTTAACCCAGATGGACTGTTATCTAAAGCCAGGAATGTATAAGGTCGCGCCAACATGAGAACCCAGTACTGACTGAGGGGAAGGAGGGGTAAACGAGAGGGTAAAAGTAGAGTGGGAAAGCATGGGCTTTTAGTTTCAGCAATGCTTTGAAGCTGCATGTACATCTCAATAAATGAATTTTTAAAAAACTTATTACGAGTTTCAAGAGATTTTTCTTCATTGCGATTTGAACATCGTAGACCTGACAAAAAGATAGATTCAGAAGGATCTTGACTGACTTGAGCATTGGGCCCTATCCAACAAGATGCAGTTCAGTGGAGAGAAAAGTAGGGTGCTGCACTTAGGTAGGAAAAAACAGATGCACAGGTACAGGACAGGCAGTACCTGGCTCAACAGTAGTGCCTATGAGAGGGATCTAGGTGTCCTGGTAGACCACCGTTTGAGTCAGCAGTGTGCTGCAGATGCCAAAAAAGCCAACAGAAAGATAGTATCACAATCAGGGGAAGTGAAGTACTGCTCTACACCACACTGGTGAGGCCACATTTGGAATACCACATCCAGTTCTTGTCACCACAACACAAAAAAGATGCTGAGGCCCTAGAAAGAGTGCAGAGGAGAGCAACAAAGATGATAAGGGGGCTGGAGGCCTGAATCCTATGAAGAGTGGCTAAAGGAACTAGGTATGTTTAGCTTAACCAAGAGAAGACTGAGGGGAGACATGATAGCCGTCTTCTACTACTTGAAGGGCCACCACAGGGGTGTCGATTTATTCTCCATAGCACCTGAGTGTAGGACAAGAAGCAATGTGTGGAAGCTCATCAGAGAGAAATCCAGCCTGGAAATAAGGAGGAATTTCCTGACAGAACTATTAAACAGCAGAACAACTTGCTTCCCAGAGTTGTGAGTGCTCCATCACTGGAGGTTTTCAAGAAAAGATTGGACAACCATTTGTCCATGATGGTATAAGGACTCCTGCCTTGGGCAGGGGGTTGGACTAGATGACCTCCAAAGTCCCTTCCAACCCTATGATTCTATAAGTCATCTCTTGCCATAGGGTCAGGTATCATCAATATGCAGATGATACTCAACTGTATATCTTGATCCCTAGTTGACCAAGTGACACTATCAAAGCCTTGTTGCAGTGCCTGGAGACTGCTGGGGAGGCTGGATTGGGAGGAACTGGCTTAAGCTTAACCCTGACAACACTGAGTGGTTATGTGTCCACGGTTTTTCCAGTGTCAGGGATTTTCCATCTTTAGTTCTGAATGGCATAGCATTGGTGCACAACTGGGGGTCTTCCTAGACTCAGCTCCTGTTTAAAGAGCAGATGGCCAGAAAGACCTTTGTACAGATCCATCTGGTGCATCAACTGTGCCCTTTCCTGGAGCAGCAGTCCCTTCTCACAGTCACCTTACAAGTGGACTATTGCATGCACTCTACATGGTGCTGCCTTGGAAAACCACTTGGAAGCTACAACTGGTCCAGAATGCAGTGGCATAAACAGTCGTGGGTATGCTTCAGTACACCCATGTATCAACCCTGCTACATGAGCTACAGTGGTTACCAGTGAGTTTCCAGATACAATTCAAGATGCTAGTTATCACTAGCATCTATAAAATCCTTCATGGGGCCTGGTGATCTGAAGGACCACCTTTCTCCCATTGTTTCTGTCCATCCCATAAAATCCAATGGAGTGGGCCTGCTCTGCATCCCATCTCTTCAGCAATATCATCTGATGGGGCCTAAGAAGCAGGCCTTCTCTTTTGGAACACCTGCCCTCTGCAGAACAGGTTCAAACAGCTCCAACCCTGCTATCTTTAAATGGCCTTGAAGACCTGACCTTTCCCCCAAACCCTGGGGTAGCCCTGGATTGAACAATGTAGATTAGGTTAATAGTATGCATGTGTTCCCCTTATTATAATTGGTTATCTTTTTTTTTTTCTGGTTTAACGTATTATAGCTTTGTTTTTAAATGAAGCTGCTGTTGAGATGGACAGTCTTAAACATTTAATAAATAAATAAATATATATATATATAAATAATCTATTTCTGAACAACCTTCTGTTAGAGCAAACTATGCCAACTTGATAACAAGCCAGGACCAATTAATAGCTAAAACTATGACTACCTTCTCAAGAACTATTTACCACTCCTGAGAAATTGGGTAGGGTTTATTTCTCCCAGAATCTCTTGGCCATCAAGCTGATTGGGGAGGACCTTTCCACCAACAACAGAAAGCCTCCCAAATTAGGAACCATCAAGTCCATGGATTTCCAGATCAAATCTGAGACTCAAAGCTCTGGGAAGGCCCAGGTTTTGTGACCAAACCTAATAATGCTTTTCATTATGGGCATCACAGGAGCTCAGGTTGACCATGACAGTGCAAAATGGCTTTGCAGGGAAAGGGACAGGCATTGGATTCTGTTAAATTTTAGCTGTGCAAGCAACCTTCTTCTTAAAATGAAAACAGCTCTTGGCCTCTTTTCAACTCTGCCGAAGCCATGTTGTTCAAGACCCTGGTGTGAAGCCTTTCATAGCTGCCTTACCACTCCAGAAAACAAACAATGCAACTCTCCCCAGAGCAATTGATAAAGCGACCCTGAAGAACAAAAGCAGAGAAATGTACTAATGAGCCCACAGATGAGCCTTTGATTAATAATTCACAGCAAGAAGGTCAACCAAAGGACTCTTTTAAAATGCTGCCAAGCAAACAAAAAGTGGAAATTCTCAGAAGATTTGAAGCAATGTCTGAGACCACAGTCCAATTGGCAAGAGCAGTGATCTATATGTCCCTTGCAGATGATCTGAGTGAGGCAAGATTAGATACTACAACTATTTTTTATCCCCAACTTCATCCTGTTGTCCAACTAAGAAGCTGAAACTGGGGGAACATTCAGCACCACATTTATCAATGGTGCAATCTAGAGCTCTAGTTTCAAAGTTATTGTTGAAATTTCTGGCAGACACAATGATAAATCTGATTTCCTTGCCCACATTTTTTGGGGAGGGGTGTCCCATCATTTCCCACCACTCTCCCCAAAATAGAACCTTTTAAAATCTGTGCAGATTATGATGAAGCTCTGGACAAAATCCTCCACAGGCCTCTGCAGTTCCAGCTGGCTGGAAAACACAACTGCTAATCAAAATGTTGGGCAAACTTTGTCCAGTTGATGCTTTGGTAGAGGGAGTGAGGACATCCCCAAAGAAATTCCATCACCTTCCTGAATTATCTGGGCTTAATTTTATTTCCACAGTTGGCAGAGAGAGAACAGAAGCTAAGTAGGGAACTCTGTCAGTTCTCCAACAGAGGCACAACTTCCCTGATCCATAAAATATGGATACTCTCAACAACTCACTCTGAGCTAAAGACGAGGGAGCCTCTTTTACTGCAGCATACTGGGTTTCCTCCCTTTGGGTTTTAGATGTGGAGAGGAGCAGGTCTTCCCTCCCCAGAGGTGACCAAATTCCTCCCCAGCATCCTATCGAGGGCGGGAATGGTAAGGAGGAGATTATTGACAAAGATACAGGATGCTTGTTAGAAGAAAGGCAGGTGCTCACACTCAGTCGCAGAAACCAGGAAAACAACAAAGGAGGCCTGTGAATGGCATGGCTGCTTCGCCACTGGGGAAGGTGGTGTGGCCAGATGGGCGCTTGGCGGTCCCTCTTGGGGGCAGCTGGGAGAATGGTGGCTGGGGCCAAGGGACGACCCACCTTTGGACCATTTCCCTGTGCTCAATGGCGACGGCGGATCTCTTACCAGCATCCAAATCATGACATGAAAGATGAAGACCAACTGCCATATGTTCTTTAAGAAGGATGCATTTCAACAGTTCTTTTGTATTCCTAATACAAATAGTAAAATGATCACACTACGAGGGCAGATCCCCATTTCTCTTTTCGTGTCCAGCAGATGGGGGACTCGTGTGTGTGCGCTCGTGTTCTAGAACATTCAGAGCCTGTAACCCCAGATCAATAACAATCCAAAATCACATGGAGAGCCTGTCAAGTATTTAAAATAGCTTCTGTATAAGACATACATCTACATGATATGTTCAGCTTCTTGATGTGCTGCTGAAAAGATGGGGAAAGTAGCCAGATTTTCTTCTGCTCCCACCAAGCTGACATTTCAGTTTCATTACAGGGAACCTGATTCCTTTCTTTCCCTTTAATTATTTTCATGTGCCCCAAAGACGAGAGAGAGAGAGAGAGCGAGCAGTCACCCGTTAAAATTCCAGGGATACTTACAAAACAGAAAGTGGTGGATTATTCCACCCCCACCTCCATGAACCTTGCTTTACAAAGTGACCTGTATGTAGAGGGCAGAGCAGCGATACTGGAAGAGTGCTTCTGTCATTTCATCTGCCAGACCCTTCCTGGCTCCATGCATCGCATTTGCTAGGACTTCACACCCATCTTAGGTCCTGCCAGGCAGCCATGAGTATCCTTGTCTAATCACACTTTGTCCCTAATCCACCAGATCTCATATCAACCTCTTCTCTTCCTCGCCACCTCTCTGCCAGAGGTTATTGTCGCCACAAAGAAACACAGTCCAGCACATGCACAAAATTTAGCTGGGAATATCTCTGCTTGACCAATTAAACATGAGTAGAAGTTGACCTAACCTGGGTCTCATATACCACCTCTCAGGACTTTTGAGGCATACAATAATACCCCAGACAGGAAATTAAGTTGAAATAGAAGTGATACAGATCTCTGATTGCATTATACATCCAAAGACGCGAGCTCTGTCCAATCAAAGCAAAATTTATTCAGGTCTCAGTTACATCTCAGCTTTGCTACCTCACAAAGCATCCAAAATCTTCAGCAGCAGCTAGACTGCTAACTGTACATACAGCCACAATCATATTGGACTCTTCAGAGTCAATAGCCTCAATTCACGTGAGGTTCCTATCTTCAAAACCTCACCAGAATAGACCGGTCTGGGACCTGTGGCAGGGAAAGAGGAGACGTTTCACGTGCCTCGCCTGCCTTGTGCTGCCGGGGTTTTGCTTTGCCTGAAACCCAGAACTACCACCAACCCTAGGCTTGGGTTATACTGAAGCAAGGTTTTCTCCTTCCATGGACACTTTAATACTAGGGTCAGCTTTTGATCTTCAGATTCTTAAGGGGTGAGTTTGCGAGGTGGCGAGGAATCCAGATCCAAGACCCTGGTGGTGGAGGAGACAGTCCGAAGGGAGAGGAAGAGAGAGGCCCCCATGCCCACACCTCGAGACACAAGGTAGTCCGTCAGTGTAGATTGGGACCCGGGGGCCTGTTGGGATGCGGAGTCACGACGCATCGAGGCTCAGGATCCTGGAGCCGGGAGCTGGAGGACCAGATATCCCGGATGGAAGGCGATTTCCGATGGCAGTTGGCGGCCATGCAGGGGATGCTGCAGACACTGCTTTGCAGACCCAGAGCCCTGGCTGGGGAGGTCCCAGGAGTCAGCGGAGGAGCAGGTGTCAGCGCGGAGCCCATACCCAGGCTAGTGGCGATGGCTAGACCCATGGGAGGTGCAGCGGACGACCGACGGGCGGTAGAGGCACTCAGGTTCAGGAACCTGAAGAGCTGATTGTCGGGGAACTCCGAGCAACTGCCCTGTTTCCTCACGCAGGTGAGGAACTTCATGGACCGCAGTGGGCACCTGTTCAGCACCAACCGGGAATGGGTCGCCTATGTGGCCAATCTGTTGGAGGGGCGGGAGGCCGGATGGGTCATCCACCTGTACTATGCCAACACGGCAGAACTTGAAGACTTCCCCAAGTTCATGTAGGCATGCAGAGACCGATTTGAAGACACATTGAGCACCAGGCGAGCCTGGGACGAAATCTGCCGACTGCGCCAGGGGGACTGGACGGTGTCCAAGTATGTCCTGGAGTTCAGGTGTCTCGCAGAAAAGCTCACCAACTGGCCAGAGTCCCTGAAAGTAGACTACTTCCAGAATGGGCTCCACCCGGAAATCCTTGAGAGAGCACTCGGCAGGGATGACCCGGGGACGCTGAAAAAATGGATCTGGCTGGCGGGGACGGTGGAGGCCACCTGGGACTGAATTAAGCAGAAGACCAGAAGCCAGCTAAACTCAACCAGGATGAGGCAACCCTGGAGGGGAGGAGCGGGAGCCAACGGTGGGGTCCCAGCAATAGAGAAGCCCGGTGGAAGGCAGGACTCTGTTACCAGTGTGGGGGGAAGGGACACCGGGCGATGCAGTGCCCCTCGGAACAGGACGGCCCGATGAGCCACGTAAAGGACGGAGGTCAGAAACTGGTAGGGACCCAACCCCCCAACCAGCCCTGAAAGGGGACAGTGGCCAGTGGAGCAGAGCATGGTGGGACCGGCTGGTCTGTTTCAGAGTCCGGGTCTTCAGAGGAAGAGACCAAGCCGGTGGGAAACAATGGTCGCCTACACTGAAACACATCCCAGTGCGGGCAGAGGCATTGTGACATGAGGACCCACTGGTAAGCGGTGACTGCCCACCCATGCAGGTGAAGGTCCACCTCAGGGGGGTGAGATCGGGTACAGAGGCGAGCCTCGAGGCCCTGCTGAACTTGGGGTGTATCATTGCCTTATCCAACTGGTGCTGGTATCAGGACTGGGACTCCGGATAAGGAAATGCAGAGACCCCATAGCGTTCAGCCAGCTGGGCAGGTCGATGGTGGGGGGAGGGGGCTGGCGCAGTATTACATTGAGTCAGTTGAGATGACGATCGGCACCCATCAGGAGGAGCTGTAGCTTGTAGTTACCCCGATGGCCGACTACGCACTGGTGCTGGGCTTGGCATGGCTCAAGCATCAGAACCCACACATCGACTGGGCGTCTGAGGCCCTGTGGTTCGGCGGCACTAATGGACAAGTGAGATTGGGCTGCGGAGGGGACACGGCAGCAGGGCACCCAGCGACACCAGAGGCGCCAGTAGAGAGAGAAGGGGTCCAGGGATTTCAATATGTGGTGGCGATGAGGATGGCGGCAGCCAAGCCCAGCAGACTGAGGGGGACTGGGACAAGGGCGGTGACAGCACCAGGACCAACCAGGTCGTGAGAGGGGGCAGCGGCGGTGGCCACAATTGAGGAGGCTACGGCGACAGAGACAGTAGCGACAGTGGCAATGGCGGAGTCAGTGGCAGTGGGAGCCAAGCAGGAGGCACCAGATGAACAGGGGAAGGGCAGCAGTATTCTGGGGCCCTACCACGACCTGGAGGTGGTCTTCAGTGAGGCAGTCGGATCAGCTACCTCCCCACTGTCCCACAGACTGCGTGATCGAACTAGAGCCTGGGGCCAAACTGCCCAAGCCCAAAATGTATTCCATGTTGGGGAAGGAGATGGCAGCCCTGAGGGAGTTTATTGATAAAAATTTGGAAAGGGGCTTCATCCAGCCAGCAAAGTCCCCGATGGGAGCCCTGGTGCTTTTCCGGGAGAAGGAGGATGGCTCGTTGATGCTGTGTGTAGACACCGGGGGCTGAACACCATCAGCGCGGAAAACAAGTACCCCTCCCCCTCATGAAAGACTTGCTGTCACACCTATCCAAAGGGAAGGTGTTCATCAAACTGGACCTGAGAGAAGCATATTTCAGGTTTCAAATACACGAGGGCGACAAATGGAAGACTACCTTTAATTGCCCCTTGGGCAGCTTCCGGTACTGCATGATACCGTTCGGATTAAGGGGGGCTCTGGGGGTTTTCATGTACCTGATCAACGAGGTGCTGCATGATTTCCTCTACCAGGGAGTCTTGGTCTACCTGGACGATATCCTCATCTATTCAGAAACTCTGGAGGAGCATGTAAGGCTAGTCTGAGCGGTGCTCGAGAGACTGCTGGAGGCACAACTATACACCAAGCTCTCCAAGTGTGAGTTCCACCAAGAGAGCCTGAACTACCTGGGGTACAGAATATTCAGCCACAGTGTGGAGATGGACCCAGCAAAGGTGAAGGACATGCTGAGGTGGGAGGTGCCACGGACCTGCAGGCAGCTCCAAAGCTTCCTGGGGTTCGCAAACTTCTACCACCAGTTCATTCCCAACTTCACCCAAGTCACTCTCCCCCGAACGGACCTGCTAAAGACCCAAGGGAGCGGGAAACCCCCTAAACCAGGCATGACCCTGGCATGGACTCAGGAATGCCAAGAGGCATTCGAGGACTTAAAACAATGGTTCACCGTGGAACCTACTCTGCGGCACCCCGACCCGGAAAGACAATTCATCATACAAGCAGATGCTTCAGACGTGGCGACAGGCACGGTCCTCCTGCAGCCAGGACTGGTGGGAGCCATCCACCCATGCACGTATGCCTCTCGGAAGTTCAGCGAGACGGAGCACAGGTGGATGGTCTGGGAAAAGGAAGCCTTTGCTATAAAGTGGGCGCTTTCCACCTGGAGGCACCTGCTGGAGGGAGCGAGCCACCCATTTGAAGTCTGGATGGACTACAAGAATCTGGAGGTGCTTAGAACCCCATGGAAGCTGTCACCTAAGCAAGTGCGCTGGTCGCAGTACTTCACCTGGTTCAACTTTGAACTCAAGCACATACCGGGTAAGAGGAACTTCCTAGCAGATGGCCTGTCCCGCCTACCCCAGCACAACAGCCAACATGAGGAATGGACTCGATCATCCCTGCTACCCAGCTGACAGCGAAAGCTGTGACCTGAGCCCAGGCGGAAAAGCAGAGGCGAGAGGCAGAACCAGAGCTACAGCAAGCCTTCCTGGAAGCTGGCGAAAGGGTCTCTTGGTTGGCGTTAAATAAAGAATCACTGAGGGGGCAAGAGGGCTTGTGGTGGTGTGAGGGGAAGCTTTATGTGCTGGAGGGATGCCGGAGGGAGGTGTTGGAGAGGGGGCATGATGACAAGAATGTGGGAGACTATGGCTTTGTGAAAACCCTCCACCTCTTGTGCAGATAGTTCTGGTGGCCATCAGTACGGAAGATCACAGAGGCATACGTGGCCAGCTGCCCAATCTGCACGATAGCCAAAGGGAACAAGGGGAAGCCCCGGAGACTCCTCCAGCTGGTGGCAGCCCCAGGGGCCCCATGGCAGGAGATCTCCATGGACTTCATTGTGGAGCTACCAGAGAGTAGGGGCAAGACAGCCATCTGGGTGGTTACGGACCTTTTCTCCAAGCAGGTGCACTTTGTGGCTTGCAGGCAGGTCCCCACAGCTGAGAAGCTGGCGTGGCTGTTCATACTGCATGTGTACCGGCTGCATGGCGCCCCCGAGTGGATTGTGAGTGACAGGGGTGGGAACTTCATTGCGAAGTTCTGGAGGGAGTTCCTGAAGCGGGCGGGGACCCATCAGGCACTGTCCTCGGGGGCATATCCGGAAACGGACGGGGCCACTGAACGCCTTAACACGCGGTTAGAGCAGTACTTGCGGTGCTACATAAGCTACCAACAAGACGACTGGGCTGAGCTACTGCCATTCGCAGAGGGAGCATATAACAACGCAGTGTATCAAAGCACTGGCTTCGCCCCATTCAGGGTCACGATGGGGCAAGACTTCGTGGCCATGCCGGAGCCGCCCCAGCCACCATCCCAGATAAGCTCCCTGGACGAATGGATGGCCCAAATCAGCGACACATGGCGGGTGACCCGGGTTGGTGCTGGAGGGGGCCAGAGCAGAGTACAAAAAGTATGCAGACCGCAAGCGGCAGCCCGAGTGGAAATGGGAGATAGGGGACAAGGTGTACCTATCAACAAAAAACTTGAAGTCCCACCAGGCATCAAAGAAGCTGGGGCCAAAATTCGTGGGGCCATTCCCCATCAAAGAAATAATAAATCCGGTCACGGTGAGACTGGAACTCCCCAAGGCATTAGGGAAAATCCACCCGGTTTTCCATTGCAGCCTGCTTAAACCATACAAATCCTCGTCCAATTGGCATGATGAAGCACCGGCACCTACCCCAATTATGGTAGAGGGGGAGCAGCACTTTGAGGTTAAACAAATCTTAGATGCCAGGAAGTGTAGGGGCCAACTACAATTCCTGGTGCAATGGGAACACTTCCCCAAATCACACACTGAGTAGGTCAGCAAAACCCATGTCAAGGCACCCAGGTTGATTCAGGAGTTCTATAAACAACCACCACAAGAAAAGCCCCAGAAACGCAAGGGCAGGAGAGACAAAAGCAGCAGATCAGAACACAATAGAAACCTGCTGAATCTGCCATCAAGGCGAGGGGAAGGAAGATCGTCACGAACAGATGGGCAGCCCAGGGCAAGGGCAAGGGGCAGAACCAAGGGGTACTGCGGGTCAAGGGTGGAACCCTATAAAAAGACTGTAAGAAACCACGCCAAGCCAATTCTGGCACTGACTGTAACTATTATGCATTACGCCTGAGTAAACTAACTTTTGTCCGAGCATGTGTCTCACAAAGTTTTTGTTCAGCGCCGAATGCAGCGATCCTTACAATTCAAGACACTGTTGCTTTTCCATGTGACAAAATTTTTATGTAATGTAGAACAGAGGCAGACAAAGGTAAGTTAACACAGTTGGACGGATCCACATGACACACAGGGTTAGACTGAAATGGGTTGGGCTAGTTTGTGGTTCTGTGAGCTCTAGTAATCCATCCTTTGACCAAGCATGTGGGGCTGACCGTCACATGGTTTCCTGGATTTGAGTAAGTTGGGCAAGCACAACGCTTTGTTTTATTCTCTAGGGTTAAGGGTTACCATACTGTGCAAACACAAGTAGGGATCATGTAAATGAAATTAGTTTTAATTCCACTTCTGATTACTCCCCCAGATAGCAAAAAGTGCATCACCATACCCAGATAACAGTGAAAAGACACAACTATTGCAGGATGATGGTGAAGTTTTAGAGCCTTCAAAAATGAAGACTAGAGAACAGCTTATCTTCCCCCACTATCACATTCTCATTCTAACAAGACTCTTTACTTTTCAAGGTAATGGGGGTGGAGAGAGAGAAACTGTCTTTTTTTCAGGTCAATATAGTAAGAACACACATTGTACATGTGAGAGAATTTTTGTAACGTTTATTGCATTAACTATATATACCTAGAAGATTGAAGCTCTCTAAGGCACAAAGGGGGAAATTAGGAACAGAAGACATTCCACATCACGGAAGTCCAAAAGCAGAACAGTTCCTGTCTAGACTTTTTTTTAAAACATTTGCTCTTAATTTGGGGCTTTGCAGGCTTCCAGAGCAATCGTGTAGTTCGCAGGAAATTCACTCACTGGATTTCTCTTGGCTCAATCATGCTGAAGTTATTAGCTCTGCACCAACATTTTCTCCAGCTCTGTCATCCCTCATTGTTCCAAATCAGGATCAACTCATAATATGCCAGGTTTCATGGATAGTTTCCATGTTGTGTCTTAAATTGCAGGTGAACTATTTACAGTCACATGAAAAAGTTTGAATACCCAACGTTAAGTGTTTTCTTTTTTAACATATGGGGACGTATCAATATTTTATCTTCAAACAGCAGAAAGATAAAGATGATGCAATTGAACAAAAAAAAATTATGAAAATTTGCCTTTGCAATTATTTATTCAACAAAAAATTAACAGATATGCCATTTCCTTCTACCCTTGGCTCTCATGCCTGGTATTGCCTCCCTTGGCAGAAACAACCCCAAGTAGCATTTCTTCAAACCGCCTACCAGGCTCTGACATTGACTGGATTTTTTCCTGCTCCTCCATGCAGAATTTTTTCAGCTGTGCGATGTCTGAGGGGTTTCTTGCACACACAGCCCATTTCCAATCACCCCATAGCATCTCGATGAGGTCAAGATCTGGGGTTTGACTTGGCCATTCCAGAACCCTCCATTTCTTTTGTTTTCAACCATTCTTTGGTGAATTTACTGGCATGTTTAGGGTCATCATCACGGTGCAAGTTCCTCTTCCTTGCAGCTGAGGTCTTCTGACAGATGGGCTCATGCTATCCTCAAGCACCCTCTGATGCAATGAAGGGGTCAGAGCTGAATGCATGACGGTGAGCTGCCCGGGCCCCACGCAACAAGGCCGCTCCAAACCATGACACTTCCACCACCACGCTTTACAGCTGGCATCAGGTTCTTCTGGTGAAATGCTGCCTTTATTTATTTAAAACGTTTGTCTAGTCAGCCATCTTAAGCCAAATTCTGGGTAGCTTACAATCAAGAGTAAAACCACATATACACAGTAAAATCCAAAATAAAATAAAATAAAGCAAAACCCAAAAAATCTGGCACTGCAGCCACACTCCCCAATGCAACCCAAATATTCTCCCCCACTCTAACCTTGCCCCATCCCAACGCTCGGGGGAAGAGGCAGATTTTAAATGCTCTCCCACAGGTTAAAGGGGTGGGGCCTGTCAGATCTCGGGAGGGAGGGTGTTCCACAGGGCAGGGGCTGCAACAGAAAAGGTCTTTGATTTTTGCCAAACATGACTGCTGGTACTGTGGCCAAGTAACTCTGTCTTTGCCTCACCTACCCAAAGCACATTGCTCCAGAAGTCCTGGTCTTTGTACCTAGGGTTCATGAGCAAACTTTACTCTTGCCTGATGTTCTTTCTGGGCAGCAAAGGTTTCCTCCTGGCACACCTCCCATGCAGATCTAATTTGTGCAGCTTCTTTCTAACAGCAGACTCATACACTTTGGCATCAATACTGGCAAGAGGTCACAGGACGAAATTCCGGGGCTCTTTGAGACTCTTTCAGCATCTTGGTTCTGCGCTCAGGCTGACTTACTGGGAGAGCCTGGCCTGCTCTCAGTTGTTTGAAGCTTTTTCCACTTGTAGATGAACTTCCGAACCATAGAATGATTGATGTCCAATTGTTTGGTGATCTTTTTAAATCCCTCTCCAGACTCATGGGCATCTCTAACCTCATTTCTGAGGCCTCAGCATTTTAAATCTAGGCATGGTGATACTACCCACCTCAACAACAAAGAGTAAATCAGGTTAAATGTCTGTGGTTTCAATAAGACAGGCTCCTCCCAGATCCTCCCTAACAGTACTCTAATCATTTGCACCTGATCTGGTGCCTCCGATTCTAATTTTAGGTATTTGAAGTAGTGATGAATGCAGGAGTGTAACTGTTTCTACATCAAAATTTGCATTTATGTTTATTTAAATTACACAAGAGTATAAAATGTAAATGGAGTGTGATGTTTGTTATATTATATCCCTTTTATCTATCATTGCTGAAATGAAGATCAAATATCTGTATGTTGAAATATGTTGAAAAAGTCAAAAATGTCAATGGGGTGTACTTACTTTTTTACTTGACTATACTACATCCAGCTTCATACAATTCCAACCCCTTGCAACTCTCCATCCTATGACATCATCATCACAGAGCACTCCAAGTGACAGATTAACCCCAAGTACAGCCTTAGAGCTCTTGGGTCAGTATGCCCAAACCATGATTCAGGTTGGACCCTCTTCCAAGGCCAATATCCCTGAGAAGTTAATCTGACTCTGGATTCATTCCCCAACTTGACACCAGCTTTCAAAACTGTTTATTATTATTATTATTTTTGCAGGGTGTAAACGTCTCAAACAAAGGCAAAAGATCCAAAACTGTTCTATCCCCTGACCCCCTGCCCGTTCTCTCATAGCAAAAGATTACTTTACACTTAATTATGCATACATAACAGTGATTATGCATGAGAAATACAAATGAGAATTTAGCAGACTCCAGATCAGCAGTGTCACCATCCATTATGTCCTGGTATGAAGACTGGACCTTCTCACAACTGCCTACCTTACAATCACCCCAACATGCACCCACCAAGTTCAGCTGAGCATGTGAAACTACAGCTTTAATTATGTATTATTATTTTTTCAAAATACCCTGATAATTGGCTCACCATACTGCAGACACACACATAATCATAGGCAAATGGGTAGCCTCGGAATGAGCAAGATCCTTCTTTCAGGTGATCCCATGTTTATCCAGAGAGAGTGCACACTTGAGGAACAGGAAGATTAAATGTACTGAGCTGTTGAAAGCTCCTAAGGAGAGAGCTGCTGGTCCACAAGAATTGTTGGCCGCCTTATGCAGGTACTAAAAGTTGATGGATTCCAGCTGCCTGCCATTTGTACATTCAAAAAAA
This sequence comes from Python bivittatus, assembly GCF_059951505.1. NCBI lineage: Eukaryota > Metazoa > Chordata > Lepidosauria > Squamata > Pythonidae > Python > Python bivittatus. The sequence continues at coordinate 11,640,432 of NW_028277076.1, read as the reverse complement.
ACCCAGAAGCAGTTCTGGAACACAGGCTGTCAGCATGAAAAATGAGCCTCTGGATTTCCAACATGACAAGCAGCTGAAATGCTCCATTTATTTTTATCCCAAGGTGCACCCACATGCCTCTCATTTTCACTCTCAAGGCACCAGAGCAAAGAAAGTGCTTTTCAGTGGAGACCAAACCCACGGCTGTGGTTGAGTCTGCCTCTCCAACACTCGCACGAGTCGGCCTTCCCACCAGCGCCCAACCCTCAGTTGGGAAAGCTCACCTTTCTGGCCACCGTGCACCTGCTGGGAAACCTGGGTCCCTGCTCCCTTCAAGCCCCCGGCTCCTTCTTTGCTGCAGAGCGCCTTGTTCTCCTTTAATGTCAGAGTCCGGCATTGCTAGTCTAAATTAAATGAAACTATGGTTTCTAGCTTGGGTAGATCCTGACATTTCAGATGGCTGCTCAAATCCCATCATTTCTGCCACTTCCCAGCACCCTTATCCTCCACCAGATTGGAGCCAAAGCCAATCACGAGGATGCACCGCTATGGCATCTCCTGCCCCACTGCAAACTGCAGAAGCTGAAAGGCCTCCCAAAGGCCAGTCCTGGTCCAGAAAAGTTTGCTATTGATTTTGTAGGTGGATTTTTATTCTTCCAATCCTATTTATGAATGAATTTGGGATTCTAGCCTGTTGTTTTTAATGTTTTAAATATATGTCTTACTTCCCCAAAGAAAACATAAAAGAAATATATACATAATAAGAAATTCAAGTTTTCTGCTGTTGTTTGGTCTGTGGAAATACCTTCTCAGAAATTTAGGATTGGCCAAATAGGTCAGAAAAAAAAGTATTTAATCATAAAAAAGGCCATTTGTTCTGGGATCCTCACAGACAATACTATTCCCTTGTTTGTCTGCAGTTTCTGCCAGAATCATCAAGTTGGAAAGGCCCTTGAAGACATCAAGTTCACCCTGTACTTGGTGCAGGAATCCAGGTTAAAGCATCCTCACACAGAAAGCTGTCCAGCCTTTGCTTGAACGTATCTGGTGACACCCCCCCCCCCGCAATCTGGGTCACTGGGGCAGAGCTGTTGTACAGCAGCATTTGGAAGAACATATCATCATCATCATCATCATCATCATCATCATCATCATCAATAATTTATTAAAATTTATATGCTACCCGACCCCAGGGACACAGACTTCCATTCCTATCCCAAAAACCTTACATGGCTCCTACATAGTATGTTGTTGTTTTTTTAACCTACTGTGTTTGGTATAAATGAGCCCCACGCTTCATTATCCTTGTGCATACAAAGTCTAGTCTACAGGCAATTCGCTCACAGGTGGCGAGCGCAATCAGGTCTTCAATCCACTGAGCGAACACTTATCTTTCCAATGCTGCAATATCAGTCCTTTGGCCATAGTAAGGGCACGGAGAATCCATTTACGTTGCCGGTTGTCAAATTCCGTGTCCTAGGCATGCAGTTCAAAAGAACGTTATCCTCTGAAAATTTTAGCTTTTGTCGCACCATCACATTTATATAGTCCACTACTTTCTCCCAAAACTTGGTAAATATAAGACACTGTAGAAACATATGCTTTAAAGAGACATTGTCCTTATTATCTCTCCAACAGAATGCTGTGTTAGACAATCCTTTTCTGTACAAACATAATGGAGTCCAGTAAATTCTAAATATTATTTTTTGTTGTATAAGTCATAGTTTAAGGTCCATTGACACTCTTGCTATAGAAGTTAAGGCACTCTCCCATTGTCTAGGCAATATAGAAACCTCTAATTCTTTATTCCACTCATCCCTTAACATTTGCATGTCAAATTGATTTATTGATAACAAATTCTATAAAAAGTAATAGTAGGTTTTTTAGTTTTAAAGGATTTAACAAGTTGTTCTAATATCTCAGGTGTCTCAGAAGCTGAAAATGCTGCTGGTCCAAACAGTGTTGTTAACAAATGTTGTAGCTGTAAATATTGCCATTGGGTTACATCTGGTAGATGATATTTTTCTCTTATATTAAAAATTCATCTTCATCTATCAATTAGTCCAAAGTCAATATCCCCGCTTACATCCAATTTTTCCATATCACCATCTTTTCCCCAATTTTTAAAGGTGAGTTTCCCCATAAAATCAATTTGGCATGGAAAAAAGGGTCAAATCTTTTTTAATTAGACATTACGTTCTAACGTAATTACGTTCGTTCTAACTGACGAAATGGTTTCCAGAGATATTAGAGTTTTAGTGTATTTTTATTCTAATACTGTCCATCCCACCAAAGGTGTTATTTATGTATATCCCAAAATTGCCCAAATGGAAAAATTAACACCACTTGTTGGCTTCCGGTATTTAATACTTGACAATAGGTAAGCATAATGACATAGTTTGGCTCTTGCATGATATGTAAGGTAAAACCAAATAATTTTCCTTTTTACAGGATTTTATTTGTTAAGAACCTGTGCATGCAAGTGGCTTGGATTTTGTGCCAAGCCTTTCATATGAAGCTGAAGAGTTTGGGAAGTTTGTTCTGAAAGGCAACGTAAAATGCAAAAAGTTGATAATTTGCTGCCATTTGCCAGCCAATCCTGATGCTTTCAAAATAGGCCTTCAATGACCTTCCATCTGCACTGGAAGATAAACCAGGCATCACGCTGCTGCCAAGGAGCACATTTGCTCCCAACAGAAGCCACTTACAAATGTTTTATTAATGCCTCCAACTATGTTTTCTCAGCCAATTCCCTTTCTTCCCACCCTCCCTAGATGGGACTGAAGGTCACTATATTTTATCAACCAGACACCAGCTGTCAACTGATTGGTTAATCTAACGATAGACTAAGAGGGACTTCTATAACTTAGTTTCATATTCAGCACAATCACCACATTGTGAGAGCCCCAATATACATTATTCAACATCTGTGCTGGTTTTGCCCCCCTCCTTACAGTTTTGGCAGAATCCTGTTTTATCTCCAAAAAATAAATGTAACATTTTCACTGGACCTTTGCAGACTTGATTTGCTGAGACAGCCATAACGGCCCTTCCCTGACTTACACATGCACAGATCTGCCAATCTGCAAGACCCAGTTTTCTCCATTGACTCTAATTACCATGGCAAGGGAGACACCATGGAAAGATGTCTATAGAAGAAAACTTAAAAGCTGCTATTTTTATGACATGGCAATGACTTCTGGAGTGGACCTTTGCAGGAACTAATAATCATCATGGCACTAAATTCCTCCAAACCACAGGACCCAAATGCCCAACAGCCTGATCTGCAGCAGATCAACAAAGAGAATTTCCTGCCAATGGCACATTTGGGTTGATTAAAATTGGGATGATTTTTTTTTTTAAATTTTCCTACTGGTACAACAAATAAGGAAGAATTATATGAGCTCTGAATATTTGACCTCCTGTAATAACACATGCCTCTTTAACAAAAGTTATCCAACCAAATCTGAAATGTAGTTGCTGCTGCTTAATGCAAGGCCTGCCTTATAGTAAGGCTCCCCACATCCATGATTTAATTATGGATGGGAGGCTGACCTGGTATGCATTTCCAAAACCCACTTGGGCATGGCGGAGGAGAGCCCCCTCTTGGAAATGTGTCCACCAGGGTTTCATACGCAGCACCAGCTGCAACTCCAGGCAGGAATGGTGGAGTGGCTCTGTTGTCCAGGAGACTCTGCTGGCTGTCCGAAGTGCTGCTCCACAGACAACCAGATGCCTCTGGTGATCAGATGGGACCACCAGTGATCGGACCAGCCTCCCTGCCTCACTGCTTGATCCCACTGGCATTGGAGATTCCCAGGCTTAGGTACCAGGGACTTCCACTTATTGTTGAACTGGATCAGTCCTAGGTCTCTACTCTTCAATGTTTTCATTGATTATTTGGATAAAGAGATGGAGGGAATGCTTATCAAGCTAATACCCTAGAAGACAGAAATAACATTTGAAATGATTTTGATAGGTTGGAGAAACAGAAAAATGAAAGTAGCAGACTGAAATTTAACAAGAGACAAGTGTAAAACTGATTTTTTTATAGGAAACAAATCAACTGCACAGGTACAGTATACAATGAGATATACTAGGCTTGGAAGTAATAACAATGGTAATAATACTTGTGAAAAAGAGTACACTTGATTGCAAAGTGATCCAGCAGGTCCTTCTGCAAGGAAAGCAGAAATGTAATTCCCGAAACATTTCCCAGGTAATAATTCCAAATCTGTTTTGGAGCCCACCTTCAGTAATGTGTCCAGTTCTGTCCCAGGTTTCAGAGAGACTGGAAAGAATGAAGAGAAGGTCAATGAAAATGATCAGGGACCTGATGCTAAGTCCTATGCCGAGAACTGAAGGAGCTGAGTATACTTAGTGTACTGTAGTGTCACCCAGAACATCAGACTCAAGGTTGAGGACATTGCCACTGGCATCAGTTCACACGTGGGTTCTCCAAATGACCTTGAAGTGGACCCGGAACATGATGAGCCAATCAGTGCTCACCACAGCCAATCAACAGGAGAACACTGCTACCCGCTCACCCCAATTATGGCAATTTATCAGAAATCCCTCACTCCACTCTTCACAGAAAGACTGCTTTCAGTATATCAACACCTTTGACTTTTTTACCAAAAAAACAAACAAACAAACCACGAGTTTCCAAATAGAGGGGAATTCCAAGATGAGGAGTTCCTTCTGCCCATAAATTCCCACTGAAAAGAATGGGGATGGCAAGAGCCTGTGTGTGCTGGACATACAGTGCATTCAGAATGTAATCAGACCTTTAATAATTTTTTGATAATTATGGATGGGAGGCTGACCTGGTATGCATTTCCAAAACCCACTTGGGCATGGCGGAGGAGAGCCCCCTCTTGGAAATGTGCCCACCAGGGTTTCATACGCAGCACCAGCTGCAACTCCAGGCAGGAATGGTGGAGTGGCTCTGTTGTCCAGGAGACTCTGCTGGCTGTCCGAAGTGCTGCTCCACGGACAACCAGATGCCTCTATTATCTTTATTAATTAATAAAGTAATAAAATAAAGTAATAAATTAAAATAAATAATATTAATTCTTATCTTTAATAATTAAGACCAAAAGTAATTTGGCACCCAACAGGCTTCCCTCTTTCCCCATTCCTTGTAATCCAACCTAGGCAGAGGAGAGAAGCAGGACTGTGTATATCTACATGGCCCTCTTCCAGGTCCAGAACGAAGAAAGGGAACAACTGCCAGATACCGAAACATTAAACATGGTTTTCTGTCAATAAACATTTTCTGTGAGCATCCAACATTCATAAACAGATCTGGGTTCCTGACACATCCGGGCTGGAAGCTAACAGAGCAGATGCCCTTGAAAGAAAGTCTCGGGCACAGGAGCATCTCTTCTTCCTCCCATGATCTGTCTTAAGAAGAGTTGCTGGGAGGATCTGAAAGGCCACACGGGCTCCTTTTTCCTTTTCCAACAACTTGGTTTCCAGGACAGAAAATGTGGTTTTATCTGCCTCCCATTAATTCTGCTCCAACACTTTGGTGGGAAAAGGCCACCAAGGGTGCAATCTCCCTTCCCACAAGGCAGAGCAGGAGTCCTGCTTTCTGCTCATCCGTCACTGGTTTTTGCCATGAGCAGATGATCCCCTTCAGGGTGGGGTGAGGTAGAGTGGGGTGGGTGAGACTTTTCCCATTTTTAAGCTAATTGAGCAGCTTTTAATGGCAGTGGAAAACCTGCAGTCTAGTCTTTGATGACCATTTGGACAGAGAGGTCCCCAGATCACTGCAGTTATGCTTGTCTTTCACACCAAATATCGAAAGACAGACTGCCTACAGTTCGAGGAAGCTCTACTCATCTGGGTTAAACCAAGAAATGTTGGCGCTTTCTCTGAAAATATTGGGCAGCAGCACCAAATTGCTTACAAAAATGAGTAAAAGGGTTTTACTCTATTGAGTAGGAGCATCCTAACTTTTCTAATGGGTTTCAGGGTGTCTATGCACAGCCGTCCAATATCAATGTATTCACTATACAGCCTTTTATACTGTGTCATTTATAGGCTGGGAAATTCATGGGACTATGGCAAGAGGGTGATCAGTGCAGCAGAATGTAAGGCTGCAAACAAAATGAATGTGTTCCTTGGGACAACTTGATTCCCTCCAGCACAACTGTTTCCCTCGCTCCAAACCCACAGATCAAACTGGGGCACCCTCTCCACTGACTGACGGACAGGGGGACAGAGGGTCCATCACCTCTAAATTTAACATAAAATTATCTATTGAATTTGGCATCCCAGAGAGCCAGGAAAAAAAAGGGTGTGTATGTTGCATTAATGGCTGAATAAGCTACTACTACAACTGTTGCTAAAACTGGGCAACAAAATCCAGAGGTGAAAAATAAATGTGTTGCTTCTTGTCTTAATTTCAGGTGCCCAGCCTTCTCCAATTTTGGTGTTAATCTCCAAGCTAAATGTAAAGGTTAAGAAAATACTATCCTGAAAAAGAACTTCCAGAAAAGCCAGAAATATAGACGTAAAGAGATGTAATTACGCTCTTGGTTCTGTCCTGTCATGTTCTTTTGCTAAGTAGCACCCATCCAGGGAAAGGGCATCATTCTAGGATCGTAGGCATCAGTGAATTGAGATGGACTGGGATCGGGCACTTTTGGTCAGAAGATCACATCGTTTGTTACTCAGGACATGAGACACACAAAAAAGGAACAGCACTGATTTCATAGTTAGGAAGAACAGTACTGGGCTATAGTGCAATCATTGACCAAATAATAGCAATTAGACTTCGTGGATAGCCCTTTAATAGGACAATTATCCAAGTTTGTGTTCCAATCAGTGATGCAGAACAGGAGGAGGTTGATGAGTTTTATGATCAAATTCAATCTGAAATCAACAGACCGTGAAAGCAAGATATACCACTTGTGGCTGGAGACTGGAAGGCCAAAGTTGGACCTATTAAGGAAGAAAACTTCATCTAAGTGTTGGGTTACAGTGAGGCGGAGGCCCAGTAGCTGCATGGGGGATTGCTGTTTTGGGGGCACTGTGAGGTGCAGTTTTGTTGTAGTATGTTTATGTTTTATTTTTAGGCTGTGAGCTGCCCAGGGTTACTGTATATAAGATGGGCAGCCATATAAATCTCTTATATAAATAAATAAAAAAACAAAACAAAACACAATTGGACCGTAGGACACAGGAAACTGAAATGAAGCAGGAGAATGATTTTTCAATTTCACCCATCCTATGATCTCTTCATTGTTAACAGTTTTCCTTTTTTTTCCAATAATTTTATTAAAGATTATATAGAACAGATAAAATATAAAAACCTAATACAAAATTACATTAAAAAAATATAAGTGCAGAGGAAAGAACCTGCCCATAAAAATAAAAAGAAACTTCCCCCTTCATCCCCAGCAAGTATATACAACATTAACTTATTACTGTCTCTTAAAATACTACCAAATACATCTTTATTTATATATCAAATTTGTCACCGCCCATCTCGTTAAAAAGCGACTCTGGGCTGTTTACAGAAATACAAAATACAAACAATACAAACAAACCCTAAAATACAAAATAAAAACAATATTAACAACAAATAAATTCCAAGAATGATGGAAATTGGTGAATAGCTCAGGGAGCGTCATCGGGGCACAAACCACCCCCAGGAACAATTAGAGCTCTTGTTACCCCATACAAGCTGGCAGAGCCAGGTCTTTAATCCTTTCCAGAAAGCCAGGAGGGTAGGGGCCCACTGCACCTCTGGGGGCAGAATATTCCAAAGGGCAGGGGCAACAGCAGAGAAGGCTCTCCTCATGGGCCCCACCAGGCAACATTCTTTCGCATAACTGGTGCACCACATGAAGGTGGGCAAAGGCCCTCCTGGCCATGACTGCCACCTGCTCCTCAAGCAGAAGTTGTGAGTCTAGGACAACCCCTAGATCTTCACTCCATACTTCACCCCATTTTCTACAGACCCTCTCTAAATCGTCAGCTTTCCTTATTAATCAACAAAAGGTGTAAAGATTGATAGACATAACTAACAACATAAGCATTTAGTCCCCCTTTCCATTTAAATATAATCCCCCAATCCCTCTTAATAATCAAAATCTCATCCCAGTTGATAATTAAACATTACAAAAAGATTTAAAAATTAACCATTAATCAACAGCAGAGATAGCAACCCATTATTAATCCCAATTAGCAATTAAACATTACAGAATTTTTTTTTAAAACTGTTTGTTAAACTTTATCAGAAATACTAATCTCTTATTTGTATACCAAAAATACTAACATACATTACTGTGCAAAAGTTTTAAGCAGGTGTGAAAAAAGGCTGTAAAGAATGCTTTCAAAAATATATATTGTAATTGTTTATGTTTATCAATTTACAAAATGCAAAGTGAGCACACAGAAGAAAAACCCAAATCAAATCAATATTTGGTGTGACCACCCTTTGCCTTCAAAACAGCATCAATTCTTCTAGGTACACTTGCACAGAGTTTTTGAAGGAACTCGGCAGGTAGGTTCTTCCAAACATCTTGGAGAACTAACCACAGATCTCCTGTGGATGTAGGCTGCCTCAAATCCTTCTGTCTCTTCATGTAATCCCAGGCAGACTCGATGATGTTGAGATCAGGGCTCTGTGGGGGCCAAACCATCACTTCCAGGACTCCTTGTTCTTCTTTACGCTGAAGATAGTTCTTAATGACACTGGCTGTATGTTTGGGGTCGTTGTCCCGCTGCAGAATAAATTTGGGGCCAATCACATGCCTCCCTGATGGTATGGCATGATAGATAAGTATCTACCTGTATTTCTCAGCATTGAGGACCCCATTGATCTTGATCAAAACTCCAACTCCATTTGCAGAAATACAGCCCCAAATTTGCAAGGAACCTCCACCATGCTTCACCGTTGCCTGCAGACATTCATTATTGTACCATTCTCCAGCCCTTCGGCAAACAAACTGCCTCCTGCTACAGCCAAATATTTCAAATTTGGACTCATCAATCCAGAGCACCTGCTGCCATTTTTCTGCACCCCAGTTCCTATGTTTTTGTGCATAGTTGAGTCGCTTAGCCTTGTTTCCACATTGGAGGTATGGCTTTTTGGCCGCAATTCTTCCATAAAGACTGCTTCTGGCCAGACTTCTCTGGACAGCATATGGGTGTACCTGGGTCCCACTGGCTTCCACCAATTCTGTGCTGATGGCACTGCTGGACATCTTCCGATGTCAAAGGGAAGTAAGCATGATGTGTCTTCCATCTGCTGCATTGTTTCCTTGGCCAACCACTGCATCTACAGTCCTCAGCATTGCCCATTTCTTTGTGCTTCTTCAAAAGAGCTTGAACAGCACATCTTGAAACTGCAGTCTGCTTTGAAATTTTTGCCGGGGAGAGACCTTGCTGATGCAGTATCAGTACCTTGTGTCTTGTTGCTGTGCTCAGTCTTGCCATGGTGTATGACCTGTGACATGAAACTGTCTTCCACAACCTCACCCTAGTACCAGAGTTTGGCTGTTCCTCATCCAGTTTTAAGTCTCCTACACAGCTGTTTCAGTTAATGAATGTGTTTAACCTATATATGAAATTGATGATCATTAGCACCTGCTTGGTATAATTGGTTAATCATACACCTGACTCTAATCCTACAAGATCCCTGACTTTGTGCAAGTGTACAGAGTGTGCAAGTGTAAGAATTGATGCTGTTTTGAAGCCAAAAGGTAGTCACACCAAATATTGATTTGATCTAGATTTTTCTGTTCACTCACTTTGCATTTTGTAAATTAATAAACATAAACAATTACAATTACAATATATATTTTTGAAAGCATTCTTACTTTACAGCATTTTTACCAATACCAATACCAATACTTTAATGGCCAAGTATAAAACCTACTAGGTTACACCTACCTAAAATTTTTGCACAGTACTGTAGATATTACAAACTAATCCATTACTCCCAATTGGACATTTCCAGAAAAGAGTTATCCAGTCAAAGTAACCATTAAACATCACCAAAAATAACAACCCATTACTTAACCATAATCAAATAAACCAGTTTTGTATTTTTTTCTTCTTCCTCCCATCAATCCTTGAATCCCATAGATAAAATTCTAACATCTGCTTTCTTCTATTATCCATGTCTCTTCTCTCAAAATCCTTATCACCTTTATCAAAGTCCATATGTAATTTCAATGTGGCCACTCAATATAAATCTCTTATATTCCAATTTAAATGGGTAATCCACACGCTTCTTTTGGTACATTATTTGTGAACTTTTTCAAATTTTCAAATGATTATCCAATTCCATTTGTAAATGCAATATTTCCATCTCTTTCTTACATGTTATAATTTTTAAGTCCACCTTAAAATCCATTTCAGTTATCTTCCAAGGAACTTGGTTCTCTTCAATAGCAACTTTTGGTTCCCATATAGGGTTAAATAGTCCAAGCATTTCTTGAGCCATTTTATAAAATGTTTCCTTTAAGGTAGCTATCTGGTGCTCTCTAGTGATTAAAATTCAAAGCTTTGTTATCAGGACGAAATATAAACATGATTTTTTTCCCCACACGATCTTTTTAATTAACTACAAAGTAAATCAATTTCATCCAAATCTTTAGCATTCAAAAACGTTCCAAAGAACAACACTATAGTCCCCCCTCCCCTTTTGTTATATATTGCAAAAAATAAAGACCTTACAAAGCTGGAAACACATAATTTTCTTTCTTTTTAAACGGACTGAAGAGACACTCACCCAACAAATATTTAACTTGTGGTTCTGAAGGTTTTTTAATCTTAAAGAAGCAGTAAGAAAAAAATTAATCTCCAAGGTGATTAAAAAGATGAGGTTTAGATGAACTTTAAGTCCTTAAAAAGCTACATTAACAGTTCAGAGCATGATGAAAACCATGACTCCCAGCTGATCACAAGCGACTGCAAAAATATCGGTTTCTGCTGCCAACTCAGAAAAAAACCCCAGCTGTCCAGAATGTATGAAGGTAATCTCAAGATCTCTCTTTTATCCAGAGAGAATTATCAACAGTCTGGATCCACATCCAGCTGCCTTTTGGCTGCAATGTCTCCCGTGAGTGCAAGGCATCAGTTCACCAGCCTCACCGGAATGTGAATCCATTGTTAACAGAGTTTTCCAAAAGTCTTCCCTGGCCACACTGTGACTTAACTACTGCAATGCACTCTACATGGAACTACCCTTGGAAGACCACCTAGAAGCTTCAACTGGTCCAGAACGCAGTGTGGAGGCAGTGATGGGCATGCCTCAGGATGCCCAAGTCACATCTCTGCTCTGTGAACTGCACTGGTTGCCAGTTTCCTTCCAGGTGCAATTCAAGATGCCAGTCATTAACTGTGAGGCCATTTGTGGCATAGGGCCTGGCTACTTCAGGGACCACTCGTCTCCACAGTATCTGCCCAGCTGATCCAAACTGGCAAGGTTGGTGCACTCCGGGTTCCTTCAATTATGCAATGCCATCTATTGAGACCCCAGAAGCATGCCTTCTCTCCTGCAGTGCGTGCCCTCTGGAATGAGATTCCCCACTTGATCTGGACTGCCCACCATGCCGGTGTTTCGAAGGGGCCTGAAGACCTGGCTCTTCTGGGTAGTGTGGCTTTGCTTCTTGTTGTTTCCTGGTTTTCACCATCTTTTGTCCCTTGTTTTTATTACTGTATGTTTTATTGTTCTCTGTGTTTTTATTTGTGAACCACCCAGAGGCAACAGGAGCCAGGCAGTGTAAGCATTTAATAAAAAAATAAAAGCCAAAACAAAGCCTATATGTTATAAATGCTATCAACCACTAGGAGGCACTATGCAACCAGTTTTGTCTTTATTGAGACTCCTCAGGCATAGGTACATATGTTCAAACCCCTTTCCCAGGATTTGAACTCACAGGCACTCAGAGACTCTACAGTGCATTAAGTTTTTATCTTCTCCTGGCTGTCAACTCCTGGAGCAGGGTTTGGACCTACAGAAGCTCCCAAAGTCCAATAAGTGTCAAAGACAAAACCGGTCGCATAGGGCCTCCTGTTAGTCAGGAGCAACTGTCAAATCTAAATAAACCCTTCTTAAGGGGAGAGGTCTTGAAGCTTCCAGCAGATAAGAAGAGTAAACTCTTTAGTCAGAGAGTGTGTAATGAAGGAGACAGTAAGAAGCCGATGTACGTGGACATCTCCAGATGGCGCACACAGAAATCAAATTAACCATATTACTGGTACAAGGAGGTAGAAGAGCTCATATTTATTTAATCAAATTTATATAGTTGCCCATCTCACAAGAAGTGACTCTTGTGGGTGGCGTACAACAATCAATAAAATATATAAAAACAATCATTATAAAATATAAAAGTCATTATTAAAAATGGAAAAAAAACACTATAAAAAATTAAAATATACAAACCACACAGAATGAGTACAAGATCAACCACAATGGAGCCATCTAAGAACATCTCCGGTTCCCTGTGATATAACCAGGTCTTCAGGGACTTCTGGAATGATAGCAGGGATGGACCTAACCTGACTTCGGGGAGAAGAATTTTCCTCGGGCAGGCGCCACAGCAGAGAAGGCCCACCTCCTGGGACCCACCAAGCGTAGGCTCCTGGCCAATGGTACCTGCAACATGCCTTCTCTGCCAGATCTAGCGGGATGAGCTGATGTAATCGGGGAGAGGCGGTCCCTCAGATAACCCGGCCCCAGGCCATGAAGGGCTTTAAAGGTTAAAACCAGCACCTTGAATTGGACCCAGAAGCAGACTGGCAGCCAGTGCAGCTCACAGAGCAGAGGTGTAATATGTGCTGTTCTGGGAACATACCACTGCATTCTGAACCAGCTGAAGCTTCCGGATATTCTTCAAGGGCAGCCCCATGTAGAACGCATTACAGTACTCCAATCTGGAGTTGACTAGGGCATGAGTGACTGAGTAGACCTTCCTGACCTAGGAACTGGTGCAGCTGATGCATAACCCGAAGCTATGTAAAAACCCTTCTAGTCATGACTGCCAACTGCTCTTCAAGCAGGAGTCATGAGTCTAGGACCCCCAGATTGCGCACTGGGTCAGTCTGGGGCAGTGCTACCCCATCCAGCACCGAAGATGGGTTCAGAAGTCCCTGAACCAGAAGGCTCCAAGACCCAGACGTACTCAGTCTTTCCAAGGTTCAGCTGAAGCCTGTTGTCCCCCATCCAGACCCCCACGGCCTCCAGGCACTGGGATAAGACATTCATGGCAGCACTTAATTCGCCGGGGCAGAGATGTATAGTTGAGCATCATCAGCATATTGATGATACCCCACCCCGTGGCAATGGATAAGCTCACCCAGCGGTCTCATGTAGATGTTAAATAGGAGAGGGGAGAGCACCGAACTCTGTGGCACCCCACATAGTAGGGGCCAAGAGACCTCTCCTCCCCAATCACCACCGACTGGAGTGGAGGCAAACCAGCACAACACAGTGCCGCTGTGAGTCAATCCAAAAGGCTACCATGGCTACCACCCCCAATCCTCTGAGTCAATTCAAAAGGCTACCATAGTCTTTCCACGATAGTACTGAAAGCCACCAAGAGATCAGGTAGGGCAAGGATGGATGCACAACCCCCATCCTGCCCACAACAGAGATCATTCAAAAGTGCGACCAATGCCATTTTCATCCCATATACGGGTCTGAATCCTGACTGAATCCTGACTGAAAAGGATCCAGATAATCCGCTTCCTCCAAGGTCCTCTGAAGCTGTTGTGCAACTGCCTTCTCAACCACCTTCCCCAGAAAGGGGAGGTTAGATACTGGATGAAAATTGTCCAGTAGAGTGGGGTCCAGCAATCGCTTCTTGAGGATGGGATGAACCAGGCCTCCTTAGGAGGTAAAGGACCAACCCCCTCACTCAAAGAATTCACCACGCTAGGACCCAGTCACGTGACACCACCTGGGCCACTTTCCCAAGCCAAGAGAGGCATGGATCTAAAGAGCAGGTGGCTAAGCTCACAGTCCTAAGGACCTTGTCACATCATCACATTTAACAGATTCAAACTGTTCCCAGATAACTGGGCAAGACTCCACCCCAGGCATCTCCTCTGGACATGCAACAAGGCTGGTATCCAACTGCAAGTGAATCTGAGCGATTTTGTCCGACAGATGCAGAGCAAATTCCTCCATACATCCCTGCAAAATGTTCCCCAGGCCTCCTTTACCCAAGAGAGCTCATGTCACAGGGCTGCAGGGCAGCAATCTGCGAATGCAATAAGGACAGAGAAGTACTGTCGCTTTGCCACTCTTTGCCTTAATAGGGGCTCTAACCTGTGTTCGGTTGAGCTCATCCTCAGCTGAGCACCAGCAATGCTCTAGATGTCTCTTCTCTCATTTCATCTCCCTCAACTCCTCCATAAACCATGGGGAGTGACAGGAACCATGAGAGGGGAGAGGTCACATGGGTGCAATCTGACCAAAAGCCTCAACTGCCCTCTTAATCCAAGCAGTGACCAAGGCTTTGGATGGACTATGCAGCAGGCCAGCAGGAACAACCCCCAACTCCCTTTGAAACCCATCCGGGTCCATCAGTCACCACGGGTGGACCGATCAAATGGGTCCAGCCTCTGTGCAGTGGATAGTGGCATTAGAGAATCCCATGGAGATTAGGGCATGATCTGACCATGACAAGGAAGACACCAAGACACCCCCCCCTCCAATTTCAGATCACATAGCCACTGCTGCAACAGGAACACCAGATCTGGAGCGAGACCACCATCCCATTTTGGGTTCTGGATGACCTGGGATAGGACCATGGCCATCATGGTGGCCATGAACTCCTGAGCCATCTCAGACCCCATTCCTAGAGAAGGCAGACTGAAGTCCCCCAGAACTGTAGGGTGGGTCTGCATTGTTCTTTCTTCCTTATCAGGGGTGTCTGGAAGGCAGACAAAGTGACCTTATACAGGTTTCGTGTGCCATCTGAGTTATATTAGCAAAGACATGCCCAGGGGCTGACTGTGGACCAGATCACAAACCGCCTGTGTGCAAGTTCCAAGTCAAGCTAACCAGTGTCTACAATTTGATCTTGAGCAAATACACACTTATCAAGAAGCATGTGAGGAATCACTTTGGAGCCCTGAACCTCACTGATAAGAAACCAGAGGAACTGTGGAATGAAATCAAAAAGTTGTTAAGGGTGGAACCTTAACAGAGCATTTGAGACAGTGTTAGAAGACTCAAGAAGCAACATTAGAACGATATCAGAAGACATCCAACACAGATACAGACACATACAAACAAGGATAGTTTTCCAAGCTTTCCAAACTCAGAAGGAGGCTCCAGCCTCAAAATGGTATGCTAAAAGATGCCAATCAACAGATGGTAACTGATTCAAAGAATGCTGAAATTCTGTACAGTAGAGATGTCAACATCCAAGATACCTCAGAAAATAGTCCCTATTTACAAGAACCTCTAGTACTAGAAGATGAAGTTAGATCAACACTCTGGTCACTACAAAGTTAGAAGGCTACAGGAATTGATGGAATATGTACAACAACATGGTGAGCAACAGAAGAATCAGTAAAGGTTTTAACCAAACTATGCCAGTAAATCTGGAGAACAACACAGTGGCCAATGGCTGAGGAGGTCAGTGTACATACCAACACCAACAGCAAAGGAACCAGCAATCAAGAAATACAGTATACCACAGACAAGGACTTGGTAGGATATCATTGGAAAAGATTTTCAGATTTTAATTTTTTTAATTTATTCAATTTAGGTACCGCCCAACTCCAAACTGACTCAGTGCATTGTACAATAAAACCAAACATAATAGAAAATATAACACAGTAAGTATAAAAGAAATAAGAAATAAAAAAATGTGCCTATACCTACAAAGATCAGAACTGTGCAAGAAATGGTTTTCTACTCTATGGAAGTCAAAGTTGGACTTTGAAGAAGCAAGACAGAATACTGATGCTTTTGAACTTTGGTACTAGAGAAAATTCCTGAGAATATCATGGATAGCCAAGATAACAAATGAATGGATCATAGAACAAATCAGTCCAGAGAGCTTACTCGAGGCACAAATTACCAGACTCAAATTATTATATTTTGGACCCAATATGCAAAGACCCAGTAGAAAGAGACAGTTTGGTGTAGTGATTAAGGCACTGGGGTAGAAACCGTCCCATCTTAGGCACAAAGCCAGCTGGGTGACCCTGGGCCAGTCACTCTCTCTCAGCCCTAGGAAGGAGGCAATGGCAAACCACTTCTGAAAAACCTTTACCAAGAAAACTGCAGGGACTTGTCCAGGCAGTTGCCAGGAATCAACACTGACTTGAAGGTACAAAAAAAAAAAAAAGCAAAGACTTGGCTCTCCTGAGAAGTCCATAATACTGGGAAATGTGGAAGGAAAGAGAAGAGGACAATTGGTAGCAAGGCAGATGGTCTCAATTACAACAGCAATGGGTGCACCATTGGGAGACCTGAAAGGCCAGTTTGGGGACAGATGATACTGAAGAAGGTTTATCTGTACGGTTAAGAGTTGAGGCTGACATGATCACACACAATATCAATCCATAGTGAATGAGACAAAGGCAGTATCTGGGCCTGGTGTGTTTTCCCAAAACCTGAGTGGGCAAAGGTAGTGATGTAGCCCTTTTGGAGGTCTGCCCACCTGCACTGTGGGTCCTCAACTCAACTGCAAGGCTGGGGGAGAGTGGAAAAGGCCTTGAAAGACACTCCGCCTGTGGCCAGGGCCACACTCCTGAGGCAACAGCATATGAATACTCCGGTGTGATAAATCCGGGCTTCTGTCCACTATGGCGCCCAGCAGGATCTGCGCCTGAGCAATTGCATCTTATCTCACCATCCGTTTGGAAAGAATAAAAACAGTTGGCTAAAAAATAAATAGGAAAAAAAAATAGAACACTCTTCTAAGAGCCAATAGACTTGAGATACTATTACAGCATAATCCGCATAAAGCAGTGCTGAAGCAGGGTTATTTGCAAGTTAGCTGAGTAACTGTATCGAATTTGCTCCCTTAGCAGCAAAGCAGCAATGAGACCTAAGATACGACATCCGGAAAAGCAAAGGGCCGTTGGTTGCTGGAATCCGTTTTCAGGAGCCTCCGCCAAACCCAGCATCTCCAGGGCACTTCAAGAACGGGCTCCCTCCGGGCTCCCAACACAAGGCACCTTGCTTTCACCAGATTTTGAACTGGTAATACGATTCTGCATTTTCTGATGGTGCATTTTGGTTTTTCTCATTTCACATTTAATTGACTGTTAGCCCCCCTGAGTGCTCAAACTGAGTAGACAGGTGGGCTTGTAAATGATACAAACAGAGCCAGATAAATAAAGGGAACGACTTCATCAGTTTTTCATTTTCCTCTCCCACCTGGGATCTGATTTAGCCTGTACCACTCAGAAAAAGAAGCCAACTAAAAAGGAAAAGACAATACTCAGAAAATATTTCAATTTGAAACCCAAAGCAATATTTAAATGTTGTTTGAATGTGATATTTGGACTATATTAAATACGGTTGCTTTATTCCCCCCAAACACAAAGGATGTTTAATTAAAGCCCTTTCCGTTACTGAAATATAAATAATTGAAATATGTTCCAATAACAAAAATGGACTACAGAATAAAGGGACTGGAATCCCTTTGTTACACTCAAACAAACTCAAAATTTTACTAGAAAAAGATTTTGATTGAAACAAGCTTGTCAATATTTTAGTTTTGAAATGCATCACCTTTGCATTTGACAGGAACACACAATAGTGTATTCTATCCTACAAGGAAGAATTTGTGGGGGGGACCAAAACCAAATTATCAGAGACCAAATTTTCCACAGCTGTTGCTGGGAACATGGCTTGTCTCCTCCTTTCCTTTGGGCTAATGGTGAAACAGAAATCTCGGCGCCAAGATGAGCCCTCCAAACAAAGGTTCTGCACTAAGAATGTTATGGCTGTGGCCAATACTAACCAGCATTAGGCTAGGACACGAGTCTCTGTGGGACTGCCTCTCCCACTAAGAGCTACTCCAACCAGCAGGAGAGGACCCTCAGAAGATGCTCCCTCAGCCAGAAACATGTGGGAAAGGGCCTTCTGCTGCTGCTGCTAACCTCCCTCCCAACACACACACACACTCACTTAGGAAATCTATCTTCTAAGGAGGGATGTTTGGCCCCCAACCTCCCAGGATTTAGGAAGATGGTAACATACCCCTCTTTCACCAAGCTTTTAAGTGCTAATTATTTTAATGAGGATTTTAATTTGGGAATTGATGTGCCTTGTTTTAATTTTGTTATGTTTTATGCTTTTTATTGTTGTTAGCCAACTTGGAAGTTGGACTAAACAGAAAGTCAGGGCATAAATTCAGTAATTGCTGCAATTTGCATTTTAGCCTGAAATTTAACTTGTTTTGCTCAAATGAAATGGTGGAAACACTGCATATGAATGCTCCGTGTCTGCCCCCATCACGGTGACAAGGACTGACCACACTATTTTGCCACAGATGGGCTGGCACTTGTCATGGCATCAGTAGCATTGCTGTTGCTCTCAAAACCAGAGGTGCTTCTGCACCAGGAGACAGCCTGGAACGGAAGAGGAGCCCACCGGCTTCTGCAGCCAGAGGGGCGGGTGGCCAGTGAGGCCCAGGGTTCAAAAGCATGCTAACAACCAAGAGGCCAAGTTCATTCAGCTTGTGACCTTGGCTACCTCAACCTTGGTTTCTTCTTTCAGGACTTTGCTTTCTGTGTGAACCAGCCTGCTGAGTAAAATCACACGCTTTATGATTTAAAGTGGCTTCTATATGGTCTCCGTGAGTTTCAGGACTGGATTGATTTTATGCTCGCATCATATAGATACATTTTTCTGTTTTCCCTTATGTTTAGTTTATTTTAATCGCTGCAATATGTACAAGTTCTTTATTGTGCTATCACTGATGTATCATTAGGTTTGCTTCTTCGTTTAAGAAAGTGTAGGGTTGAATGTCTTCGTGGAGACTGGCACCCAAATTACATGGGCTGTGACAGTCCAGCCAGCAAGGCCTCCCTGCTCGTCCCCCTCCCCACCCTCGCTTGTTGCAGTCCACAGAAGCAGAAGAAGAAGCCAGGACGCCCCCTGACAAACACACGGACCCGCGGACTGCTCAGGAAGCTTGAAATTCCCAGGATGAACAGAGAGGAAGAGCTGTAACAAGCATGGCAACCACAAACCTAATCTCACAGCCCGCTCTCCTCTTTCCCACACTTTGCACTGTCTGGAGACCAAGGCACCAAACGCGGGACACGTTTTGTAGGCAGCCATCAAAAACCAGATGCTAAATCGAATGAGTTCATCTCGGGCTCTCACACCTGTGACACCACAACCCCTTAAAATGATCAATCTGTGAGACTCTCCCCCCTCCCCAGCAAAGCAGAAGTACTGCTCATGCTTTCCCTGAGCTGTGCTCTCTGCTTTGCCTGGTCAGCTTCAAAACATTTTCTGACACCCCCTCCCCCCAAAAGTTGCTTAATCAATCCCTTCCCATACACATGGACATACACAAGCCTTTGGCTACTAGCTCTGGCAAATTACTCCTGCTCTGTCTTGAAAGACTGCCTGGTTGGTCTTTCCAGCGTATGCCCTTTGGGGAATTACACTCCTTTCCTGGAGCCGGCGGTCTCCACAGAGCAGATCTATCGAGGCAGACTCTTCTGTTCTCATCAGAAGGCTCACGTGTAAGCACCCCTCTTGCCCAAAGCGGGGGGCTCTAAGCCCATTCTCTCACAAGGGTGGGAGAAAAAGGGCAAGGCATGAGCCCTTTCAGCTACAACAGGGCTTGCCTCCTCCTTCACCTCCTTGCACACTGGAGAGCTACTGCTGCTCTTCTTACGGGCTCTGGGTTCTGCAGTTATAGCTTACCGACAGTGGTGCCCTGAATTTCTGCCCTCGCTTCTCATCATTGGAGAGGCCAAGAAAAGTCAGACCTAGAAGCAGTGGGCAAGCACAGAAGAGCCTGCTGGGTCACACAGAGGCCAACTGGACACCTGGGGGGGCTAGCACACAGCAGGGGGCGACATGCCCCTCTCCTGCTCCCTTGCCACGGGCTCTGCTCCAGCCCCGAGGAAACCTTACAGCAATTCCCCCTCCAGGTAGGGGTCAAACTCCCTTTAGGAGTTTGGGAGTTAGGGGGCGGAGTGGAGCACTTTGTCTGCCCACACATGATTTTAGACACCTCGAGCATTAGTTGAAGTTCAAATGCTGAAAGCTCCACAGGGGAGGATGAAGCAGCCTCATCCTGATTTCCCCCTCTGAACTTCCGCTCCTCCCAACAGGCCACTGTCCCGTCTGGGCTGCGGGTGGCTCAGTTTCTCACAGGGCAGAGAAACAGCGGTTCCAGCCACCCTCCAAGGAGTCTTGCTGTTGCAACTCAGCATGAGCCACTGATCTGGCCTGCTCTCTGCCCAACTCACGCAGGAACACGTGATGGATTCCGATAAGCGAACCTTTTCAGACCCAAGGGGGGTTCGCAGCGCCCTTCCTCGAGAGAGGCGGCGTCCAAAGCAGGAGCTGCATAGCGAGCAGCGCAACAGGGAGAGTCTCCAGGATTCCTTCCAGCCTCCTGATCTTCTCCACTGCTCTTCTCTGCACCCGCTGGGGCCGCCACCTCCGGCGTCTGGGCGCGGGGGACCGCCTCCCCACAGCAGAACGCCTGCCCCTGCAGTCCGGTGAACGGCCGGGCCAGGCCCGGGCTGGGCACTTGGCTTCACCGCCCCGAGGAGCCGCCCGGGAAGCGGCTCTCGCGGGCTCTCGCGGGTTGCGGCTGGTGCACTCGGTTGCAACGCAAGAGCAGCTCTGCCGCACCTGGGCCCGCCTGGGGATCCCCCCTCCCTCTGGCTGCCCGCCCCTCAGCAACTCCTGTTCTGAGGGGGTCCCTCTTCCAGGTGCGCCCGGCCGCCGCCGCCTCCATCTCCCCCCCCAACTTTTGACCGGGAAGTTTCAGGCAGCGGCAATGAACCCCGCATTTTCGGCTGACCGAAAGCTCCCGCCCGGCCAAGAGCAGCAGCGCCCGCGGCCAACCCCTCGCCGCCGCCTCCGGCGAAAGGGGGAGGGGTCCGAGCGTCCCCCTTCGCCGAGCCTCAC
This sequence comes from Python bivittatus, assembly GCF_059951505.1. NCBI lineage: Eukaryota > Metazoa > Chordata > Lepidosauria > Squamata > Pythonidae > Python > Python bivittatus. The sequence continues at coordinate 11,619,353 of NW_028277076.1, read as the reverse complement.
GTGCAGCAGAAGCCGCTTCGGACCTCGCGGCAGAAGCGCCGGAGAGCCCGCTCGGGCGGCCCCCTTCCCGGCCCGAAGCGCCGAAGGCCCGCGCCAGGATGCGGGCGGCGAAGGCAGAGCCTCCGCTCGGAGGGCGAGAGCCGGCAAGGAGGGCGGGCAGCGGTCCTCCTGCCGGGCCGGGGGTGCTCCTGCCCACCTCTTACCTTTGACGCCTGGAATGGGAGCGGGACTCGCCGGCGCAGCTTCCCGTCTCTTTCAGGCGAGGACCGTCGCTCGCAAGGGCGCCAGCCGGGGGCGCACCCGGGAGCGGAGAGCTAGGGAGGCGGCCAGCACGACGCGCCTGCGAGCCAGGCGGCCCCCGGCCGGAGCCGCTGCCCCCTCGCCACTGCGCCGCCACGGGCTCTGCCGGCAAAAGCCGCCCGCCAGCTGCGGCCGAGCCGTGGAGGCGCGCCAGCCTCCGCACCTGTCTCCGACCGAGAAAGCTCGGCTCCGCCAGGAACGACCGGCTGGCCGCGGCGCCTCTCGGCCGCTGCTGAAGGGCAGAGCGACGCGGCGCGGGCACCAGCGCTGGGCGACGCGCGGGAGCGTAAGACGCGCGCAGCGCCGCCCGTTCCCCGGGATTGGAGGAGGGCGCGCACGCGTGAGGCAGCCGCGCAGGGGTACCATCCCTCCTCGGCCCCCCCCCCAGCCGCGCTCGGGTGGGACGCCGGGGGCGTTTCCGCAGGTGCCACTTCTCGCGCGGGGTGGAGGCAGGCTGGCCTCTCGATCAGCCCGCCATCCCCGAAGAGAGAGCCGGCCGGGAGCGCCTCGTTGGCTGCCTGAAGCCTGGCCGGGGAGCGGCTTTCCCCTCCTTGCCCTCGGCCGGCGCCGAGAGCAGCTGCCTCTGCCCACCCAGGCCCTCCCTGGTTCTCGCGGCCCCGCGAAGCTGCCCGCCCGCCTCCTGCCGGGGGCTTCCCAGCAGCGGGAGGCGCAGAGGGAGGCCGGGCTCGGGGGGCCGCGAGAACCAGGGAGGGCCTCGGAGGGGCTGCTTCCCTGGGGAGACCAGCCCTGGGGCAGGCTCACGCCCTGCGCTCCGGTTCTGTCTCCAGGACGCCCCACCTGCAACTCTCCCACCTGCGAAATCCCCCAGCAGAGCTCTTCCCCTCCCCTCTCCTCCCCCGGTCTGTTTGTTCTGTGCCTCCCGGGACGGTCTGGGCTGCTCTTAGCGAGTTGCTGCCTCTGCGTCGGGCCCTTAGTACTTATTAGCCCCAAATCCTCATCTGGTAATCAATCGTGCTAGATCTGCAAAAGGAGAGCCGGGAGAAGAGAAGTTTGGGGTCCCGTCTTCCATTCCATTCCGTCAGCGATCACCTCAGAGGGCGCTCCCAAGGGCGCTCCCCCCTGCCCCGTTGTCACTTGGGCAGCCGCAAGGAGGGTTCTGTCCGCTCATGTGGACCGAGTGAATGGGCGATGCTTCTGTTGCTACAGTAAAGCTTATTAAATCTACTGGCAGCTTCCGGGTGTTGTTGGGTGATGTCCCCTGACTTTGCTCTGGTGCTGCATAAAGAGACTCTTAATTCTATAGCAGACGGCCAATCTCTCATAACCTAACTGCAAGTTGAGCCGCCCAGAGTCATTGACAGCATACACATTTAATAAATTATAATCATTACTATTGGTATTATTATTATTATTCCCAAAGGCAAGTTGAGACAGCAGATGTTTGCTGGAGTCCACTCTGGCATAGCATTAAACAGTTACTAATGACTTGGATGAAGAGGTGGAGGGCCTGTTTATCAATTCTTGAGAGTTGAGAGCAATGGCCTAAAAATAATAGAATGAAATTTAACAGATGGATTTAGCTCTTCACTTACGTAACAGAAATCAAACGCTGAGGCCAAGGCAAATCTGGTTTGGCACTAAACTTGCTCCAAAGATCTTGGAATACTGGTAGATGGCACACGGAATACAAGTCAGCAGATGGATGGAGCTGCAAAAACGGCAGGTGCCATTGAATTGCCTCCTGAATCCTGATGCAGGTCAGCTGCAAAGAGGCAAAGGAAGGGGAGAGAGGAAATGGGTCACCGCCACAGGTACCCTTGTTTAGGCAAAACTTCGGTTTGGGAGGAAGACCAAGGCTTGATGAAAAAGGTGAGATCTGAGGCGGCCTCCCATGCAAGGAGTCCCAGGCATAAGTAGCAGCTCCAGATTTGACATCATTATCATGGATAGCAAGGATCCCCTGACCCCAAACCACCAGCATGGTATCCATACCAGGGCTAAGTGGCCCCTGTAGAAATCAACTCCACACTGGTACGGGGGACACAAGAGAAAAACTATTTTTGCTGGTGTCTGTGAGTTGGGTTTTCTCTCGCCCAAAATTTCCCTTGATTCTGAGTTTTCAGGTAAGTTGCCGAGCATTGCTCAAAATATATCCAGGAAAATCAGATGGTCTCAGAAGGATTTTTTTTTTGTATTAATGGGGATCTACTGGTTGCTATGGAAGTTAAGTGTCAAAATGGCTGTAAATAAACATTGCTTTAATCATCTACCAAAAATAGCAGACTCAGTTCAGTTCAGTTTTTAAGATGCCCAAGGAATGCTGTTGGTCTCCAGTTCTTGAATGCTGAAATCCCTGCATTTTTAGGAAAGACCTCATAAGGAAAATGATACCCAAAATTATTTTTTTCATCTCTGGAGAATCCTTTGATGTAGTTAGGGTTAATTCTGCTATACAAGAGCCTCCAAATCTCTCAAACTTTTTTCTGGAGGCAAAATTTGAATGTCACTTGAAACATGGTTTTCATCCAACTGCATGGAGAATTCCAACTAGGACTCTGTGCAGCTCAAAGCCACAAGGGTGGTAATAGCAGGATTCCCTCCTCCCTCCCACGAAATTTCATTGCCTTATCAAAGGTTTGCATTTCGTCAACATTTCTGAGACAAACCAAGATGCATTTTGTTTGGTCTTGCCTCATAGTATAGCTGGCTTATTGAGATACTACAACAAGAGCTATCATGAAATCATGTCATTTTATACCCTCTGTTTTACATTTACATTTACATTTCCCCCTCCCAGACTTCTGCTATTTGAGCAATAGTTAACAGGGTTATTCAGTGAGGTTATTTGCAGGACCGCCTCTCCTCAGTCATCTCTACCTTTTCTGTCACAGCACCTGCTCTGTGGAAGAACATCCCCCCTCCTGCAAGATTAGCTCAACCCCAGTCCTGTTGGCCTTTTTCAAGGCCTTGGAGACATGCTGTGTTCCTGGCCACGAGGGCCAGAATGTCAGTTGGAGCCCATGAATTGGTTATACTGAGGCTGTTTGCTGTTTATCCTGCCTGCCAGCTATGACTTTGTTTTGGGGTTAATATGTTGCTTTTACTTATTGCTGGCTGCCCAGAGTCAATTGTTGACCATGGGTGGCCATATAAATTAATCATCATTATCATCATCCTCAATGTCCAACCAAAAGAAGAGTTATAAAACTTAGAGATCATTTTGTTGTTTTGGGATTGGCCCCCAATATACATGATTGGTAGGATAACAATAATGACAGTGTTCTTTATTATTACTTTAAAGGATCAACATAGCTGCAAACAGAGCAATTCGCTTCCAAGCTTTCTTTGTTTGTCTTCCTTAGTTAAAAAAAAAAAATTCTGAAGTGAGATTCCCTTTCAAATTTGCTCAAGTAGTTTAATTGTTATTGTCACATAGAGTGCTAGCATGCACTAACTAAACTTAGATTTGGGAGGAATCCTGGATCATCTAGTATAGAACTTCTCTCTCTTGCTTTTTATAAATTTCTCCTTAATGTGTTGCTATTACTGGATGATCTTTGGAAAGAACTAGATTGAAACTGTAGGATGCATCTGCTAGGTTTTTTCATCAATAGTTGATGCAGAAATAGAATCTGTAGCTTTTGTTCATCTACTGTTCTTGTTAGCCAAATTGCATAAGACTGTGGTCTGGTGCTTTTTAAAAAACCAGCTGCTGAGTAAAATCCAGTTATCACACGTACATACAACAGTTCCTTCCACATACGAATTTTTACTAATAAACATAAAACTCACATAACTAAGGATCTGAATGATTTTTCTGGGAAACAGTAACAATAATTTTGAATAATTTTGGTGAGAGAAATTAGCAACTGGTTCAAAATGCAAAAGAAAGAGTAAAAGGCAAATTCAATTAAATACTCATTAGACTTCTTCCTTGTTTGTCTATGCCTCTTTGTACTAATGGCCGCCCAGAGTCATGCAGTTGAGATGGGTCCATTGGAGTTGGGCAGCCAATAAATTCAAACAAACAAATAAATAAATAAATGGTGGCCATGCAAATTTAATAATTAATTAATTAATTAATTAATACTGCCCTTCACTCTGAGGTTCCAAGTAGCAAAACTCATTTAACCTAAGCAATTTGAAGTACAGCCTCCTTCTCACTTTAGGTGCTGAAAATCAAGTGTTTGTGGACAGAAAAGTCTTTCTACTCTTCAGAGCTGAATATATCCTTTCCTTGTCAAGCTATGAGGAATCTCAGGAAGATCAAGGTTGCTACAAAATTGTCAGCAGATTGTTCACTAAAGTAGGATGTGGGAATTTGGAAGCATCCTTGGAAGGGTTGAATTCTGGTGTGAGAATGGGAAACTGTTCACAGTCTACCCATCTAAGATAAGGGGGTACCCCCCTCCATCGAGGCATGTATGATTAAGCAGAAACCACCCAGTGACTTAGACTAGAGTTAAAACTAAATTGTTATTGTAATTTAGGAACAGTAGCCATCTAAGCCTTGAGCAGGTTCAGGCTGATACAGGATTTATACTCCTCCTAATTAAAGTCTAACATTTTTTTCTATATTTCTCCTATGTAAGGGAGCATTTGCTTGCCTTTTTTCAAGCTGTCCCCCTGATGAACTTTGCATACGTTCTCTGCATTCCTGATCTGAGGATCTTTGGTTGCTGATGGAAGGTGTCTCACTATGGATAGGGGCTACATTTGACATGGGGGGGGCAGCTCAAGGGCCAAAGGGTGTGAAGTGTTAATCAGATACACAGGACTAGGGTTATTGCTTCTGTTTTCTTAGGGTTTGAGGATGCTTTGAGATTGACCTAGATTCTGAAGTATCTTAAACATCAACAAATCAGCAAACATAGTCAGAGGATAATCTGAGGATCACAAAAAGGGGCCCAGGTTACCCCTTCCTCCCCACACACAGAGCTTCATTTGGTGTCTTTTACACCAATATGTCCTCATCACCTAGAACAATTTCCCCATAATTCCAGGCAGTAGATTACTGATGAATTAGAAACCATCTTTGGCCTGTGCGATGGTGACTGGCTTTGGATGAGGGGAGTGAATCCAGGAACACCTTTACTTTGCTTCTGAGCAGCCAAGATTCTTGATGCCATTCCTGAAAGCTGACCATTACAGAGGGTCTCTTCTCCACATGAATGCTGGGTCTTTGGAATCCTCCCAAGGAGAAGAGCAACAGAAGATCTCTCTTCTGTTGAGATCCCTCCTACAGAACCCAAACTCAGCTGAACATCTCCAAATTTCTGGAGCATCTAAACGGGAATCTTGGTTTGTTCTGTTTGACTCATGCTTGTAGGCTAAAGGAGATTGGTTCAGTGACTGTCGTAAGAGAGGCTCTTGTGCATTTTCTATATTGTTTTGGTTGTTCTTTATTAAAGAATTTGATTTTTTTTATCACGGATCAACTGGGGTTTGGGATTTTTTTTCAAATGCATCAACACATCATTTTTCCAAGTACGATCCTCCCAAGAAATTCCTGACATTTTGCTGACAACTTGCTCCTTCAGAGCATGGAGGAAAGTTCCAGAAAATTAGCAGTTCTTAACCTGATAATAACAAATAAGGAAGGCTTAGCTGGGAAAGGGCAAGAAGCAGGAATGTTGCAGGAAAGTGATTGTGCAATGGTGGAGTTCTTGATTTTAAGGAAGGATACAGCTGAGTGTAGTCGAACATGTATCTTGGAGTTCAAAAATAGAGAATATAATCAACTCAGAGCAATGATCAGCAGGATCCCATGTCAGGAAAAGCCATTCACAGTGGGTTGGAGTTCCTAAAAAGGCAGATGGTAAAAATATTGCAAAAAATGCCAGTGGTGGGGATGGGGAGAAGAGGGACATGGACCTGGGCTATAAGTGCTTTTGCATGACATGCACTCTCTTTATTAATGCGCTGGATAAGACGACTAGATGTTATTATATCTGCTTGCATATTTTTAGCTGTTTCAACATTTGGAAACATTCTATCTATTGTTTTAGTGAAACTGTCATTTATAGGAAATGGCGAATGATGTTTTAGCAAAGAGACACTGAAAAATAAAATAGTGATCTGGAAAAGAAAGACATTCCTCTGCAAACATCCACACCTGCACTGGGCCTAACCCTAACCCTAACCCTTCTGCGTTCCTTCCAACTTCTTTTTTCCTTCTAGTAGGAATTGTTTGTGTTTGTGATTTCCCATCATTTCTGAGCAGTCTTCTCCTTCGGGATTTCCAGCCAATGGATCCGGCCGACCTTCTGTCTGAATTCATCAAAACCGGTCCTTCTGTTAATCCAGGATTCAAGGCTGCCTCCTCTCCTTGATCTAATGAACCCAAGGAGACCACCCTTGCGTCTTTAACCCCTTCCTCCCTGCTGGTGTCGAGGACTGGGTCCATGGAAGCAGACCCCCTTGTTCCTGCTGGCCCCTTCTGACCCAGGAAGCTGTCGGTCAGGTAGCACAGAAGCGATTCCCAGCCGCGTTGGGATCACTGCAACCTCTCCTTATTGCTATCTCATGCTGAGAGGCCACCAGAGTCACTCCCTGCTGGCTCTGTGGCTACCGTCTCCTGCCCCTCTCTGAAGCCCTCTCCATCCTTCTTTGGTGTCCCTGCACGAGTTGTGCCTCTTACCTTGGGGGCCTCAGCCCTGGGGGGAAATTTGGTTCTGAGCTTTGCCCCCCCCCCCCTTTCATTGTTGTTGCTGCTGTTCTAGTTAGATGAGACCGCTGTGGTGGCTGCCAACCCGCTCCTTCCCAGTCTCTGAGAGACATCATCCATCTCTCCTTGGGAGCCCTCCACGGAGGCAGCACAGCCCACCCCGGAGAAGCCCCACTCCTTCTTGGTGGCACCATCCACACAGCCAGGGGCTCCCATCCAAATCCCCATTTGCTCCTCTGACCCGACCCACTGACAAAACCAGCAGGGCACACAGCTCTTTGTCTTGGGAAAGATCAGCTCAGCCCCCTTGTATCTGCAGCATGGGTGAGCTGACTCTGAGGATTTACTGGGGCCTCATTTTACAGCAGGACCTTGCCTGGAAAAATTGGATCATCCCAGCCAGATTTGGGCTGCTGGCAGGTGCCAAGAAAACAAAGACCAGTTCAAACAGTCTCAACCACAATGAGCACCTGGACAGAGTGTACCCCTCCCCAGCTCTGGCCCCGAGAGCGCTTGCAGGCATGAGGGAGGAGGCCTTTGGGGTCATGGCCCTGTGTTTCTGGAGAATCGAGAGGGGGGGGCTTTCCCAAGAGATGCATTTGATTGGACAGCTGATTCTCTTTAGCTTTCATCTCATACTGATCGTTGATATATTTGGGGTAGCTCGTTTTCATTATTATCACCATGTTTTAATTATTTCACTATTTTGTGAATACCTATGTGTCTTTGCCTTTAAATATGTCTAAAATATTTTAAAGAATGAGGGCTGTAAAGGCTGTGGAATTTTTTTCTAGCTGCACAAGGCCAAAGGCAGATAGATCCTTTGGTCTTTCTCTACCCACCCCACCCCCACCCCCGCCAAAGGAAACCTCACCTGTAGAAAGTCTGCCTGCCTGAGGAACTGAAGAATAGCAACACGCTTGCTATTGTTCTGCCATAACAAGCCTTTTTGTATGTGTGGGGGGGGGGGGCAGATTTTATCCTGGCTGCTTTAGCAGAGGTAAAATTGGCCTCATGGTAGCTTAAAACCAGTTCCCCAAGACACAGAGACTGGGAAAATGCTGGACCTTTCCACATCTCACACTGGTGAGAGGCAATATATTTGCTGCAAAATCAAAAGCCATGAGGAAAAATGTGACTTAAGAGTGGATTTCTAAAAGCGTCACTGATGCAGTAAATGAGGGATTAAAGCAGGCAGCTCTCCTCGGAGCTACAGCCAAAGAGATGGCTGGCAGCGTGACATTTTGACTTAAATTGGAGGAGGAGGTGGAGAGCAGGGAAAAAAGACAGGCTCCTGTCTGCTCCATTCAGGTAAACAAAGCCAGTTCAGTGCCCGAGGGCTTTGCCATTTGCCACCAGACGGAGCTCCGTGTCCTGCCCATGAATGTCTTGATCCAATTTATGGGATGCTGATCAAGTTAGCAACCCTGACTCAGAATGCGGGGCCAGGAGGCGCGAGGGTGCTGAGATGAAACCTGGAGGGATGGGACCAGCTGCAGGTCAACGGCACGCAGGAGGCTCCCGTGATTCTCTAGCCTCTGTTTCTTGGGGAGGCAGTCCTGAACTTCACACGTCTTTTTTCATTCACTGCCTCCATAACCTTCTCACATTTGTGCCTCTGCTGAGATTAGGGGGTTTTCCATCATTTATCTCTCTCCTTTTCTGATTTTATCCTTTGCTGCAAATGGACATGGACTTACTTGCATAAAGAAATTTTGAAAAGCCTTCAGATAAATGAAGAACGCTTCTGTCTCAGCGCCTCTTCAATATAAACTGCCTTTAATTTACTGGTTTGTTAGCATCCATTCCAAATTAAAAATTGCTCAAGCCATGCCCATGCCCATGCCCATGCCCATGCCCATGCCCTGCCTGGTGAAAGCAGAGGATCAGCTGAACAAGGGCTCCTCACTTGGAAACAGACTGGGTAGCATTATTTACATGCTGACTTACTTGGGATTCTTTATCAGTCCAATCTGAAGATTCCAGGTGGCTTGCAAAGTTCCCGTTTCAGTAGATAAGATTAAAACACTACAGCAAAAGAAAACACCATTGATGTTGTTGTTGTTGTTACATGTTATTAATGATCCACATTATCTTCCTTTGGGCCTGTTCTAACCTGTCAAGACCCTACCTGGAAATGTAGAGTTCAGAATCATCCACAGCAGCCCAGGTGTGGTCTCACAAGGGGCAAGCTGAGGGGAATAAGGGCTTCCCAGTCTTTGAGGCGACGCTTCATCTGATGCGGCCCAGATCTGCATTGGCTCTTCCAGCAGCTGCCCCGCCCTGCTGATTCCCATTCAGCTTGTTGACCCTCACCACGTGCAAGTCCATCTCCAATGCAGGGGTTCTTGGCTACGACGCCCCCATCTTGCAAGTGTGCCCTGTATTTTCCCTCCCTAAATATAATCTTGTATTTCTCCCTGTTGAAGGACATTGTATGTATGTATGTATGTATGTAGAAAATTGATATGACTACCCATCATAAATAAATAGCTCTAGGCAGCCAAGAAACAATTCACAAAGAAGACCAGAGTTACAAACGCCCTGTCAACAGAAAGCACAACTACAAATGCTCATAATACAACAGGCACTACAAACCAAGGGACTGCTAACCAACTCACAGACATAATGGGCTCCAGTAACCTTGGAGTCCAGAGGGCGGGGGGCCTCCAGATCTGGGGGGAGACTGCTTCATAGGGCAGCCACCCAACACAGAAGGAACGTCTCCTGGGTCCCGCTAGTTGGTGCTGTTTCAAAGAAGGGACCTGGAGCACACCCACCTGTGGGACCCATTGGGACAGGCAGTCTGGCAAGTAACCTGGTCCTGTGCTGTGCAGGGCTTTAAAGGTGATAACCAGCCCCTTCTGCAACAACCTGTCACACAGGTGAATTTTGGGCACCCTATACTAGGCACACCACTGCACTGGCTCCCAACTGAAGCTTCCAAATACTTTTGAAGGACAGCCCCATGTGGAATGCATTGCAGTAATCCAGAGGGGAAGTGACTGAAGCATGAGTAACCGTGAGTAGTCTCCTGATGCAGAAATGAGTGCAGCTGGTATACAAGATGGATTTGTGCAAAGGCCCTCCTAGCCACCTGCTCCTCAAGCAGGAGTTGTGAGTCTAGGAGGATTCCCAGGTTGCACACACCAACTCTATCTGGGGGAATGCTACTCAATCAAGAGCTAAGGATGGAAAACATTCAGATCCACGGGACCCAAAAGCCCATAGCAGTCAATTTTGCTATGGCTGAGTCACAACCTGTTCTTCCCCATCCAGACACTCACCACCTCCAGTCCCTAGGTAACAGTCACAGTGGTACAGCCCTGGGTGGAGATGTATAGTGATGATACCTCATCCTGTGCTGGTGAATTACCTAACTCAGTGGTTTCACACAGATGTTAAATAGGAGTGGGGATAGAGTTGAGCCTTGTGGCATCCCACACATCAGCTGTCTCTTTCCCTACCAACACCAACTGGGAGGAAGGAGGAGAACACTGCAAAACTGTGCCCACCCCCAACCCCTAAGATGGTCCAGAAGGAGACAATGATTGGGAAACCCACTGAAAGATCCAGGATGGGCAAGGAAAGATGTGACTGGCACATCGCTCCAAGGGGTTCACTCACCAGCAAAAGGCACCATAGATCATTGTTGCACCATCCAGCAGGTCAGCAATCTTCTAAAATGCACCCTCCCTACCCACAGACTGATAACACTCCACAAACCCACCACAACATCCACCAACCAAGAACTTCCATGGCCTGTCCTGAAACAATCCACCAGCCCAGCATCATCGTCACACGCGCACACACAAGATCTCTCAACAGAGTTCCTGCAATACCAGGTTTCACAGACCCACCTGCTTTGAGAAGAATGGACTGATCCGTTTGGGCTTCTGCTGTCCAAACTACAATACCCAGCTATTAGGCAATCTTGGTTTCTTCTCCTACACAGAGATGCTTTCTCAGTTTCAGCAACATTTAAAAAAAACCTCTGGAGGTTGAAAAGTCAGCAAAAGAACATGCTGCAGCTGAAGCAAGCACAGCAAACAAATGTGGGAGAAGCAGATAATGCAGGATTGGCTCAGCAAGGCAACAGCTGCACGCAACAGCCCAAGCCGTTGCTCTAGTCCGCAGGGGAAACCCGGGTCCACAATGTGGAAACTTGCCATGGAGGAAGGATGCTCTTTCAGGGCTTAGTCAACAACAAACTGCGCTTCAGTCCCAGTAAAACCTTACTCATGACTTAGAGGTCGTCCTTGGTTTGCGGTTGGGTTTTTTGGCGTTGCTGTTGTTGTTGCTGTTCTTTGGTGGCTTCAAGTCAGACTTGATCCCTGGCCCCACTGTTGTCTTTGCAGCACTTTGCCTTCTCCCTAGAGCTGAGAGGGAGGGACGGACCCACCAGGACTGACTCTTCCTTCTCGGTCTGGGCTGACAGGAAGAATTTTCATTTCAAAAACATCTGTATTCAGGAAGGGTTGCTGTGGTCATTTTGTTGCTCGGCTTTTTAGTCCCTTTAACTATTTATTAATTAAATTTTTACACTGCCCAACTCCCAGTGAATTTTGAAAAAAATTGTAAGATGCTTTGTCTGTAAATTAACAGGCTATGGGTTAGCTCAGTCTGTGAGGCCCACAGCAGGAACATGTGATGAGGAAGATGTAATAATATTAGGGTTACCAGATATCTGAACAGGCAAAGGAGGACACACAAACTGTTTAACTCACCTCTGTGAGACCAATTACAATGAAAAGCTGCAAAAAATGTACTTAGGCCAACACGTATATGAAATTAGTTTTTCCAACATCAGAAAGACTGGTTTTCCAATTGCAATATTTTCTCAACAAATCTTTATTTCCAAGAACATATGCTGGCGATAATATAGAATCGACAATGCGCTTTTCAAATTTCACCATAGAAATGTCTGACGAGTCACGTGATCTACAGACTACAGGGATCACAAATTTGAAGGGAGTGGGGTGAAGCTTATTGCTGGAATCAGGAAATAAATCAAGTGACATAAATCTAGGCTGTCGAGCCTGCAGACAACTTACAAGGTCACAACACACGGAAGTTTGAATGACTAGTGTGATGAAAACAGTCCAAACCCCTCCTCCCCCCCAAAAAAACCACTCAGAAAGCCAGACAATATTCAATTTTAAGGCTATGCCTGCCAGACGGAGCACATGAGGACGAACAGGAGGACAAGTCTGGTGACCCTAAAGAATATGAACCCCCACAGCAGGAAGCCCCGGCCTTGAAAATAGAATCAGCCACCTAGAATTACAGCAGAGCAGGAAAAGCCTCTGCGCAGACTTCAGTGGCTTCTCCCTCGGCAGAGCAATTCCAGGGGACGCATCTGGCCCCTGGGGGTCCTTTAGAGGCTGAGGTCTCCTTTCTGCCTTAGCTCAGAAGGGCAGCTGCCTCAGAGGCCCCACCACGCTCCAGGGGCTTCAGGGGAAGCAGTCCACCGGGCATGGCTGAAGCCAAAGGCGGGCTGGGGTACTGCTTCTTCAGCAGAAGAGAGCGACGCTGTTTCACCCTGGCTCACTCCAGCTGGGGCGGATGTCGCATCCAAGCTCCTGGCAGTTTGTGGACATTTCCCCAGGGCAGGACAGGACTGGACCAGTGTCGCAGCACATCTGCTAACGGGTCATGAATAAACAGACAGAGTTAATTTTGCTCTCTCGTATCAGGTGCCACTGCAGAAAGTGTTGGCTGCTGTCAGAGAAGCTTTGCCATCTACAGGTATCTCTGCTTTTCTTTAAGTGCTGGACAGACAGTCCAGCTGCTGTAGACCGAGATTATCTTCCAGGTTTGAGAGATGCCCCTGATGCCGTTGGAGTAATAACTACTGCAAGGCTACAAGACAGAGGAAAGTTTGTTTCAAGTGGTCTCTTTAAACAAATGCACATTCAAGGAGGCAGGATCCAGAGCTCTTTCCCACTCAAGCCCCAGGATGTGCGCAAGTATTTAAAAGCCTCTTCCCGGGGCTTCTCATTCATCTTCCCAAATTGCTGGCAGGAAAGGCCCTCAAAGTTGCCAGTTTTAATCCCAGTCATTGCCCTTTACTTCTTTGAATGCAAATGTGAGTTAATGAGCTTGTTCTCTTGGGTTTTAGTCCCCTGGGTATCACTCACAACACCAGGCACCGCAGTGTCAGAATTTCTCTTTAGCTTTGGATCAGAGAGACTCCAAGACCAGATGCGAGGCTAAATTCACCAGGCAAAGCAAGGAAACCCTAACCCTGAATGCAGTTCGAACTTTTCCCCAGGACTTTGGCTGCCACAGTTCGTTTTTGGATGGCATTTCACCAGGAAATCCCAAGGCTGCAGGCTGTGTGAATGCACACTCCTTTTACCCAGAGGATGGCTGTGAGCACCAGCTATGTAGGCAGGGGAAGGGGAAGCAGCGTAATCCGTTTTAGCAACCATGTCATCCGCAAGCCAAGTTTTGGGTTACAGTGAAACTGCACGATCTCAGACCTTGAATTGCTTCAGTGGGTCAGAGCTGACGTAGGGGATTCCTGCCCTGGTCAGGGGTCAGGCTTAATGATCTCCAAAGTGCCATGACGTGATTCATATTGGAGCAGCTTCTTTTTCAGGCCCAGATATATCAGAGCAGCTGGGAAGAAGGGCAGCCACATGCAAAAGGCCGGAGGCAAACAGGAGGTGACTATAGAGGCCCCCAAAAGAGGAAGTCCACGGTGGGGCCGTCTCAGTGGGACATGGCTGTCTGGATGCTTCAGGCTGCCTCGATCCTTTTTCTGTTTTGGAAGCCACCCAGAGTCATTCTGTAGTCGGGGGGCTCTAAATAATTATAGTAGTAGTAGTAGTAGTAGTAGTACTACTACTACTACTACTAATAGTAATAATTACTTAGGCATGCGTATTCTGTTCAAAATGGGTTTTCTTGAGATAAACAAGGGGGAGGTGGAAAGGCCGCAGCGGGCCAAGTCCCAGCGCTACTGGAGTTTCATCAAGGCTTGGCAGGGGGGCAGGGAAGGAAAACTCCCACCAAGGCTTCCCCCGCCTGTCCTCTTTCTCACACCAAGGTGAGGAGCACCACGCTTCCATTTCCAAGGCCAGGCACTTGCAGGGTCAGGGGGTTTACCAGACCAACAGGACATCAGTTCTCCAGTAGTCTGGGCCGGAACTGGGGGCCCCTGCCCTGAAGGAGCCACTGCAGCGAGAGGAGGACCAGTGGCCGGCACAGCATCCCTCTTTCTCCGGGGCTGTTCTGGTTCAGCCAAGGCTTGTCTCGGGAGAGACTCGCATTCCCAGGGCTCCCTGGTCCTTCAGTCTTCCTGCAGCACCTCAACTGGCAGCTGATGTGGTGGGTTTCACGTTGCCGGGAGTTGGAGTGCGCAAAGCCTCCTGCTGCCTCCATCCAGCTAAAGGACTTAGAGCAACAGCCTGATGCGGAGTCCCAGCTGCTCAGACGGCAGAAGACTGAGCAATGGAAACGCTGAGGAGGAAACCTCAGGAAGGCAGCCTGCTGCACGATGTTTCTCTCTTAGACTCCAGACTGAAGAACAGAAGGGGAGCCCTCCGGTCGGCCCGCCGTGCCTGTGGATGTTCTCCCCATCTGGATCTCAGTCATGAGGAGGCCCTTTCCCACCCCTCCTTCTGGCCTGGCTCTTCCAGACAAGCCACCCTGCCAGCAGAGGAGAGGGTGAGTCTTCCTCTCTTTGGGTTCATCCAGGACCAGCATTCTGGGGTGGACCTCAGGCAAAAGCCTCCAGCACCTGCTCTGCACTGCACTGACCCCCTCTTCCAAGGGCCAGCAGGGAGAGGTGCCCGGAGCTGGGTGGGCACCAAGACACACCGGGGGCTAAGTCTTGTTGGGATGGGGGCAGGAGAGGCCCAAGGAGATCCAGCTTCGGTCTCCCTCAGCTGGAAATGAACACTTCCAGCTGCCTACATTTTTCATTCGGTTGAAGTCAAGGTGCTACCAAATGCTCCTTGGAACTCTGGCCTGGGTGCTTACCTTTCCTCTTGGTGAGCTTTCCCCCCTGCACGCACATATTCTCAATGTACAATAAGCATGTCACACAAGAAGAAGAGCCGAAGGAATTGAGTGTTGGAGGCAATGAGAAATTTGCTTCTGCATAGACCACGTAACGCACTTCGCATCTGCTGCCCTTCACATCCTGCCTATAGTGGAGAGAGGCTATTGCAAATTCTGAGGCATTTAGGGTTTGGCTTAAGGGCATGTCTCTCCAGTCATGGGGTGGGTTCTGGGGAGAGATCCCAGTCTCTCTGATATTAGCACACCCCAGTGAGACTTTCTGGCCAGTCAACAGTTCCCCAAAAGTCCCATGTCTGGCTCTATTTTGTGGGAAGGAAGAGAACAGCAGGGAGACGAAGCACACGCAGGGTTTGCAGACAAGCCAACTTCCAGGCCAGCTTTTCAGAAAGCATTAAGAGGACATTAAAAAAGAAAAAAAACACTATCCAGTCCAGTTAAATTCCCACTGATGATGTCCACAAACAATTAAAGGCGATTAGAGACAAGCAGAAAGTGGTAAGCGTTGGGGCCAGGGGGAGGAGGGGGAGGAGGAGGAGGACACGAGAAGGGCTGTTCAATGGCCCAATTCAATTTTCCCTCCGCAAAATGCAATTAAGGGCAATGAACGATCCAGTTGCCAGGAGGGTCTGTCAATAAATGGGAAGAGCCGAGGGCCGCCCTGCTTTCTGTTGCAAGAATGCCAGGCTCTGGGAGGAGGCCGAAGGGAGCCGCCTGCCCTGCACTCAGGCTCCGTGAAGCGGCATCAATGTATTTCACCCTGCTCGCCGTCTTCCTGGTCATCTTGGTGGTTGCCCTCCAAGGCACTGAGCCAAGGGAGGACTTCCCGTATCGAGTGCCCCTGGACCCTCAAGGCCTCCTGGAGCTATCCTGGAACGTCAGCTATCGTCTGGAAGAGGTGCATTTCCAGATCGTGGCCAAGGAGCTGAGATACGGGTTTCTCTTTGGCATGTCGGAGCGAGGAGGCTTTCAGGAGGCAGATCTAGCTGTCCTGTGGAGTGACGGGCTCCAGTTCTATTTCGCGGTATGTGAGCAAATGAGCCGGCCCCTCTGCGGAGCGCAAACCCAGGACCTCTTCCTGCATTAGGGCCTCCATCTATCCTGACATGAAATAGCCTTATGGGACCACGTAGAGTTTCAAAGAAGTGGGGAGCATTGCTCCAGGGTTACTTCCTTCATTGGTCATTGAGAGCACCTGGGGTGGGAACCAGGCTGGCCACCCGGAAACAGACTCTGGGAAGTCCTCCTGTGTTTTAAGACGTGAGCGAAGGAATAGTCCACGTTTGTTAGGGATGATCTTAAGACCACGCTGAATGGCCTTGAGGTTAATATTCATCATGGTTTTATTCTTGGTTTAACTCATTGTTACTTATGTCAACTGCAGTTGAAACCAGATTCTTGGGTTTTATCTTTTAGCATGAGTTTGGCAGTTTTGAATTTAGTCATCTCGCACTAATTGGTCCCTTTGCCTCTTATTCTATCAAGATCATTTTTGTTACACTGAGGAGAGCTACACCACAGGCCACCCAAGCCTGGGGAAAGCCCCTTAGGAGGCCGATGCTGACAAGGAAAAGGTCCGTGTGGGTGTGGCCCGCCCCAGAGCCAAAGAAAGACCAGGCCAGGCCACCCCCAGTGCTAGTGGCTCTGCTTAGCTATTCATTTGGGCATTGCCTTGAACTGGCATGAAATATGTTCCATGTGTGCACAACATACAGAGACGCCCCCAAAGACATATTTCTCTCGCTTATTTTGTTTCCTATTGTGAAACAAAATCCACAAAGAGGTAATGAGGTGCTTCCAAGCTAAGTACAGTGGGTGGAACTTGCTTGCTGGAAGCAACACCCAGGGCCAGATTTAGGCACAAGCGAAACAGGTGACGGCTTAGGGCCTCACAAAATTTCAGAACATCAGTTTTCTGATTTTGCAGATGAGTTCACCACTCTTCAGATTCTTCTATAAATGTTAAGTCGGCTGGCCCTGAGGCAAACACATGTTTTCCCGTTTTTTGTGGCAATCCAAGGTCCTGTTTTGGTACACACCTTAGAGAGACCTTCAGGGGTCTGCAAGCTTTATATAGCTGCCTCGCCAAGTCTAAGTCCGGCACCGGACCCCTTACCTGGACCGCAGTGTGCCCTTGGTCTCTGTCCTCTGAAATGCGACATGTTGGTTGTTGTTTCATCTGCAGGATGCCTGGAGCGATCAAGACGCACAGCTGCACATGGATCCCCAGCAGAACTACAAGCTCCTGGGGGCGCGAAGAACGGCCGGAGGTCTCTCCCTCCTCTTTAAGAGGCCTTTTGTCACCTGTGACCCAAAGGATTATCTTATCGAGGTAGAACCTTTGGCCACCTTGCTGCTTCATAAACAGTTTTGAGAAAGAGCTGCCCCACATCCGGGGGTTAGAATAATGCAGGGAGGCAGAATTTCCCAAAAATGCTTTGTTCTGCAACATCCAATTTTATATTTTCTAATGGAAATGAAAACATCAAGTTTGAATTACTGAACATTATTTTTTAAATCTCCCTTTTCCTAATTTTTTAAAAAAGTAATTCCTTGGTTTTCCCAGAACAGTTTAGGAGGGTAACTCTTGCCTGTTGACCTTCCAGGCTGTTGACCATTGACGTCCATTTAACAAGGCTCACAGCAGCCCAAAGCAGCCCAAATCTCAGTACTGGGAAGGGAGAGGAGAGGAGAGGAGAGGAGAGGAGAGGAGAGGAGAGGAGAGGAGAGGAGAGGAGAGGAGAGGAGAGGGAGGGGAGGGGAGGGGAGGGGAGAAGGAAAAAACACAGAGAGAAATAATGCTGCAATGCCAAATTTTGTGGCATCGTTCACACAAAAATGCTCAAATATTTTAGAGAGGGCCTGTCACAAGTCTCTCTCCTCACAATGCTGTTGGGGCGTGGAGGGGGGACAGTGTTTCTTAGTAGTGCCCCCCACTTTATGGAACACTCCCCCCAAGGTATGGATAGCCCCAACTCTGTAGCTATTTCACAAATACAGGTACTCCCTGTTTAGTGACCACAGTTGGGACCAGCAACTTGGTTGTTAAACAAAGCAGTCACTAAGTGAAACCAGAACTGTGCTTATGATCTTACTTCAGCTTTTCTTTGCCTTACAGACCTGCGAAGGTTGTAAATGCAAGGACTGGTTACAAAGTTACTGTTTCATCACCATCATAACTGCAAACAGTTGCTAAATGAGTCAGTTGCTTAACAAGGACTATCTGTAGGGCAAAACAGCATCATTAGAAGTTAAGTGAATGGTGCCTTTGATGTACTGGGATTTGTGGTTGATATGTTTTTAGTGTGGGGGGGATTTTGTTGTACCCCTCTTAGAGTCCATTAGGATTGGGGTAAGCTATAAATATTGTAAAAACAACAAACGTCAATCAATCAATCAATCAAATAAATAAATAAATAAATAAATATGAAGCTTAATCTGAATCAGCCCACATTATACCATCAATAAACCAAAAAGGCTAAGTTCCCAAAACAGTTTAAACCTAAAAACATCCCCAGTGTTAACACCAAGCAAGGTAAGTTGTGCAAATGGGTCTCATAGTCAGCTGTCTTAACATTTATAGAAAAATCTAAACAGTAATGCTGCTAAATTTTTTTAAAATTATATTCTTTAAATTTAAAAACGTTGAAAGTTTATAATTTAAGTTGTAATTTCCATGTGCTCATTTGGGTTCAGCATTTTTTAATTTCAGTTAAGACCAAACAGTTGCCTTTGACTGGGCCCAAATTTAAGGAACTTTTATGGCAAACATACAATTAGAACAGTAATTGAAATCCATTGTTTATGAGATTCATCCTTATGAGCTCTGTAGTAAAAAACAGACTGATGGCTGTCCTTTGTAATTTGATTGTGCTGTGGCTTAATTGGCAGTTACTATGTTACATTCCATGTTTTATGATGTAGCCTTAAGGTGATTAGACTGCAACTGGAATTCTTTTTAGTGTTGTGCTGATTTCCATGATGGTGCTTGTTACACAGAATGCTATCACAGGACTTTGGTTAAATTAGCCTTTCAGTCGTTGGGGTCGGATTATCCTTCCAACCCAAGGAAGCATTCTTCAGACCCCACACACATATTGGCACTCCTTTCTTTCTGAGCTTCCTCCAGTCAGCAACCAAGAGCACCATGACTGACCTAAACCAGGGCACCCAGTCTTTTACTTGGCAGCATAAACAGGGCGGCTCACTGATAAAGTGCTTGGTGACTTCAATTCCAGGATGGAACTGTGCATCTTATTTATGGCATTTTGGAGAAGCCAACTCCATCCCTTCAAGCCATCAATGTTTCTGCTCTCCTCCGGAAGGGACTGCAGTGGGTGCAACTACTGAAACCTAAGATCAGGGTTCCCCAACTGCCTGGGGATCTGAAGACCATGGAGATCCGAGTCCCTGATGTGACCATACCCCACAAGGAGACCACATACTGGTGCTACATGACTGAACTTCCAGATGGCTTTGAAAAGCATCATATTATCATGGTGAGTAGAAGGACTGTTCCCCGCCCCCCTGTCCCCAAACCTACCCCCTTAGGGAAGTCAGGAATCTCCTCTTTGCTGCATAAATCATAGGCCTCTGTTCTGTCCTCTTCAGCTACACCCAGTTGATCTCAACTCTGCCCAAAGTCCCCATGATTCTGCCTTGGCTGGTTCCATTCCTGCTTCATCAGTGTCTTCACAGGAGGCTACTTTTATCTTTTTTTTTTCAAGTCATTTTATTAAAGATTATAATTACAATAGTAAAAACTAATACAAACTAAAAGAAAGATAGAAAAATAGAAAGTAAAAAGTGCAAAGGGGAAAAAAAAAAGAAAACGTATAAGGTATAGAAAGAAAAAAGAAAAGTAAGAATATTGTAAAGAAAAAGAAAAGAAATATATAAAGAAGTGACTTCCAACCTTCATCTCAACAAGTATTAACAATTTTAATAACTTTTCACCTCCTCTTACATTACAACAAATGATCTCTTCCTCCCATATTCCATCTCTTATCTATAAACAAATCCATAAAGCATCGCCATTCCAGTCCTGGTGTCAGCAAAAGTCCATTAAGGGTTATCAGAAATAACAACATATTGATTTTTAACCTTGATCAAATAAATCAACTTTACTTCCTTTTACTTGTAACAACCTTAACCTTTAGTCCATTCAAATAATGTCGTAGAACTTGATTTCTTTTCATTTCTTCTTTGTCCCTTCTCACGAGATTCTTCAAAGCTTTAACAAATCTCTTTTGTAAGTCCAATATAGAAAAATTATCCAGGTCACTCTCTTGGTTTATTGTTTGTATATCCCCTTTAATTATTAAAACATCAGCCAGTTTCTTTTGTATGTCCAGGGTAACATCTCTTTCCATGTCATTTTGTAGCCTGGCATTTGTAAATCCACTTTCAACTCATCCTCTGTCTTGTCAGATAAAACATGTTCCATAACATCTTTTAGACACAGTCTATCCATAGAGACATATATCGCTGTTGACATTGTTAATATTAACTTCTGACTCTGTTTTTCAAAAGTATCCTTCATTATTTCCAGTGTTAGAATATTTTGCGCCATTCTGTAACTGTTAGTCAAGTGTATGTGTTCTTCTCCTTTAATTGAAATCTTTAGTTCCCTCTAGTGTCCAATTTTTAAAATCTTATCTTATTATGTTTTTTTTAAATTAAAACAAAGCATTTTCCCACAGGAAGGATTCTTTATAACTAACTCCAAAATCTTATTTCAAATTTATCTGAACCCTTAGTACATTTGTAGCATTCTAAAATCAAAGTTTTAATCAACCTTTTG
The DNA here is from genome assembly GCF_059951505.1 of Python bivittatus. Taxonomy (NCBI): domain Eukaryota; kingdom Metazoa; phylum Chordata; class Lepidosauria; order Squamata; family Pythonidae; genus Python; species Python bivittatus. The sequence continues at coordinate 11,598,594 of NW_028277076.1, read as the reverse complement.
CTGTTTATTTAGAAAAAAAAAAAATAAGTTCTTAAGCTTGTAACTTTCTTCCGTTAAGGACTGGAGGTAAACTCACTTGGTGCTTTCAAATTTGTCCATCCAAAGGTTTCTAATAACTGAAAAGTAGTTAACGAGCAATTTCCAAAAATGATTAGAAAAGGAAGTATGCAAACTCAGTGTCCTTTTAAAGGTGCCAAGCGCAGTTTGAGCAAGATGACTATTCCCTCATCTCCCAGAGCACTAAACCCGCCAGAGACCACTGTCTTGCGGTCTCCTCACAAGGAGCAGCTGTCTGGAGCACTTGGGGGCAATCTCAAGTGCTCTCCTTGTCTGTAGAGGAATTATCGAAGAGCTGGTCTCCTCCCTGGCTCTTTGTTCTTCACTGCGGTTGTCAGCTCTGCTTTTCAAGGAGGCGTCTTCAGTGCGCCATTCTTCCACAGAAGGCTACTTTTATCCTGGTCTCCAGTCTCTTCAGGCCTCGTTTCCTATTCTCTCTATATGCTTTGCCCCAGGTAGCCTCCTCACTGCCCACAGGGACAGTGCCCACCATGGCTTTTGCGGCAAGGGCCTCTTTGGCATTTCTGCACTATCATTACCTCAGGCTTGGCACTGAGGCCTGGGGCGCAACTCACCCCTTCATTCTGAGGGCAGCTCCATCCAGCTGTTCTTCAGCCTCAGAGCTGTAATTTTATTTTTCCCTTGCCTTTTAAATTCAGGCTTAAATGACAAGCCTGCAGCCCTTCCTCAAGCTCTTGCTGTGCTTTCTTGTTTCTTGTCTGGGTAAGAGGGGCAGATTAGTCAGTGTTCATTTCACATTTTCCAGTCTTAACATTGCAGCATCCCACTTCTGCATCAGTTTATAACACATATACAAATCAAGTGGCACAAAAACATCATACCTGTTTCTGTACATTTCTCCTAAAATATGTTCTTATTCAATTTTGTTTAAAATATGTTCATTTTCATGAACATATAATGCATGTTGGATAATATTTCTCTAATATTGTGCTATTTCTATATGCACAACTGGAAAACTGCACTGAAAAAGTTAGAAAAGTATAGCCATTTTTTCAGTATGTTCAGAAGATAGAAACTCACATTAAATGTGGAGTTCACTGCAAACTGACTTTGTGTTGGGGATGAGAGGAATATTGTCTTCAATGAAGCCACTAATATTTATAATATTTTTCTCACTGTTTCTTCTCTTGGTCCCATTTCAGATTGAAGGTTATGCTATTTCGTTACTTAACAATTTCACTTGAGCTCTTAAAGTAGCAGAATTGGGTATCCTGAGCCCTCCTGACAGTCTGCCTCAACCAGCTCTGTCCACCATGGGGAATAAAAGGAAGGGTGTCCCTTTATTGGATAGTCACTGGCCTCCCAAGTCTCTTGAAATAAAAGCATTTCAAATGTAGTGAAAAAACTCACAAAACCAGGGTCTCTGGATCTGGGACATCACTCTGCAATGTTCCAGGACAGGAACCTCAGCAGGGTCCTCGAGCCACTGCCAGAGAAATGGCTCCCTGCAGATGCTGATGGGGCAGGGGGTTAAGGTCAGCAGCAGACACCTGCAAGCATCATAAGGAGCTGGGCAGGTTTGTGGGGGTTCATCGTTGCTGGCTTCAGTTGATCCGAAGGCTGCCGGGCTCCAGAATGACTCTGGGCAGCTTACAACTTAAAACAGAAAAGCAGTAACAATGGAATGAGGCACCTGGGCAACACCGATAGGGCTCTACAACCTCCCTACCCGAGTGTTTGCACACTGTTTGCACTAAAAAAAAGCAACAACAACAAAGAGAAAGAAAGAAAGAAAGAAAGAAAGAAAGAAAGAAAGAAAGAAAGAAAGAAAGAAAGAAAGAAAGAAAGAAAACAAATGCACCTGAGTCAAAATCCTTTTCTCTGGTTTGATTGCTTAGGTTTGTAGAAAATCCTTACAATATTGATAAAACCCTTATAATATTCCACCGTTCACAGTGTAAGGTTTACCTCGTTCGTCCCAGAGAAACTCTTGTGACACGTGTTCAGGAAAGAAGTTTACTCAAGTGTAACATAAGTAAGTACAGACAAAGCCAGGATTCGCTTGGCACATCTTACAATGTATTTTATAGCTTCCCCGTTCCCGCGTTTTGCCCTGTTGCTTAGTTACAGATTACCCGCAGTAATCCCCCCTCAACCAAATGGCAGATTCAGTCCGTGCTTTTGTCTTTCTGATTGCCGTCTATGGGTTGTGCTGTTGTTGCCTTTGCTGGGTTTTCCTGTTTGCGCACAAAGCCGGGAGTTCTCGATTGCTTCGCTTCTGAGCCTCTGCGCGTTCCTTTGTCTCCAGTGCTCGAGGGAAGCCGGCGCTGATACAAAGTATCCGCTTGCGGTTTGAGTTAAGCGCCGCCACCTGCCGGTAATCAGTTCATGGTTCCACTTCCCCTTTTCCTCTGCTTGTGCCTGGGCGGCGAAATTGACTTAGGCGATGCTGAGCGGTGCCTTCGCCGTATCGGGCCGTGCCGGCTGAATCTGACACACAGAACCGAGGATCCGCTTAGAGCAGGAACCCACTCACCCACCCCCAAAGGCGAAAATCTCTGGGAGGCGACCCTGCCCTTCTTCCACCACTGCACGGCGTGGACGACCCGAACCCGGAGAAACGGCTGCTAATGGCAGCCCATTGGTGCTTGCCTGCTCTTGGCGTCAGTTAAGGACAGGCCCGTCCCGCTCGCACTCCCACCAGTTTGACTGCCTCGCTCCCTTTCGCCTGCATGCAGTCAGGCCGTGGACGGAAAGATGGGAAGGGGTGCCTTGCCTTTGCCTTTCTGACGCCTTGCAGCCTCGTGCATCGTCCTTGCAGCAGTGAGACCATATTCAAGGCTGGCAGGACCTGTACACAATCCAGCAGGAGAGTCAAAGCTGACATGGGAAGGTCCATCAGACAGGAGGGCGCTTTCGGCAAACATCCCGAGTTGTCAGCAGTACAGAGGGATTAGACAAACCCAGACCCCTCGTGCTTGCAAGGAAGGGAGGGGCAAGCGGACCCTTGGCTGATTTCAAAGCCCCTCCTGCCCACAGAACCGTCCTTGAAAAGGAGCACATGCAAGGCATGGATTTATAAGTAAGGGGTTGGTGGAAAAAGAGCCCCCCCCCCAGAGCATGGGGTCATGGAGTTCCTTGTTCTGGGTGTACAAGCAATCAGCTCATTTTACCCCTGCCCACTCCCTGTCACAGCTTTGTGGCTGACGTACGCGGACAGGTGCCAGGTCAGCCTCAAAGGACACTGGCCTCTCAAGCCCCACTGCCTGCTTGCTCTCCTCATTGAGCAGAAGTGATGCCCATGGAAAGACCAGGAGGATCCTGTCCTGCTTAGACTGGTTTCTTCAGTGCTGGCACTGATGCTCTCACTGGGCCACAGGGAGCATACAGTGGGGCAGAAAAGTATTTAGTCAGCCACCAATTGTGCAGGTTCTCCCACTTAAAAAGATGGGAGAGGCCTGTAATTTTCATCATAGGTATACCTCAACTATGAGAAACAAAATGGGGGGAAAAATCCAGAAAATCACATTGTCTGATTTTTAAAGAATTTATTTGCAAATCATGGTGGAAAATAAGTATTTGGTCAATATCAAAAGTTCATCTCAATACTTTGTTATATATCCTTTGTTGGCAATGACAGAGGTCAAACGTTTTCTGTAAGTCTTCACAAGGTTTTCACACACTGTTGCTGGTATTTTGGCCCATTCCTCCATGCAGACCTCCTCTAGAGCAGTGATGTTTTGGGGCTGTCGCTGGGCAACACAGACTTTCAACTCCCTCCGAAGGTTTTCCATGGGGTTGAGATCTGGAGACTGGCTAGGCCACCCCAGGACCTTGAAATGCTTCTTACGAAGCCACTCCTTCGTTGCCCGGGTGATGTGTTTGGGATCATTGTCATGCTGAAAGACCCAGCCACGTTTCATCTTCAATGCCCTTGCTGATGGAAGGAGGTGTTCACTCAAAATCTCACGATACATGGCCCCATTCATTCTTTCCTTTACCAGTCGTCCTGGTCCCTTTGCAGAAAAACAGCCCCAAAGCATGATGTTTCCACCCCCATGCTTCACAGTAGGTATGGTGTTCTTTGGATGCAACTCAGCATTCTCTCTCCTCCAAACACAACAACTTGAGTTTAGACCAAAACATTCTACTTTGGTTTCATCTGACCATATGACATTCTCCCAATCCTCTTCTGGATCATCCAAATGCTCTCTAGCAAACTTCAGACGGGCCCGGACATGTACTGGCTTAAGCAGGGGGACACATCTGGCACTGCAGGATTTGAGTCCCTGGGGGCGTAGTGTGTTACTGATGGTAGCCTTTGTTACTTTGGTCCCAGCTCTCTGCAGGTCATTCACTAGTGTGGTTCTGGGATTTTTGCTCACCATTCTTGTGATCATTTTGACCTCTCTGCGTGGAGCCCCAGATCGAAGGAGATTATCAGTGGTCTTCTATGTCTTCCATTTTCTAATTATTGCTCCCACAGTTGATTTCTTCACACCAAGCTGCTTGCCTATTGCAGATTCAGTCTTCCCAGCCTGGTGCAGGTCTACAATTTTGTTTCTGGTGTCCTTCGACAGCTCTTTGGTCTTGGCCATAGTGGAGTTTGGAGTGTGACTGTTTGAGGTTGTGGACAGGTGTCTTTTATACTGATAACAAGGTCAAACAGGTGCCATTACTACAGGTAACGAGTGGAGGACAGAGGAGCCTCTTAAAGAAGTAGTTACAGGTCTGTGAAAGCCAGACATCTTGCTTGTTTGTAGGTGACCAAATACTTATTTTCCACCATGACTTGCAAATAAATTCTTTAAAAATCAGACAATGTGATTTTCTGGATTTTTTCCCCCATTTTGTCTCTCATAGTTGAGGTATACCTATGATGAAAATTACAGGCCTCTCTCATCTTTTTAAGTGGGAGAACTTGCACAATTGGTGGCTGACTAAATACTTTTTTGCCCCACTGTATAAGCTGTTCAAGGCCTGCCTTGGCTACGAAATAATGAGGCCAACTCATTTTAGGACCTCTCTCTGAGCAGGTGGGCAGCCTGTCGTCTTGGGTGGACGCCAGCCCCCTTCGTCTTCAACGGCATGGCACAGTTTGCTGCTTCCTTAAATTAATGCATTGACCTTGCTTTGCCCTGGTCTCTCCCATCTTTAAACCTAGGCTGCCTGCTTCTTCAACCCAGGTCTCAACATTCCCCATCCAGACTGGGCCTGGCCTTTAACCAGGGACAGGCCGTTCACCCCGCTTGGCCAGAGAGAACCTTTCTTGGGACCTTCTCAGTGTAGTGATCCTGCCCAGCTCATCCCCACCTGCCACAGACAGAAGGGCAGCGCTTGCCCAGGCTTCAGATGCCAGTTTGGAAATGGCTACTTCCGAAGGCTGAACATTTCTTCTTTTTTACCATTGATTCCCCCCTAGCAACAGCCTACAAGTGGGAGAAGATGGGCTGGGGCTGAGGGGGGGAGGCTGAAAGAACAGTTTGACAGGCTTTTGCCTTGTCTCCAACTGCTCTTGCTGGCTGGTGAAGCGCGGGCTGTCTTTCGGAGCAGGGCCACATGCCACAGAGTAGCCGAAGCTGGGCTGTGAGACCAATTCTGGCTGAGTTCACCCTCCCTAGGGAGGCCCACTTAGCTCCCAGGCTCCATTCATTAGAAAAGTTGCATCTCATTCACCAGGCTTTTAATTGTTAGCTGATTTTCAAATTTGTTGGCCTTAAATCTAATTTTAGAAATGAGCCTGTCCCTATAGCTCTGGACATCCACTCCCACATCACACTTGATGCTGAAGATTCCTTTATTCCAAATATCCAGACCAGAAGAGCTCTGAAGCAGTACTTAGCATTCAGTGCCCGTCTTTCCTTCTAGAGGATGATCAACAGCTACTTCAGCAGAATGCATAGAAGACGCTTGGGCCCTCATGGATCGAAGAAGCCTAAGAGCTGCTATTAAGGGGAGGTAGCAGTGTGTAGACTTGATAGGACGTCATGGGAGATGTGTTGTATTTCAGGTGCCCATATGAAAGATGTGATGGAGAGGTTACCAAAATTATTCAAACCCATCAACATTTATCCTTTCCTTTTGATCCATGTGAGGATGAATGACATGGCCAAAAGATAAAGAATTTCTGCAGGGCCTTGGGCAGCAAGGGGAAGGAACTGGGTTCCCAGGTACTCTTTTTCATCCATCCTTCCAGTTGAGGGCCACGGCACAAGAAGAGAAAACAGATTCATGGAACTGAGTTCTTACAGTCATTGGTGACAGTAACCCATGCCCCAAAACTGCTCAGCTGGACACCCTTGATGTTGAGCTGCCTATGGAGGTGACCCAGAAGCTAACGCAGCAGCTGGACCCCTGACAGGACATCTCCCACAGGCTAGGATAGCACCTTAGTTGAAATCACTGCATTGGTTGCCAGTCAGCTTCTGGGCCCCAGTCAAACTGCTGGTTATTACTATTAAAGCCCTCGATAGTGCCATTCTGGGACACCCTTGCCAGAACTGAACCTGGTCATTAGGAGAGAGCCAGCTGTAGGCCTCCTCCCTGTCAAGGCACATAAGCATGGGTCAGGTATGAGGCCTTCTCAGTGGCAGCCCCCATATTATGGAATATGCTTCCCCTGGATCTACAGACAACCTCAACCTGGCTGGCATTTCATAAACAAACTAACATAGTTTTATCCCAGTTATGTTTGGCCTTCAGTTTAGTTTTAAGAGTATATATGATGTTTCTTGGGTTTTAATTATAGGATGTTAAAGGATTACATTGAGCTTTTATTTTTGCATTTGTCCTTTGCCCCTCACTTGGTTACACCCCACTTAGAGTCCATTGGGATTGGACTGGGTTATAAAGATGCTTAAATAACTAAATAAACTTTTAATACATAAATAAATAATGCCACCGCTCCCCTTTTGGGTGGCTTCTTCCTTCATGAATTTCATCCTCCTGGGTTTCAGCAGTGTCCACTGAGTCACATGTGCCCTCCTGCGTTCAGAAGTCTAGTTCTTCCCAGTGGTCCTCTGTGCAGGTCTCTGGGGACCACCACCCCTGGCTCACATAACTTGGCTCATTTCTACCTGCATTTGTGTGCTCTTTGCTGGGTGTCTCTGTATCCTGCACACCCTCCCAGTCCTGTTCCTAGGACTTGGGGTCTCACTGTTTCCTGAGCTCTTTTCTTCCTCCCCCACAGATTCGGGTTCAAGTCCTCCAAATGAAGTTGGCAAGGGACCTTCAAACAGATTCTTCCTGAATCCAGGCCATTTCTTGCCAGGAGTCACAGCAACACGTCCGTTATCAAGGAATGCAGACTGTTCCCATTGACCCCATCCATACAGCCAGTATCCCATTCAGTCAAGATTGTAAGGTCCAAAAAATACTGTTTTTCCAGGCTTCAGGAAAGATACCTTCCACCCGTTAGGTAAATGGGAGCTTTGCAATCCATTTCAAATTAGTGAACTTCTCCCTTTGTTTAATTAAATTATTTGATCCATCAGAGTAAATCATCATCATCAACATAGTTTTTAGCCTTGGCTCCAAAATTCTTCTTGGTTGTGCAAAGGAAGGAAAAGCTCATCTCTGGCTCGTCTGTCTATTCCTTCTGCCTCTCATGACCAGCAAGAGAAAAGGTGCGAGGAGACCTTCTGCCTGTCCAGATGAGGGGTCTCTCCCATGGTGGGAGCTCAAGGCGTTGTCCTACCAGGTCTGGGTTAAGGAGCCATGTGGGGTTTTTTGTTTGCTCATTTGTTTGTTTGGGCATAGCACTTTATGGGAACACAGGGATTCACTAGGGTTTAGTGCTAAGGATGTTCTGCGAATCCAGGCAGTATGTTGTGTGAACTCAGGAAATAGGGATACTTCAGTCAACCGTGGTACAGATAACAAGTTACACGTTACATCAGCACATTTCTTAATATGTAGCTGCAGAGAGGGGGTTCAGATTGCAAGTTTCCTCATCACAATCAGTGGAATGCCTTTTTCCATTCTTGTGAATTTTCAGAGCAAAAGAGAAACCCAGGGGCTTCCATTCAACATGATTCAGTTTGAGAACAAGGAGAAACTTGGTTTGCAGAGGACTTCCAGTGTGGCCTCACAGCTGTTGGAGGGGATTTATAACCATCACAAACTGTCCGCCTTTAAAAAAATGAAATGGAGAATTTGCTTGTCCCGCAAATAGCAAAGCCCGACCCACAGGGACCTTGCTGGACCATTCGAGGTATCACTGCCTATCTCTTTTCTTCCGTAGTATGAACCGGTGATCACGGGAGGCAATGAAGCACTGGTCCATCACATGGAGGTCTTCCAGTGCGTCGCCGAGTTCCAGGCCTTCCCTCATTATAGCGGCCCATGTGATTCCAAGATGAAGCCGCAGCGCTTGAATTATTGCCGACACGTCTTGGCTGCCTGGGCGATGGGTGCGCAGGTGAGCCTCACTTCCGCTCCATCTTGTGCTTGACTCTCTTGAGGCTGGTGTTGCCAAAAGGTCAGGCAGGAACCTTGACCAAGAGCTGTGGGGGGCAGGCTGGAGAAGAGGCCTGGGGCTGGAAAGCCTTCCTGCTCTTCCGGCCTCAGACGATGCTTTCCAGAGGGTGCTGGAAAAGGACTACATTATCCATCCTGGCCTCCAGCAGCATTTTGGGTTGAGAGGACATGACCTGACTCTCTCACCAAGGAGTCCCCAGGACTGCTCGCCCCTTTGCCTCTGGAAAATTGTTTTGCTTGCTCACTTGTTCTAGTTGGGGTTCTGTGGGGGTTGGTGTTTAGGGCAATGGAAAGCTGCCCAAAGCAATGGCAGAATCCTATTTCGAAAGGTTCTGGCAATCAGGGCAGGAGGCTTATCCAATGGGGCCATTGGGTTCCTATTCCAAAATGCCCTCTTCTGGGCTCCAGGGCCTCCCTGGTGGGCTGGAACTGCTTGCTGATCAGAGCTCCCCTGTGCTGTGATAGTCTATGGTGTCTTGGAGCATCTGAGCAAGATGGCGAACCAGCAGCTCTGGGGTCACGAAGACCTACCAGTAGTCCTTGAAAGTGTTCTTGCCTCCAATCAAAAAGGAGTAGCTCTTGAATCGTGAAAGGGTCCATGAAATAGATCAAAACTGCTACAGGTTAAAAACCATTCCATCCTTTGCTAAAAGCCTGGCTAGAAGTATCAGGTGCCTTTCTGTCTGAAGGGAATGTGTTCCCAGAGAAAGACTGGGCCTGAGCTGCTGACAGAAGTCCAGCTCCACCAGGGATCACAAAGATGCTTTCCTCTCTCTTCCTCCCAGGCCTTTTACTACCCTGAAGATGCAGGGCTAGCCTTTGGAGGTCCCGGCTCCTCCAAATATTTGCGCCTGGAAGTTCACTACCATAATCCCCTGGAGCTTCAAGGTGAGCAAGACCTGTCTGGGTGCCTGTTTGTGGCAGAACTGGCTGCAGTTTGACCATGAGGCTTTTGTACCAGTAGAAAATGGGGGTCAGAGGGAGAATGGAGGGAAGAGAAGAGAGGGAGAAGGAGGTACCAATAGAAGAGAATATCTGTAGCTCAGGGTTGAATTGTAGAGTCCTTGGGGTTCTCTGAGCTTGGTTGTTTTCTTGCAGACATTTCATTACCTGACTAGGTAGCGTCAGCAGTGCTAGAAGGGAGTGAGGTTTGCTCTGTTTATATACAGTAGCTTGCTCTGTCAGTGTGGAGGGGGTATTGTTGTTGTTTTTCTTGGTAGTTCCTAGGTTAGGCTGTTGTTTACTGCCTAACCTAGGAACTACCTGTCTGAGTTGGTAGTTCCTTGATTAGGGTATTGTTTACTGCTTGATTGTTTGCCTGGTGTTAATCCTGGTGTTAGTCCCTGCTTATCTGGGTGTTGATTGCTGGCAAGGAGGTGTTCTGGTCTTTTTGTTTCCTTTCTATTGTCTCTTTTGAATAGTGTGTAGATGTTGTTTTTCTCTATGTGCCTATTGGCAGCTCATTTGTCTGAATCCCAAGCTTCCAGGAATTCCCTAGTGTTTTTGGATTTAGCTTGCTCTAGGATGCCCACAGTTTCCCAGTTGAAACTATGGTTAAGTCTGTCCATGTGTTGTGAGATTAAGGAGTTTTCATCATGTCTTCTGACTGCTAGTTGGTGTTCATGGATGCACTCTGCTATTCTGCCTGTTGTCCTACATAGCGGCTGTTACAGTCCTTACACTGTATGTTGTAGATGACTCCTGGTTTTTCTTCTTGGGCTGCTAGGTCTTTTGGTTTACTTAAGATGTGTTGGAGAGCTTTAGTTGATAACCAAAAGACCCAGTAGCCCAAGAAGGAAGAACAGGAGTCATCTGCAACATACATGTGTACAGAAGGAGGTCTCAGAGAGGAACACAAGAGGGCTTTCTTCAGGAGTGGCCTTGACAAGGAGGAACAAGGCAGCCTTCTCACAATTTATTTTATGGGCTTCCTCTTCCTTTGCCAAGGCTCCTGGGCCTCCCGCATGCCTGCATTTGGCCAGGTCACTCCTTTCATGAGGCCAGGATCACCACTCTCCTGCCAGGATAGTGGCCACCTCCCCCAAACCGAATGAAAGGAGAATCTAGCCACCTTGCAGGTGAGAAAGGGCCATGCCAGGCACTTTGCAGATGAACCTGGACTCCCAGGGGGCCACTGCGCACCCCTCCACCCCGAGAAAGCTCCCCCCATCCCTGTCGCCCTTTGGTAGCCTGGGAAGGAGGCCCCCCCTGAACTCACTCAGATGGCACCCTCCCCACTTGCGCTGTATTTTGACAGCTGGCAGGTTTAAAAAAAGAAGCACGGAGGGGCTGTGCTTATATAAACGCGGAGCTGCCTGTTCCTTGGCTCTCTGAGGGTAATTTTAGAAAAGTGCAGCATCTGTGCTGTGCTTCAGTCGTATTTCACGCCGAGGGCTGGGATGCAACCCAGCTCTAGGGAAAGGGGGCTTCTGAGTCCTTTCTTTCTGCCAATAAGGTCCCCTGTTATCCTTAGACTTTGGACGTGCCTCAGCCAAAGCGCAAGCCCACTCATGGGGTAACCAGGAGCCGGGCTTTAGGAAGAAGGAACCAGCCAGGAGCCCGTCTCTGGCAGCAGCCCCAGGGCCTCCTGAGAAGCAGTGGTGGTGCTCTGAGGGCCACCAGCAAAGTGGCCAGGGGAATGTGACAGCTGCCTCTTTCTTCCCAGCCCCACAGCCAAGGCTTGCTGGCCTGGCCGCAGCAGTATTCTCCATCCTGTGCTATGGGGTCTCCCCACAGCTGGCTGCTCCTGAGGCCAGTAGCAAGAGAGCCCCCAGCTGATTCCTGGCCCCCAGCTCATGGGCAGCTTCATAGGATCACAGCGGGAAGGCACCCAGAGCCCGAACAACTGCCAGGGCTGGATTTGCTGAAGCATTGCGGACAATCATCTGTCCAGCCTCTGTGTGAAGCCAGAGGCAACATATCACAAGGCAGTTGATTCCACTGGTCAACGGCACTTACCCGAATCGGGTTCGCCCACTGAGTCTGGTCCTGCCCTCGGGAGCGAGAGGGAATCAGTCCACCCCGCCTTCCATGTGACACCCCTTCAGATACCTGAGGCCTGCGGTTCCATTTCCCTTGTAGTTTCTTCTGCAGATCCCTGTGGGACTTGGTTTCCCATCTCCTCACTGTCTAGGTCTCCCTCCTCTGTGCTGGGAAATTCCTATGGGTGATTTTCAGTTTACTTTGCACCCAGCACACTCCCAGCTGATCCCCATATGTAGACTGGAGCAAGCACACACCCCACTCAGTTCTTGTGGGCAAAAACTTATAGTGTGACATTTGTTTATTTATTAAACGTCAAGCATCAAAAACAGTTAAGGGAGAGAGAGAAATGAACAAAGGGAAGTGATCAAAGCACAGAGCCCTCAATAACAACAATCTACCCATCGATCTATCTCTGTATCTATCTAAAAGACACACAGACCTTCCTGGAGCCCCTGGGGCTAATTAGCCTGGAGCAGCCTTTGGTTATTCCAGCCTGAACCCTCTTGGGTACATCAGGGTAGCAGAAGGAGGACATCAAGCGGAGCCTCCTCTCTTCTGCACAATGGGAGAAGCCATTTGGGGCATGGGAGGGAGGGATCCTACGCTCTCAAATTGCTCCAGGTTGACACTTCTATATGGTGAGGCCCAGAATTGGACACCGTGTTCCAAGTGGGGCTGACATCGCAGAGCAGAGGGGGACAATTAGTTCCTGTACTCTAGATTTTAAGCTCTAAGAAATTCTCTTTTTTCCAGCTATGCTTAGAGAAGTTGCGGGCGAGTCATTGAAGGGGTTCAGAGTGAATGTTAAGACAAAACTTCCTTGCCACAAGACTACTCTGACCAATGACAGAGGAAGTTGGTGGGCTCCCCTTCCCTGGTTCCATCGATGTAGGGATTTCTAATAACAGAGCCCAGAGCAGAGCAGGAGGTTCAACTCAAGGGGCTCGATGGGCCCTCCTGCCATTCTAATCGCCCACTTATGAAACAGGGGCTCCAAGCCTTTCCTCTTCCAGGGAAACCTGAGGATAATACCACAAAAGAGTATCTGGACAGGGACCTGCTGCCCAAATTATCTGAACTGTCAACTAAGGCTGGGTGCAGAGTGGAAGGCCTTCTTTGTACTGCTTTCTTGTCTGGAAAATGAAAGAAAAGAGAACAAAGGCAGAGCTTCTGATCATATTTGGCAGGGGAACAACTTCCGTTGGCCTTATCAGAACTCAGCCTCTGTTGACCACTTCCAGCTCCATGTCTCGTCCTCCCTGCTGACAATTGCCCACTTCTTTGCAAGCAGGCAAGGGGTGACCAGATTCTCTGCCACCTGGATGGCTCAGCTTTGGGTCTTAGGGAAGCTGTGCAATGGGCAGGTTTGGGTGGCAGTGGTGAGGAGGAGCTGAGGTACTCACGGAGGTCATCCTGCCCAAAGCCCCCAACCTGGAGGCAGCCCAAGATCCTCCCTCCTCTGACCTGGAGGGAACAGGCTGCTGGGACTGCTAGACGTCGCACTTGCCCTGGCAAAGGCTCCCGTTGCAGAACTTGTGTGCTCTTTTAGGGCAGAACTTCTCTAACTTTGGGTGGGGTAGGGGGGCTTTCCCCCAACTTTCTAGTTTTCAAACCCTGCTTACCTTGGGGTAGTTTGAAGAAGATCTTTCAAGCTTCAAGGAAACCTCTCCACCTACCTGGTCCTGGTTTCCCAAAATTGTGCATGATGTGACTCTGTTATGGAGGGCATCTCCTGAAAACAAGAAGGAATCTTTTTCCTTTCTACCCAAACACAAACCCAGATTCAGCCTTTAGCATGTTCCCTGGGTAGGAGTTGCAGATTATGACCCTTTACACGGAAATAGGAGCATCCTGGAGGTGGGATTTCTGACTGGCCAGGGGCACTTGGCTGACCCTCTCGCCCTTGCAGAAGGCACATGCATGTGCAGCCTCAGAAAAGTCCTTTGTCTGAAGAGATGCCCTTTGGTGTTTCTCAGAGAATTTCGTTGCTGACCTTGCTCACACCCTGGGAGGCTCACGCAGCGGGGATTAAGGCTCTGGCTTCGTCACCCCCTTTTGCTGGTGGCCACGCCTAATGTGAATCCAGCATGGTGCAACTTTCAGTGGGGCCAAGGAATCACCAAAGGAAGGGAGGGGCAAACTGCTTGGCACATGGGAGCCGTGAGACCAGCCAGTGACCATGGGCATTGCCAGGGCCCAGAAGGGCAGAAGCTGTCCTCGGCGCAACACACTCTTGGGGCGAAAGGGCCACCATAATTCCTAGGCAGCCAGGCGCTGGACCAAGAGCAGGAGCAGGAGATGCAAGGCAGGATCCATCAACAGGCCAGGCCTTCCCCAGCTCTTCCTCGGTCCCCCGTGAAGCAGCCTGAGGTCTATAGACCCCATGAGAGGCGGATGCACACTGGAGCCTGAAGGCACAGATGCCAAGGTTGGGTGGCTTCGCTGGGATTCCTGGGCCTGACCTTGGCTTTGTTAGCATTTTGTTTCTTTCTGGGCGGGTCTTGAGGCAGCCTCCAAGGGCCGTCCTGCTCAGCTTCAGCTTCACGCCCCAAAACGTGATCCATGCTGAGCTCTATGGGGCCTTCCCTCGCGAAGAAGGCAGTGCATGTTCTTGGGCACAGGTGCCCCTGAGGGCTTTGCGCAACTTGCCTCTTTGCTTCTTCCAGGCCGCCAAGACTCCTCGGGGATCCGGCTCCATTACACGGCCTCCCTCCGGCGGTATGATGCTGGGATCATGGAACTGGGCCTGGTCTACACGCCGGTGATGGCGATTCCCCCTGGCGAGAGCCACTTCTCCCTCACGGGATACTGCACGGACAAATGCACTCAACTGGTGAGGCCCCCTAAGTGCCTGAATAACCCTCGCAGAGCCACGCGGGGTGATCCCTTCTCTATCTCAAAGTGGAGAAACTGCTGTTGGGACTGGGGACTGGGCGGGGAGGGGGGAATCGCGGCCTGCAGCTCTTCAGGCGGCTGTCTCTCCCACCTCTTTCCTTCTTCCGGTCATTCTTCAGCCTCTATGCTCCTCAATCAGACTGACTCTGCATGGCATCCAATTTCCCCGATATAGTAATCAGGTTAAAAACAACAAAGTAAATTTAAATGGAATCCCTTGCCAAGAGCAGAGGAGTCATCCCACTCCTTTTCCGGTCCTCCTGTGTGGCCTCCTCATCAACAGCGGGCAACATCCTACCCTGGGCAGCCAGGGTCTGCCAGGCCGCTCAGCCGGGAACAGCAGCCACTTGAAGGAGACGCAGGGAACATCTGAAGGGAGTGCCTGTCTGCCCTGTGGCGGAGGCTGGCAGGGACCCCGTCTGATTGCCCAATTCTCAGCTTACAGCTGCTCTAAAAATACAGGGCGCCATTTGCGCATTGGTTATGCAGTACATGCGGCCTGGCATCCACACAGCAGGGTTTCTGCAGTGCCCCAGAAACCGTGGCGGTTTCACACTCCAATGCAGCAGAGGAGGCAACAGAGTCATCCCGCTCCAGCGGTTAAACCTTATTTCTGATCCAGGATTGCATTCAGCAGATTGGAAGCAAATTGGGCCAGCCCAAAGTTTTCCAAAGGGCGCTCCTGAGAAGCAGGTAGCTGCTTCTTACCCCCAACCCACGCCAAGCCCAGCGGGCAAAGCAGGGTCCTCTCGGGCAAGGGGCGGAGCTTCTCGGAAGGGACTCCTGCAAAGCCCCTTCTTTCAAGGCTGAGTCACTTCAGAGGGTCCGGAACAAGAGAAATGTCAGGGTCCCACCTCGGTCGCCTTCCACTGGGAATGTTCTGTGAAGGAATGTGCTTATCTTCCTCTCCTCTCCTCTCCTCTCCCCTCCTCCTCCTCCTCCTCCTCTCTGCAGGCTTTGCCACCTACTGGGATTCACATCTTTGCTTCTCAGCTCCACACGCACCTGGCCGGAAGGAGTGTGGTGACCACGCTGTCCCGGGAAGGGAGAGAGTGGGAAATTGTCAACAGGGACAGGCACTACAGCCCCCACTTCCAGGTACACAGGTGGCCAGCCAGGGAAAGGATCTTGGATCTAACTCTCACTGGAGGAAATGTCATCGGGGTTATGGGCTCAGGAGATGAGCTCTTAAGTCCTCAGTAGCAGCAGGAGGGCCCCGCCACCCCAAAGGAGAAACAGCCACTCTGCTGTGGAAAAGCCTGCCCCCCCCGCCCAGGGGCTCTGAGCACGGCATTTATCCAGACAGGGTCCCAGGGGATCTGCTCTTCCATCCCCGCTGGGGCCCGGGACAGAGGGGAGTGCCTCGTCTTGGTCCCTGGAGGGGGGGCTGGTGCTCGACAAAGGGCTGCAGCGTAACTTTCTGCTTTTCCGGAGGGGCTGATGTGTCTCCTCCCTCCTTCCTTTTACCCTGCAAAGGCGGGGCGGGGGGAGAGAGGGATCCCTCATTCTTCCAAACAGCTTCTGAGCTGAGAAGGAGAAAAGTTGGAACGTGAAGCACGGGAGTGGACCGAGAGGGGCCTGGAGACCAAAGGCAGAAACGATGGGGCAGGAGGGTGGGGAGAATGTAGCAAAGGAAGGTTGGCCTTGCTGGAAAAAGAACAGCCGTGGAGAAGTCTCCCCAATTAATACTTGCTCCCCGTTAAATCCCCCCGTGGGGGAGATGGGTGGCATACAAATTTCATAAATGAATGAATGAATGAATGAATGAATGAATGAATGAATGAATGAATGAATAAAATAAAATCAAAATTATAAGCTAACATCAAAAGCTGAAGGCCCTTGTTTCTACAGTTCTTTGCAAGCTGCTGTCTGATCTATTAGGCCGTGGTCTCTGTGTTGGCAGTAGTCGCAACCACAACCCCACTCTCTGGGATGGGGTTCCCCAGCATTGAGGGAATCGTGCCCTTTCGTTATAGGTTGGCTTTTTTTTTCAAAGCAAAGGCTCTCGTCTCCTAAATCGCTTTGCCTCAGTTGCGTGGGAGGTTAGCTGGCCTCAGTGGTGGTCAGTTTGGGAGGGGTTTGTGCTCAGCAACCTAGTGTGGGGTTTTGTCTCACTCTGTTTGCTGCTTGGGACGCAAAGTGTCTGCGAGGCCTCCCGGGCACTTAGGGGGCCTGTCAGTCTCTGCTGCCGCTGCTGCCTGTGAAGTTCGCCTGCGGCCCCAGGAGTCTGAAGCCGGAGGTCGCGGCCGCTGCCCAGAAGAGCCTTTCCATGATGGGGCCAGCACTGTGGAACGGCCTCCCGCCGGTGGTCCCCGTCTCCCACGGGATCTGCCCTCTGGAGAAAGTGAAAGCAGAGCCTTCCCAGAGGGCTTTGGGGGCCCAATGCCTCGTATTAGAAGATTGGTCCACTTTATTTAGGCTTGTGAGCTGCTGAGAGTCTTTTATGATTGTGACGGGATATCAGTCTGGTTGTTCTGATTATATATCAGGAATTAATCAATGATAGAGGTACATTTGGAAGTAAGCAGCAACTTCCCTGCCCTCGCCCTCACCCTCCCCGCTGGCCCTTTCTTTGCCAATCCTCCCCTCCTTCCTGGCTCCCGCTTTCCTTAGGAGATCCGCATGCTGAAAGAAGTCGTGTCCGTCTACCCGGTAAGTCCGCTCCTGCACTACTTCAGAAATGAACATCTATTCTTTTCTGGAGAAGAACTAGCCTAACTATTGAACCAAAATTGGCCCCCTTCCAGTGCTCCCCTCTTACACTGCCATGAAATTTAACCAGGGTTACCCCTTTCCCTGATGCCCACCCCATTTGCAATGGGCAGGCAGCCTCCCCCATGCCTGAGCAGCGGATGTGGGGAGGGAGTGTGCTGGGTCGGGGAGTGAGCCTTCCCTGCGTGCGGGGCCCCCAGGCCAGCAACAGGTGCCCCCCTGTAGGCTACTTTCACCAGGGTTTGCAGTTGCAGCGTTGCCAGGCAGGCAAATCAGACCCCTCTGCCTTCGGCCCACGTGGCCCTTCGCCTCCGGCTCTGGCCACTCACGCGGGGGCTGCACTCGCCTGGAGAGGAGTACGGCTGTGGGGAAGGGTTGCTGGAGGCTTTGGCCACCCGACCCCCCGTGCATTTGAGCCCTGCGGGAGGCCGAGGCAAGATGCAACAGGCAGCAGCCCTGGCTTGCACAGGCCGTTCCTTCGCTGCGCTCTGTGGCCCAGTGCCAGTGTGCCTCTCCCTTGAGGACAGAGCCCTCAGCAGCTGGGGGCCCTTGTGGGGCTCAGGGATGGAGGGGACCCACAAGGGCCGCACTTCCCTTAGATGCTGCTGCTCCAGCCCCTTCCTCCCCAGGAAGCTCTGAACCAGGCATGATTTCTGTGAACAGGGTGATGTGCTGAGGACCACCTGCATGTACAACACAGAAGACAGGAATGAGGCAACGGTGGTGAGTTGGGTTTCTCTCTGGAAGCTGGAAGGAGTCTCAAATGTTTATTTTGCCTTGAAAACAATTTTCTGATCATCACCTGCCATTTTGGAACTCTGTTTCAGTAATCAGCTTTTCCGTGTGACACGTATTTTGTGCTTGGCTACCCTGAGACTCCGCAGTGGTTCCTAAAGTCAAAAAGTTGGAGATTGAAGGAAGCCTTAAGGCCTTTAAGTCCATCCGCAGGAGCTCAGATGAAAAGCAAAGTGACAGTGGGCTCTGCTTGAGCCCACCTCCACTTCCAACTGGTCTTTCTATTAGGGACTTTGTTTAACATTCAGTTGGATGCTCAGCCTCTGGAGCCCTTAAATCTGTTATTCCCAGTTGCCACTCTGGAATGATAGGGAATTACAGCTGGTCTTCATTTAATGACCACTGAATTTATGACAGCACTGAACGAGTGGTAGTTACAACCAAGTCTTCATACTTACGACTGTTGCAGAATCCTCACGGTCACCTGATTATGATCCAGGCACTTGACATCCGACTCACAATCATGACATCGCAGCGAGCTCACATGGTTGCAATTTCCAGTGTTCCCTGCCAGCTTCCAATAAGCAAAGTCAATGGGGAAGCCGGCAGGAAGTCACAAGTCACGGTCACATGAGGTTCTTGCTTAATGACAGCAACTGGGACTACCAGAACTGCCATCACTAAGCGGTGTAGTCACATGGTTTTTCAACTTATGACCGCATCACTTAATGATGGAGCTTTTGGTCCCACTCAGCATCGTTAAGTGAGGGATACCTGTATTCTTTTCCTTCTACCTCCTCTCCTCTGCTCCATGCCTTCGGTCTTTCAGCTCTCCTCACTCTCCCCCTGTGGATGCACATGAATTAGCCCAAACCCTTCTTGGATTCAGCTGGGCCCCGGAAAGAGCATCCTAGCCACCCTACCGTGGGCAAGGCAGCTTCTGGAGGCGGTGGACACTCCTTCTTTGGGCAGGCTAGGTTGGATCAGACAATCTTCATGCTCCTTTCCAGCCCTTTCACTTGATGGTTTGCAAAATCTGGTGCTCAGAACTGGAAGCAGGACTCATTCAGGTGAAGTTGGCTCCAGGAGGAATAACGCGGAATCAAGAAATAGTACCTCAAGTTGCATTCAGCTTTTTGGTAGCCCTCTCGTGGCACTATCTCATATTGGAATGCTGTTAGACTGAAGCAGCATAAACAGATTATAAATAGTAAATATTCACTTTACAGGACTTCCCCCCCGCCCCGCCCCTTGAAGGCTGATGAGCACCTGGAAAATAGGCCGCTGATGATCTCCTTGGCTGCATCTCTTGCCCTTGTGTTGGCCCAAAGCAGAGCAGGACAGAAGCTGAAGCTTCGCGCCCTCAGTGGGACTGCAGTCGCTTGCAGGATCAGCAGCCCTGGCAAGGCACCCATGATCCCGCCATGGGCCCTGATGGTTGCCCAGGAGCTTGCAGAAACGCAGGAGGCATTTTTGCTGCTGGCGGGGAAGGCCCTTTGTCCAAGGATCCCTCAGAAGGGCCAAGGTGCCGCCTCTGGTCTGCTACATCCTGCCAAAACCCGGATGCTTTCCTGGGAATGCACAGGAAGCAGCCTGGGAGCTCAGGAGCCAAAGGGAGGACAGCACTGCCAGGGGTTGGGAGTGGGCTCCAGCTGGCCAGCACTTTCCCCCATTGCTGGCAAAACCAGGAAAAAAGTCTGCAAGGTAAAAAGTCATTATTCAACCCAGTACAGTATTTGCATCAGCTGATCACATTCCAGCAGTGATTTGTGGCAACTGTCCTTGGTGTTGGTTGAAACATAGTGCGAGTGAGGCTGAGGAGAAGGGGGTCAATGTGAGGGGGGGGACCTTCCAGTTGTGGAAATGCTGAGAGCTCCCCTTTCCTTTTCTCCAACTTGCAGGGTGGTTTTGGAATCATGGAAGAGATGTGTGTGAACTACGTGCATTACTATCCCCAAACAGAACTGGAGCTGTGTAAAAGTGCTGTCGACTGGGGGTACCTGCACCGCTATTTTAAGCTGCTCAACAGGTAACACGATGCAAGGAACAGCGGGGGCTGCCATCTTGCGTCCAAATCCACCCAGTGGTGGCAGCAGTTAGACACCCAGAGCAGGCAGTGATGAAGTTTTTAAGTGGAACGGTCTGCCGTTACTGCGGCTTTTGTCAAAGAAGGAAGTTGGGAGGACTGTGCAGGTCCATCTCCCACCGGGGACTGAGGAAGGAGCAAGGGCTCTTGGAGAAGCAGTGGGATAGTAATGGGGCTGGGAGGGAGGCCGTATCCCGTGGAAGGCCACATAAAGGCCGGGGGACCCTCCTCGTCCTCCCGACAGCTGGCCGGGCAGAGTGTCCGCGCTTGGCCAGTTCTCTCCCACTGGCATGACCAAGGTGGTCAAAGCCCCAAAGACAGTCACCAGGAAATCCAGAGCCTCATTTGTGGAAGGTGTTGGAAGGTGACCTTGACACTGTAGACCCTGTTTGGGACCCCTTAAGGTTTCAGAAAATGTATGCCGGGTTCCTAGAGAGGGAAGGGGGCATATTTAAAGGCAGGTGAAAAGGGGCACATCCAGCACAGGACCGTTTTCATAAGACTTCTAAAATGGTAGCCAGTTGGATTTAACAACTGTGTGACCTTCTTAGAGAACATAGAATTGTATATAGTAGGATGTGATATGTGATCATACGAATATGAAGATCATTAAAAGCAGATCTGATTAGAAACTAGTAAATAATAATAATGCACGGCAATTGAGAGGCTGGGCAGGACATAGGATGGCAGGCTTTCTGACGTATCTTAGATCCAGAGCCCTGCACCACGGGAACCTGTTTGGCTCCTTCTTCCAGCCCCGGAAGACGTGATGCGTGGTGGAGCGTCTGTGGAGGGCTTGAGAGCACGTGGCCTCTTCTGCAGCCAAGGGTTCGCTGCCTCTCTGACCTTGGCGTGTGCAGGCCTGAGGGGATTCCTAATGCTTCTGACTGTGGCCCGTTGATGCAGAAAGAAAATTGTATTGCTCAAAATTGCATTGGAAATAACAGCCAAAAGATGAATCATGAAAGGACCCTGGCCAATATCTACTTTACACTTGAAAACTCCCTATAGACAAATGTACAAATGTAATGTAACCCTGTGTTCAGTGTTACTCTATTTTCATAGCGTATGTGAAATGTGATTGTTTCATTAATACGTTCCTCCTCTTCCTCTTCTTCTTCTGTGCATGTTACATTTCATTTGAGTGAGTACCTATTTTCCATAAGTACCTATTTTCCAAAGTACTGTACTTTGAAAGACAGTTTCTTACGTCCTCCCATACCACTGAGAAACACGCATACCAAAATGCACTGAAAATTGCAGAGCGTTTATAAAATTTTCCTGCATGCTGTAAATTCTTTGCTGTTGTTGCTGAGACTTTCCTTTTCCCCCGCTTTCCCATTCCTGATGCACAGCATTTCTCCTCTGGTAGATTCAACGATGAAGACATCTGCACATGTCCAGACACCTCAGTCGCAAAGCAGTTTTCTTCTGTTCCTTGGAACTCTTTCAGTAGAGAAGTCCTGAAAGCCCTGTACGACTTTGCTCCAATTTCTATGCATTGCAATAAATCCTCGGCTGTCCGTTTTCCGGTAGGAATAGCACATCAGAAAACCCTGTGGGGAAACTCCTGACTATCTGGACTGCCTTGGGTGAGCTTGGTTCATGCTGGAGGGCTCTGCTGATCACAGGGGTGGGCTTGGGGTTAAATCTGACCCATCAGAAAGGAGCCTGCTGCCGCGCTGATCAGATGCCCTCTTTGAACTGGGATGAGGCTAGTGAGGGCTCTTGACCATCATGGGAGAAACGGTCACTGTTGTCTTGCAAACAGAAAGGGAGCCTCAGATGCTGGTGAGGGGGTCAAAGGAGAATCTTCAGGAGACTGAAATGAGGCTCCTTTAAACCTGGAACTTTAAAAATTCCTGTAACTCTGTTGATGTTGAACAGAAGTGTGTGTGTGTGTGTGTGTGTGTGTGTGTGTGTACATACACACACATGCAGATAGATAGATTGAGGAAGCTTTGTGCAAAGGGAGCTTTTACTTTTACAATCTGGCAAATGCCTGACCTATGGCCACTGGAAGATGGGGCAGACACCCCCCTCCCCTTCAGGTCCTGGGTCCTGTTCTCTGGGGGCAGGGGGGGGAGGCTGAATTTTTCAAACCAGACTATACCCCCCCCCCCCACAGGGTCCCCCTGCATTGCCAAATGTCTCTAAGAGACCAACTTGGAAAGAGGGATCAGCCAGGCTAACAGCTGCCCAGACCTTGAGGAGGGGGGCTCTGGCCAGCAAAGCCAAGCCCCCTCTCTTCCACTTCACCTTCCAACCCCTCCTTGCTGCGGATCAGCTGTTAGTCCAGCTTCTTTGGAACAGGGCTTAGCACACTTGCCATTTTGAAGGCTCTGAAAATTCAGGCAGCTGAAAGTTGGAAGCAGAAGAGCAACTGACGCTCTCCTGCAAAAAGCAGTGAGAAGGGAATGCAAACAGCAGGAATAAGAAGACTAAATAAGGAGCAAATGAGGCTTTAAATTGTGTCTTCCTTTTATGAGCTCAAGATGGTATAAATATAGCCTTCTCCACCAGTGTTAGCCCCACAAAAAATATAGAATTTATAGAAATTGAATCTTTGCACATTTGTTGTCAGAATAAGATAGACTTTAGAGAGAAAAAAATAAATTGGTGTAATTTGTACTGGGCTGGTTGCAAGATGCAGTTTCCCATTACTGTGATTCTCCTAACGAGCATTTGCGGATTGTCAATCATGCCTGCCCCCAAGGGGAGAGAAGGCCCGCTCTGCCTGCTCTGCCCACTCTGCCCGTGTGGAGAGAAAAGGGCTGCAGAGTCTCCAGAGCTCAGCAAGTGCCCACGAGGCTTCTTCGGGTTCCAGGGACCAGGGACAGGATCGGGGTACTTCTGAGCCTGTGGCTATACGTGGTCCATCTCTTCTTTCCAAGTCATGCTGGGGGATGTCCCTACATGCCCTCGCAGATGATCGTGCCGCAGACACTCCAGAAAGTCTCCCTTCTCTCTCCAGGGTGAATGGGAAAAGCAGCCCCTGCCGAAGATCACCAGCGCGCTGCCCTCGCCAGCCCCTTCTCACTGCGAAGACGGGCGCCCCATGGCCCCCACCCCCATCAAGCTAGCAAAGGCTCAATGAGATTGAGGCTCCCCTGGGGGGCAGCTTCCATCAACCCCCCCCAAGCTGCTCAGCTGGTGCTTCAGGCCTGTAAGGCTTTGGCTGGAGAGGAGACGAGGCCCCACGGATGCCGGACCAGAAGCCCTGGCAGCTGCGGGATCTGCATCTGCAGTCGTCTGCATCTTCAGGCCTGGAGGCCAATGTATCTGTGTCCCTGCCTTGGAAATAACTGGCGAGGTCTGCAGCATCCTATAAGGGATGGGAATTACACTCCCACCACGGACGCTGCAGTTGGCACACGGAGCATCTTCCCTGCCGGGCCCATGATGGCAGTTCCTGATCCATGCTGTCGGGACATTCCAGCCTGCGTCTAGGCAATAGGACATGTTCTTGGCAGCCCCCCATCCCTGCTTGCCATAACTCTTTCACGCACCTGAGGAGTGCTTGGCCCCAGACAGTCTTCTCCTTTCCCTGTTAATTTTACACTTTGCTTTTCCATTCACAGTTGACTCCAGCAGTGCATTCCAATAAAGGGTCTTCAACTGTTAATGTCCATTAATTTAATAATCCAGATAACTGAAACCACATGCAAACTGGCAAGCACTTTCCAGAAATGAGAAATCGATTTCAGATGTGGGCCAAGGTAAGCAGGATTGCTTTTGACCATCCTCCCACCCTTCTGGGGTCCCTGGTCAGCCGTAATCTCTTGTTCAGTCCACAAGCTGCCAGATCCTGCCAAACTCATCTTTCTTTCAGCCACTAGTCTCTGCCCTGAAGCTTTAGGTAGCCAGATTTAATAACCTGCAAGTTTTGGCTAGCCAAGATTTGTTTAGCGGCATTGTCAGACAGCCTGGTTTCCCTGTGTTGAAAATGGATTGGATTGGGGTGGGGGGGAGAGCTGGCTCAGCTGTGTCATTGCTGTGCTTGATTTTGCACAAGTGCCAAGAGATCTCACTTTTGTTCCAGCAGAAAGTCTCACCAACTTACATGGAGATAATTGCCTCTCAATGCACTCCCCCAGTGTCTTTGACAACATGCAGGGAGCCAGCCTTTCTCCTCCCTTCCCACATCCAGTTTTTGAATATCAGAAACAGTTTCCTGCTGTTGTGAGGCAGGAACCACATGAAAACTGGAGCACAATCTCCAAAGCAACTTGACAAGTGGCATTGTAGATAAGATGTTGGATAAGGAGCTGGGAGATGCTGGTTCCAGTCTGTCCACATGGAAGCTCTTAGGGGGTAGAGAGTCAGGAAGATGACCTTGGGGGAAATATGCAAGAACCATTCCCCAGGCAAAAGGGGCTGAAAGCATTTTTTAAGTCCAGAAGTGAGATAATCATGAGAGTCACTTATGAGGTGGGCGTCTATATAAATTTAATAAAGAAATAAAACAACATTTGGAAACAGCTCAGGCAGACGCCCCCGATTCCCTGGCATATAAAAGGGGGAGGAGGCACCAGGTTTCATGATTCACATGAAACTACTTCACTCAGAGTAGTTTCAGTCTTTCTATGGAATTGATCGCCTGGTCTAGTCTACCTGGTGGGGCTGACACAGGATGACTTTGCTCCAGTTCTCTCTCTGAGCCCAATTACTTCATGGGGTTGTTGTGGTATGTAAAGATATGGAGGAGGGAGAGTTGTGTATGCTGGAGCTTTTGGAAGACATCCTATTTATGTATCTAGTGCCTTTGAGTCAGTATTGGCTCCTGGCAACTGCTTGGACTAATCCCTGCAGTTTTCTTAGCAAGATTTTGGAAGATTTTGGAAGTTTGCCCTGGCCTCCTTCCTCCTGGGGCTGAGAGAGAGTGGCTGGCCCAAGGTCACCCTGCTGGCTTCGTGCCTCAGGCAGGACTAGAACTCACAACCTGCCACTTTCTAGCTGGGTGTCTTAACCACTAGGCCAAACTGGTTCTCTTTGGAGTCAGTGGGATATAAAACCAATAAATATATAAGTAAATCAGTTTGTCTCCCAAATAGGAATGGCATTGACTCTCCTGTCCCTACCTGTATAGGTGACACGGCCACACTCACCCACTTTGCATCATGCTCAGTGCAGCTGTTTGGAGAACCAGCAAAGCCCCTTCCCCCCCCAGCCTTTTTTCTTAGAGAGAAATGAGAGAAAATGGATTGGTGGTGCAGAAAGGAGGGAGGGATGCTTCAGAAAGGAGCCATGTCCCCCTCCCCAGCCTTTGCTCTGCTTCCTCCCCTCCGGGGGCGGGGGCTTGCTGTTATCAGATGCACCTCCAGCACAACTTGGAAACCAGCTCCTTAAACATGAGCTAACAGGCTGGGAGTATGTTGTTATAACCAAATAAATAAGCCCCACTTTACAAATCATTGAGAACAATTAACAGAGCAACCCTAGTAGCAAATCCAAGTGAATGACCCATCCTGACTGGCTGCTAGTGAAAGAAGAAACGGGTTAGGGTTAGGGTTAGGGTTAGTGATCACAAGATGATTGTGCCCCTCTGGTCTCTTGTAGGTCAGATAGTTTAGCTGACCAAATTTCCACCCCAGCCAGTTTGTGGTTGGTCTGCGTTGGTGCTCTGATTCCTTCAGCTCTTCAGCCTGCCTCCTCCCAGCACCGTTTCTTCTGGAGCTTCCAAAATCAGGGTTTTCTGAGGTCCATAGCAACTAGCCTCAAAGACTGGTGGAGAAGCAGGATTGGACACAATTCCTTTCTTCTGTGGTTGGAGTTTGGTCCCAGGGATTGAATGACAGCAGACTTTGATTGACTAAACCTATCAGATTATTCCTTTCTTCTAAATTAATCATAGTCTATCACCAGAAGAGCAGCTTTACAACCAGGTCTGACTCTGGGGTCTGAAGGTTTTTGTTGAGAGCATGAACCAAATTGGTGAATTGCACCAAGACATGAGACTCCACTGGGACTTTCTTCATATTGGCTGCTTTCCACCCCTTTGTTACAAGTGAAGAGATGTCTGCTCCATTCATCACAGGGTCCTCATTTTGCCAGTACTTCTACAGCTACATCTTCCCATTGCCTCTGTGTCTAGCAGATCCACCAAGGACCAGACTCCACAGGAGTTCAGATTATGGGGGGCAAACAGACAATGCAGGGTGCGGGTTAGGGTTTCATCAAGAACTGAGATGAGGAAAGGGGAGGGTCAGGTTCAGAACTCTGTTCCTTTTAACATCCTTCGGAAGTGGTGGAAGAGTTGTTGGCTAGCACTGGCAATAAGGATGTGAGAACAAGACTTCCAAGAGTGGGAAAATACTCTTGTTTGGTAGTGTGGGATCTGTTTCATTCATTGGATTACATCTCATTAGCAAGTTGGTAATAAAGGTATGATGAGGACCTCCTGGGCCCGTTTTGCATCAGGCTTTGTACGCAGCTCCTAATGATTAGCCTCCCGGGGAAAAGGGGGCTGGGCGATTGCCCATTAACCAGATGCACAGCTGGCTCGAAAACCATCCACAAGACTCATCAATGGTTGTCTGTCAAACTGAACATGAAGACTAGCCTGGGGTCCTGTTCTTTGGTACTTTTATTAATGACATGGATGTGACTCACAAAGACCACAATGAAAAATTGATTACTTGCTAGTACAGTGGTACCTCGGTTCACGAACTTAATTTGTTCCACGACTCTGATCGTGAACCGAATTGGTTGCGAATCGAATCAAATTTTCCCATAAGGTTCAATGTAAATACGGTTAATCTGTTCTGACCCCTACGAATGTGGTCGCCAACCGATTTTGGTCGCCAACCGAATCAAATTTTCCCATAAGGGTCAATGTAAATACGGTTAATCCGTTCTGAACCATGTTTTTTTTTTTGAAACCACAAAAATATGAAACAAAGTACAGTACAGTACGAAGAGAGAGAACACTAACCTTGCTCGAGGCGACTTCTGGCGTGGAGGACAGGAAGGCGGGTGGAGAGGTGGTTATTGTTTGGAGGGAGAGTCCCCCTCCCTACAGGAAGCCACGACCATGTGTCAGCAGGGAAAATGGCTGCGGGTCATGTTTGTCACCCGATGCAGAGTTCGCGAACGGAAGCAAAATTTTGCGGGTGCTGGTCGCAAACCAAATTGTTCGTGAACAGAAGCGTTCGTGAACTGAGGTATTACTGTAACTGTGTTCTTTGGGTGCATTCACCCAACCTGCCCACCCCATCCTACATGGCCTCAGCTGACCTCTCTGTTCTTCTCTCTCTCTCTCTCTCTCTCTCTCACACACACACACACTCACACACACACAATCTGCCTTAGGACTGAAGGAGGTCAACAGGAGCTGTGCTTAGCCTCATGGTACCCCTGGGACAGGGCTCTTGGAAGAGGGTTCTGGAAACTGAGAAGATTCCCTGCATGGTTCTGGGTGAAAGCAGAACCCTGATATGAGACCAGGATTTTGGAAATATTCAGGAGTGGAAAATGTGGAAGGAGAGTTGTGTGGATTGCTAATGATGCAAAGCAATACAAAAGGGCATTATTATGGTCTGGAGGATTTTTTTTTAAAATATATATACAGACTTTCAACTATGTTGTGTGTGTGTGTGAAGTCAGTTTTTAACTCCTGGTGACTGCCTGGACCAGTCCCTGCACTTTTCTTGGCAAGGTTTTTCAAAAGTGGTTTGCCATTGCCTGCTTCCCAGGGCTGAGAGAAAGTAACTGGCCCAGGGTCACCCAGCTGGCGTTGTGTCTAAGGTAGGACTAGAACTCACAGCCTCCTAGTTTCTAGACTGGTGCCTTAATCACTAGGCCAAACTGGGTCTCTTCAAGTCTACACTTGTAATGTCTCCTAAGATAAGAGACTTTAAATGCACTTAATATCTATGGCTTCTAATACAAATGTCCAAGAACCGTTTTAATACAAACATGCTAAATAGATAACTTCCAATCTATCTCTGGTCTTAGGAATAGTAAGACTATCGTAAGTGCTAGTTTTTAATACATTAAGTAGGAGTAATTCTTTGTCAAAACATATCCCATTACATTTATAATCTAATCTTCAAATCCCCATGTAAGCTTCACCCCACCTGCATTTTGCAAATAGCCCATCAATGGTTTCCATTCTTTAAGGTAATAGTTATTTGAGTTTTCTTTTAATAAGCAAGTCAGTTTATCATTTTCTGCCATTTCCATCAGTTTTAACAACCATTCTTGTATTGCTGGTAGTGTCTGGGTTTTCCAGAATTGTGCATAAAGAGGTCTTGCTGCGGTAATCAAGTATTGAACAATTCTAATAAGATGTTTTCCTATTTGAAAATCCATTATCCCCAACAAGAATAGTTCTGGTTTAAATGGAATCTGTATTTGTAGTATGCTCTGCATCAAGGTTTGTATTTGAATCCAGAATTTCTTTGCAATTTTACATGTCCACCACATATGGTAAAACGACCCTTCTTGTTGGTTACATTTCCAACAAACGTTGGAAATTGTCCCATACATCTTTGATAGTCTTTGGGGTGTCATATACCATCGATACAATATTTTATAAAAATTTTCTTTCAAATTATAACATAAAGTAAATTTTAATCTTTCAGACCACATATTTTCCCATTGCTGCATATGTATATTGTGTCCAATATTTTTTGCCCATTTAATCATGCATTCTTTAACTTGTTCTTCAACCATTTCTTCTCTCAACAATAATTTATACATTTTTGCTATTAAGTGTTCATCTGTTTCACATAATTGAATTTCAAATCCGATTTATTCTGTTCAAATCCAAATTCTTTTTTATCAATTTTAAATTTTTCTTTATATTGCATATAAGAAAGCCATTGAAAAGTATATCCTTCTAAAACCAATTGCTCTTTTGATTTGATTTTATGTTCTTTTTCTAATAAGCCTTAGTATCTCATCCATTTATTTTTATCTCTTGTTTCAGTTCGATAGAAGGCTTCTTGTATAGAGGTCCACATCGACATCTTAGGGCATAAAAGTGGTCTGCATTTAGTCTAAACTTTTAATAGAGATCTTCTGATATAGTGGTTTTTAAAGTCCACATTAACTTTAACTTTATCATACCACAAATATCCATGCCATCCAAATCTCAAATTATAACCTTCCAAGTTTAATAATTTTTCATTTCTCAAGGTAATTCATTCTTTAAGCCATACTAAACATAGTACAATTTCAAATCAGGAAGACCCAAACCACCTCTTTCTTTCACATTAAGGTCACTGCTCAGTGACCTTAATAAAGATAATCAGAATGCTTTGGACAAATCCATTTTCCCTATTTAACTTTTCTTTTTTTAAAAAAATGTTAAGTAGCTACCTTCTTTTAAGACACATTTTTGATTGGGAAAAACTGAAACTAATCTGTTTCCTTCACGACCCCTCTCGTGCTCCTGCCACCCAATTTACCTCTCTGTTTCCAACATGAGTGCCACCTCCACCCCAGAATTATGGAATCATTTGTGCCACTGCAATTAGCTGGACATGCCATTTGGCCCAAAGAAGACTGTGCACCCTCAGACAAAAGATGGGGTAGAGGGTAGTGGGTTGTGTGGACAAGTATCTGAATGGAAAAGCAACTTCCATGCTGGTTTTCTTCTGGTATTTTCTGGGTCTGGCCAGAAGATAGCTAACAAGCCCATAAATTACCTCCATGGCCCGGTCTATGTTAGGGAAATTGTTATTGAAGTATTCACAGTGAGTAAGATATGGATGGATTTTGGAAAAGGTTCAGATCACCAAGAATAATCCTGCCTGCCATCAGCTTGAGGGTTTGGGGAGACCCTGAAGGTGGCAACGTGTTTGGCTGAGCTTCTCTTGGCTGGGAAGCTAAGTAGAGTCAGGCCCTGGCACAGGTCCAGTTAGCTCTTGGAAGGAAGACCACCAGAAATAGCAAGGCACTAGAACACCCCCAAAGAAGGTAATGACAAGCCATGACATCTTCTTGCCAAGGAACCTACCACGAAGTGAACATGTGAGTTGGACTGAAAAGAAACATTGCCTTCTATACAATGCTTTAGGAAAGGGCTAATACAGACTCTGAAAAAAAAGCTAGGTCTTGTTCTATCCTACTCCTTATATTATGACAATATAATTCAGCAAAGAGAAAACACATTATCATGGGAAATATTTATTTTATTTGTAGGTAACTTAATAAGTTTTTGAGTTAAAACATACAGATTTCTCTTTTAAAAATGGGATACAGTTGTCCTTCTTATTGTAATTATGGTAGAAGGGCCTACTGCCAAAGATGGGGAAAATCTGAAAGGGATACTAGTTAAATCAGGTTGTCTACAGAATCAATGTGTGAGGTGACTTTCAAGCCCATCTTTGGGAGCAGGATTGGATGTTGGAGACCCACAGCCGGGTCGGTCTCCAAAAGCAGAAATCTGCTCTTCCCAGCAACTCAGCCTCAGGACTTTTCTTGAGGTGGTAGGGAATCTGTTGAGTCCTGAACATTGCCTTGCACTCTCCACATTCCATTTCACTAAACTGTCCCCCTCCTGCTGGTGATCCAGATCTATGTCCAGCAGATTCAGTAGATCCCCTTCACTCTCTTGTTCTCTGGATCAAAAGGCGATTTGGGGTGGACTTTGGCTGGAAAAGGGACTCCCATCCTTTCCAAGATATAGTCGCCCTCTTTCACAAACTCAAGGGAGACCTGAGCAGGAAAGAAAGCAAAGCATGGCTCCATCACTGGCTCTCCCATTTCCGGGAGAAAAGAGTCACAGAGAGAGCAAATTCCTCTCCGTCTCTACTACGGCCTTCCACCTTATTTAAAAGGATTCTAGCCACTGAATCACTGCACTGGTAAAGTTTAAACTGCAGGAACAATGAAAAAAAGGGGGGGGCTGATTCTACACACAAAATTCAAATTCTTGCAAACTCTGTATTTTTTATCTGCAAAAATTGGATTTTTTAAAATTTGGGTAAAATATTCTCAAGAATAAATCCTGTAAAAATCACTGTGACAAATAATGTCATGTTATTTATTCTGATTGCAGACTATACATTTCCTGTATTAGGGTTTGGGGGCAAAAGGTAAGAGATAGCCAACAACAAGGGTCCCCATTGTTGACTTTGGGGCCTTCTTGTTCTCTCACAGACCTATGACGTCCTATCCAACCAGAGGAACAGAAGGATGCCAGCAAAGTTCTTCGGTGTGCTCCAAAAAGGTCCCTAGGTCCCAAAGTCCAAAACCATGGGCCCATTCCTCACCCCCCTTGCCACACAGTTTGCCTGGCAGCTGTATCCTGTTCTCATTTCCAGAGTCTCCTCTCCCAACAGCCTCCATAAATATTCAGCAGCCTCCCCAGAAGCTCCCGCCATCTCCTCATTGTTCCCTGTCTGCAATTAACGTGCAAGAGGCAGCCCACACACACAACTCCACTGAATGAACTTTGTGCTTCTGCAGGGCTCACGGAGGGAGGCAGAAAAGCACCACAGTGGCCCAATGGCGGGGGGGGGGGGCGTTGCATTCAGAGGAGATTGCCCCAGCACGGCGCCACATATGACAGGTTTAATTGGGGCTTAGGGTTGCCTGAATAGACACTTGTGGTCTCTGGGGGCAGGATCTCTCCTGGCAAATCATTGTCAGAGTGTATTTTGCGGGGTATCAGAAACAGGGAGGAAAAGGTTTGGAGGCTGATTGCTGGAAACCAAACGGTGAGTGGGAGGCAGCTCTGTAACTCTGACCTCACCAGATCCCCCTCAGCTCCCAGTGCATTCAGGACTCTGACCTTATTAAGGAACTTTAAATTTTACAGTAATCTTTTAGCTACGCATAAACGTGCCCGTTACTGAACTTAAGGGATGTAGCATCAGCAGGGTCAGGGCTTTTGAAGGATTTGCCAAATTGGGTGGGTCTGGCTTTCAGAAAAGCCACCTGCAAACCAAGCAGCAATCCGGGGCAGTATAAGTCTCTGGGGGCAGCAGGCCTATGGGGCGGGGGCTTCTCCCAAAATGGGCGGGGGGGGGGGCTGCCCAGATTCAACTGTGGCTCTTTCCTGGGAAGGGACACCCAGCCACAGCGGGCCATGTTCTGCCTCTCTCTGCCCGCAGGTGCCTTGTCAGGCTCCTGGGACATGACAATGTTCTCTCAGCGTATTTCGGAGGCGCTTCCAAATGTGCAGAGACATCAGGAGAGGCTGCAGGAAGAGCCAAGCGTGCCCCTTCCCCTCCCCTGCAGGGGTTTGAGGGGGGAAAGAGAGAGCAGCAGATAAGCCCCCAGCCCCAAAGCAGCGCCTCCCTCCTCCAATTCAGAAGATACTCTATATGACCTAAGAGCAGGGGTATCCCTGAAGCTGCTTTCTCCATCCCCCAGATAGGAGCAGCATCTTTAAAGTGGGGGTGCAGCTTTGGCTCGACCCGGCAATTGGGGAGGCGACGGAGAAGCAAGCCGCAGAATTTCGTCCCCACGGAAAGAGTGCCCGCTTGGCTTTGGCTCATCTCATCCAGAACCGAGGGTCAGGAGAAGCCAGCTCCCGAGTCCCTTTATGATGCCAAATGACACAAAATAAAGGACAGGACAGGAAAGATGGGCTGGAAGACGTGACTGCTCTCTGCACTGCTAGATGTTGGGACCACTTCAGGGATGGAGACAGACTCTCCTTCTAGTTGGGACCAGAGCGAGCAATGGACACCCAAAGAGCTGTGATGCTGAGGCCCACCAGCCCCTGTTGGCTTAGGTTAAAACATCTGCCCTGGCTCAAACGATATCTAAAACCGGGATTATTCAAAAAGCAAGATACGAGTGAAGAGCTGCTCTCAAAGCTCTCTTTCCAATCCATCCACAGACTGTCCTTCCTCAGGGCAGCTTGGCCGCCCGGTCTGGTGCACTCTGCCCAGGCAGACCAGCCTCTGATCTTTCCCCCAGGAGGGTGAGGGAGCGGACCACAGAAGCAGGATGTTTCTGTGCCCACCTGGTGCAACAGGATAGGGCCAGATGGAGAACAGTCAGAGCCTCTTCTAGAGGACCTCTGGATTCACGTTTTGGATGTGGTTTGGACTCTGCGTACAGCTGCACTTATCTACTGCATCTTATCTTGTAAAATCAACTGAAAGCGATTCAATCCTCTTTTCCTTAGCCGCTCACCTTCACCGATCTGGAGCGAGACAGAATGGGAGCTACTCCCAGGCTCTGTCTAGACTACACTTTGATAAGTGTACACTTTGACTTGGGGTGGACCCCATCCAGCACCTCCTCAGAACCTCATGAGGTTCTCACTACTCACGGGGCCTCCGTCTGGATGATGGACGTAGCCATAGGCGATTGTTTTGTTGATAGCATGTCCAAAGTCTGCCCTTCTGATGTGCCCGACAACTTGGCCGTTCCGCCAAATGGCCTCCAATCCAAAGAGAGGGACCTTTCTGAGACAGAGAGAAGCCACTGCATTAGGAGAGTACAGTGATGTTTCTGGCCTGCACACCCTGCAGCAGTGAGGCTGTACTACATCATGAACTAATGTCATTAGTTCCTGCATTAGACTGGGAAGCCAAGCTGAGTTGAGTATTTGCAAATATCAACGTATAGAATCAAGGCGTGCCTGAGCTCGAAGGGACCTTTGGGTCATTGCTGCAGCAATCTGAACAGGGCACCATAACCCTCGGTGAGGGGTCTCCATTGCAGTTTCAGGCAAACTGGGACATTTCTCAGTGGGCCTTATTGTCAGAACATTTCTTCTAACATTCATCCTTTCTTCAGTTTCGGCCTGCTGGTCCTTTTCCTGCCTTTGGCTTCAATTCAGAACAAGGCACAGGACAATCTTTTAGATACCTATAGACCACTTCCCTATCGGTCTGCTCCTATTTTGCAAAACGGATGCCCAGCTCCTTGAACTGTTTCTCATAGGGTGTAACGATCTGCCACTTCCAACCCCCAATGTCAGTAACTCTCTTGCAACCAGTAGAGGTTCAAAGAAAAGTTCATTTATTGAGGAAAAGTGCACAGGTCCAAAGCATTGCTAAGACTGAGCCCGCGTGCACCAAAAGTTACTTTTACCACCTTTGGTTCTCATGCTCTCCCCAAGCCTTCCAGACATTCTCACATTCACCCGTTGGTATGACCTTGAGCGTTCCTGCACTCTGATAACGGCCCATCTGCTTCTAACGTCTTCCCAACCCCCCCGCCCCCACTTCTAATGGCAGAACCAAAGCAAGCGAGCTGGCAAGCAAAGTAGTTAATTGATTGCGAGGATTCTGACACAGGGCCTGATTATTAATCTGGTAGCTCTGCTTTGAGTCCACGCAAGCTTCTCCATGTCCTTTTTAAAGTCTGTTCCCAGAACATGACACAAATTCCAGATGGCATCTAACCAGTGCAGAGTGCAAGGGACCCATTGCCACCTGGGATCTGAACCAGCGCACAACTGCATTGGCCATTTCAGCTGCTGCAACCATACTTGCTCATGTTCTAGAACTACGTTAACCAAGGTAATTCTTCTGATTTTCAGAACAATGTTAAACTTACTTTGAATCCAAACATTTTAGAACCACATCCAGGGGAGGCATGATAGAATCTTACAGTATTTGAATAGTCCCTGGTCCTTCCATTACCAGGGATTGGAGAATAGGGGTTTATTCTCCATAGTGGTCAAGGGTAGGACAAGAACCAACCAGGTGGAAGCTTTACAGAGAGAGAGATGCAAACTCAAAATAAGAAAGAATGCCCTGGCCATGAGAGCTCTTTAGCTGTGGGACGGCTGCCTCCTGGAGGAGTCTAGGGCTCCATCACTGGAAGTTCTGAAGCCAAGGTTGGACCGCCCTTTGCCTAGGAGGGTCTCAGAATTCCTGCCCTGGGCAGGGGGCTGGACTGGAAGACCTCCAAGCTCCCTTCCCACCCCAGGATTCTATAAAGTGAGTGCAAATAATACTGCAGAGTCATCAGTGAATATGGTCAGAAATTAAATACCATGGCACAGCAACTGAGCAATGAACTCAGTTATGAAAGATCAGCGTTCAAACACTGTCAAACGTCAAGTTTTGAAATAAAACATAAAAGGACTCTTCCCTCCCCTGCTGCAGCCTACTCACTCATCGATGGTGAAACAGGCCAGGCGGCAGAAGAGACCGGTGGCTCTCTGGGCCTCGACCGCTTCCCGTCCAAGGAAACCAATATCCGATCTGAGCTTGCATGTGAAGGCCAGGCCGGCTTCCAGGGGACTGTCATCAGAGCGAAGATCCGCATGCCAGTGCCGATACCCTGATGGGCCAAGAAACACACCAGAGGCTCCTTTCCGAGAGGGACCGAAGAAACACCCCCTTCCCACTGCCTACCCAGGCAACTCTGAGGAAAACTGCTGGCAAAGGTCAGGATACGCTGGGTGCTTTTTGAGAGGAAGCAGATATGGGGGACCCCTTCTCAGGAGCCCTCCAGCCAAAGCCTCGCCCCTCCCCAGGCTAGGGCTCATCCCCTTCCCCACCCAACCCACTGGGCAAACAGGACTCTTGGCAGTTGACTCAACGAAAGGCAAAGAGTCACACAGCCTAGGCAGTTTGTGCTGGGGGGAGCCCCCTCCCCAGCCCCTAAGAAAGCAGGCCTGAAGGAGACTGAGCAGGTCTGCAGAAAGGATTTTAATCTGTGCCAAAAAAGGAGGGTGGTCTTTAAATGGAGTGGGGTGCTCTGACTTCTGGGACCCCATGCCAGTCAAACAGAGTATTTCGATGCTGCTGAAACCCTCGGCAGACCACTGTCAGGGGATGGGAGGGAGGGAGGGAGGGAGGGAGGGAGGGAGGGAGGGAGGAAGGAAGGAAGGAAGGAAGGAAGGAAGGAAGGAAGGAAGGAAGGAAGGAAGGAAGGAAGGAAGGAAGGAAGGAAGGAAGGAAGGAAGGAAGGAAGGAAGGAAGGAAACCTCCCCCACAATTAAGGCCATGGAATGAAAGGAGGGCAAACAGCTTGCCTGAAGCACCTCATGTGCTCTCTCCTCTATTAATGGAACAAAACCATGACAACAAATTAAATCAGCTTTGTGGGCAGTTTTGATTCTTTTTCTTGCATTGGCTAATTGCTAGCATAATTCTAGCCTGCCAGCATTTGGGGTCCAGTTGGAATGGATTTATTAAGACAGTTTAGTAGGACCCCAAAAAGAAGAGCTCATACCTGTCAGGAGGGCACAATTAGAAAATATCCAGGCAGGAGACAGAAATTCAAGCAGGATTTCAGAACACAATGGAACTTTTTTAGAATTTTCTAAAAATTCTAATATATATTTAATAATTTATATATAATATAAATCCTACCAGTGGTTGGAAAGGGCAGGACTAAAAAACCACACCAGATCCATAGAAGCAGGGGTCTACCACACTAGACAGGACCCAAGGTTCAGACTGTGCAGAACCCTCAGAGACAGTCCAACACATAGTGGCCGGGTATAAGATGCAGGCAGGAACAACATATGGCACAACCAAGTAGCTGGCATTTTGTACAGGAACATCTGCACAGTGTATGGGCTAGACCCTCCCAAGTCCAGATGGGAGATTCCACAGAAGGTTATGGAGAATAACAGGGCTAAGATCCTGTGGGACCTCCAGATCCAGATGGACAGGCAGGGACTGGCCAATCAACCAAATATCGTGGTAGTAGACAAGGACCAGAAGACAGAGACAGTGATGGATGTAGAAGTGCCAAGTGACAGCAACATCAGGAAGAAGGAGTATGAGAAGCTGGAGAAGTACCAGGGCCTGAAGGAAGAACTAGAGAGGATGTGGAAAGTAAAGGCCAAAGTGGTCTCAGAGGTGATAGGAGCACTCAGGGTTGTGACTCCTAAGTTGGGACAGTGGCTCCAACAGATCACAGGAATAACATCAGAAGAGTGCGGGGCTAGGAACAGCTCAGATACTGTGCAGAACCGTCAAAGTCCCAGGCCTCTGGTTGAGGACCCAAGATTGAGGAAGCCACAGACCACCCACAGGGGTAAGAGGGGATTTATTTATTATATATTAAAAGAACACACTGAAGCTTTGCCAACTATTAGTGAAGGCTTAGGGCCCTTCCTCACTGCCACCTAACCTGCCCTGCTGGTGTCTTTTTTCTGCCATGGACCCGTAAGACTGCCTTCATTCCACCCCTCAAGTAAGACAGGTTTTGCCCACTTTTACTCGTTCCAGTGTGGAAAGTACTGTTTCCCCCTTATTCCAACACTTCCAAGGGCAGCTTCAAGGCACTGGAAACAGGACAGGGATCTCACTGTATCCTAACATGTACCTCAAGTTGGCCAAAAGTATGCTGGCTTGTGGGTGTCTGCAGAAAGGCAACAAGGGGAGGAGGCAAGTGACAAAATGTGTGTTGTGATGGAAGCACCACCACTTTTGCAAGCATGTGAAAGGTGAAGCTTATGTGCGTGGAGTTACACTAATGGCAAGTCTGAAAAAGGACATTTGGTGAAATGATGAAGTGGGAGAGGGAAATTGCATAGAAGAGAATGATTGCTATCAAAAATGAGAATGAAAGACTTGGTACTACATATATGGGGAGAAAGAGATGTTTTGGAAGTGTGTGAAGAGGGATAAATAAGGCACCTGCAGCAGAGGGAAAGGAACTGAGCGAGATGAAATGATTTGGGTGAAGCTGAAGAGAGAGAATGCTGGAAAAGAGCATTCCAGAGAGAAGTATGGGGAGGACCATAAAATGTTGCAGACTGGAATTGATGAGAATGCTATAAACATTCGTGTTTGAGAAAAATGGGTGGAAACAAAGTCCTAAATACTGTGAAAAAGTTGAAAAACATAATGGTACAGGGGAAGAGGGTTTAAGAGGAGAAATGTTAAATTTTTAATATATTTTTTATTTATTTATTCATCAAATTTGTCACCGCTCATCTCGTAAAATGACTCTGGGGTTTGCTTATGGAGTGGCTACAGGAAGACTGCACGCAGGCCTGATCCCTGGAAGAATGCTGTTGCTGCAAAGGGACGGGAAGGCTGGCAAGAGGGAATGCCAGAACCCCAGGAGAGTGGGTTAAGGGGCTGGGGCTCTTATCATGTTCACCAATCAACCTTTAACTCCACATCTGTGCAAAGCATTCCATAATGTAAACCTATTAACTTTAGCCTAAAGCCACACTGCGACTTACAAACCTTGCTTTTGTTACTTTTTGTATGCTTTCAACCAGATTTCTGCCAAACACCTGCCAAGACACACTTAACAAACCACCCGGCCTGTGCTTGTTGCATTCCCTCTTTTTCGCTCTCCCTTTGCACAAGAGAACAGCAACCGCTTCCGGTCGCCAGGCCAAGATGCAGTCTTCCCATATACGTCAAACCAGCGGTAGCTGGACTTACAGGGAAACAGCATTCTGGAAACTGAAACAGGGACATGGCAGGATAGTGACCTTCTCGTTTGAATGAAGGGCTTAATGGGACTCTTCCCATTCTGTGGAGGAAACCCCTTCTCCTCACCCAGGGCAGCATCACTCGTGGCTTGCTGGTCCACTCCTTATTTCCAGCCATCCTGAGCAACAACGTGCCACCTGCCTACCTGGCAGGCAGCTGCCCCTCCAGAATCCAGCCACGAGTTTAGCCATTTAGCAATAGCATCCTCAAACTTTGCAGAGACAGGTGAGTAACAAAGGACCTCAAGCCAAGTCAGTAAAGCCAACCACCTACTAACTGACCCTTTCTAAACAACCAGAATCTGGCTAGACCCAGACTCTAGAAGAGGCACTTCTGGGGTCCAAGGTGGGCAGGGGAGGCATCTTCACCTCTCTTATCCCCTCACCAGACCAAGACAGGCCTGTCTGTGCAGCTGGAAGGGGCTGGCTCTGGGCCTGAAGGGAAGGGAGAGAATTGATTTTGCCCCAAGGATGCCGGGGTAGGGCGGGGTGGGTGGTGTTCCTAGAGATCTGATGCAGGACAGGAATCTGTAGGGTTACTTATGCTGACAATCCTCATCTCCTAGTCAGCCTGTAGACCTTCTATCACTATGACTCCCCTTCAAGAGACCCGGGGCCCATGGCTCAGGAGTGGGGACTTTCCATGTACAGTGACACTCACGGGGGGTAGTCAATCTCTAAGCAAAACCAAGTTCTTTCCCCAAACCTTTTTCAATGCTGAGAGAGTCAATGGCCCTGTAACCGGCATTAGCAATGCCGTGTTTGGCACCAGCTTCCATGACAGCACGGTATACTTTCACACAGTGCTCCTTGGGCACATGAAGCTCCCAGCCCATCTCTCCCACGAACGACAGCCTCATGGCCCGGACCTGAGGGGCAAAGATGAAGAAGGGGAAGGCGGCAGTGAGGGAAATGCAGCAGGTGAACCCCTGGGCAACCTCCTGCCCCGCCCTCCCCACCTGTGCCTTAGGTCACCAGTTATATATACCTTCATGTATTTTATCAATAGCCTCTCAAAGAAAACACATTCTTTCAGTCTTCCCATTTCCTCCTTTCTTTGAAGTGAGCCCCTTCCTCGATTGCAGAGAACTCCTCAGCTCTGCCTCCTTGAGAAATTCCCAGGGCTTGAAATGACTGCCTCCGCCATCTTGCAGAATTTGTTCTGCCTGTTTTGGGCTCAGGGGCTTGCAGGCTTGCTGGCAGTGGGGGAGCCTCGGAGGAGCCAGGTGACCCCAGAAGGCTGGCCGTGGGGCGTTGGGCCAGCAGTCCTAGGAGGCTGGGGGCACAGCCGCTCTCCGGCAGGACTGGGGCTGCTCCAGTCAGACTTGGAGGCGAGGTGGGGGCAGGAGGGAGGGCGGGAGGACTCGGGGGGGGGGGCATCCGAAGGTCCCTTCCAGGCAGCTGCCAAAGCCAGGGCAGAGCCTTGCTCTGGGGCTGTGCTGGGCCCAATCCTTCCATTTGACAGGATAGGTTAAAAGCAGCTTCTTGCACAAGCTCCCGGTGATTCAGCACCCGCACCTCTCATCAACGCCTGGCTGTGCTGCCACAAGTGTGACAGCCTCAGCGCCTGCCTCTATTGTCAGGGAGCCCAAAATAAATCCACAATACCTTTCCTCTTTCCCTCCCTGGTTGCCACAGGAGGCCTCTTCAAGGAGCATCAAACGGGGTTGGGAAGGAACCGTTCGGCCTGACCCTGGCTAGCCTGCTCAGGCCCATGGCCTCTCCTCACGGGGGTTACCTCTGCCCCTGCTCCAGGCCAGTTGTTTGCAGCTCCACAACAGGCAGAGATTCAGTGGGTGTAGGTTTACCTACAGAGGTGTCTCTGGGCAAGCAAACCATGGTTTCTGTCACTCATTTTGCTGGCCAGAGGCGTGATGGGGGTCTGTGTATTTGCACGTGAGTCTGGAGGAACATTTCTTGGAGCAGCGCTCCCCCCAACACAAGAGCCAGACGCTCCAACTGCACCCAGCTGATCAGTTGGTGGTGCCCCACAGCATGCGGCTCAAGGAGGAAGGATTGAAGCCAGTAATCACAGCCCTTTTGGAGTAGGGTATAATTGGACTCACCAGACGCCCTCCAACACCCTGATGCTCCCTTTTGGAATGGCAATAATAAATAGCATTTGGGGAAGGATGCAAGAATGGTGAGTGGAGTGGGGTTCTCCACCTTCTAAACCCTAATGCTGTTCTGGCCAGCATCCCTCCAGTGCATCTCTCTTCAGGTGCTGATCTGTGCTTTCTCCCCTGCTCTGATTCATCCTGATAATTGATTTCCTTTTGCTTTCACCTCCAGGGGACATCGGTGCCCATGGTGCAGATTACCCCAGGGGTACACTGAATCCCCAGCTTTCTTCTCTCCTTTACGCAAGGATCTGTCTGATCTCCTCTCTCCTGACCTTTTCTGCTCCAATTCAGGGCTGATGATCTCCCGAGGGCCTCCTCTTCTGGACACTTGCCAGGCTGACATGGCCTCTCTGCTGCAGCACCTGCCCTGAAGGGACACGTGTTCTCCAAGGCCAAGCTGTAGCTCTGCCCGTTTCCTGGTCATGATTTCCCCCAAGGTGAGAGCTTTTCTGCTTCTCTTTCTTCTTTCTGCTTCTCGCCTTGACTCCATCTTCAAGCGCAGCAGAGGTGCAGACTTACTTTCCTGGGCAAAGACTGCACCCTTGTCCACCCTGCAGGGCCTTCTGAAAACCATGGCTGCTCCCTTTCATTGGTCTGATGCCACAAGTCCCGTTTTCCTGGTTTTAAAATTTACTCTTGTTTCTGCTCCCGCCTAGAAGCCCCGATTACTCCAGGCCTTTGAACTTTGTGGCTTAATGCCGAGGCCGCGGGAAATGACCGGCCCCAGGCTCACTACAGCAACGTGTGAGGCCGGCATTTTTATCCCCCTCTCAAGTCCTTCCCAAGGACCTGGGGTAGGCAGATGTGGTTGTTTGATGGTGTTAAAGGTATCGTTGCAGGATGTGAGCTGTTCCAAGTAAAGCTGCCTTTTGCAATGGACTGATGGTGATTTGGTCAACGCTGATGGACCAAGAGGTGCTCCAGATGTTTTGAGGTTGCACCCAAGGCGCCTATTACTAACAAAGTACTAACTTTGCTTCTTTTGCCGCAGTTGTTCTCAGGTCTTTATATTTTGTGATTTTCTCCAGTTCTTTCTCTTCTATTCTGCAATGCCCACTATCCAGACTTTTTTGTCTTTCTTATCAACAAATGTTCAGTCTGGGGTGTTGTGTGGCAAGTGCTTGTCTGTTTAAATTCTAAAGTCCCAGAGCACTTTAGCTTCTTCATTTTCTATTACTTTGTCTGTGTTGTGATCCCACCGGTTCTTGCTTGCCGGCAAGTGGTATTTCTTGCAGATATTCCAGTGCACCATTGTTGCTACTCTGTCATGCTGTTGTCAGTAGTCAGTCTGTGCGATCTTCTTGCAGCGCCTAACAGTCCACTGTTTCTTCAGCTTCTTTGCAGAGACGGCATTTGCTGTCTGTTGTTGTCTTCTCAATTCTGGCTTTATATGCATTTGTTCTTAAGGCTAGGTCTTGTGCAGCCAGAATGAGCCTCTGTCTCTTTCTTCAACTTTCCTGCTCTTAGCCATTGCCAGGTCTTGTTGTTATCTGCTTTGCCTGCTAGGTTTCCCCCCCCCCCCCCCGGTATACTGGCCATGTAATGTAATACTTGCCTTGCCATATCTCTTTTCTATTCTTCATTTGGTCTTTCTTGTAGGCCAGTTTGGTCTCTTTGGTATTCAATAAGTCTTCATGGTATACTAGTTTCAGTGCATCTCCTTCACTATCCTTCAGATATTCGTCTAATGCTCTTTTTTCTTCTTCATCTGTCTGGTGTACTTGCAACATTCCACGCCCACCGATGCTCCTTGGTAAGTAGAGTCTGTCAGTGTCGTTGCATGGGTGAAGGGCATGATTCACTGTCATTATTTTTCTTGTCTTCCTATCCAGGGCTTCTAGTTCTGCTTGAGTCCAGTCCACTATTCCAGCTGTGTATCTAATGACTGGAATTGCCCAGGTGTTAATTGCCTAGTGGTATTTCCTCCACTGAGTTTGGATTTTAAGATGATCTTCACTCTCATGATGATGATGACTTTAATGTGCTTGATGTTGTCAACTTGAAGGATGCCCAGGTATTTGTAGTGATCTTCTTCATCCAGACTCTTGATGTCATTTCCATAGGCCATCTTGATTCCTTCAGTTTTCACTATTTTTCCCCTGTGGACGGTAAGGGTGGCCCATTTGTCCGTCCAACCTCCATTGTAATATCTTGGCTCTATATTCAGTCTGTGTTGAACTGCGATTCTATTTCAGATGGGGTTTTTCCATACAGCTTCAGATCATCCATGTAAAGAAGGTGAGATAGCCTGGCAGATGTTTTTGATGTTTGATAGCCATGGCCTGACTTGTTCAGTATTGTTGACAGAGGGATCAATGCAATGACAAACAGTAGTGGTGAAAGTGAGTCTCCTTGAAAGATTCCTCTCTTGATGTTAACCTCTCCCAGTTTATTGCAACTGTGTCTTCCACTGTGCCGCTGATCCTTGCACAAAGCTTCTGATGTTTCTACTGACTCCTGTTATTTCTAGGCACTTGATTATCCAATCAATCGGATAGTTGAATGCCTTCTTGTAATCAATCTAAGCTACATTCAAGTTGGTCTTCCTTCTCTTGCAGTTTTCCAAAATCATCTTGTCAATTAAGAGCTGATTTTTTGTCTCTCTGCTGTTTGGGTGGTTTCCTTTCTGCTCAGGTGGAAAGAGCTTGTTTTCAACTAGATGCTGTTGGACTGCATCAGCTACCACACCAGTTACCAGTTTGAAAGTTGTTAGCAAGTAGGTAATTGGCCTGTAGCTGCCTGGTGCTGCCCTTTTTGTTGGATCTCTCATTATCAGGTAGGTTTTGCCAGATGTTAACCAATCTTCAATTTCACCTCCTTGCAGTATGTTGTTAAACTGCTTGGCAATGAGTGGGTGCAGACCAGTCAGATGGTTCACCAAAACCATGCAGTTCATCTTCACCTGGTGGTGACCAATTTTTGATCTTCTTAGCCCTTTTCTTCCATTTCAGCTTCTTTTTTATTCTTATCCACCTCCTTTATCCAAGCCTCATTCTTGTTGTATTTCTTTGGGTTGTAGAGCTGCATCCAGAACTGCACTGTTTCTTCTTTGTCAGGTGTTAACTGGTTCATTGCAGTCTTTCCATTGATGGATTGGTAGAAACGGAAATTGGAGATTC
This sequence comes from Python bivittatus, assembly GCF_059951505.1. Lineage (NCBI taxonomy): Eukaryota > Metazoa > Chordata > Lepidosauria > Squamata > Pythonidae > Python > Python bivittatus. Next base: position 11,555,112 of record NW_028277076.1, on the reverse strand, counting down.
TGCCTATAGTGCGCAATTCGAGCTTTGTATCTGCTGATATTCTTGGCTATGGCTATTATTTGCTGCTTTATTATCTCCAATGCTTCTTTGATCTTCCTTGTTTCTAGGTGGTATTTCTTGATCAGGTATTCTTTGGTCTTCTTGTTCTTCAGCTTCTTTTCTTTCATCTGTTCTACCTTGCTTGCATCTGATCTTAGCATGCTGATCTTATTTCCAACCTGATCTTCCATTTTGGTGTGCACTGTTTGGTTTTTTTCCTTGTTTGTTGATTTTGCATCAGGTATTCAGTTATTTTATTATTTTATTATTATTACATTCGATTTATTGTCCGCCCATCTCCCCCCAATGGGGAACTCTGGGCAGCTCACAAAGTACATAGAATACAATTATACAATTAATTGCGCTGTGTGACCGGCAGGGGTCGCTAGGGGGTCATCCGGGCCTTTCCTCCTCCGTAGATCTTCCTCGCCGCTCACCGCTCATGCCGGCTGCATTCGGAGTTCGGCCAGCACTGGTATTTTGCTCCCCTGCGCAGCACCGCCGGTTCCTCCCATCTAAACGGGAGTACCCATTTATCTACTCGCAGATGGAATAGCTTTCAAATTGCTGGGTGAGCAAGGAGCTAGGACAAGGGACAGGAGCTCACCCTGTCCTGCGGAGCTGGGCTCGAACCGCTGGAGAGCCAATCATCTCTGACCAGCAACTCCCGCGTCATTAAGCCCTTGCGCATGGTGTACATTGGTTGGTTTGTTTCTTGCAGTGAGCTGGCGCTCATATTTGATATTACAGTATTGGCATCTTGTCATACTAGTGCTAGCTCTTTCTTTGTAACAAGTTTCACAGCAGGCAATCTTATTCTGTTCTTTTTGTGCTGTTCCAGATGCTCAGTTATTCTTTGTTTCAATTCCTCTTGTTTTTTAGTTAGAGGGCTTTGTTCTTTCTGAGGAGAAGGCAGAGGAGAGGTTTGGGAATGAAAATGACTCAACAGCTATGCTGGCTTCCTCTACTGCTCACTCCCTCTGATTTGCCTCTACAGTCTGAGCTACAGACTTGTAGAGGCTTCAACTGCCAGGCTTCAATTTCTTTGCCCTGGGTAGGCCTTTGCAGTTCTTCCAATTCTACTTCTGTGAATACTTTATTTCGTATTATAAACCGATGTTGATCTGCTAGCCTCTGTTATTTCTGATTCTGGATGTTCTTTCCAGAACTGGGGCATTCTTTTCAGATATCCTCTTCTTGTTGGACTTGATTTGTAATAGCAGATCATAATTTGTTTTCAGTCTTTGTATATTTGTGATCAGTAAACAACTTTTTTTTTTCCAGTAGTCCTGTAGCTACTGGCCCTGGTTGCTCAGCCAACAGTCCCGAGTCTTGTAGCCCACTTGTTACCAGATGTTCAGGAACTAGAACACCTAGCATGGTCCTTGTTGACCTGGGTGACGACCAATCCGGTATGGCCGCCCAACTCCAGTGGACTCTTTAAAAAGTGGCTATGTAGTTTGCACCCCTTTTGAAACTCCTGAATCCACTCCTCCACCTTCCTAGTTGCACTGACACGTGCAGTTAGATTAGCCAAAGGGAAAACTGCTCAAATGTGCATGGATTTCTAAAATGCCTTTGGAGTTGTGCATGACTTTGGAACTATATCAAAACAGAGGATTTCTGACTTCTTCAAGTTCACCTTGAACATGAAACTTGAGCATGAAACTGAGCAAAGTCAGGGAGGCAGTGAAGGACAGGAAGGCCTGGTGCAATATGGTTCATGGGGTCACAAAGAGTCGGACACGACTGAACGACTGAACAAGAAGTTCACCTGCTCAGCCTGCCTCTTTCATAAAACCACCTGCAGGCCTTGCTTCTCCTCTCTGAACTCTGTCACAAAGTGTACTGCTCACCAGACTCTTTCTGATGCTGCTGGAAATGCACGAGCAGATGCCTTTGTGTGGCTGTCTGAATGTGTGAGCAGCCCCTTCTGAACCATCTTTGCAAACCCAACAACTGCCAGTCCCAGATGCTGGGAACTTGGTGTCTCTTCAGAACGCTGCCTCTGAATCAGAAAAGTGTGCTTGGCGCTCTCAGGGTTGCCCGCCGGCACCTCTAGTCTATGGGCCTCCCCTAAGACCCTGCTTCTGTGTCATGTTTCGCCCACGGAACCAGGTCTCTCTCCCCCCCCCCCCCCGTTAAGCAATTTCAGCTGATGGAAACAAGGAAGTGGCCCTTTTCTGTTGCAGCCAGAAGACCAGCATTACCCTCCCCTGGAGATGCATCTGACCCCCCACCCTGAAGACCCAGCTCTCCCCTGGCCTTGGGACAAACTGAGCAGTGGGTCCTATCTCAAAATGGATGGTTTTTCTTTCTGTGGGGTTCTTACTTGTATTTTTTGAGTAATGGCTTTATTATTCTAGGCTCCCCAGAGTCATTGTGGAGTTGGGGGTCAATTTATCACCTATCAATTTAGGTGGCCCTACTGAAGTCTTCTCTCTTTAACTCCTCAGTATGAATACTGGCTCTTTTCTTTTGCTTTTCCTCTTCCCATTTTATTTTTTTTAAAAAACCCTGTTTTAATTATTGTATGCTAATATTTTTTACCATCATAAACTACTTTCTCATTGCAGCTGTATGAGAAATGGCGTATCATCATATTGAATCAACCATTATCCCATGATTTCATGCCTTTGGAAGATCTTTCAGCAACTGCTGAAGCCATAAAGCCAGCTGGGTGACTTTGGGCCAGTCACTCGCCACCCAACCCACCTCACAGGGTTGTTGTGGGAAAAAATAGGAGGTATTAGGTATGTTTGCTGCCTTGGGATTGATTGATTGACTGATTTATAGAGATATATATAAAAAGCAGGATAAAAACCTAATAATAACAACTGTGGTGGGAGCATTCAGCCACCTTTGATCTTGGGGCCAAGGGCACACTTCTTCGCCCTGCCCACAACATCCCTTTCCCAACATTCAAAGGTTTCTTCACTGATGATGTCACCCCACAGCCAGACTGTAGCAGCTGGGAGCAGCCATGGGGCCCCCAGGGGAGAGCCCTCCCCATCCCTTGCACACAAGCACTCGTGGGCTGCTGCGCCCGGCCACGAAGTCAGGACGTGATCCAGTAGTCATCTGGTAGACTGCTGGCCACGTCTCAGCTGACAAGTCAGCAGCGTCCCCTGAGACGGCCAACTGGAGCGAGGCCAGCCTCTGTCCCTCTGCCTGTCCTGGAACCATGAGGGTGTGGCACAGCTTTGCCGAGAGGAGTGGGAAAACAGCTGGAAATTTCGGGGGGAAGTTAAGGATGGCCCCTTCACTCCTGCCCTCAGGGCTCCCCCCCAGCTGTCCTTGGGGATCAGCCCTCAGCGAGCTAAAGGAAGGGAAGACGGTGTTGCCAAAGGCCTATTTCTGCCCAGCTCTGGAGTTTTGAATCATTTAGTCTAATTAGCTGAAGCTAATGTGGGGCTTGTTTGGTGTGATATTACTAAATCTGTTCTTGTTAGCACCATCAGTGGGCACAAAACAGAGGTGGGCAGACTTCAGGCTTGTTGGATCTGAAGTCTGGTGCTAGATCCCCCATCTCCACTGCCAGAGTCTTAGTCGCTCCGAGGCGATGCATACACTGGAAGCTCAAGTGGAGGAATGGATATCTTTGCGCCCAGGAATTTGTTTTAGTTACCACTCCTCATTCCCCCTACGCAACACATCTGCTATTTCAGGGGCTTTGGATTGTTAAAGTCAAAGCGGCTGCGATGTTAAAAATCTGGCATTTGGAACTGCTTTCCAGACAATGTCAAGGTGGGCCAGAAGACCCCAACCTTTTTTCGGTTCTTTCCCCTTTCAAAGACAAGCCAAGGAGAAAGGCCTGATTTTTTTGTTAGTCTGCTGTTCCCCGCTCAGCACATAGCTCTGACCTGCCTGGCTTGTCCTTTCAGTCTCTTTTCCCTTCACTTTTGAGACAATGCTCTTTTTGTGGTCAAAGACGATCATGTTGCGCCCTGCGGGCAGTTTCTCCACTTGCAGGTGGGCTGAATGTCACTGTTTCCTTGGTTCCACCACAGTTACGTCATGCCCCGCATCCTGATCCCAACAGGCAGATCACATGACCTTACAATCAAATCATGATTAATTCTAGAGTTGCCTCCCCTCAACCTGGTTCTGACCAGTCATTTAGGGAATCTAGAAATATTATTTCTTCATCACATGGAGCATCAACGACCACATGAGCATAATAAAGTCCCCCTTTATTACAAGAAATTCTTCCTTTGCACATGGCCTGATTTCTTTCACCACCTCCAAAATACACTCAACATTTTGATCAGGTGGGCAATAGCAAACTCATATTTTAAATTTGTAGCTACACTTATTTATTTATTTGGAACATTCATACAACTACCCAATTCAAACAACATGACTCTGGATGGTGTACAAACTCATGAAACAAAAATATAAATATCATACACTGCTAAAGCAAACCAAAACAATGAACTGAAATGCATTATATCTCACCAGCTGGGAACTCTGCTCATCCTGACCCAAGCGCCTGGGGACACAGCCGCGTCTTAACTGCCTTTCTAAAGGCCTGCGGGGGGGGGGGGGGGCACCCATGTAGGGGGAAAGGGGAGATTATTCCTAAGGGCAGGGCTGCCACCTGTGCCCTCCCCATTGGCGTGTGTGGGGCAGGCATATACCCTGGGAGAAAGCGGTCCTGCAAGTAACCTGTCCTACAGGATACAAGGTGAATTTTTAGAGCAATTTTTAGAGCAAAATCGCCCCATGCAATTTCTCCTTTGCCTCTGAGTGCTCTTTACAGGACTCCCATGCTTCAGTGTGTAAGCTGCCCCACCGGCATGGGCTTTTTAATGTGCAGCCCAACACCCCTCCCCTTCTGGTGGGTCTGTTCCTTTCGAAGAAATTCCAGCCTTCCAGGGCTGTCTGCCAATCCTACGTGTCATCCCAGCAAGTTTGGGTGATGCCCAGGGCAACGAATTGGTCTTCCTGGGTGAGGATCTCCAGCTCTCCTTGTTCATTTCCCATGCTCTGTGCATTAGGTAGAAACATCTGATACTGTGAGTTGAATTTCACACACACACACACACACACTTCATTCTTGTACTTTTCCACTGCTCCTGCCAATCAGCAATTTTAGTTTTTATTTCTTTGGGGCGGAGGGGATGTGTCCTCCTTTCCAGATGCTGCCAGCCCAAACCCATCACATCTTCCTGCTTCACCTCCACACCTGCCGCCTGTCTGCTGGGCTATTTGGGGAGATGAGTTTGGGGCTGCTTCAGAGCTGCCAGGCCTGCAACCGGGCAACCTGACAGGCCGCTCGACCATTTGGAAGGAGGGAAATGAAGCCGGTGGCCTTCTGCAATTTGTCCCACACAAAGGCTGCACAGGCATCCTGTTACGCCGATTCACAAAGCGGGGGAAAGCAGTTTCGCGTGGCCACCTGTCCCTGGTGGGCAACCTGCCCAAGGGCCAAGGGCAGGGGATCCGCTTGGCACAGGCCGTGGAAGTCCCTCACACCCTGTTGCTAGATCGTGCATGGGCGCAGCATACAGAGACGATTCTCTGTGTGGACACGTTCGTGGTGGAGGGAAGGACACTTAGGACTCCTCGTCCCGTTTGGGCCCTGACTGCCCGCTTTGCGAGCGAGCGCAGCTCCTTCCCTCATCCCTCGCCGCCTCGCATTCAAGCAAGAGGGATCAAAGTCTTAAGACAGGTGGCGGAGCCAAAGGGGAAAGGGCTTCGTCCCAGTCCCCAGAAGGAGCCCTGAGGGAGGCACCTCCTGCCCCCCAGGCCCTGCCCCGGCCGAGGGTCAGCGAGGCAGAGGTCCTACCGTGCAGCCTGCGGCCCTTGCCAGCCGGTGGGTGGAGAATGGGAAGGCCTCGTTGCTGAGGTCCACATCCAGCACTTCCTGCAGAACGGTGCGGCTGTGCGGGAGAAGAACAGCCGGTGAGGCGGTGGGGAGAAACCCCAGCCCCTCGCTGCCAGCCCCCAGCCCCCAGCCCCCAGCCCCAAAGGGTCCCGCCTCCGTCAGAGACAGACACGCAGGGCAAAGAGCACGGCAGCTGCCCCGCACGGCAGACCTCATCGGCCAGGCGGACCCGGAGCCCGGGTCGCCAAGGCAGCACCGGGCCAGCCCTCTCAGCCCACCTCAGGCCACAAAATGCCACAAGGAGCTGACGATTCACACGTGACGCCCGCCCAGCCGCAGCCCTCTGATCCAGAGGGAACCAGGCTAGCACAACCCCTTGCCTGGGCCTACGACAGCCTTCGGGCTTCAGCATAGAGAGGCCGGTCCTCCTCCCCCCTGTTCAGGTCTGCGAGAGGGTCAGGTGGCCAACAGATTTCCTAAGGAGGACTCCACAGACTGGGAATGTGTGGAACTAAACGCCCAGGCTGAAGCGCTGCTCCCTGGAACTCCCCAGCTCTGGTCAGCATCCTAGAGATCTTGGCTCTTCCTCTCCCCGCCACGAAAAGTGCCCAGAAAAGCTACAGGACAAAGCTGATCTGACAATCACACGTTACATTTCAAACCCTCCCACACCTTCTAACAAACAGCGCAAGATGAACATGGACAGACGGTGAACTGTGGTTGTCTTGGGAATATGTTCACATTCTACTTATCTTTAAGATGGCTGTGAAAGCAAAATATTTGATATTATGAACAAGCCAGCACAGAGAGGAAGAGGATTTCACTGGAGGTCTGGCCCATGTTTGCGTTCCCCTGGGCTCAGATCCCACCACCCAACACCCCATATGCCAAAGAAGCAAGCCTGACACGCCTGTGAGCACATCTGGCACATCCTCGCCACAAGGAGCATTACACCAACGAATTAGGAGATCGCTCTGCAAATCTCCTCCTGGTCGACAGGCAATGCCACCCAGATAGGGGCTTCCAAGGGCAGCAAGAGGGCAGCTTTCAAACCCAGCTAAGTGAAAAGACTGTCAGCCCAGGAGGAGTCTCCAGTCCCAGCTGGAACGGGAAGGAGCCGTGGCCTTCGGTGGCCCTTCGCCAAGCAAGGCAGGAGCTCCGCTGCTTCTTGCCCACCACCCTGGGCCTTTCTGAGGGAACTTGAGGTCAACTGGCAAAAGAAGGAAGCTGCTAATTTGGGTTGCCCTTCTAGCAAGCAGTTGGGTTCCTCCAACTGCTCCTATTGGCATGGCCAGCCTAGGAACTCTGCCAGGCTGGGAGCGAGGAGGAAAGTTTGCCCCCTTGGCACCCCTGTGCCTTGATCTGTTGAATCCTAAGCCAAAGAGGTCAAGCATTTGGGGAAGAGAAAGCCACCACTTCTGCAGTAAGATCAGATCAAAATCCAAGGTCTCCCTCAACTTCCCCAGACCAGCTCATCTGAGACTCACCTGGAGGGGCCTTGAATGCTGATCATGCCCAGCTCTTCCGACTGGTCAATCAACTGGCATTGAAACTGCCTCTCCTGCAGAACCGTCCTGAGGTGTGACCAGTTATACTGGGCAGCAGCTCCCCCAATAGCAAGGTAGTAGCCATCCCCTGGAAAAGATTAGGGTCAAGCTGGCAAATGCAGCAGCCCCTGCTGAAGCCATGGGTCAGGGCCCCAGCTCGCAAAAGGGAAGGCTGGCTCACCAGACTCCTGCAGGCTTGGGATTGGATGCCCCACACTTCTGCTCTGGCTTTAGAGCTGTCGGATGGATGGATGGGCCGGCTGAATTTATCCCTACCGCAACTCGGGAGACTCAGCAGTTTACAAGTGAGCTGATGTTCTGCAGACAACTGCAGACAACTGCAGAACACCCTTCAATCCTGGGCACCCACAATGCTTCCTGGCTGCCTACTTGTAGATTTGGGACTGGGCAGACCCTTTCCTTAATTCAGCAGAGCTGCCTTGAAGGGCCCTGAGGTCCCAGGAGCAGAGCTGAGTCTGTCAAAAGCGAAACAAGCCGCTCCTGGGTCCAGGCAATCTGAACATCATTGAATCAAGATGGAATACTGGTGACCTTCCACCTGAAGTTCTCTTGGCCATCGCCTTCTTCCAACTTAGCCTGCCCCTCTGGACTTCCCCGTAGTACCGTCCAAGTAACTACCGGGCCTCTTAGCTTCTACAATCAGCCCAGGCTGGCTTGGGGTTGCCACATAACTGGGCAATATAGAAATAAATGGAAGTGGAAGTGGAAGCAAGGTATTACGGGGGAGAGGATACAAGCCCTACTCCCTCCCTCGAGCCCCGGGACGTGGCCCTTTCAGCATCGGTGGCTGCGAGGTGCTGCCTCTTGCTGGAAACACACCCTGTGCCCTGGAAGGCTGACCGGGTGCTGCCTTCTCGTCCTCCTCTCCTGCAGCACCTCAGCACACAACCCGGCCGGGCCCGGCCCGCCCCCCTCCCAGAATCCCCAGCCTCAGTTCAAGGCTCCAAAGCTGCCTCCCCCCAGAGAAGTGCTGGGGAGGAAGAAACTCAGGAAACATTTGTGTCTCTTCTTCCTGCCTCACCTAATAATTGGCCCTAATAAAAATCAGGTGGCCTCCAGGAGCTGCAATAATAGATGCCCGCTTTAATTGCCTGTCAAGCGGAGACTCTCTTGGCTGGCAGCTCCCGGCACCCGAAATAATGGCTTGGCAAATCTGGCTCTGGAGCAATAATCAGCTTTCTTTTTAGATACATCAATCTCACACTGAGGGTGTCAGATTCCCTGGTTCAAACTTTGCAGAACTTGCTGGGAGAAGAACAGCCAGAAGCTGCAAAAAACAAAAAACAAATGCCAGCTAGAATTCTCTGCCAAGGGACTGGGCAAACTGGGCCAAACTGGGGATCCCACTGTCCAAGGAGAAGGACAAGAGGGCATGCCTTCTTCCCACCTGCAGTGTCCTTGGGCCACCTCCCCAATGGCAGTAGCCCGATTCTCTCCTCTAGGGCTCAGGGGGAGCTTCCCAGCTGCCTGGGGATTGCCAACCCTGCAAGGTAGGCAAGGTCAGGTGTCTCTGGGAAAGCACTTTAAGGTGGATCAGGAACTGCAACTGAATGCCGAAAGCCTGTCTCAGCCGCCCTCTACTTCGGCCTGTACCTAGCAGAACCGAGGGCTTCTCCTTGCCCAGGACTCAAATGCCTGTCCTGGGAGGGCTTGCTATTCCCCTCCGGATCTCCAAGTCAAACTCAAACTCCATCTCCATCAAAAGCTCATCAGAAAGCATTCTTAACGGGCTTCGAAGATCCAGGCGAATCGGTCTCTCAAATAGCAAAAGTCGTTTTTGCCTAGCTGAAACGGGCTAGATGGAGGATAATTTTGTGGCTTCTCTTTACGACTTTTTCCTTTCCTGCTACTTCTTTTCTCTGGTCATACTCCAGATGTGTGTATGGATGGGAGCTGTTCAAGCATCTGAACTGGGTTCTCTGGGCAAAGGCAAATGAATTATCCATGAAGAAATCAATCTCTACCAGGCCGAACCCCATGCAGAATTCCAACCCCAGGGACGGCAAGTCCATACAGCAGGAGCTTCCTCTGCCCAGAAGAAAATGGCAGGGGGGGGTGTCTTCTTTCTGGATCTGGGGCCAGAGAGAAGGCAGGAGCTGGTCCCACTTAGTTCCTCCATAGCAGTATGTTTGGGGAGGATGGAGGTACCCTGAGGACTGTGCCAGTCCCACAGATTCATCAGGGAAGGAAACCCAGCTTCTGGGTTACACCCAAGGTATTTCCCGTCTAGTCTACAAACTCTGTCAGGCCCAGCAGACAAACTTCAGTTCAGGAGAAACCGGGGAGAGGTCCGTCACCTTCAAACGCAGGTGCCAGTACTGAGTCCTGGGGTCCTGGGTCAATCGTACTGACAGTCAAATCACTCTCGACTCCCCCGTGTTTGTTCAGCATGCACGTGTAAACAGTTGTTCCTGGGGAAAGAGAATCATGTAGCAGTAGCAGCAGTGCTTCACGGAGGCCTGCGGGTGGAGGGAGAGCAGAGGGAGAAAACCCCACGTGGGTCTTCCCAGCCCTTCCGCACCTGGATCCAATCATGGTACAACCATTCCCAACAGCTTCCTTACCCTGCCAAGTCCGTGACATTGACTTCGTCTGATCCCCAGCGTTTAAGTCAACCTTAGCCATACCAGGGTTAAAGCCATCTTTCCCCCTTACAGCAGCAACCACGGCAATCTCAAGGGCCATCAAATCTGGCCCTCTTTGCCAGCTGTGCCGTTGGGGTGCAGTCAGGTGCCCCACAAAGGCAAGCAGGTCCTCCCCCTCGTGTCCCCAGGCTCCCTGACCCAGGGCCATCTGCCCCCGCCCAGGAAGAGCCAAGGAGCTGCCAGGCTGTGAAAGAGCTGCCCTCTCCTGAAGGCAGAATGCCACCTTCACAAGCTGGCCAAACAGCTTGCAGAAACATCCACGGCTCTCTCAAAACCAGACCGTCCTGCTTGCCCAGCGGGGTTTGGCGCTCTTTCAAAACTCTGCGCACCTGCAAAAAAGACTTCTGAAGACACCCAGGTTGAAAGAGCTGCACTCGAAGGAGGTTAGGCTCATGTGGTGTCATGGTGAAAGTGGCCTGGGTTCAAATCCACCCATGGTTACAGAAGCTCCCTGGGTGACTTTGGGAGATGGAAGCAGCAGAGCCCCACACCTGCCCCATACCATACCAACTAGCAGCCCCTTCTTCCTAACCCTGGAAGGCTGGTCCTTCTTCCTGCTGCCAAGGGTTTCGCAGAGAGTGTGAAGCCGGCAGAGGGGCTGCCAATCACCCCCTCACCTTATCAGGGCTGTGAAGGTGAGTCCGCACCCCTCCCCAAGATGACCGAAGGAGCCCCACTGGCTTAGAGGACCAACCCCTCCCCTTTGGGGCCAAACTGGAGATCCAAGAGCCAGGGCAGGTCTGGTCCAGCTGCCCAGACAAAGAGCAGCTAATGGGCCTCGTGGAGTTGAGACCAGGGCTGCTGGGCATCAGGCAGAAGGGTGCTACCAGCCCATCAGGGATCCCTGCACAGTGGTGGTGGGGAGGGGCCGGGGGGGCTGGCCTCAGCCCTGGTGCTATGAACTGGTCTGTTGCCTCCTGCAACGAGCACGGCTCAGATACAGAGAGCGGAGGGCACCCCCCAGGAGGGGTTTGCAGGACAACAACAAGACTCCCTCTTCCAAGTCCAGAGGCCCCAACAGGGGAGACTCAGCTCAAGGCATTGGTTTCGGGGGGGAGGGAGGGAAGGACCTGGGGCCCTGTTCAACCAGGGAGGGTCCGGCTGTACCTGGGGGCTTGCGAATGTCAGCTGTGAACAGCCAGTCAGCTGCCTTCCGGGCCTCGGGACCGACCAGATAGAATTTGCCAAAGTAAGACATGTCAAACACAGCCAGAGCGTTTCGGCAGGTTAAGCATTCATTCCTGATCTGAAAATGCAGACACGGCACGCCGCCGGGTGAGGAGCCGCAAAAAGACCCACCATTCATGTTTCTTTTTTAAAATCTGGCATCCTTCGGTGGACTTCTCTGCTCTGTACCCCTCTCTGACATCCACAGCTCCTCACTGAGGGCCTGCCACTTGACAGGATGGCTCGCATTCTTCCCTCCCCAGGAAGCAATGTCCTCCAGGCTGACGGGGGCCTCAGCCCAGGGTGAAAACAGCTGGGCAAGGCAGGGTTTGCATGGGCCCTGAAGAGGACCCTCAGTCTGGAAGCTGTGCTGCAGCTGACCGGGACCCTCACTGGGGTCCTGGGTAGGGTGGGGAGCAGACGAACTCCCCTGTCCTCCCCCTCCCCCTGTGAAGGCTTCCTTATGCCATTTAGGTTCCAGAAAGCATCTGTGCTGGTGGCCAGGCTTGGAATAGCTTGCGATTTTAGTCTTGTGCAGCAATTTTCTTGCTATTGTTACTGGATTTTATGGGTTTTTACAGGGATATGCAGGGAAGGAGGGACGGGGGGAGGGAACCACTTGCTGCCCTCCCTTAATCTGCTTCAGAAGCTGATCCCCAGCTCAAATTCAGCCACTTCCATGTCACAGGCTACTTTTTTATCCCACACTAACCTTCGCAAGTTATTCAGTTCGAGCGTACTGAGGGGTGGGGGGCAGGAGTGTGATTCTCCTCTCACACATCATGGTCACTCTGGCCCCACTTTCAGCCTGCTGCACTTACAGATCTGGCCCCAGCTGGAGGAGGCCTTTCTTTACGTAAGTATCCTTCGGAGTCCTTGGGGTTCTCTGAGCTTGGTTGTTTTCTTGCAAACATTTTGTTACCCAGCTAGGTCACATCTTCAGATGTTTGCAAGAAAACAACCAAGCTCAGAGAACCCCAAGGACTCCACAATTCAGCCCTGAGCTACATATATTCGCTTCTATTGGTAAGTATCCTTTGCCCGCCTGGTGAATCTCAGCATGGCTTTGCGTGGCTTCTGACTTGCCCCCTAGAAGGCCCAGCCGCTGAGTTCTCCTGAGCACTGGGGGCGCCTTGGCCTTCATCGACTCACAATGTTGTGATGAGGTGGGAAATCGAAGGTGTACTCATTGGACAGCAACTGGCGGTAGGCGTCCTCTTCACGGGCAGGGTGGCCATAGGCACCGTAGTAGTTATAATCCAGCACCTGGATTGGCACATGAACAGCAAGCATCAGCCTCCTCCCCTGGCAAAGATGCCATGGGGAGATGGTTTGCGTGGAGGTTGGAGCCAAACATTGTGCTACAAGGGGTATGGAGAAGTCAATGGGAGGAGGGAGTGAGCGGTGGCAGGAGGAATGAGCGGCTGGGCACACGTGGAGGGGAAAGCTGGCAATGGCCAGGATGCGCTGGTGGGGGTCTAACCTGACTGAGTCTCTTCTGAGTTGAGCTCAGCTCCTGGACGCCAAGTGGTGTCAGACACTGCCTTCTTCCCACTCTAGCCTACAATCCTGGGATTTCCGAGTGGTCTCCCATCCAAGTGCTAATCAGGCCTGGCCCAGCTCAGGCTTTTAGAGATCAACTAAGGCTGCCATCATTTGCTGTGAGCTTGATTCAAGACCAAGAGGAGACCCGGCCCTCTCTTCTGTGGAACAGACTGGTTTATAAGGCCCATCTTGTGGGACCAGAAGGTTAATGGGAGGCAGAGCTACCAACTGCTGGTGGGCTGAATCACCCACAGTTTATCCAAAATAATTCCAGCAGGGTATAGTAGTGGAAGTGGACAACCGCCCCTCCTGGCTGGCCACCGTGACCCCAAAGGCTTGACCAGACGAGGCCTTGGCTGCCCTCCCTCAGAGCAGCCCCTTGGTGTTTTGGTGGACACCCTGCATTTCATGGGGTGCTAGGCATCTCCCGAGTGTGTCCCTCGCTGCTGCTGCCACTGTCCCACCCCTTTACAGACTGCAGGATCACCTTCTCTTGCCCATCCAAGGAGAGCTGGAGACACTTGTGGAGGCTTCAGAAGGCCCCCCAACTGACCCCAAAGTAAAAAAGCTCACCCAGCCCGGAAATGGAACAGACTCGTCCAAGGCTTACCGGCGCTTTGCCCAATGGGTTGAACCAGCCTGGCCTCTCCCACCCGTGTCGCTCCTGAAAGACGCAACCCTGAAGCAGAAGCTCCTGTGAGGTCACAGAGATTGCAGGGAGGGGGGAAGCGGGGTTAGGACGCCACGCAGCACCCACGCTCCTCCAAGAAAGATGCTGAGAAAGGTCCTCCTTGGTGAAAATTCATGCCTGAAGACTCTTTTTGGTCCCATCTAGCATCCTGCCCCATGAGCCCCACCTCTCCCTGGCACTGTTTCAATACTCAGCTGCATCTCACATTTTGCGACAGCTAGCTGGAGATTTCACCTCCAGAAGGCTGACTAGGCATTTTGAATGGCTTTGCTCCCTTGGTGTGGGGATCCTTTGCCCCAGCAACTGGTTTCTTCCAGTCTGCAGGAGAAATCACCAGGCTGCTCACATAGAACACTACCAGTCCTCAAGCACCTGCATGAATCAGGCGACGCCAGGAAGACGAGGCGGGCAGGGGCTCCTAGCTGCTGTGGGCCACGTGGCTCATAGGCTCTCCATACCGAGCACTCCTGTTTCCTGCTACCATTCACTGGGGAACCTGAGAGCTACGTCTAGAGGAAACCCCAAGTACAGCGGACTGGGAATTGTCCAGGTGCCTGGGCCTCCTGGCCTGGAGAAGACGAGGCCACCTCAGTGTCTTCCGGAGGCAGAAGTGAACGGGCTCCCGGTGTTCTGCTCCGACAGGCTGCTAAAAGTACAAATGCCCAACTCCTCTGCTCAGAACTGAGCAACAGATAAGGGTATTCAGAGCTGCGACACGTTTTCTGCGAAGTTTATACCTTGAGTGACGTGCCAGGAGAACAGAAGGGCAGAAACACATGCTTTTTGTGTAAAGAAAATAAACCTGGGGTGCAGGTGGCATCATGGAGGGAGAACCAAATGCCAACCCCTTCATCTGCCAGCCTCCCACAAGCACTCAGATGTGGGTACCTGATGCGGTGCCAGGGCTGGGTTGCCTTGGCAATGGGATTTCCCCCAACACTCTGCCCTTTTTCAGAAAGCTATGATCAGTTGTCAAAAGGCGGGGGGAGGGAAGAACCGTTTTGCTGGAGGGGGCAGAAATGCTTGTGAAATACGGCCCCTCCGCTGCAGCTCAGCCCTTGGTGGTCCTTTCCAGAAGAGGTCTGTCTTCTGCTTTCCCACATTTTGCAGGACCGATGAAGCGGCTCTGGGATCCTGAAGGTGCGCCCTTCTCTCTCAGCTCCCCTTTGGCCTCAGCTGACCCAGGCTCTTGCTGGCGGTGGGAAGGGGCTGATGGCCAAGCACCCAGGGGCAGGGGGCTCCTGGGTTCAGAAGATGCCCTCCAGAGTGCAAGTCCTTTGCTCCATTTTTTTGAGGTGCCTTGGGACCTGGGCTGCCAGACAAGAGCATCTCTGAGCATGGGAAGAGTGCCTCAGGGCATTGTGGCTAGTAGTGATATTGAGCCAATTGGCAACTGCATCTTTGCCCGAGGCATCTGAGGGTGGACGAAGGGCAGCAGCTCCTGTTAAGGGATGGCAGGGGGCCTGCAATGGCTCCTCTGCTCCAGGAAGACCCCCTCACCTCTGCGCCCCTGCAGCATTGGCCTCACCTCATGCAGAGGGTCCTTCCTCAGGTTTCGCCCAGCCAGGGGCTCATCGTAGGGGAACACGATGGAGTAGTTCTTGGCGTAGGACTCATGGCTCCGCTCCCGGATCCAGCGACCGTTGCCCGTGAGGAAGCGGTGGAACCTCCTGAAAAGCCGAGTTGGGTGTCAGCGCATTGGGGGAGGGGGGGCTGCCTCGGGTCGCAGCCAGGTCTGGACTCTCAAGGGGGAGCAGCTGAGGAGAGCACTCCTGGGGCCACCAGCTGGCGTCAACAGGGCCGTGACACGGGTGAAGTGTGGGGGACAGAGCCCTCTGGCAACCAGATCCCAGAGGATGGCTGGGGGGAGGCTTAGTAGGGAGCCGGAGGGAAGACAGGCATCGGGGCAGCAAAGGGGACTGGAGACTTAAATGGTTTAATCTACTTGAACTGTCAAAGCTGAGCTGAAAAAAACAGCGGGCCGTCTTTCCTACCACTGCTGGGACAGCTTTAAAAGGACCTGGAAAAGTTCGGGGAAGGCACCGTGGTCACCACCAAGCAACGATCCTGATCTTTCCCTCATTCCCAGCGCTGGAAACAGATCCAGCGATGCAGAAGCACGTTTGCCATTTGGAAACCAAAATGGCCGCATTTTGTTCTGATCCCACCACCCTCTTCATGCACTTTCGCCTTCTCTGCTTCTCTTCCAAGCACAGCAAGAACCACTTGGGGTTCATCCTGCTAACCGGTCTTCCAGAAGACCAGTAGACCCGTGTTCAGAATGACAGATTATGGGCATTGAGCACTTCAGGCATGACCTATTACTTGCGCAGTTCGAAATGTGGCTGAAGCCCCTGCCCCAGGCACCCATACGCAACTGCCCACCCGGCCGTGCGTTAAGGGGTGGTTTTTCCCACCAGCTGGTGGCACAAGGTAGGCTGGGAAACAAAAGAATCTACTCACTGCTGGCCTCAAACTGCCCTGCAAACTGTTGTGAGAACAGGACCATCTGCAGCCTTGCTAGAGCTTGGCTGCTGGTGCAGTGGAAATGCGCCTGTCTACTCAAGAACTCATGAACCGTGAGGAAGAGCCCTCGCCTCTCCTAGCAAACCAAGAGCATTTATCAGACCACCTTTCTCTCGCTGCTGGACTATGATGTAATCCCAAGGCTGCTTGCCCCTGCCAACAGCAAGCCGCTGCTGCTCACCTAATATCATAGCTGAACATGTCCTTCTCCGGATGACCATGGACAATCCAGTGGGCCAGTTCCTTCCCGCAGCCGCCCCCAAGCATCATTCCTGTGGAAAAGGAGGGCCAGAAGTCAGATGGCATGCAGAGGTGCTCCTTAATAAAATACATCTTCTACCATTCTTTGTTTCTAATTCAGGGCAGTTCTCTTGCTGGACAACTACTGTTGCCATAGACAACAGAACTTCTGTTTTCTCACACATGGAAGAAAGCTATTTTCTCTGCAAATCTTGCAGGGCCTCACTTGCTTATTGGCTTAGAACGGCCCTTACAGCTTGCAAATTTATTTAAATGTGACCTTTAAAGGCAGCAGGCTTTTCTCTCAAGGCTACATGGTGATCTGAAGAACCAGAATCCGCAGGAAGTAAAATGAGCCAGAAACTCAGATGAGGGCTGAGGAAACTGGAGGAGACCCCCATGAGTGAACACCAAGATCCTTAATGCCAGGAAGATCCGTATTGTACCCAGTCCTTCACCCCATCCAGAGTGTAGGGTAGGAAGCAGGATGGTAAGGCAGCAGAACCGGTCAAAGGCAAGGGATTCTTCTGCATGGCAAGGCCTTTGGAAAGGGGGTGGCTTCTCAGATCCTCTGCCAGGGAGAAGGTGCTGGATTGGGTGAGATCTTTGCACCAGAAGCAGCTCTGGGCTCCATGTCACTTACAAGGCTGTGGATGGATTGGGTTGGGTTGGGTTGATCAACAGGGAGAAGCGCAAGGTCACCCAGTGACTCGCCCTGCTACGCCTTGAATCTACACCCCATGCATTTATTTCATATGGCATTTCTATGCTGCCGTATTCATGGTGCCCTCACCTATCACGCTGTTCTGGGATGCGAGAACTCCTCAGCCAAAATGGCCTCTCCAAAAACAACCCCGTTCCCTCAGAGCAGATCTTACTAGAACTGAACAGCTCTCCCGTGCTCAAGTTAGGGGGGGTCTTTCGGGAGAGGAGGAGTCTTTAAACCATTGATCCCTCCTCCTCTCCACTCTCTTTGCCCGAACCAGAGTGTCCTCAGCCCGTGGCTTGGCCCAGAGGCAACCTGGTTCCACTGGCCAGTCTCCTCATCGTATGGGCTAAGGCCAAGCAGCTTCCATGCCAGAAGCCAAGCACGTCCACGTTTCCTGAACCATCGTGCCTTTCAGGGTTGCTAATGTTAGTTTAGGGGCGAAGGTGGTTGCCTCTTACCAGCACTGTTGAAGCCACATCCCAGGAAAAAGCCACGGAGTTCAGGTGCTTCTCCTAGGAGAGGCTTATGATCTGCAGTAAATGATTCTGAGGCGGGGAGGAAACGAGAAAGCAGGATTAAAAGAGGTGCAGCAATTTCAACTTGAATCACTGGCGCTAATGCTGCAGCTCACCAAGGAGTAAGACCCAGGGAAAGAAGTACAGAGTTCTCTAGTTCCTGGGATCTCACACACACATACACAGGCACACACAGGCATTTCTCTGTGGGTGGAGCAGGCCCAGAGACCAGTGTGCAAAGCAGCTGCAGAAGAGGGAATGGTGGGGGGAGGGGGGCAGAGGGAGGGTTGTGTGTGTGAGAGAGAGAGGGAGGGAGAGAGAGAAGCAACAGCCCACCCCCAGCCCACCTGCTAGCCCAAGGGCTGCAGATAAAGGAGTGATTTGGCACCGCAGCCTCAGCTACCCAAAATGTCTCTGGCCTCATCTTGCTTGTTCCTTAGGGCAAGTCCTATTATTTCAGAGCACCAAAAAATAAGTCTCCTTGAGAATCCTTAGCAAAAACTCCCCTGAGCTGAAAATACTTTACAGAGTTGTTCGTATTTTTAAAAAATTCATCTTTTTCTTACTTAACCCACACATTCCAAGAAACTACCATTTTGCATTTTTGCTTTAGCTAATATTTATTTCATTATGACTAACAGAGGAAAGTGACAGGTTTTAAAAAGCTGATTCAGTTTCTGCTGATACAGTCTATTAATTTGAGGGTTGAACTATGAGAAAAGGTGAGGTATAAATATTTTAACGAAGCTAAATTCTCTGGCTGAAGTTCAGCTGAGTGCAGAAGACTTTTTTCCTTCCTGTCGACACCTGGAAAGGCAGAAGCAGCATCTTTGAAAAAGGGGTGAATGAACCCCGGGATGGGGGCTGCAGCCCCCAGGCAGCTCCTTCCCAGACCTTTGCTCCACTACTCCTGGGGACCGTTTTCCACCATGGGAAACCAACTTTCTCCCGTGCACAGTGGCTGCTAGGCAGAGAGAAACAGGCAGAGACGTGCTGTCTCCAACCCCCACGTCCTGATGAATTCCTTCCCGGCTGATTTTCCTTCCAGCTGCCATGGCCTGGGAAACCTCCCTATTTCTTTAACAGCTTACAGCCGTTTCTTCCCTCTCCTATACTTTAGCAGGGAAAGGAAGGGGACAAGGCTTCAGGCTGAGTGCCTGATGCTCTGGAAGAACCGGTCAGGTCTTCAGAAAAGATCTTGGAATGGTGGTCTGCGAATTCACATATATGGGTTTCATACCTCTGCAGAGTCCCTTCAGAGCCTTCTAGAATTTCAGAACAGCTTGCGGGGAGCTCCTTCCCAGGAATACCATTTGACTTGGCACCATCCCAAGTGACAGGTGACATGGTATCATCCTGGTGCCATTCCAAGTGACAGGTCCTCAACATCAGGCTCCTGGTGACTCACACACCCGTGACAGGAGGATGGTCTCATCCTCATCAGAGGACCAAGGAGTGGAGGACCCTTCTCTTGGGGAGTGAAGGCCCAGCCTGTAATGTTGGATGAAAATGGTGGGCTGAGCCCACAGAGGTGCTCAGCAGAGCTCCAGCAGGGATGATCCAGAGAAAGCTGCTTGGCTGTTGCGGTGGGAGCCCAGTCGGCCCAGGTCAGGGAGCACTCTTGGCAAAGCTGGACATGCAACTGCCACCCAGAAGACACTGAGGGAAAGCCCTGATCTCTAAACGGGCATCGGAGGCCATGAGTAAGCATTGGTTTGACGGAATGGGGCCTGGCAAGGCGAGAGCAGAAGGACAGACCATTTCCAATACAGCTGAAGGGTGAGGGCCCCGATTCGTGAGAGAAGCCCAAGCTGATTTGGGAAGGTGGAATCACCGGACCAAGGAGCACTTTGTAGCTACGAGAAACAAGGACAGAGAGCCTCTTCATTGGGCCCCCGAAGCTGTAGCTCTTGGCAAGGCCACCTGGCATGAGGGAAGGTGAGCTGGGTCCCATTCTGGGCTCAGAGGACCTCAACCTTCCCTGAGGGAAAGAGGGGAGGACACAAAATGCTTCTCAGGAGGTAGAAGAAAGAGAGGAACAGAAGCACAGCTAGGAGGGCTCAGCTGGGTTCAGCCCCTACTCAGTGTCAGGACTGAAATTATTTAAGTGTTTATTAAAGTTACGTCCACCTTTCATTCCGGGACTCCAGGTGGCATATACTATATAACACTCCCTTCTATTTTCTGCCACAACAACAGCCCTGTGAGGATGGCTGGGCTAAGAAAGAGCCCCACCCTTTAGCCAGACAACCACCCATCTTGCACAGCCTGCAGCTGCATAATGGGAGGAGAAAGAGGCTCAGAAAGGACCCTCCCTAATTTATAATTTACGACCAGGCGTGCAAATTCTACTTTATTGTAAGGCTACACCAAGTCTGAAAGTACAACTCTCCCGCTGTCTCCTTTAGAGCCTGGGAGCGGCGCAGGACGCTCCCATTCCAAATAAACCTGCAACGAGCTTAACTCAGGTGGAGAACAGGACTAGTAAGCCTGCTTTCCTCCCACCAGTGTATTTCTACGATGGCAGCCTAAAAATAATTTAACTTCTTCATTTGGATCATAATTAAGCATGGGATCTTATTCTCCAGTACACATCCAGCGAAATAGCTTTAATGACAGAAAGAGGAAAATAACAGAGGGTCTGTGAAAGTTTCAGCTTCATACACACACACACACACTTTATTAAAAAATTTTAAAAAGGAAGTTATAAAGTAAGAAAAAGAAAAGGAAAAGAAAGAAAAAAGATACAAAGAAGTAGCTTCCGATCTTCTTTACAGCAGTTATAAGTACAATTATAAATTTACCTCTTACTCTATGGTTACAACATAACTCTCTTCTTTCTATAATCTATCCTGTCTAATCATCAAAACCATAAATCATAATTTTGTTTTTTTCTGCTTTACACAAAAAGTCCATAAGGGGTTTCCAGTCAGCAATAAGCATAGAGATTGTCTTTCCTCTGATCAAAGAATTCAGCCATCTCAGCAAGTTCCATCATCTTCACCAACCCTTCCTCCATTGCGGGTAGTGCCGAATCTTTCCATCTTTGTGTGTACAATATTCTCGCTGCAGTTATCATGTACAAGAAAGTTTCAGCTTCTTTATTTAAGCTTGCAGGTAAGTATGTTACAGCAAAGTAAAGAGTCACAGTATCAGAAGCATCTGAAGTTCCTGCCTACAATGACATAAATAACAACCCTGCACCCACAAGTCATAGGCCCAGTTAGGTGGCCAGCCCAAGTACCCAGCAAGAAACTTACACTGAGAGTAGAGACGCCCTTGGATTCGAAGACTGGAGCAGGGAAGAGTAATTGCAATCAGTGTGCCTGCTTGGACTACTGCCACTGTTAATAGGTAACTTTGAGGGACCTCTTCTGTCTTTTATGCTCTTGGATAGTCTTTCCCATTAGACGAAGGGACAGCTGAGACAAGTGTGAACCATGGGACTGGATGCGACTCAGCAGCAGTGTGGCCCAAACCCGCTCAGAACAGCGACACCTTTTATCCTCTGAGAGGCCCAGGATGCCAGGGTCCTTTGCCCTCCTGACTATCATAATCTTCCAAGATCCCTAGGTCCTGACTGGCCCTTCTTCCCAGATATTCTGGAAAATACCAATTTTCCAACACATGTCCATCAGTAGTTAAATATGAGAGGTCCAGCAATATTATTGTTCTGGTCCAGTTATTATTGTTCCAGCTCTGGTCCACCTGCTCATTTTATGTGATAGATCTGTTGTTGCCTCTGGTAGTGAACAAGTTGCACACTGCATAGCCAAATATAGCACCCTGACATATTGCTTGCATGCATATAATTGCCCACGCTGCCTTGCAAAACCAGAGCTCAGGTGCCTCCATCTTATCTCCCACACAAGGTACACAGCCAAAACTAGCAGGAGATATGAAGAGATCAGGGAACCAGCGGCACAGGGAACCATGTCTAGTTCCTGCTTGGCAAAACAAGATGTTTCAGTCAGAAAAACTTGGACCATTTGTCTCTTGTCCTCTGGTAAATGTGATAGGAACTGAGATGACTTCTCCCACAAAAAATAATGCCAATTCATCGTACAGTTGACGAGGCAGAGGGAGAAGGCCCACAAAGATACAATGTCTGTCCAAGATGGATCAGTTTTCTGCCCTCAGTATCTTTGGATGCAGAATTCCTCAAGTAAAAAAGAGAGTTCAGCTGATACTGTTACGGCAGAAAGACGTCAATGACATAGAAACTGACTTAGTCAAAAAGTCCCTTGATGCCTTCAGTGAGACAGGAAACATCAGCTGAGAACTGGTGAAGGGGATCAAAGGGGAGTTCCCTGTCCCCCAATTTGTGGACTGGGCAAGTGGAAGGAGACGTCAAACAGATAGACACAGCATTGGAAGTCGCTCATAAAAATCGACTTGAGCTCCGTTAGGGAAGGAGCGAGGTGCCTGTGGTGAAATGTCAGCAGGCAAAAGCTGAGGAGTGGCCTCAGCAGAAGCAGGTGAAGGTGACCTCTGAGTGAGAAGCCATGCTGGGCGGAAGCTCAAGCACAGGGCAAAAGACAAGACCTTAGAAAGAAAACTGGCATTTCTTGGGCTGTAAAGGCGATGGGGGAGAAATGTACCTTCAGACTTGTGCAAAGTGACCAATTTGCAGAACGCCATGATGCAACGAATGCAATAGCTGGCACAGAATTGGGTCCAACCCGCTCAGCCCATGGGAGCTCAACAGAGGAACTAGGAAGGGCCCCTTCTGAGACATTTGCCATGCCCACATTCCTTCTGCGGGCTCAGATGCCTCTTGTCTGACCATGCCCCGGCTGTGGCTCTTCCCCCTGCCTCCCAAGGTCATTCCCACGTGCCATTACAACCAGGGTCTCTGTATGCTCGAGAGGGACAGACAGCCCGCCTCCAGGCATCCCGATGGAAGAGCAGGCAGACTGGGAAAATAGATCTCAAAGGGGATGCATTCCAAATGGATCCCTCCTGGAATGGCCTGAGCCTGAAGAGGGCTGGCAAGGGGTGGACAGGACACTTTGCGGAGTCCATTAGTGGTGGAACCACCAGCAGCAGGATCTAGAGGAAGGACTCAAGGTTGCCAAAGCAACCTTGTTGGGAGGCAACAGGCTGTTGACCTGTTTTTTCTTTTTGTTCTGATTGGAAATGGGCCTTTGGAAATCTCTGGGCTCTAAATGGGCAGAACCGCTGTGATGCTGCAGAGACCTGAGGTCTTCTGAAGGTGAAGGAGAACTGACCAGTCTCTTGAAGCTGAGGGAGCCACCAACAATTTCTGGGACATGGTTGAAGGCTTAGGTGCACCTGCCCCTTTTAGAACTTGTTCTCATGGGTGGCCCACAAATGGGAGAAACAGTTGGGTCTAGCTTGCTTTGTAAATGCCATGCAAGAATCTACTGTGGGATCTTTTTGGAAGCAAACATGGCACAATCTCTGCTTAACCAGAGGGGACATTTATGTCCACAGCACTGACACTTGTAAAATGGGACCTGACAGGCCTTAATGCCAAGGGCTCGAGTCTGTGACAGAACAGAACTTCTCACAGATTCAGAAAAGGTGAAATAATGAACAACAGATAGATAGATAGATAGATAGATAGATAGATAGATAGATAGATAGATAGATAGATAGGTGTAAACAAGCATTAGAATCTCAGCAGAAGGTGCTCAAGGATGAGCAACCTGACCTGGGGAGGTGGTTGAAAGCAAACTGAAGGGGTGCAGCAGGAAGCTGCGCCTGGTCATGTGCAGCATCCTAAAAACCTAAGCTCTGTGCCAGAATCTGTTGAGTGGTCTGAATCCTTGGCTGTGATTCCTCCTCCAACAGTCCTTTCAGCAAGTTGTCTTTCAGGACATACCCCTGAACCAATTCCATCATCTGATCAGCTGCTACTTTAGCAATATCCCCTGCTGAGGCACTTCTACTCTTCAAGAAACACTCAGTGAAATTTACAACAGGAAAGCAAAAACAATTAACATTGTGACAAAATATGTTAATTACTTCAAGAATTTTCAGTGAGGGATTCACCAATTACTCTCACTGTGGGTACCTGGAGGGCATTTCCTTAAGCCAATATTGCAGAATGACCACTGGCTAACGATTCTCATGACATTCTGTTCTGATGAATTATAGTTTTGATCCCATCTCTTAGCATGTAAATTGGAATTATGAATAAACAACAAATTCCATGAAGAACCATCAACTGGCAAAGAAAGGCCTGCCTGAGCAGTTCCTGGGCCTGTAAGAGCCACTTAGATCCCTCCCACACACGTGGCTGGGTTGATTTGGGATCAGGGTTACACTCCTGTGTCCCCATGAGGTTGTTGGGGTTGGGGAGTTTCCTGCAACTCAGTTGATTGATGTCCATTTCAGCCATTGCTCCAGAGAAAACGCTGCAAAGATAGCACTGCAGCATTTTGTTGGAGCTGCGGGGGGGGCAGCTTCCCACTAGTGGGCTCTCTCCTTGTCTCTTCTGGGCTCCTTATATGCCCTGCCCTTCCTCCCTGAAGTCAAGGCATCATGGTGCCTGCCTCTCTGGTGCTACTTGAAGGTAACTTTGCCGCTTCTTCCCTAGTCACAAAACAAATGCAAGGAGGAGGACGGGAGAACAGGTGGCTGGCTGGACAGCCGATCACTGAGTTTCCCACTGGTCAACTCACAAGCAACTTGGCAGCTAACAGTGAAGAAACTTGTGGGCTGCTGAGAGCTTCTTTCTGTAGGTGCCTTCAGTCTGCAGCATCCTGAAGGCCCACAAATAACCTTTCTTCTTCCAAACGTGTAAAGATACATGAACTGATAAGAAGTGAAAATCTCCCAACAACATCAGCAATTAGATGGTTTCCTAAAAGGTGGGCTATTGGAAACTGAGAAGAAAGATACAGTGCCCAACCTTCTGTGCAGCTTAATTCCATAACTTTGTGACAACAGTGAAGAATAACCAAAAATAACCCTGTATTTACCAAAAGTCCCCACCCTCAAATGTGACGGTGAAGGAAGAGTAAAAACATTGTGTTGAAGAAGGTATGTTTGCTATTGCTTAAAGGGATGTTCCCCTCCTCTTTCAAAGGAGGTCTTAACATTGTGGATATTCTTATGAAGTCTGGGTGTCCTTACCTGGACCACAGACTGTTGATTTAATTCCTGTTTTCTCCAGAACTGGGACTCGGTTGATAGCACCTTCAATATGCTGTGCAAATACATCCCAGTCCAGATTGAAGAGACCAAAGGCAAAATTATTCAACACCTGGAAGAGCAAAATACATATTACGGACACTGGGCACTGACCACAACATGTCAGCCACCAGAAGACTGACATAATAGACATGGTGGCAAATCAGGGTTCAGGGATTAGATTCCCCCCTTCCACTGCTTTTGAGTCATGCTTTCTCCTCCAAATGTTTCTTTCTTGCTGCACCCAGCACCACCACGGAGACCACCTCTGTCCACTTAGAACTTTGCTGGTGGAATGATTCGGAGACCCTCCCTGGATGACTGGCTGTCTCTTATTAATCAGAATCTTTTAATGAGAAATTTCCAAAAAAGCACATTTTATTAAATGTTCAGAGCTGAAAATAAAGCATAGTAACGTCCTTCCTTCAAAAGCACCTTCCTCAGCTTTCTCAATGGATTAGAACTCCTTATGGCACCTGGCTTCTTTGCAGTATTATTACATATCAAATCCCCTTATTTCTGAGCTACTCCAACATTTCCTTCCAAAACCTTCAAAACCCTTTTTCTTAGTCTTTCCTAATATTTTTTCCTATAATTTTAATTTCTTTAAAGTCAAAACTCAAAATTACTTGGGCTCTGCAGATACAGAAGTTTAACAGTCCTCTTTTAAAATGTATTTTTATTTCCTTATATCCTTATCATTTAGATGTTTAAGGCCACCCAACTCATTAATGACCCTGGGTGCAAGTCTAAAAAACCCTAATACCTAAAATCAAAGCAAAAGGAACCAACTTACATCGTAGCAAACCAGAATAGTACAATCTGGGTTGACGCCCCCCCCCGCCCCGTTCTATCCCAAAGCCTGGGGGAAAAGCCAGGTTTTCAAGGCTCAAGTAAAGACTGCACCCTCAGGGCAGCTTGGACTCCGGGGGGCAGGGAGGGGATGCTGTTCAAGAGGGCAGGCACTGTGACAGAGAAGACACACTTCCAGGGTCCCACCAGGTGGGTGGGATACAAAGCATGCCAACTCCATTGGATCATACCAAACAGGCAGAAACAAGGGGCGAAAGGCAGCCCTTCAGGTGCCCCCAGCCCATAGGGAGCTCTGTAGGTCCTAGCCAGTTGAACTGCATTGGCAGCTCAGTCTGCATGGCAGGGGTGTTACACGGGTGTATTAAGGTGTAGCTGTAACTGCTCACACCACTGCATTCTGGACCACACATAACTTCCAGGTGGCCCTCAAGGGCACTTTCTTCCCACATGTCCCTGGGCTAAGTGCCACCGTCTGACTTCTCTGGACCCCTTAACTCATCACCAGCAAGGCTTACACAAGGCTTAGCCTTCCCTGCCTTGTTTAACACAGGGCAGCTATGCAAGTCCTGCTTAATGCTCAGGTTCTCCACAACGGTGTCTCCAGCAATTCAACCAGCATGATTTCCCTAGAAGTGGATGCCATTCATGTCAGGTTCGGTCAGCACGAGGTTTCAGGGAAGCACGGGGCTGCAGGGAAGCTCGCAACCAGACCACGCGGAATCCACCGGCGGCAGCTAGCGGGGAAAAGAGGAACCGAAAGCGCCGCTAATTAACGAGCCACCTGCGGCCAGCTAAAACAGGAAAACCGCAGCGGAAGCTTTTAATTACGAACTGATAACGGCGCGAGCAAGCAAGGAACGGGGCCGCAGGGCAGCGAAACAAGATCGCAACGCAGCACAGAACCCGCGGGTCTGCACGTAGCAGGGAGGGGCCAACCCAGCCGGAGGGAGACTGGCAATCAAGGACAATGGACTCTGACCGACCCTGCCATCATGAACGATCAGGGGGGACATTGGGGGGCCTAATGGCCCACAGCCGCAACGCGATCACGAGGCGGGAAAAAGCGCGGGAAGGGGGGAATATAACAAGTGATGCAATTGTACCAAGCCAGTCCTGGCTTTGCTTGTGACTACTACGTTACGCATGAGTAAACCTTCTTTGTGAACCACACGTGTCACGAGAGTTTCTCTGTCGAACGGGGCAAATCTCACATAAAGCCAGGACTCACCGTCAGCGCTACCCGGTACCACCGAGGAGCGTTTTCTTTCTCAATACAGGCATGACCAGCGACGAGGAATCCGTGGGTCAGCTGGAGCGCGAGGGATCCAGGCTCGCGGAAGGGCGGTCGGAGCCGCCCGGGAGCGACGGGGCAGCGGCCAGGGCCGGGCGCACTCCATCCGAGCGGTGGTCGATGGGCGTGAATCAAGGACCAGACGATTCGGGCGTTACGATGACCCGGGGTTCGGGGTTCCGGGACCGTGAGTGGAGCGAGAAATTCGCCCGACTAGAGGAGAGAGTCGAGCGACGCCTAGACGCCGTGGAGGCGATGCTCCAGACCCTACTGCAGAGAGTGGGGCCACCGGCGGTAAACGAGGAGGCGAGCGACAGGGGGGCGGTCCGACACCCCCGCCGGCACCACCCACGGCGCCCCGGTCGGAGGACCAACGGGCGGCAGACGCCCTGAGACTTCGAGGTATCACTGGGAAGTTCTCAGGGGACCCCGAACAGCTGCCGCACTTTCTGACGCACGTCAGGGGGTTCATGCAGAGGGGTGGTCACCTATTCGCTAGAGACGAGGACAGGGTATCCTACGTGGCCGAGCTGCTAGATGGCCAAGCCGCCAGCTGGGTGATCGGGCTGTACGATGCCAACGCGGCGGAACTACGGAGTTTCCCGGACTTCATGCAGGCGCTCCGGGACAGATTCGAGGACACATTGAGCGCCAAGCGGGCGGAGGACGACATCCTACAATTCAGGCAGCGGGGCAAATCGGTATCGGAATATGCCCTGGAGTTCCGGAGGTTGGCCGAGAAGCTCGCGGACTGGCCGGAGTCCCTGAAGGTGAAGTATTTTAAGAGGGGACTCAACCCAGAGATCCTGGAACGGGCACTGGGGCGGGACGACCCGGCCACAGTGAAGGATTGGATCTGGCTGGCCGGAACGGCGGAATCGGCGTGGCGGCAGATCCAACAGAGCACAAGACGACGGGACCAGACGAGGGACCGGCCGAGGGAGAGGACCCCCGAGGAGAGACGGAGCGGTCGACGGCAGTCCACCGGGAGGCGAGAGGCGACCAGAGCCCCGAATCTGTGTTTCCGATGCGGAGGCAGAGGCCACCGAGCGGCGCAGTGCCCGACGGAGCGGGAAGGCGCCCCACCACGGCCCGAAGTCAAAACCCCGCGTGCGAACGGGAAAAGGACCGGTGACCGACCGCGGAAGGGGGCAGTGGCGGCGGTGACCGAGAAAGGACGCGGGGGTGGTCGACCCCGGAGACAGCATCCTCCGGAGAGGACTCGGAGCCGGCGGGAAACGAGGCGCGCTCGCACTGAACGGCGTCCCAGTGCGAGCAGGGGAGTCGAGGCGCGCGGACCCAATAGGAGACGAGGACTGCCCACCGTTCCGGGTGAGGATACACGTCCGGGGGGTGAGATCCGGAGGGGAGGCGCAGCTACGGGCGCTACTGGACTCGGGCTGCACCCACTGCTTGATGCACCCAGCGGTGGTCTCGGGGCTCGGGCTACAGCTGAGGCGCCTCCGGGAGCCCATTTCATTCAGCCAGTTAGATGGCACGCTGGCAGGGGGGGGACCAGCTCAGTATTACACCGAGCCGGTCCAGATGACGATCGGGAGTCACCGGGAAGAACTGAGGTTCGTGGTGGTCCCGGTGGCCGACTACGCGGTGGTACTCGGCTTGGCGTGGCTGCGGCGGCGGAACCCACGAGTCGACTGGACGGCGGAGGCAGTGCGGTTCGGGGTCGACAGACCGGCGAGGGGCGAGAGCAGAGGGGACCGAGCCGTGGAGACGGAGGCAGCCGCAACCACCGGCGGACAAGCGGAGGGTCCGGGACACCGGGAGACGGGGCGAGAGCAGATGGGGCCCGAGACCCGGGCGGCGACCGCAACAACAGCAGCAGCAGCAGCAGCGCCGGGACCCCGGAGACCCGCCACGATCCCGAGGCGAGGGGAGGCAGCGGCGACTGGCGAGGCAACCGCAAAGCGAGGGGCCGGACCCGGGGAACCCCCGACGGGCGGCGGAATCCCGAGGCAGTATCGAGACCTGGCGGCAGCGTTCGGGGAGAAGGAGTCTGACCAGCTCCCACCACACCGGCCCAGTGATTGCGCCATCGAGCTAGAGCCAGGAGCGACCCTGCCTAAGCCAAAAATGTACTCCCTGTCGAGGAGGGAGATGGGAGCCCTGCGCGAGTTCATAGACAAGAACCTAGCACGGGGATTCATCCAACCCGCGAAGTCACCATTAGCGGCCCCGGTGTTATTCCGGGAGAAGAAGGACGGCTCGCTCCGTATGTGCGTAGACTACCGGGGGCTGAACGCAATCAGCACGGAGTACAAATACCCCCTCCCCTGATGAAGGACTTGATGTCGCATCTGTCGAAGGGGAGGGTGTTCACAAAACTGGACTTGCGCGAAGCCTACTTCAGAGTTAGGATCCGCGCAAAAGATGAGTGGAAGACGGCGTTCAACACCCCGCTCGGAAGCTACCAGTTTTCCGTGATGCCGTTCGGATTAAAAGGGGCCCCGGGGGTATTTATGCAGCTAATTAATGAGGTGCTGCACGACCTACTCTACCGGGGCGTCCTGGTCTACCTGGACGACATCCTCATCTACACCGAGACCCTGGCGGAGCACGTGAGCCTGGTGCGCACGGTGCTCCAGAGACTGCTGAAGGCGCAGCTGTACGCAAAGCTCTCGAAATGCGAGTTCCATCGAGAGCAACTAGACTACCTCGGCTACCGAATATCCAGCCGGGGAATTGAGATGGACCCGGCGAAAGTAAGGGATGTCCTGGGCTGGGAAGCGCCGCGAACCCGGAGGCAACTCCAAAGCTTCCTAGGGTTTGCGAACTTCTATCGTCAGTTCATCCCGAACTTCGCCCAAATCGCCCTTCCCCTAACCGACCTGCTAAAAACCAAGGGCACTGGGAAACCCCCAAGCCCAGCATGGCACTCGCGTGGACTGCAGAATGCCAGGGGGCGTTTGAGGAACTAAAACGGCGGTTCACCGCGGAGCCGATCCTGCGCCATCCCGACCCAGACCGGCGGTTTATAATCCAAGTGGATGCATCAGACGTGGCAACGGGAGCAGTCCTGCTCCAACCCAGCCCGGAGGGGCCATCCACCCGTGCGCCTACGCCTCCCGCAAATTCACCGAGACGGAGAGGAGGTGGATGGTGTGGGAGAAAGAGGCGTACGCGGTCAAGTGGGCGCTGGCCACGTGGAGGCATCTACTGGAGGGGGCAACTGAACCGTTCGAGGTGTGGACGGACCATAAGAACCTCGAGGCCCTGAAGACCCCGCGTAAGCTATCCCCCAAACAGGCACGGTGGTCCCAATACTTCGGGAGGTTCAGGTTCACACTGAAACACATCCCCGGGAAGCGCAACTTCTTAGCGGATGGACTGTCTCGCATGCCCCAACACGCCAGCCTACGGGAGGAGATCGTGGACTCCGTCATCCCCGCCAGCAGGCTGGCTGCAAAGGCGGTGACCCGAAGCCAGACCAAGGGGGAGCGACGGGACGCGGCGTCTGAAGTAAGGCAAGGGTTCGCGGAGGCAGCGGAGCGGGACGGTTGGCTCAAGCAGAACCGAGAGGCGCTAACCGGCCAAGAGGGGTTGTGGTGGCACGAAGGAAAGCTGTACGTGCCCGAGGGTTGCCGACGGGAGGTCATGGAGAGAGCCCACGACAGCCGGAGCGCGGGGCATTACGGCTTCGTAAAGACACTCCACTTAATCCGGCGGCAGTTTTGGTGGCCCACGCTCCGGAAGGACGTGGAGGCGTACTCGGGGGTTGCCCGGTGTGCGCAACGGCGAAAGGAGCCAAAGGCAAACCTAGAGGCCTACTCCAGCCGGTAGCGGAACCCGACGGCCCTTGGCAAGAGGTCGCCATGGACTTCATAGTGGAGCTCCCGGAGAGTAAGGGGAAGACCGCCATTTGGGTGGTCACGGACTTATTCTCCAAACAAGCGCACTTTGTAGCGTGCCGGCGAGTCCCCACGGCCGAGGGGCTGGCGAAACTGTTCGTGCAACATGTCTACCGACTCCACGGCGCACCTCGACGTATCGTCAGCGATCGGGGCGGCAACTTCATCGCGCGGTTCTGGCGGGAGTTCCTGAAGCGGGTGGGGACGAAACAAGCCCTATCCTCCGCGGCGCACCCGCAGACGGACGGAGCCACGGAACGCCTGAACGGGGGCTCGAACAGTACCTGCGCTGCTACGTGGGGCACCAACAGGACGATTGGGCGGAGCTACTACCATTCGCGGAGGTGGCATACAACAACGCCGTCCACAAGAGCACCGGGTTCTCTCCGTTCAAAGTAGCCACCGGGAGAGAATTCGTCCCCATGCCGGAGCTGCCTCAGCCGGAATCCCAGATCAACTCCCTGGACGCCTGGTTCGCCCAAATCGACGAGACCCGGCGAGCGGCGCACGCGGCATTGCAAAGAGCCAAAGCCGACTACAAGAAGCACGCGGACCGCAAGAGGCTCCCCGAGGAAAAGTGGAAAGTGGGGGACCAGGTGTATCTGTCAACCAAAAACCTAAAGACGCACCAGGCATCGAAAAACTCAGCCCGAGGTTTGTGGGGCCGTTCCCCATTTCGGAGATCATCAATCCGGTGACCGTCAGGCTGACGCTCCCGAAAAGCCTCGGGAAGATCCACCCGGTGTTCCATTGCAGCCTGCTAAAGTTGCACCAGCCGGGGAACGCCTGGCACAAGGCGGAGGGAGTACCACCACCCATCATGGTCGGGGGGGAGCAGCATTTCGAAATCAACCGGATACTGGACGCCCGGAGGCACAAGGGGCAGACCCAGCTCCTAGTGCAATGGAAACATTTCCCCAAGTCCCACAGCGAATGGGTGAGTAAAGCCCACATAAGGGCGCCGGACCTAGTGCGGGACTTTTACAGTAAATACCCCGGGAAGCCGAAATAGGACCGAGGGGGGGAGTTGTCGTCAGGGGGGCGGCATGTCAGGTTCGGTCAGCACGAGGTTTCAGGGAAGCACGGGGCTGCAGGGAAGCTCGCAACCAGACCACGCGGAATCCACCAGCGGTAGCTAGCGGGGAAAAGAGGAACCGAAAGCGCCGCTAATTAACGAGCCACCTGCGGCCAGCTAAAACAGGAAAACCGCAGCGGAAGCTTTTAATTACGAACTGATAACGGCGCGAGCAAGCAAGGAACGGGGCCGCAGGGCAGCGAAACAAGATCGCAACGCAGCACAGAACCCGCGGGTCTGCACGTAGCAGGGAGGGGCCAACCCAGCCGGAGGGAGACTGGCAATCAAGGACAATGGACTCTGACCGACCCTGCCATCATGAACGATCAGGGGGGACATTGGGGGGCCTAATGGCCCACAGCCGCAACGCGATCACGAGGCGGGAAAAAGCGCGGGAAGGGGGGAATATAATAAGTGATGCAATTGTACCAAGCCAGTCCTGGCTTTGCTTGTGACTACTACGTTACGCATGAGTAAACCTTCTTTGTGAACCACACGTGTCACGAGAGTTTCTCTGTCGAACGGGGCAAATCTCACAATTCAGAGGCTGCTTGGGGAGCAAAATGACACAGTGGGTTTTGGCTGTAAAGTTGTTCTCTGGGAATACTCAGGGGTACATGAGCCAGCCCTGGCCTGGGGCAGAGTACAGCAAAGGCCTCAGGTCCCAGGTGGAACCACAGAGGTGCTGAGAAAAGATGGAAACTCCTTTGCCACACCTTCTGGAAAGCAAAGCCATTTGTCAAGTCAGGTCTTCCTAGAATCTTGATTGTCCATCTTTCTCTCAGATTCTTTGTAGACCCACACCTTGGAAATCAAGGTGTGTTTCCACTAACACAGGACTGGATTGGAAACGATCTTCACAGAGATCAATTCTTATGTGCTGTGTGTTATTTGTGACAAATGCAATTTTCATCTTTTTTTTTTTTTTTGCATTTGTTACCTGCTTTGAACATTTGCCCTCAACAGGAGCATGTCCACTCAGAAATCAGCCGGAACTAAAAGAGCCTCAGGACAGGAAAAGGTGATTGAGCCCTCTGCTTCACTGATTAAGCCTGGCCTCTTTGATGAATCAACTAAAGCAATGGTCTGTTAATCTGCTGATTAAATCAACCATTAACCGTTAATATTCATGCAAAAATCCATATAGCCATCCTGCATCTTCTGGAAATCAGTGCCAAGTTGCGACAGCCTGTCATTTCTCACCAAATGGCAGGCCCAGGGGTCAATGGGTTCTCTTCCCCTCAAAGAAGGTGTTATCACCAAGGCAGAACAAGTGGGCCATGCCACACAACAGACAAAGGTGGGTTTTTTTGTGCAACTCAAGTTCTTTCAGACACATGATACAATTACACAGAGCTACCATGGCATGTGACCTTGTGGTCACAATAGACAGGGGTCTGGCTACTAGGAATGTGGGTCTCTCTCCCCAGGTCCAATCCTGGAGGAGTCCATGTTCTCCAGCCTGGGCTCTTCCAAATCTGTTGCTGGGAGCGGGGAGGAGCAGGTGCAAAGCAGGCGTGAGAGGCAAAGAGGACCTCGAGGGTCTATAGCAGCTGTCCAGATGAGAACCCCCTTGTCCCACATGAGCATCTCCTCTGCTTGCCTGGAGAGATGAATCAAGACGGTAAATCATAATGTCTTGGTGGCTGTGATTTTTATATGTGCAAAAAACACCTGGTTCAGCACCCAGACACACAAACACAGACCCCCACACACACCAGCACTACTGCTTCTATTAACTTTCTTCTTGCTATTACTTAAAAATGCAACTCACCTCCTCCCAGAACACCGGGTTTGACTCATATCCACCCACAGAAAGGGCATCACCTTGGAGACGCAAATACACGGATGCATCATGGTCTCGAACATTCGGCATGTTCTAAAAATACCCAGAGAAAATTACTGCTCAGACTAAAAAATGCTCCCCGGGTCAGCATTTTCACTCTGAGGTTAGCTGTCTTTTGGCTGCCTCCTATCCTACCTGGCACCAGGGAAAGCTGAGTTGTGAAGTGGGCCTATGACCAACATTGTCAGAAAGATGGGGCGGCCTCTTGCTGAGCGCAGACCCAGAGATAAACTGATGTCTGGTTGTGTGGAGGATTCCTTCAAGGGGTCTCAATCCTTCACCATTTTGCCTACAGTCTCCCCGTCATGTGGCCTCTGGTGGTGGCAAGCTGAGGCAGGAGCAAGCTTGGGCTCCTCTTTTTCCTCCCCTCCTGAACCGCTGGGGAAGAAGGTCAAAGGCCCTTGGTCCTGCACAAGAGCCAATACTGCTGCCTGCAGAAGGAGCCCCTGCTACAGACCAGTTGCTCCTCGAGGCCCAAGGGAGTCATGCCCCCGGATCCACTGAGCAAGACTGCCAAGACCCGTCCCTCCCCAGCCCAGTGCCCCCCAGATGCATTGGCAGGACAGCTTCCAGAATCCAGGCCATTTTGACGGGGGACTCCAGGAGCCGTAGGGCAACCCTGAAGGACAGAGGGGGCCAGGCTCGGGACGGTGCTCCAGACCCCCCCAAGAGCCTCCAGAGTTTGCATTCTTGGCCTTCAGCTGAGAATCCTGTTTCAGAGCCTTAATTTTTTTTAGCTCTGAGGTTATTTTCTTTTGCTTTTCCACAGAACAGTATCTCCAAGTAATTCCAGAGCGCTGGTAAGTTTTAGAGCAGCCACAAAGCAAGGGCCACAGGAGACCTGCCTTGGCCTCAGTGGGTGAGCGCTGCCAATCGTTCCCTCCCAGCCCCACCTAACCCCCAGGGCTGTTGTGAGGAAGCGGCTGCCTAAAGCCCCTGGGAGGAAGTCAGGACTGAAATCTAACCTCAGGATGGAAAAGAAAAAGAACACGGTCACCATTACAGGAAACTCCCCCTCATTTAATCCCCACAGCCTGGAAGGTGGGCTGCTGGGCCTTACAGAGCTTCTCCGGCAGAGGGCAGACTTGGCATCCGGCTCTCCCAGTCCCAAGCCGACGCTCCCCCCACCCCGCCGCCCCTGAGCCCACAAGCCGAACCGCAGAAGCTCTGCGGGGTCCAGGGTGCCCGGCCATCTCTGCCCTCCACGCTGAAGAGTAGCTGAGGCTGCCGCCCAGAGGCGCAAACCGCGATGCCCGTTTGCGGAGATCTGTGCCCGGCCTTGGAAGGCCCTCTAGTGGCAGAGGCCATCTCTCCCACGGCTGATCGGGGACTTCAGAGCCATTCCTCTTCACAAAATTGCCTCCACTGAAGATTTTCTCGATTCTTGTGAAACATACATATGCACTATATTATTTGTACAATATTGACTAAAGATTATTAGCCCCCTAATGTTCAGATACCTTAGGTCACTAAAGATAGAAAAAGAAGGTATTATATCAGTATGAAGGGTGACTTAAAATGTCAGTGTTAATAGGCATAAGATTATTTAGCTTTTTCATCCATATAACATGAATATAACCTTAGAAAACCACTGCAAAGGACATCAAATTATTTGTTGTACGATAAGGTTTTCTGTCTTAAGCTAATTACTTAGTATTAAGTAATTGTATTGTTACTTATTATTATTTGTGCATGTTGAAGAAAAAAGAATAGGCAAGGCAAATTTGACAGTGACTGAAAAGAAAAAGAAAAAAGAGGGGGAAAAAAGACCATTTGGTTTCTTTTTGTGCTTCTGCTAATTCACAATGTTAATAAACATTTAGGTCCCCTTAGAAGCTAAATTGTGCATTGGCCATACTGCATAATATATTGTATTTTTTTTGTATGTGTGCACCCAATGTGGTAAAATGTTCCTTCTGTTTCATAGCATTTCCAACATTACTGAATTATTTATCTATTATTGATTGAGTTGCACACCATCGGTAAAACATTTTATACCAATTTTAAGTTGTAGCTTGGAGTAAATTTTATAGATTTTAGTCCACAATTCTTCCCATTGTTGTACTGTGACTGTTTCTTTGAAATTTTGCATCTATTTTATCATAGTTTTTTATTTGTTCTCTCACTCTGTCATATCTGAGTAAGAGTTTATATATGTGCCCTAACAAATGGTATTGGTTTCG
This sequence comes from Python bivittatus, assembly GCF_059951505.1. Classification (NCBI taxonomy): domain Eukaryota; kingdom Metazoa; phylum Chordata; class Lepidosauria; order Squamata; family Pythonidae; genus Python; species Python bivittatus. The sequence goes on along the minus strand of NW_028277076.1, from coordinate 11,519,402 downwards.
TATAAGCGTTTCAAATTCTGTCATTTTGTCTTAATGTCCCTCCTTCAGTCTTAAGATCTGACTGCACCTTCCAGCAACAAGACATCAACCGTGGTATATTCCAGCTCTCACTGAGTACCTCTTGCTGTGTCCTTAATCTATTCATTGAGTCTGAATGAACCGTCTCTGCATATGGAATTACATTGGTCTTACTGTAATTATCTTCAACATGGAAAGCATTTGTAGGAGAAGCTAAGGATGAAATGGTTGGTCTTATTATTCCCTTTGCAGAGAGCCGGTTTGGTCTAGTGGTGAAGGCCCCAGGCTAGAAGCCAGGAGATGGCGAGTTCTAGTCCCGCCGGAGGCACGAAAGCCAGCTGGGTGACCATGATGGGCCAGTCCCCCTCTCTCGGCCCATGACATCAGGCTCGGGCGACAAGCCAGTCAGTCAATCCCTGTTGCAACCAACGGATCAACATTCAGCTGTTCCTAAAAAGTGGAGCCTGCACCTGTGGGAAAAACACTAGGAAGAAAAAATATTATTTCCTTTGTAGAGTTCCGTACTTTTATCAAACTTTGTCTAATAATATGTCTTTTTAAGTTTTTATCCTCCTGTATCTGTGAAGTCCGTTGGCTCCTTCCAGTATTGCCATTCTTCTATTTGGGAAGGTTACCCACTGTTATCCATGACAAGCAACTTGCTTTATCGTACAATTTAAAGTTTGGAAGGGAAAGACCACCTCTCTTTTTGGAATCTTTTTTTTTAATTAGTTTAACTCTAGGTCTTTTCCAACTCCGTAAGAATTTTTTGACGGTTTCTTGCCATCCTTGCAAAGTTCTCTTTGAGATTTTGATTGGCGACGTTTGAAACAAATAGTTTATCCTGGGTAATACATTCATTCTGATAACTGCAATTGATCCTAACCAAGATGGCTTTAGCTTCCTCCACCTTTCAATATCTCTTTCGATTTCTTGCCATAATTCAACACAGTTATTTTGATATAATTCTTGATTGTTGCCTGTCAGATGCGGACCAAGATATTTTCCTGAGTGAACTATCTGACAGCCAGATTCTTTCTTTCTTTCTTCTTTCTCCTTTGCTTTTTGCCATTGGTATATACTTTTAACCCTAGCTTGAAACTCTTTGTGGTTCATTTTGATACAGCCAGTAGGAATGGCTGCTGCAAAGACTTTTTCCACATCTAAAAAGATGAGTGCAGCTTTCTTCTTTTCTGTTGTTTATATGTTCTATTATATTGATTATAAACCTACTGCTATCCTTGATATTTCTCTTTGGGATAAAACCAGTTTGGTCAATATGTAGTATATCTAAAACACATCTCTTCAACTGATCAGCTAATATTGTTGTAAAAATGTTGTAATCTACATTCAGCAAGGAAATTGCTCTATATGATTGTGGTTTCTCTGAATCATTTCCTTCTTTGTAAATCAAAGTTATCATAGAATCATAGAATCCTAGGGTTGGAAGGGACCTTGGAGGTCTTCTAGTCCAACCCCCAGACCAAGGCAGGAGTCCTCATACCATCTTGGACAAATGATTGTCCAGTCTTGTCTTTTCTTGAAAACCTCCAGTATGCCTCTTCACATGTTGGTGTTAAGGACTTTTTAAAAGATCACTTGTAACAACAGCAAAAAGGTGAAGGCATGTCAAGTGGAGCTTGACTTCCGGTGATGGCATCTCTGCAGTTTTCTTGGCAGTGTTATGGTGGGGGGGGGGGGTCCATTGCTTCTCTCCAGGGCTTTGATTTTCAGCTTCCAACTCTGGCCAACAATCCTGGAATTCCCAGGTAGTTTCCATCTAAGAACCAACCAGGGCTAACTTTGGTCAGCCTCTGAGATCAGGCCAGGCTCGTTACGGGGTGATGCAACACCTTTTTAAGGGTTTCAAACACCAGGTGACCTTCAAGATTGTTTCTTACAAACTAGAATTTGCTGAACAGAATCCAACCCCTTTTTTCTTCACAACTTGTACAATGTACATAACAAGAGGAAAAGCAGCCCAAACTCTCTCTCATACACACACACACATTATCTGCCTATCAAAAGTATATGTGTAATAATAGAGAAAGGACCAGACAAGCGGGGGAAGGGATCATAGCACATAAGGGTTGGAAGGATTTTTGAAGATCATCCAATCAAACTCCTACCCAGGGCAGGAATCCACTCCAACAGCATCCCTGACATCCAACCCGTATCCACTTGCCCAGTGAAGGGGAGCTCCCCGCCTACCAAGGCAGTCTATTCCACTGACAAACAGCTCCTCATTCTAGGGTGTGATTCCCAAACCCAAATCTCCTTCCTTGAAATCTAACCTATTGTTTCTTCTCCTGTCTTCTGAAAGAACTGTAAACACTGTTGTCTCATCTTCTACATGGCAGCCCTTCAGACACTTGAAGACAGCCATTAAGTCTCCCTGCAGTCTTCTCTTCTACAGGCTTAAGATACCCAACTCCTTCCTCCTAAGTTTTTCCTTTCAGGCCTTCCTCATCTTGGTTGCTGTCCTTTGGATATGGTCCAGTTTGTCAATGACGTACCAAAAATGTGCCCAGAACTGGATGTGTTAGGAGTGGTCTGACCAAGCCAGAATTAAGAGGATGAGGGCATCTCTTGATCTTGATGCTGTATTTCTGAAGATGTAAGTTGGGACAGCCTTTGCCCGTTTTTGTCCATATTCAGCTTGTGAGCTACCAAGACACCCAGATACTTTTCACAGTATAGTTCCCTCCCATCCTGAACATGTGCCTTTGATTTTCCCTACCCCAATGTAGGGGTTTGCATTTGTCCCTGTTGAAATTCATTCTACTGCTTTCTGCTCACTATTCTAGCTGACCAGAATCCTCCTGAATCTGCGACTGCCTTCTATTCCTCCTATCCTTCAATTAGGTAGAAAGAAATCAAAGGCATGAGTAGAAGATTGGGGAAACTTTAGTGGGCAGCAGAACATACAAAAAGCATCTGAATGTCTTGGTGGGCCACAACCTGAGCCAATAGTGCAATCCAGCTGCAAAAAAGCAAACGTGATCCTTGGCTGAAGTATAACATCAAGATCAAGAGCAGTCATCAGTTCTCTCTGTTCCGCATTGATCATACCACACCTCAGTATGTCTCTAGTTCTGGCCACCACATTTTAGGAAGAATACTGACAAACTGGTGTGTGTTCAGTGGAGAACAACCAAGGTGACAAGGGCCCTGGACAGAAAAACATGTAAGGAACAGTTGGATTTTCTATGCTTCCAAAATTCTGTATAAGTATTAGAGCTATGGATATGCTTTACATTTGAAAAAATATACCTGCAAGCAAGGTTAAGTATTCTCCCTGCCCAGTGAGTAGCGGGAAGCAGGCAGGCAACCAGATAAACAGGCAGGAAATTCGGGTTCACCCTTCCCCCCCAGGAAGCATCATGGGATCACATTTATAGTCCAGAGAGAGATGGTAACCCTGACCTGAGAAGGAGAGAAGGCCAGGGCACCTCAAGAGCTTCTGGGCTGTGTGTGCAATGAGAGTGACAAAGAGAGCGTCCTCCCACAGTGCAAAGATTCTTAGAATCAAGATAACTAAATGCCCACTACCTGAATCACTCAGTAGCAACTGCTGTTACTAATGTTGGCATCCTACCCTTGGTCCAGCCCACAAGGATAGAAGCTCAGCAGAGAGCTACTAAGAACCCCAGACTTAAAGAAAACAGTCCCCCACAGACTGACCTGGATCCCCTCGATCTTTTCTGTCACCACGTAGGCATGGTGCATGGCCACCAGGGGCACCTTGACGCCAGCCATTTCCCCCAGGGCTTGGGCCCACACACCTGTGGGAGAAGGAGAACAACTGTGGTCATCAGAAGGGCCCTCAAGATAGGCATTGCTGAAGTTGGGGACCTGGCTTTGAAGAGGAAGCCGAGAAGGGGAAACTAGATCAAAATGAAGCTTGCCTGGTAGCCCTGGTGTGCTCAGAGTGGCTGCTAAATTAGAAAAAACTATTTTTGTAAATATTCTGATGATAGCACAGAAGTGGGAGGTCAAGCCCTGCCATCGTCTCTCTTTTATTGATCAGCTCATGAAGTTATGAATGGATGTTGCAGAAAGCATTCCCTCATCATCACTAAGTCAGCAAACAAGGGGAGCAAATAAGAGTTTGGCAAGAGAGCTGGAAGGAGAGGAAAGCGGGGAAAGGCGGCTGACTATGTCCTGTTCCTGACTGACTGCTAACTCTGGCCACCTGCTGCTGACACTCTCCTGAGGGCTGATGATGATCAAAGCATTTATCCTGTTGACCAAACTGAGGCAGTTCAGTGGGCATAAAAGGGCTAGGGTTGGCATTAGGGTTTCCCCAGAGCGAGTTCCCTGAGCAAGGAAATCAGGGAGAGAAAACAGGGGTTGGGGGGAGGCCAGGTGGGAGTGTGAGCTACTTCTCACTTGCAGAGGCGGCTTCTGGGAGCTCAGATTCAGGGGATTTTTGCATGGGAATTTTGCTGGGAGAGCTGGCAGGAGAGGCTCCAAGCAACATGGACAGTGAGGACCTATCACTGTAACATGCAAAGTGTGGGCAATGACTCAAAGTGTACCTGCTGCAGGTACAAACTCATCGCCCAATCGGAAGGGACTTGAGAAGAGAGCTGCTCCACTGAAATGCCTCAGGGAAGGGAATAATGTCCTAGACAGGACAAGAGGGGCAGAGGAGTGGAGTGCCCCATCACATCTTCCTTTCTCCATTTTTGTTCTCTTCTAGACATCTGGCACTTTGCTGGTTCTCCTGGACTTTTCAAGCAAAATATCCTTTCAGTTCCCTAGGATGCAATCATGGCTTGGAGATTTAAATGATTAGGGTATTTCAGTTTACTACTTAGTTCTACCATCATTCAATCCTGCCCCTTCATCCTGCCCCTTTTAATTTCCTGATGGAACATACAGGTTGTTGTTGAAGACCGAAGAAAGTAGAACTTGAGTAGCTCTAGCTTTTCTTTATTACCTCTTAGCATCTGGCCCTCTTCACCAAATAGCTGTTAAACTTCTCTCCTTCCCTTTTCATTTTGAACAAATCCAAAGAAGCCAGGGAGATACTCCACCACAGTATCTCCCTGGTTCTTCATAGACCTATGCTTCCATGCAGAAACCCAAACTAAACAGTTTGTTCTCACTTTGTTGATAAGGAGCTCAGAGATGGGGTTAGTTTAGGTTCTCATAGGAAAAGAGGGGACTGCAGGTGGGTATCAGATGCCCATCTCCATCAGATGGGAAGTAAAAAATAATCTGAGAGGATTCTGGGGAGAAGAAGTGGAGTGATGAAGGATCTGGCTGGTAGTTAAAGGGGTTATAATGGTTAACATGGATTAGATAGCTCCAGTGGCTACTGAAGATGGGCTGCTGTTGGTTTCTATCCAGAGTATTTATTTATTTATTATTAAATTTCTCCCCACCCATCTCCCCCAGTGGGGGACTCTGGGCCGTTCACACAAACATTAAAACCATAAATACATAAAACATAAAAATTTTAAAACATTACTAAAAAAGAGAAAAAGAGTCCAAGAAGATGATGAATGATCTGGGGCTGAAGACAGCAAGCCTCTATGGGGCTAGCCATCCCCATGCTTGAAGTATTCCTTCCCCATCCCAGGCCAAGTGACAGAAGCAGGTCTTCAAAGCCCTCCGGAAGGCCAGGAGTGAGGGGGCCAATCTCACCTTCGAGGGCAGAATATTCCAGAGAGCGGGGGCTACCGCAGAGAAGGCCTGACTCCTAATCGAAGTTCTCTTACTGCGGAGGTCTGAAGCATGCCCTCTGTGTGATCGAGTGGGACAGGCTGAAGTCATGGAGAAGAGGCAGTCCGTTAGGTAACCTGGTCCCATGCCATGTAGGGCTTTAAAGGTGATAACACCTTGAATTGGACCTGGAAGCAGACTGGTACCCAATGCAGCTCGTGGAGCAACGGCATTACATGGGCCCTTCTTGGGGCTCCAAAAATAGCCCAAGCGGCGGCATTCTGGTGATTCAAGGTGATGGTTTTGACCTTTAAAGTCCTTCATGGCATGGGGCTGGATTATTTGTGGGACCACCTTCACCTGATTACGTCTAACCATGCTTCTGGCAGAAGAGGTATGTTGCGGGTCCTGTCTGCAGAAGAATTTCACCTGGCGGGACACAGGAGACAGGCCTCTTCTGCCATGGCACCCGCCCTGTGGAATATCACCCTGAGGTGAGATTGGCTCCATCCTTGATGTTCTTCCAGAAGGCCCTCAAAACATGGCTGTGTCAACAGGCTTAGGGATCTCATAGAAATGGTGATCTAATGAGATGGCTGCATTGTTTTTAACATCAATCTTTCTCTACTGTCTTGCTATTAATAATATTGTTGATTTTTTAAAATTATACTTATTTTAATATTTTGATTTTACCATTTTTTTTAATTATGTGCCACCTAGAGTCACTTTTCTGTGAGATGGGCAGCTATAGAAATATGATAAAAAATTAAATTAAATTAAATTAAATTAAATTAAATTAAATTAAATTAAATTAAATTAAATTAAATTAAATTAAATTAAATTAAATTAAATTAAATTAAATTTTAGGAACTCTCAGCCATCCTGAGCTACTCTTCCCATTACCTTCTCCTGCCATGGAACCCTACTTATTGTTGCTCTGAACTGATTAAAACCTGCATTCATGCTGTAAGAGTGCCAATATTTCTTTCAGGGGAAGCAAACTGGGAGCCTTTCTTACCACAGCAGTTTACCACACAGGGCGTCTGGATGGCCCCCCATTTTGTCAGCACAGCTGCCACCCGTGGGACTCCAAAGTCATCTGTCCTGACTTCAATACCAGTCACAGGGCAGTTTTCAATGATCTAGAAAAACAAGAGGAAAAGATCCATAAACAGTCCTCCTATTTGAGCCAAAGGTCTGGAGTCAATTTCAAAAGCAAGTAACCAGGTAGCGCCTATTCAGTTATGGATCCTGTGTGGTTTCAGAGGGAATTTGGGGTTTTCCCCAAAGATCTGGCATGTGGTTTCGCAGAGGCCCTGATTGCAGCTTGGAATAAGCACGTGACAGGGGCCTTGGACTAGATCGCGCCCACATGGACTCTCTGCAGATCTCATAGAGCACCAGATTGACTGAGTAGCCCCAGGAGATGAAACGGCCCAAGCGACGACTAGAGTGCCACTGGTCAAAGGCAAAGAGCAAATCTGACCAAGCCTTTGCTAGAGCCTTTGTTAGGACTTTCCTCGTGGCAGTAAGGCCAGGAAAGCAAACTTACTTCTCTGCTCCTATTGCATCTGCAGGTTGCCGGCCAGCAGCCCTGTTTCAGGTGATCAGGTCCCTTCTGGTTGTAAGGTTTGCCCCGTTCAACAGAGAAACTCCTGTGACACGTGTGGTTCACAAAAGAGGTTTACTCATGCGTAATGTAGCAGTCACAAGCAAAGCCAGGACTGGCTTGGTACAATTGCATCACTCGTTATATTCCCCCCTTCCCGCGTTTTTCGCCCCGCGATTGCGTTACCGCTGCGGATTATCGGCCCCCCAGTAATCCCTCTTAATTGTCCATGATGGCAGGTTCGGTCAGGGTCCATTGTCCTTGATTGACAGTCCCCCCCCGGCTTGGGTTGGTCCCCCCCCGGTACGTGCAAGCCCGAGGGTTCTGTGTTGCGCGGCGATCTTGTTTCGCTGCCTGCGGCCCCGTTCATTGTTGGCTCGCGCCGTTATCAGTGTAGAGTTAAAACTTCCGCTGCGGTTTTCCTGTTTGGCTGGGCGCAGGTGGCCCATTAATTAGCAGCGCTTTCAGTTCCTCTTTCCCTCGCTAGCTGCCGCCAGTGGAGTTCGCATGGTCTGGCTGTGAGCTTCCCCGAAGCCCCGTGCTGACCGAACCTGACATACTGCCCCCCTGAAAACAAATCCCTCCCCTGACTTTATTTCGGTTTCCCAGGGTATTTGTTGTAAAAGTCCCGCACTAGGTCCGACGCTCTTATGTGGGTTTTGCTTACCCATTCGCTGTGGGACTTGGGAAAATGTTTCCATTGCACTAGGAGCTGGACCTGCCCCTTGTGCCTCCTGGCGTCCAGTATCTGGTTGATCTCGAAATGCTGCTCCCCACCGACCATGATGGGTGGTGGCATCCCCTCTGCCTTGTGCCAGGCGTTCCCCGACTGGTGCATCTTTAGCAGGCTGCAGTGGAACACCGGGTGGATCTTCCTGAGGCTTTTCGGGAGCGTCAGCCTGACGGTTACCGGATTGATGACCTCTGCAATGGGGAACGGCCCCACAAACCTCGGGCTGAGTTTCTTCGATGTCTGGTGTGTCTTTAGGTTTTTGGTTGACAAATACACCTGGTCCCCCACTTTCCACTGCCCCTCGGGGAGTCTCTTGTGGTCCACGTGTTTTTTGTAATCAGCGGCTCTTTGCAATGCCGCATGCGCCGCTCGCCGGGTGGCGTCGATTTGGGCGAACCAGGCGTCCAGGGAGTTGATTTGGGATTCCGGCTGAGGCAACTCCAGCATGGGGACAAAGTCTCTCCCGGTGGCTACTTTGAATGGAGAAAAGCCGGTACTTTTGTGGACGGCGTTATTGTAGGCTACTTCCGCGAATGGCAGTAGCTCCACCCAATCGTCCTGTTGGTGTCCCACGTAGCAGCGCAGGTACTGTTCGAGCCCCCCGTTCAGGCGTTCCGTGGCTCCGTCCGTCTGCGGGTGCGCCGCGGAGGAGAGGGCTTGCTTCGTCCCCACCCGCTTCAGGAACTCCCTCCAGAACTGCGCGATGAAGTTGCCGCCCCGATCGCTGACGACCCGTCGGGGCGCGCTGTGCAGCCGGTAAATATGTTGCACGAACAGCCTCGCCAACCTCTCTGCCGTGGGGACTCGCCGGCACGCTACAAAGTGCACTTGTTTGGAGAATAAGTCCGTAACCACCCAAATGGCGGTCTTCCCCTTACTCTTCAGGAGCTCTACTATGAAGTCCATGGCGATCTCTTGCCATGGGCCGTCAGGGTCCGCTACCGACTGGAGTAACCCCCTAGGCTTGCCTTTGGCCCCTTTCGCCGTCGCGCACACCGGGCAACCCCCCGAGTATGCCTCCACGTCCTTCCGGAGCGTTGGCCACCAGAAGTGCCACTGAATTAAGTGGAGCGTCTTCACGAAGCCGTAATGCCCCGCGTTCCGGCTGTCATGGGCTCTTTCCATGACCCCCCGTCGGTACCCCTCGGGCACGTACAACTTCCCTTCGTGCCACCACAAACCCTCTTGGCTGGTTAGCACTTCTCGGTTTTGCTTGAGCCAAGCGTCCTGCTCCGCCGCCTCCGCAAACCCTTGCTTTACCTCAGGCGCTGCATCCCATCGCTCCCCCTTGGTCTGGCTCTGGGTCACCGCCTTTGCAGCCAGCCTGCTGCCAGGGATGATGGAGTCCACGATCTCCTCTCGTAGGCTGGCATGCTGGAGCATGCGAGACAACCCGTCTGCTAGGAAGTTGCGCTTCCCGGGGATGTGTTTTAGGGTGAACCTGAACCTCCCGAAGTATTGGGACCACCGCGCCTGTTTGGGGGATAGCTTACGCGGGGCCTTCAGGGCCTCGAGGTTCTTGTGGTCCGTCCACACCTCGAATGGTTCAGCTGCCCCCTCCAATAGATGCCTCCACGTGGCTAGCGCCCACTTGATGGCATACGCCTCTTTCTCCCACACCATCTACCTTCTCTCTGTCTCCATGAATTTGCGGGAGGCGTAGGCGCATGGGTGGATGGCCCCCTCCGGGCTGGGCTGGAGCAGGACCGCCCCCGTTGCCACGTCTGACGCATCTACTTATATGATAAACCGCCGATCTGGGTCGGGATGGCGCAGGATCGGCTCCGCTGTGAACCGCCGTTTTAGCTCCTCAAACGCCCCCTGGCATTCCGCAGTCCGTGCGAGTGCCATGCTGGGCTTGGGGGGTTTTCCACTGCCCTTGGTTTTTAGTAAGTCTGTCAGGGGAAGGGCGATTTGGGCGAAGTTCAGGATAAACTGTCTGTAGAAGTTCGCAAACCCCAAGAAGCTTTGAAGTTGCCTCCGGGTTCGCGGCGCTTCCCAGCCCAGAACATCTTTTACTTTCGCCGGGTCCATCTCAATTCCCCGACTGGATATCCGGTAGCCGAGGTAGTCCAGCTGCTCCCGATGAAACTCGCATTTTGATAGCTTCGCGTACAGCTGCGCCTTCAGCAGTCTCTGGAGCACCGTGCGCACCAGGCTCACGTGCTCCGCCAGGGTTTCGGTGTAGATGAGGATGTCATCCAGGTAGACCAGGACGCCCCGGTAGAGTAGGTCGTGCAGCACCTCGTTTATTAGCTGCATAAACACCCCCAGGGCCCCTTTTAATCCAAACGGCATCATGGAAAATTGGTAGCTTCCGAGCAGCTTTGAACGCCGTCTTCCACTCATCTTTTGCGTGGATCCTGACCCTAAAGTAAGCTTCGCGCAAGTCCAGTTTTGTGAACATCCTCCCCTTGGATAGGTGCGACATTAGGTCCTTCATCAGGGGGAGGGGGTATTTGTATTCGGTGCTGATTGCGTTCAGCCCCCGGTAGTCCACGCACATCCGGAGCGAGCCATCCTTCTTCTCCCAGAATAGTACCGGGGCCGCTAATGGTGACTTCGCGGGTTGGATGAATCCCCGCGCTAGGTTCTTGTCTATGAACTCCGCAGAGCCCCCATCTCCCTCATTGACAGGGAGTACATTTTCGGTTTGGGCAGCTTTGCCCCTGGCTCTAGCTCGATGGCGCAGTCACTGGGTCGGTGTGGAGGGAGCTGGTCGGACTCCTTCTCCCCGAACGCCGCCGCCAGGTCTCGATATTACCTCGGGATTCCGCCGCTCGTCGTGGGTTCCCTGGACTCTGGCCCTCGTTTTGCAGTTGTTCCGCCAGTCGCCGCTGCCTTCCCACGCCTCGGGATCATTGCGAGTCTCCGGGTCTCCGGCGCTGCTGTTGCTGCTGTCGCCGCCCGGGTCTCGGGCTTCGTCTGCTCTCGTCTCGCCTCCCTGTGCCTCGGATCCTCCACTTGCCCGTCTGTGGTTGCGGTCGCGCCCGTCGCCACGGCCCGGTCCCATCTGCTCTCGCGCTCCGCGGGCCTCTCGACCCCGAATCGCACCGCCTCCACCGTCCAGTCGACCCGTGGGTTCCGTCGCCACAGCCACGCCAAGCCGAGTACCACCGCGTAGTCAGCCACCGGGACCACCACAAATCTTAGTTCTTCCCGGTGACTCCCAATCGTCATCTGGACCGGCTCGGTGTAATACTGAGTTGGCCCCCCCCCGCCAGCGAGCCGTCTAGCTGGCTGAATGCAATGGGTTCCCGGAGGCGCCTCAGCTGTAGTCCGAGTCCTGAGACCACAGCTGGGTGCATCAAGCAGTGGGTGCAGCCTGAATCCAGCAGCGCCCGCAGCTGTGCCTCCCCTCCGGATCTCACCCCCTGGATGTGTATCCTCACCCGGAACGGAGGGCAGTCCTCATCCCCGATTGGGTCCGCGCGCCTCGGTTCCCCTGCTCGCACTGGGACGCCATTCAGTGCGAGTGCGCCTCGTTTCCCGCCGGCTCCGAGTCCTCTCCGGAGGACGCCGTCTCCGGGGTCGACCACCCCATCCGTCCTCTTTCGGTCACCGCCGCCACTGCACTCTTCCGCGGTCAGTCGCCGGCCCTTTCCCCGGTAGGACGCGGGGGCTTGACTTCGGGCCATGGTGAGGCTCCTTCCCGCTCCGTCGGGCACTGCGCCGCTCGGTGGCCTCTGCCTCTGCACCGGAAGCACAGGTTCGGGGTTTTGGTTGCCTCTCGCCCCCCGATGGACTGCTGCCGACTGCTCCGCCTTTCCTCTGGGGGTCTCTCCCTCGGCCGGTCCCTCGTCTGGTCCCGTCGCCTCGCGCTTTGTTGAATCTGCCGCCACGCCAATTCCGCCGTTCCGGCCAGCCAGATCCAATCTTTCACTGTGGACGGGTCATCCCGTCCCAGTGCCCGCTCCAGGATCTCCGGATTGAGCCCCCTCTTAAAATACTTCACCCTCAGGGACTCCGGCCAGTCCGTGAGCTTCTCTACCAACCTCCGGAACTCCAGGGCGTACTCCGATATCGACTTGTCCCGCTGTCTGAACTGCAGGATGTCGTCCTCAGCCCGCTTGGCGCTCAATGTGTCCTCGAATCTGTCCCGGAGCGCCTGCATGAAGTCCGGGAAACTCTGCAGTTCTGCCGCGTTGGCGTCATACAGTCCGATCACCCAGCTAGCCGCTTGGCCGTCTAACAGCTCAGCCACGTAGGATACTCTATCCTCGTCCCTAGCGAATAGGTGACCACCCCTCTGCATGAAACCCCTGACGTGCGTCAAGAAGTGCGGCAGCTGTTCAGGGTCCCCTGAGAACTTCCCGGTGATGCCTCGAAGTCTCAGGGCGTCCGCCGCCTGTCGGTCCACTGACCGGGGCATCGTGGGTGGTGCCAGCTGGGGTGCCGGACTGCCACCCCTGTTGCTCGTGCCATCGCTCACCGCCAATGGTCCCGCTCTCTGTAGCAAGGTCTGGAGCATCGCCTCCATGGCGTCTAGGCGCCACTCGATCCTCTCCTCTAGTCGGGTGAGCTTCTTGTCCCGCTCGCGGTTCCGGGCCCCCGAACCCCAGGTCATCGTGACGCCTGAGCTGTCTGGCCCTTGGTTCACGCACATCGACCACCGCTCCGTTGGAGGGTCCCCGGCCCTGGACGCTGCCCCGTCGCTCCCGGGTGGCTCTGACCGTCCCTCCTCGAGTCCGGGTTCCTCGTGCTCCAGCTGACCCACAGATTCCTCATCGCTGGTCATGCCTGTATTAGAAAGGGAAATGCTCCTCGGTGTCACCGGGTAGTGCTAACGGTGAGTCCTGGCTTTATGTAAGGTTTGCCCCGTTCGACAGAGAAACTCCCGTGACACGTGTGGTTCACAAAAGAGGTTTACTCATGCGTAACGTAGCAGTCACAAGCAAAGCCAGGACTGGCTTGGTACAATTGCATCACTCGTTATATTCCCCCCTTCCCGCGCTTTTTTCGCCCCGTGATCGCGTTACCGCTGCGGATTATCGGCCCCCCAGTAATCCCTCTTAATTGTCCATGATGGCAGGTTCGGTCAGGGTCCATTGTCCTTGATTGACAGTCCCCCCCCGGCTTGGGTTGGTCCCCCCCCCGGTACGTGCAAGCCCGAGGGTTCTGTGTTGCGCGGCGATCTTGTTTCGCTGCCTGCGGCCCCGTTCATTGTTGGCTCGCGCCGTTATCAGTGTAGAGTTAAAACTTCCGCTGCGGTTTTCCTGTTTGGCTGGGCGCAGGTGGCCCATTAATTAGCAGCGCTTTCAGTTCCTCTTTCCCTCGCTAGCTGCCGCCGGTGGAGTTCGCGTGGTCTGGCTGCGAGCTTCCCCGAAGCCCCGTGCTGACCGAACCTGACACTGGTAAGGAGGAGCTGGGAGAGCCCTTATAGGACCACTGTGAGAAATATTGCTTGACCACTTAGAGTTGGACTCTGGCTGGGCAGGTCCTTTGGAGGTGTCTGAGACACATCTGAGCTCAGCTATCTAGGAGGAGTGTGAATCGGTCAATCCTGAGGAAGTGGACAGGGTCCTCGTGCTGTGAGCTCAGCCACCTGTGTGCTGGACCTAGGCCCCTCCTGGTTGGTCAAGGCCTCCCAGGAGGTGACATGTGGTTGGGTCCAAGTGGTGGTTAATGCCTTTTGTGAGAGAAGGTGGTTCTGCCTGCCTTGAAAGAGGCAGTGGTTCACCCCCTTCTCAAGAGCGATCTTTGAACCTATGTTGGACAACTTTCATCCAGTCTCCAATCTTTCTTGTCTAAGGAAGGTTATAGAGAGGGTGGTTGGCTTTCAGCTTCAGAGGGCCCTGGATGAAGCAGATTATCTGGATCCTTTTCAGTCAGGCTTCAGGCCAGGTTACAGTTCAAGACAGCATTCACTGCCCTTGTGAACGACCCCTGGAGGGCTCAGGACGGAGGTGATACAACATTCCTGGCCCCCTTGGATTTTTCAGTTGCTTTCAATACCATCAGCCATGGTATCCTTCTGGACTGGCTGCAAGGACTGGGAGAGGGAAGCACTGTTTTACAGTAGTTCCTCCATGGCCGGTTCCAGCTGGTGTTGATGGGGCATAGAGGTCCAGCCCAAAGGCCCCTGTGGTGTGGGGTACCACAGGGATCAGGTTTCTTGCCCCTTCTCTTTAAAACCTACATGAAACTGCTGGGTGAAGTCATTTGATGGTACAAGACGCAGCACCATCGATATACTGATGATACCCAATTATCTATTTCCACCCCTGTCAGACAGGCGATGCTGCTGCAGCACTGCACCAGTGCCTGGAGGCTGTGAGAATCTGGATGGGGGGACTGCCTCCAACTCAACCCTAGCAAGACGGAGTAGCTTTGCCCCCCCCCCCGGGGTCTGGTGATTTGTTATTGTGACTCTTGATGGGGTTGAATTCCTCCAGACAGAGCTGGTTCACAATTTGGGGGTCCTCCTGGACTCAAGGAGCAGGTGGCAGTCATGGCTAGGGTGGCCTTTGCACGGATTCATCTTTTGTGCCAACTACTCCTATTCCTGGGCCAGGAGGCCTTGTTCACAGTCAAGTCTTGGTCACTTTCCCTTTAGACTACTGCAACACGCTCTACATGGGGCTGGCCTGGAAGATCACCTAGAAGTTAGAACTGGTCTAGAATGCAGCAACACTCACAGTGTGGGCACCCCTAAGTTTGCACACTGGCTGCCAGATTCTTTCTGGGTGCAATTCAAGGGGTTAGTTACCACCTTTAAAGCACTAAATGGCAGGGCCAAGTTATTTGCAGTACTACCTCCCCCTGAGGGTATCTGCCTGCCTCGCTAGTTCCGATAGTGTGGGCACTCTCCAGGTCCCTTCCCTTAAAAGTTCCCATCCAGCGGGACCTAGGAAGCAAGCCTTTTCCATAGCAGTCCCTGCCATGTGGAACATCATTCCCCCTGGGATCCAGCTGGCCCCCACCCTTTTGGCCTTCCAGAAGGCCATAAAGAGCTGGCTGTTCCCCAAGCGTTAGGTTAGAAGGCTGAGGCACCAAGTTTTGGTTTTACTGTTTTTATTGCTTTGGAATTACTGTTGTTGTGAGTGTGGTATTTTAAGATGGGTGGCCATATAAATAAATAAGTATACAAGAGAGAAAAAAACTCAAGAAGTACAGTAACAATAATATAAATTATAATCCAATCAAAACCTTAACATCAGTGGAACAAATTGAATAAACCTGAAAATAAGTTTAATCTGGTGCCAGAATGATAGTGGCATTGGGGATAGCCAAATCTGTGGACCCCAGAGATGGCGTGCCACTGCTAAGACAGCAACCAGCTTTCCCTGGCTAGGGACCCAGAGAACAGTCTCTTTGGATGAAAACCTGGCCCAGGCAAGAGTGTCACCCCGTCCTTCCCAAGAAAGCGTATTTTTCCCAGAGGGTAGAACAGAACAGTTCCCTTCTGTAGTGCAGAACTGAAGCAATGCAAGTTGCTGAAGCAATGCAAGCAATGCAAGTAGCCCAGATTCTATGAGAAGAGTCTCTTTCTCTTCACTGAGTGTCATTTTACCATCTTTCAGGACAGCAGACATGGAGCTCGCCCTAGCTGGTCTTCTCCCTCATCCCTGTGGGACAGTTAGGTCTCGCTTGCAACCTGCACCTGTGTGACCACCCTGTCTTCCCTTCCCCTTCCTTCCCTCTCATTCTCAGGAGTCTCACACTCATACAATCCATGCATAAACCAGTAACTCCTACTGATATAACAAAACCAAGAGACCCATGCCATTTTAGGGGGGAAAAGCAGACCCATCACACAAGCATCTAGCTCTGTAGACTTCTTCATTAACAGATCTTCCAAAAGTTATGGAAGGGCCAAGAAGCAGCAAGTCAAAACCCAGGTGGTGTGGAGTGGGGGGAGTCTGTGAAGCCAGTCCTTGCAGAATACGTGAATCACTTGGAAGTGCAGCCATTCATTTGTGTCCCTGGGTACTAACAGTGATCATTACTGGCAGATCTGGTTCTACTTCAGTATGACTGGAGCATGGCCTTGTGTAAGCTCCAGGCTACCAGATCTGCGCTAGAGAAATTGGAATGACCACTGGGGGTCTATATTTCTGCCATCTGGTGCTTATCCAGATTTTTGCTGGCCAAATAATAAGGTCCTTGTCAGTAGTTCAAGGTTCTAGCATTTCCCAGAAAGAGTCTGAAGCATGCATAGACCCGTGTCCGTAGTTAAGGTGTACAGGTAGTCCTCAACTTAACAACCATAATTGGGACCAGAACTTCCATTGCTAAATGGTGCAGTCGTTAAATGAGTCATGCCCAATGGTATGACCTTTTTTGCCACAGCTGTTAAGTGAATCACAAGGTTGTTAAACAAATCCGGCTTCCCCCATTGACTTTGCTTGTCGAAAGCCCCCTGGGAAGGTTGCAAATGACAATCATGTGACCCTGGGACACTGCAACCATCATAAATACATGCCAGTTACCAAGTGCCTGAATTTTGATCATGTGACCGTGGGGACACTGCGACAGTTGTCACTTCTTTCAGCGCTGTGGTAACTTCAAACAGTCATTACATGAATAGTCGTAAGTTGAAGACTACCTGCACTACTTGAGGGACCCTATGGGATGTCCTGCCATGAGGTCAGGTTGGTCACAAGGCAGAACAGGACCTTCTCTTGGTTGCATCATGATGGCAGATTCTCTTCCTAAGGAAGTCAGCCAATCTCGCTGGTGGTAGCTAAGTGGCTTTTAAGTGAATTTATCCCCACTACTTGTTCTAAGACAATTTTAAAAGTTTTAATAAATCCAGGATCCTACCAGAGCCCCTCGGCTGCTGGCTGCCCGAGCAAGGCATGTGCAGGTCCCAGCAGGATCCATTGTGCCATCCTCGGGGACATAGAGCGTGCCAAAGAGGTCATCCACGTTCATCAAGGGGTACAGGTCTTTGGTCTCCCCTGGAGACAGGACATATGATTCAATGCCAAACACTTTACCTAGCTGCAAAAGAAGAGACACAGGTTAGCACCTGGTACAATTTCCAGAGCAGCTTCCAAAAGTAAAAACAAAAGAATCCACCACAAACAGGCTAGAGAGGTAAGGAGGCTTTGCCTGGTACAAAGTGGGCTGTCCTGGAAGCTGTTCAGGAAAAAGTCCACCCAACCGGGGCATAGCCAGACATGCTGGTTACTGGCTGCAGGCAAAGTTATCCCAGCCTTGGGAGGCCCTGGCAGAAATGGGGCAGCATCACCTCCTCTCTGGGGCTGCCATCTCCCCCGGCCCGTAGGACCTGCAGGCGGCTTGGGTCTGGGGCTCAAGCTCCTCTCTGCGAATGGCAGGGGAGCTTCAGGCTGGAAGAGGTGCCAAGCAGGCCAACCCAGCTGGCTGTCTGAATCCTCGCAATCAATCAATCGTCTTGCTAGCTTGCTTGCTTCGTTTCTGCCATTACAAAGGAAAGGGAGAGGGGAAGGTTGGAAGGTGAACTGTTGGGCACAGATGGACTGTTATCTGGTTCTCAGGAATGCCCAAGGCCATACCAATGTGAGACCAGGAGAGAACCGAAGACATGTGCAAGAGGGGCTGAGAGACAGAAGGGGGGAGGTACACTGGGAAGGGGGTAAAATCAACTTTTGGCACGTGGGGGCTTTAGTTTCAACAGAGCCTTAGATCTGCACACTACTTCTCAATAAACAAACTTTTTTTTGAACTTGCATCAGTTTCAAGGGGAGTTGCTTTCGCTGGGAACTGAGTGTCACCGTTTCTTACACTGGCTGTGGGGCAGCATCACCTCCTCTCCACGAAAGGGAAGAGAAACAGGGAATTTCCCTGCCTGCCCCAGATCCAAACTCTCAAACTCCCTGCTAGGCAAAGAAGCCCCTGGAGCGGCTTTAACAGGCAAAGGCACAGGGGGTCAGGCCACCCTGGAACTGCAGGCAACGTACGGGCTCCTGTCTGTGGGAACTTTCTGAAGGGACCTGGCTATCCGCCAGGGCTCAGAAGGATGGACTGGATGGGACCTTGGGTTTAAGTTCATAAACTTGGTGGAACACCAATGCCCCACTGTGTTGAGTGCCTTTTGCTTGAAAAATGGGATGCAAAATGAGTTTGGCCCATCAGCTGGGCCTGTCTCTAGAGGAGTCAGCGCTGGACAGAGTAAGCAAGGCTTTGGGAACATCAGAGCCAGTTCCTGCAAAAGGATCCATCCTTTGATGAGGATCCAGAATCCGGTGGCCAGGTGTACTGTACAGAGTAAGCGAGATGATTTTGATAGAGAGATGCAGGAACCGTTGCCTAGGCAAAAGGGGCTGAAGCATTTTTTAAGTCCGAAACATCCAGACAACATTCAAAAGCAGCTCAGGCAGACCCCGCCCTGATTCACTGGGGGGGAGGAAGCACAGCAGAAACTGACTTGCAAGAATCTCATCAAAGTAGTTTTAGCCTTCCTGTGGAGTCGATTTCCTGGACTGGTCTCCCTAGCAAGTCTGATTCCTGCTGAGAGAAAGCTATTGGAATCACACTATTCCCCTTCTGTAACAACAGTTCTGGCTCCCGGTGCCTCTCCTGGTCAACCCAGCCTTACTCCACCCCTTGCTGGGCTTGTACTCCTTCGAAGTGGAGTCCTCCTACTTAGCCCAGGGGTTCCTGAATCCCACGAGTTTCCCCAAATCTCCACGATTAAGACATGCAGTAATTCCTCTTGCCCGCGGAGGTGAGACAGGCCCCCTCACTCCCGGCCTTTCGGAGGGACTTGAAGACCTGGCTCTGCCATCTGGCCTGGGGTGGGGAGGGAGGTCATCAGATATGGGGTTGGCTAGCCCCCTAGAGGCCTGGTGTTGCTTCCATCGGCCCCCAGGATTTTTCCTTTTCCCTTTATTCTTTGTAAATGTGTCCTCTTATAAATTTTAACTGTATATTTATTTATTGTTTTAATATGTTGTAAGCCGCCCAGAGTCCCCCATTGGGGGGAGATGGGCGGGGACAAGTTTAATAAATAAATAAATAAGTAAAATAAATTCAGAGGTGAGCTGGTGGCCTGAACTTCATACAAAAGCTGAGCTTGGGAGGCAGGATTTGATGACCGGGAGCACACCCATCTTTGTGTTCAAGAGGGATGCCAAGACCAAAAGCAGAGAGCTGACCAGAGTCAGAAAGAAGCAAACAGACAGGCAAAGCCACTCAGAGCTCTTAAGGAAGGACAGCATGAGCAAGAAAGAGGCTATTGTTTAGCTGCATCTCTTGGGGGAACACTCCAGGAAGGACCAGAGAGATGCTACCAACACTCAAGCTGCAATCCTACTTACTGACATGAGCCTTCTGTATTCATCCAATCTTTGCTTGTTGGAAGCAATGAAGAGCCCTCCGTTTTGGATCCACCCTGTGTGAAGGCCTGTCTCTTCTTCCAGTTCCCGGCTGACCACGTTACGAGTGTGAGTCAAGAGCTCCACCTCCACATCACTTGGGCGCAACTGCCACAAGAGGCCTGGGGGGAGGGCAAGGAGAGGCCATGAGGACATGCCACTGAGGCCATGTAGCCTGACAGCATTCTCCAGGGGTCAAGAAGGCGGAGGCCGGGGGTCCCACACACCATCCCTGGATCAGGGATGCAACTCATAAGGGCCTCCTTCCATCTCTTGCTTCCCAGGACTAAGGGAGGAATTTGGGGGTAGCCTCCACTGAGCCCCTTTGCTTCTGTTTCTCAGAAGAGGCAGGACCGGGGTCGTTCTTAAAGCAAGGACACAAACAGCATGAACAAGCTCCAAGAACATGTTGACATTTGGGTACTTTTTGATAGCCAGTTCATTAAAATCCCTTGAAATTCCAGGTGGTATGGTATTTATTTACTTTAAGCATGTTTATCCCACTTTTTAGCCAGGAAGAAAAGCTTCCAGAACAATGGCTTCCTGCCCTCAGACCTACAACCTAAAGGAGACCACACAGAAGAAAAAAGGGATGCAGAGGGGAAAGAAAACAAGGGAACTTGAGAGACCTCAATCCCATAATAGCTCGAGTCACTCAAATGTCTAGCAGGAAAGAAGAGGCTGATGGGGGAGGGCATGCCTGGTGGTCCTCCTGTGGGGAAGGAGAGAGATCTCCCAGCCCACTCCTTGCTGCAGCCACAAGAAGGGTCATTTTTACTCAAATTGGACCCTTCTGGGACTGGCTCCCCTTCAGCCCAGGAAGAGGCTCAGCTTCCATCCTCTGCCCCTCAGAGCCAAGAGGCCCTCGGAGTGGGCCACGGCCTGACTCTGCCATCTCCAGCTGAACATAAAGAGGACCCCCAGCTTCGTGGGGCTTGAGGGCAGGGTCTTGACTCTCGCTTCTCTTTGGGGGTGACTTCAGCCTGCGAGTAGACCTGGTTGGCAAATGTTTTCCGATGGAAAGCAGAGGGCTGCCAGGCCCAGCCCTGCGGTGCCTGGCTCCCTTGGATCTGAGGAGCACTAAACAGGACTGAGTGGCAGACCAGGCGCCGCCCCCCTCCATAGAGCAAAACTCTAATTCTTTTACAACGTACGCTTTATGGACACAGTGAAAAGATTCACGCTAAAGTTTAAACTGAGTACAGTGGTACCTCAGTTCACGAACTTAATTCATTCCGCGACACTGGTCGCAACCCGAATCAAATTTTCCCATAAGGTTCAATGTAATTACAGTTAATCCGTTCTGAACCATGTGTATTTTTTTTTTAAAACCGCAAAAATATGAAACAAAATACAGCACGAAGAGAGAGAACCCTAACCTTGCTCGACGCGACTTCTGGCGTGGAGGACAAGAAGGCAGGTGGGGAGGCGGTTACTCCTTGGAGGGAGAGTCCCCCTCCCTACAGGAAGCCACGACCACGTGTCACGGCAGGGAAAATGGCCGCGGATCCTGTTCGTCACCCGATCCGGCGTTCGCGAACGGAGGCAAAATTTTGCGAACGGAGCTGTTCGTGAACCAAATTGGTCGTGAACAGAAGCGTTCGTGACCCGAGGTACCACTATATTTACTTACTAAGTTAAAGCAAGTCTGCAAAATGTAAACATTAAAATGCACAATTAATACAGCCAAGTGTTATAAATTCCAATCAGATAGCAAGTAATGTGGGGTGGATTGGGGCGGGGGGGGGAAGAGATGTAGAAAGAATTGCAAAAGAGTGAAATACCCAACACCCAATCTCTCTCTTCTGCATCTGCAAAATGCTGCTCGTCGGCGCTCCTCTCCTGCCCTGGTGCCTCCACGCCTGAGCTGGCAAAGGCAAAGGAGTATTCCCAGGAGTCATTCCCAGGCCCACCCTGAGGATCACTCAATTCAGGATTTTGTGGTGCCAATAACAATCAGACTGGAAGTCTGGGCATTTTTTTTATCCGCTCTATTTATGTGGAAGGACAGCCTGACTTACTTCCGATAAGCTCTTGGCAATTACTTGGACCCACATATAGCAAAAAGAGCCTTTCGCTTCCTGTTGGAGAGCAGTTAGGCATATCTGGGACCCCCGGGACACAAACCGGATTTTGATGCTGACTCTCATGAATATTCATGGAGGACCCTACTTTAAAAATAGGTGGTAAGATGTTCTACTGGAAAGTTTGGGCAGAGTCTAGAATAATAACTTTAAATCAATTACTCGGCAATGATTATTCTAAGACATTTCAACAACTTCAGATAGACTTTATTTTTTTTTGCCTAATACACAACCATGGAAATATAATAAACTCAGGCATGTTTTGAGAGTTCAATATGGACCAGATGCTTTAGCTACATCTGAAGAAACCTTAGATGCTCTCATTTTTTATGGAGTCTGCTTACAAGATCAAACTGATTTTGTATCTATATCACAAACTTAAAAGCATCTTTAAAGTTGAAATTACTGACATTTACAATGAATGGAATAAAGATTTGGAATATCCAATAAAGGAACATCAATGGACCCAAATCTTTAAAATTGTTAAATTTGTTTCTTTGGACTTGAACTTGAAATTAATGCATTAAAAGATTTTGTTCAGAGTTTACTGGACACCTCAAAGAATGCATCTGAAAGGAAGGACTGTAGACTTTCTTTGTTGCTGATCTAAGAAATTTAAGAATACATTAAACCCATATGATTTGGTCTTGCCTGTTACTGGTTCCTTTTTGGAATAAAATAGATAAATATAAATAAAATAAAATGTGTAAATAGATTTATGGATGGTTTCATGTTAAAAATGTGAATATTTTTGTTTATATCCCCAAATTGTAGAATTTGAAGAACTTTGGTTATGCAGGGCATGGGGAATAGCTAAGAGAATAATACTGAGAATGGAAATGTACCACCACTCTGGACATCAAGGACTGTATTCAAGAAATGTGTGATTTATCCGTTTTTGAAAAGGCTGTATTTTATGACACCCCTGGTCAGGCAGCATCTGCAGGGATGAGCCAACAGCTTGTTCATTTTAAGGAATACATTTTAGCTTGAGGATCTGACAAGCTGCCGAGGGAAGGGAAGCCTGCTTCCTGACCCCATCCTGACCAACGGCTTGGATTGCATGAGTGATGGAGAACATGCCTCGATGGCCACCGACACAGCCACCCACAGAGGTCCCTTCCCCCTCCCACCAGGAGTCCCCTGCTTTACCTGCAGTATGCCAGGTGGTCCCTGAGGTCAAACGATCCCTTTCAAGCAAGACCACGTTTGTCACACCCATCTTGGCAAGGTGGTAGACTGTTTGGCATCCGAGGCTACCTCCACCCACTACCACCACATCTGCGGAGGCAGGGAGGGGCTTCGTGGGCCCTTGAGGCAGGGGGTGGCCGTCTTCCTTCAGTGTCTTCTGGTACGGGACGTTCTTCTCTGTGGTCTGGCCAGCACTGCTACTGAGGAACCGGAGCCGTCGTCCAGGGCGGGTGAGTTGGAGAGCTGCTGCTGCTTGGAACGCACGCCTCAGGTGGGCCATGGCCATCTGAAAAGAGAGAGGACATCAACGCCATGCAGCCACCCACAACGCCAGAGGGCAAAGAATACCCCTGGGGACAACCAAGCACCTGTGAAGCCCCCATGAGAACTGGACACTGTCTTCGCCAGGACAACTATTCTCCTCCACATAATCCAAGTTAGCAAGGCAGGACCTCTCTGCCTCAGCCTGATGGAGCCACCACCTTGATTTTCCTGCTTTGTTTGTGGCTAGAGAATGCTGGAGCAGCACAAGGCAAGAGAAGAGCAAGAGAGGGGCGTCCGCTGTGCCCATGCAAGGATGCACAGCTGTCTGTGATCCAAAAATGGTGCCACAGAATCTTCTGCACCTTGGGATGCTCCTCACAGGAGATGGGTGGAGGTGCTCAGAAGAACAACTCACTTTTTTATATCCAAAATTAAAAGACTTATTTTTGGTCTATAATTAAACATTACATTAACATAAAAATAGGAAATTAAACATAAACACTTGTACATGCAGTCCAAATTTGTACAATGCTTATTCAAATCTAGAAAGATAGGCACGTTCCTCAGAGCACAATTTAACTGACAGAGAAGTGGTGTCATCCAAACTTGTAGAATCATTTTGGGTGTACGTGTAATTAAAAACTGCTCCTGTATTTTTACCAAGAAAAATATAAAATGGTTGAGGATATAATGCCGGATGATGGGGCCCTCAGGTCAGATGGCAGGAACTGCTGAGGAAGATCTGAGGATCTTCTGGATGTTTTGGGCCGATGCGGAAAAAAGATCTACAAAAGGAGGGAGAGGCCTGGATGTGCTGTGGCTCCCTAGTGACCGCTGCTGGCCGGATAGGATAGCCGTTAGATTGTTAGATAGAATTGAAATTGCTTAATTGTATGTGTTGTACTTTGTGAGCCACCCAGAGTTCCCCATTGGGGGGAGATGGGGGGAGAATAAGTCCAGTGTATGTATGTATGTATGTATGTATAAATAAATAAATAAATAAATAAATAAAATGTGTTTATAGATGTCTCGTTGTTGATGTTGCCATGCAGGAAAAGAAAATCGGAAGCTGCAAAGGCAGAATTACAGTGGGAACATGGAAGGTAAGAAACAGGAATACGGGAAAGCTCAACTCAGTGAAAGGTGAAATGAATCGACTACAGACTGACATCTCAGGCATCAACGGATTGGGATGGATTGGGATCGGACGCTTTTGATCAGAAGATCACACCATTTATTACTCAGGACATGAGACACAAAAAGGGAACAGCATTGCTTCCATAGTTCAGAAGAACAGTACCAGGCTACATTGAAATCACTGACCAAATAATATTGATTAGAACAACCCTTTAAAAAGACAATCATGCAAGTTTATGCTCCAACTGCTGATGCAGTAGGAGAGGAGGTTGATGAGTGTTACGATCAAGTTCAATCTGAAGTCGACAGGACATGCAAGCAAGATGTGCTGCTTATGATTGGAGACCGGAAGACCAAAGTTGGAAACAGGGTATCTGCCCAGCCAATCTGAACTGGCAGGGCTGGCGCGCTCCGGGTTCCTTCGATTAAACAATGCCATCTACTGGGACCCCAGAAGTGCACCTTCTCTGTCGCAGCGCCTGCTCTCTGGAATGAGGTTCCCCCTGAGGTTCGAATGAGCCCCACCCTGCTGGCGTTTTGAAGGGCCCCGAAGATGTGGCTCTTTGCCCGGGCCTTTGGCAAGGGTGACCGAAGCCCCCTTTTCTTCTTTTTCTTTCTTCCCATCTGGGCTTGTTATTCTGCCATCTCTACTTTTTTTTGTTGTTGTTGTTTTTATTGTCTTGTTCTTATCTTTTAATCATTTGTAAACCACCCAGAGTTGCTGGGAGTTGGGTGGCATATAAATCTAAATAATAATAATAATGTTGGGTTGTGTGGCTTTAGAAGTCAAAATAAAGCAGGAGACTGACTTATCGATTTCTGCCACTCCAATGATTTCTTCATAGCTAACACTGTCTCCAAACAACCAAAATGGTGCCTCTGTACATGGACATCACCAGATGAAGTATATAGAAATCAAATTTACTATATTACTGCTAAAAGGAGGTGAAGGAGCTCCATTATAGCATCAAAGACATGGCCAGGTGCTGACTGTGGAACAGATCACAAACTGCTCATGTGCAAGCTCCAAGTTAAGCTAAAGAAGAAGAAAGCCAGTCAGTTTCCATATGATCTTGAACATAAACCCACCATCTTTAAGGAGAACATCAAAAATCACTTTGAAGTCCTGAACCTCATTGATAGAGAACCAGAGGAACTGTGGAATGAACTTAAAGAAGTTGTTAAGGATGAATGTGAAAAGAGATTGCCAAAAATGAAGAAACAGAAGGAAGCAAACTGGTTGTCAGAGCAAACTGTGGAAACTGTCAAGAAGAGAAGAGGTGCCAAGAAAGACAAAAATCTGAGAAAGGAATTTAATAAAGAGTTTCGGAGATCTGTCAGAGGAGACAAGAAGCAGAATTACAGCAAAATCTGTAAAGACACTGAGGATGGAAGCAGACATGGAAAAACAAGGAAAGTATTTCAAAAGATCCCTGAAGTCAGAAGGAGGTTCCAACCTCAAACTGGTGTACTAAAGGACCAGCTCAAAGGAGATCAAAGGAAGATGGAAGGAGTTACTGAAACACTATACAGTAGAAATGTCAACATCCAAGATACCTTAGAAGATATTCCTTACTTACAAGGACCTCTAGGACTAGACGATGAAGTCAGATCAGCACTCTGGCCACTACCAAGTTGGAAGGCTATAAACTTCTGCAGCCAGATACACCTCTTTTCTGCTTCAGGGCTGTGATTGGTGGACATTTCTCTACCGGCTGTGAAATCGGCCAATCATTTTGCTGCACACTCAAAATCAGGGGCGGCAAAGGCAGAATTGAGACAAGTTAATTAGGGGCAACAGGTGAAGAAGAGCTCACACTGGAGAATTTTCTACCAAGGAGAGTGGGTTAACACTTTAAGTCAGCATTGCCAAAACCCCATAGATTGGCAACCAGTTTTAAAAAACAGAGTAAAAATAAGTAGGCAATCCTCTCATTGCTGAAAAGTGGGGTGAAGAAGGAATCAGTGCTGTGGCCACTGCTTTTTAACCAGTAAATACATGATCTGGAGTTGGGGCCCTGCTTGCTGATGACACCAAACTGTTCAGGTGATAAAATCAAGAACAGGAGCTTCAAAAGGATGTCTCCAGCCTGGGAAACGGATTTCGGTCTCAAGACAGCAAAATAATCCAGACCTGGCCTATACCTGAATGGATCTAGGGGTCACGGTGGAGAGCTTGGTAGAAATGCCACCCCAGAAGGTAAAGCCTCTGCTGCAAAAAGGGGAATTCCATGCCTGGAGCCGTTAAGCAGATGGAAGGAGTGCTGCTAGCCTAATAATGCCCTTGCAGAGGGATGCTGAGGCCACGTCGGAAAACCGAGGGTAGTTTCAATCCGCACTTTGAGAGGGACAATGCAGAATTAGAATTAGAAAATGTTCGAAGTTAGAACATTTAGAACATTTTCTAAAGAGGGCAACCAAAGGATGGGGGGGGGGCGGAAGAACTCCCCTGTAAGGAAAGACTGCACCCCGAGCCTTTTTAGCCCAGAAGGGAGGAAGGCAGGAGAGACGAGACACCCAGCGATCAACGGCTATTCATCCTGCTGGCTGGCTGCTCCCTCCAGAACCACAACCGCTGGCACACTTTGGCTCCTGAACGCAGCCAGCTGGCCGCTGGGGGAACGCCGGGGCACCGCCACCATGGCGAAGCCTCAGAACTAGAGCAACGGCAGCTGAGAGTCTTGGAGGAGTCTTGCCACATCAGAGCCCCTTTCTGTGATCACTAAAAAATCTGGGAAGATGGGGCAGAGAGGGGCAAATGTCATTCTTGTCTTCAAAAAGAGGAAAAAGGGGTGGATGCAACATGCCTTGATTTCAGCAAAGCATCTGATCAAGACTCCCATTTCCAAAATGTGGGCTGGACTGAGTTGCCATTAGATGGACACAGAACAGGTTGAGCGCATGTATTCAACAAGTGTATCTTAGCAGCCGTGCATTGTGGAGGAACAAAATGTCACGGGGATACCACAGGACTCCATTCTAAGGCCTGTGCTGCTCAGCGGATTTCATAAATGACTTGGATAAGAGATCAGACCATATGATTGTTAAATCTCTCTGACAAAACCCCTTATTCAGGGGGGCCTTGACAAGCTGGAGCAGTGGGCAGAAACCAGCAAGATGAATTTGAATAGGAACTAATGTGAAGACCTACATCTGAGCAAGAAAAAAAAATCTAATCCATATATACACAGGGGCAAGAGGGGAAACACACACGTCTTTCAAGATGGCACAGAGGGGAATTGAGTGCTGATGAATGTGACTGAATGGGGGAGGGGCTTCCAGAGACAGATTGTCTGTGGTGCTTCGGGGGTTGGGGGACTGATGGCTTGGGTGACCAGGACAGTCCTGGTGAGGGAGCGAGCTCCGATGGAGCGCGCTGGGTCCTAGGGAGTTGCTGGGTGGGCTGGCCTGTGGGCTGCACTGAGAGGGTCTCGGGCAAACCTTGGAGTGGGGCTTCAGTGGAAGTGGCACGCACTTTCGGCATCAGGGCCTGGCTGGAGGTTTTCTAGCCTGGGAAGCACACTAGACCTGGTGTAGCTGGAGCAGCAAGACTGCTGGGCCCCGAGGTGTGCTGGACCTCCAGCGAAGAATAACATCCTAAAACACAGCGGTGAGAAGCCTGGAGCGGGGTCAGGCCAAGGGACACCTCTTCTGGGCCCAAGCCCCAGACTTTGTCAAACTAGGTCGCTACAGACGGTTTGCCAGCAGCTGAGGAGCTCGGGGTTTTTCTTGAGGACCCAGTAAGCAGTTCAACTGAAGCCTTGGATCAGATTTCCCTGTGTGGCCTCTCCCTGACTGTCAATCCTGGGGGGCTCTCTGGTTTTCCAAGGATCTTCAGGAAATTAAATGACACCTAGGGCACTACAGGTAGTCCCTGGTTAACGATCATTCGTTTAGCAACCATTCCAAGTTACAGCACTGAACAAATGGTAGTTGTGACTGATCTTCAAAGTTACAACCATTGTAGTGCCCCTGTGATCAAAATTTGGGCGCTTGGCAGTCCACCCACATTTATGAACATAGTGTACACTTCAACTCCCCCCAGCCGCCTATTTCCCCCCATCTCTCCCCTTTTGGCTGCCCCTACTGCCCTGCCACCCTGCACTGCTGCCACCCTTCGCCATCTTCTTTGGAGGCGTTGCAAATGGACAGCAGCTGTCTTGGCCAGATGTGCCTCAGCTGCAGCAGCAGGAAGAAGTGGCAAAGGTCAACTGAGGGCGGTGGGGGGCAGCAGCCATGGAGTGCAAGGCGGCCAAAAGGGCTGAGATGGGGGGGGAGATAGGCAGGTGGGGGAGCTGAAGTGGAGATGAGCGCAGTGGGGCAGCGGAGCCTTGACTGCCAAAGGGAGCTTACAGGCCCAGCCAGGGAGGAGGCAGCAGAATAGAGCTGGCAGTTCACGCAGGGCAGGAGAAGCACGAGGCCTAACGACTGCAACCAGGACTACCGGAACCACCGTCGCTAATCAGTGTGTGATATTTCACCTGACCACCACCTCACTTAGCAGTGGAAATCCCGATCCCAATCAGGGTTGTTAAGGGAGGACCGTATTGGAGAAAGACAAAGAATGACCCAACTGAGCACATGGGATTACATTGGGGGGGGGATAAGAACAGCAAAACATATCTATTTTTCCATTCCTATTGTGTCTGCAGAGAGCCCTTTTTAAGGTGAGGAATGGATGGGCTCCAAGAACATCTACAGAGCCACTGTGAAGCATAGTCTAGGCATGACCAATAAAATCACCAGGGCCTGCTCAGAGTTGCACTCTGACTGGGAAGGTCCAGTCAAGGCAATTGAGGCACATCTCAGATACTTGGGAAGAATTTGATCTGGTATCTCCTGAGGAAGAGGACACAATTCTTGGGACTGTTAACCCAGCCACCCGCTTTTAGACCCACATGCCCCTGGTTGGGGAAGGCCTCCAGGGAGGCGATGTGATTGGATCCATGTGGCCGTGACTTCTTCTCTGGCAGAGGCAGGAGTGCTCCCCATCCTCAAGAGATCTAACCCTGCGAGCCCTGCACAACCTTCATCCAGTCTCTGACCTCCCCATGCAGGCTGCAACTTCAAAGAGCCATGAAGGAAAAAGATTAGTGGGACATCCTTCACCCAGACTTCAGGCCAGGGCACTGTACTGAGACAGCCTTGATCGCACTTGCGGATGACCTCTGGTAGGGTTGAGAAAGGTTATTATGTAGAAGATGGGGCAAAAATTGTTCACAGCTTTTCCAGAAAACAAGAAATAATGAGTTTAAATTGCAAGGAAGTAGATCTGGGCTGGACACAGGGAAGAACTTTCCAATGGTAAGAGACGTTCAGGTACGGCCCATCCTGCCTTGGGAGGTGTTGAAACCAAAGCTGGAAGGCCATTTGTCCCAGAGGTATTGGGCAGGGGGCTCGACTAGGTGATCTCCAGTGTAAAGCTCAGAAGCTCCAAAGTTTGTTGCTACCTGTTTACTCGGATTCATTCTCTCTCTCTCTCTCTCTCTCTGCCTCTCTCTCTCTCTCAGTAAGTTACACAGGAAGCTCTGAGAACATTAACCGAGAAAGATATGCCAAATTCAGAAAAATCTAAAGGGGGTGAATGGTTTTTCACAGAACTGGAACTATTCTAAACAAGCCAATGGTTTGTGCACACCTACGTGCACCCACAGCCATGCCCACGCCCAGGTGCAGCTGCTAAGAAACCACCCCACGGGCTGCTATGCCACCCTCCCCGCTTCATCGCTGACAGAGGCCTTCAGAAAGAAATAGAAGGAACGACGCCTCCCCTGCACGTTCCAAAGGCTGCCCAGAGAACGCAGGATGGCGCTTCGGAGGAGACCCTGGCTCGGCCCGCAAACGTCCGGGGAGCAGAACTGCTACCACCTCTCCTTCCCCACGCCCTTCAGCGGAGAAACGGCAACCCTGCACGGCCCGCCAGGAGAGGCTCCTCAGAACACGCAGCTCCGCCCGCTTCCCCGCGCTGACCCTCGCCTGGCCCTCCCGCACAACGGGAAAAGCAGACTATTGCCCCCCACCCCCACCCCCGCCCGGCTAGGAGGAGCAGCAGAAACCGCTCAGATTGGCTTGGTCTCCCGGGAGGAGGAGGAGACGCAGCGCTCCCTCCAACGTGGACCTTGGACTCCGGGGCTCTTCACACGAGCAAATACAAATCACCGTCCGGAAATGTCCCTCCAGCTCCCGAGGAAGCGATGCTTTTACGCGCTGCCTAGCAGATCCTGCCCTGCCTCGCCGGCCTGAAAGGGCCACGTGCTTCCCTTCCAACTTCTCCAGGGCCCCGAATTCGGCCCAGGCACGAAAGAGCCTTCCCGCCCCCCTTTGCACTTTCTGGGCCCCTCCGCAAAGGTTCCCCGGCGGTGGGGTTCAGATTCTCGGTAAGAACGTGGGAACCGCCCGGAGCCACGTTCCAGGCTTCGCGCAGCGAGCTCCGCGGGCCGAGCGAGGCCGGCCGGAGGGAAGAAGCTTCTTTGCCCGCCCGCCGGAAAACAAGGCTCCCCGCCGAACAGCAGCGCCCCTCGAGGAGCAGACGGGGTTGGGGCGCCCCGGAGCCCCGCAAGCAGCGCAGAAGTCCGGACGCCCAAAGCGCCTCCCGCTGGCCTGTTACCTCTCCGGTCAGTGGCGCCGCCGCCGCGGGCCGCTTTTCCTCCGCGAGCAAGGGGAGCCCGGCGTCAGCTGGCGAGCAGCTCTCGCGCCGAAAACCCCCAACCGGCGGGCGCGCTTCGGGCAGAAGCAGAGGCGGAGCGGGCAGAGTCAGCACGGAAGCCGCCGCAACCCCGCTCCCGAATGAGGCGCTGGCAAAAGGCCGGGAGGGCGGGCTGTCTCGGCAGCCTGGCCGGTTGGGGCCGCCCCGCCACCGGCTCTCGCCACCGGGCAGACCGGCGAGGGGAAAGCGAAGACGACCCACTCGCGGCGCGGCCTGCAGGCGGCCCAGCGCCCCCAACGCGCTCCCTCGGCGGGCCGGGCAGGGGGCGCGGCGGCTTGGCCGCGCGCTCATTGGCCAGGAGGGCGCGCTGGGCGGCGCGGCCCCGGGTCTCTGCTAGGCTCCCGCTGCCGGTGGCCGGCTCGCCGTCGGAGGCCGTCGGGGCTGCGGGTGCTCGGCCGGCCGGCCGGCCGTTGCCCGCCTCCTTTTCAAGACTGCGGAGGTAGCCGAGCGCAGGACGCAGGACCGCGGCAGCCTCGCTGCCGCTCCGGCGGCTGCCGCTTCTCCGGCCGGCCGGCCGGGCGAGCAGCAGCTCCTGCGAGGCTTCAGCTCCGGAATGTGCCGGGAGCCTTCGCTGCGGGCGGGGGCAGCCCGGGGCCCGGCTTTGGCTCCCTCTCGTCCTGCGCCATTCGCTTCGCCGCTGCCGCTCGGGGCGTCCGCTCTGCTCCCGACGGCGTCTGGTCCTCGGGCGTCAGAAATCCACGATCGGCCGAGCCATCCGCGCCTCGGGAGCGCTGCGGAGCTCGCGCTTGCTGCGGGCGGATCCCGGACGGCTCTCAGGCGGGGAGGCGCACCTCTGCCCCGAGCATCGCGGGCCCGGTGGCGGTTCCCGGTCTGGTTTTTCAAATTCGGGGACTGGGTTCTTTCCAGCTCCACGCCAAGCCGGGTGCCTGAGTTTTATGGGAAACAGTTACGTGGGCAGTGAACCCATTTGGACATTTGCTGATCCTAGTCCGTGGAAAGAAATGCGTGCTGGCCGCTGAGGCGCAGAAGCGGAGGCAGGAAACTGCGCTGGGAGGAAGAGGGTTCTTGCACAAAACCAAGCCGTGGATCTACCAGAACTGCGAAAGGACAAGAGTCACGGGCTGCAAGTGGGTTTTCGAAACTAAGCTTGATGCTCGTGGACTTGTGCAGTACCATAAAGCTGCGTCAGGAGCAAAGGCCTACGCAGAAGAAGATGGCAAAGGTTATGACGAAGTTGTGGCACATGCAACTATCAGCATTCTAGTAAGTGCAGCAGCATTTAGAAAATGGCACGTGGAGGGCTCAGCTATTCAGTCAGCCTTTCTGCACGGTGACCTGGAAGACCCAGCCACCAGGTGTTGAAGAGCCAGGGAAAGAAAAACTGGTTTGTAAACTGCAAAACTCCATATATGAGCTGAAGCAAGCAGCCAAAGAACGCTCTGATGAACTAAATCAAAAGTTGCAAAACGGGGGCTTTGAACAGGGAAATGCAAGAATGTAAAATGGAAGACCAGGCGCATTCTTGGTTACACTGATGATCTAAGCAGAGGACAAAAGAGGCAGGTTATCGGGAGCGAACAATCTACAGAAAGAAATTGTGAGAAGGCAGGGAGAAGTGAGGGCCTCAAACGAACCATGTTTGCTAGGGGAGAGCACTGTGCACCATGGGGCAGCCTTGGGGGGGACAGCAGGAGGGAGGAAATACTGTGGGCAGAAGGCACGTTCGCACCAGAGTGAAGAGGGATGGCAGGGGGCGGCTGTTGGGTCAAGTGGGTATTGCAATGTGTATGGCGCTGATTGGATTAGGAAGTGGAATGTCTGCGGTTTTGCGGTTAATTAGCGGCGCTCCGGGGCGGTAAAAAAAGGTGAGATTGTGAGCCAAGCCCTCTTAGGAGGGGGAGGACAGATAGGGGGTATAAAAAACCTGTCAGACCTTGTTTCGGGGTTCCTCCATTGCTGCGGGAAGGACCCACCTTTGCAAACGTGCCCAATAAAAAAACTTCTGTCTACTGGACAACCGAACCCGTGTCTGTCATTTTCTGACAAAATGGAAGCAAAACTTCTTGGAGATGTTAGTCAACTGAAATGTAAAGGACAAAAACGGAGGTACCTGCCCAGTCAGAAATGAAAGATAATTGACCTGGTAACATGTCTCGGTCTCAGGGGGCCCCAGGATCAAGCCCCTGCGTGGGGTCCTAAACAAAGGAGGGGGCAACGCAATGGGCAGCCTGTGCAGAGGACGGCGGCGGGAGGGCCGCTGCAGAGCGTCGTTGGGAGGAGAGTGGGCGCGGGCGCGGCTTCCCTGCGGCGCCCCGGCGAGCTGACCCCCGGCTCGTTAGCAGGGCGGCGTTTGCGAGGGGAATCGCGGCTGGATGCTGGAGCCTGGCTGGCAACTTTTCTCCCGAAGAAGGAGAAATTGTTGAGGTCGTCCAGGTGGCTCCAGACAGCCGCTGCTCACGAGTAGACCCCGGCAACTGCCGCTTTGCGGTCGGCTGGTGGGAGTCGGGACACCCGCATAGCGGCCTTTCGCGGACATTGGGCTCGACCCAGCCTCCTTTCTTAGTCGCTTTTTTGGATTTTTGTTTGCCTGTTTGCTTACTGGGGACATTAAGACTCTTCGGGCCGGCCAAGGTTTACTGTATTCATCGGGCGAGTTTCCTCCTCCTCAGAGGACGATGGCGTAAGTTCGATTTTAAGAGTTTCGAAAATCTATGATTTCTTGGACTATACAGCAAAAGGGTGCTTAGTATATGATTTTGGGAAAGTTAACAACGGATGAAGGGGCCAGAGCGATTTGGAATTACAGCTTTGAATTAATTAGAAGATATTTTCTCATAAGAAAAGGGCGATTGTCGTGGCTTTTTTACGATAAGGAGACTGTTTTGGCTTTTTTTATCTTAAGGAGACCTTGAAGGTTGGACACTAGAGGGAGCGAGAGGACAAAGACTGTGGGGCGGATAAGACTATCGGAGCAGAAATCTATTTTGCAAACTTTTGAGTATCTCTCTATTAAGTTTCTTAAAAGAATGGATCAATTGCTTGACCAGATGGCAGAATGTGTTGTAATGAAGATATAGAACAAGAACAAATTGCAATGGATGTCTATGAGATTACCTGGAAGGGGGACTTAAATGCAACACAAATGGATTTGATGGGTGACTACAGAATATCAAACCAGGAATTGATTTGAATAATTTTTTTCTTACTGGACATACAAAAGAGCTCTGCTTAGGTTTTAAAGGACTTTATTACAAGTGACAAGCAAAAGGATTATTGGATATACAACAGAAATTTGTTAAAGCTCTGAAAGGTTTTTGCCTTGAAACACAGATGACCAACAAACTATTTCTGGGACTCTCTTTGAAGGGTTAACGAATATTTTTAAAAACTGTGGGAAGGACACAAGGTTGGTTTGTTCAATCGGGGCTAAAAGAGGAAAATAGTTATATCTGGTTGCCCTTACTGGACTTTTGCTGACAAAGAAAGATTGACACAGCATTTGGGTTTTGTTTTTTTTTACTTAAGAGATGAGCTATGGGGAGAAGAGAGATTATGTTGTATTTAGAGATGGTGATAGGCTATTAAATTTGTCTTTACTTGCTGGGATGAAGGAGGAAGTTATTTTGTTCTCTTTTTTCCTTTTTTCTTTTCCACACCCCTCCCCCCCCTTTTTTTCCTGTCTGTATTTTTTGTGCTTTGTATTGCCTTTTATTCTTTTCATTTATAGTTCTTAATAAAATTATTTGAAAAAAAAGAAAAGAAAGGGTTGTATGCCAACAGTAGAGGACTGGACAACAGATCCTTAGAAGAAATCATGGGCTTTCATTTAAAACTGCCTGTACCTGGTAAACCAAAATGTGTGGGCTATAGAGATCCCAATTGAGCTGGAGATAAATCAGTCAGGAAATCAGCCGCAGGTTAGAGTGCTTTTATGGGGCCGTGCCCACCGCGTGCATAGCCCCTCTCTCCTCTGCTAAGGCTGAGTATTGCTCTGTGGAACAAGCCTGCAGGGAGCTTGCATGGCTGCAGAAATCATGGCATGAAAGCCCTACTCCCAACCATGTTCTGCAAGAACAGCATGGGATGTATAAGACACAAGCGGTCCAGAGCCAGGGAGGAACCTGGAGATGTTCAGCTGCTCTCTGTGGGACGCATGCGAGAAAAGGGGCAGGGAGAGCAGGTGAGACGGGGATGGACGTGCAGGCTAAGCCAGTCTCCAGAAAGCGCTGAATTGATGCATGGTGGTGCAACCCATCGTGATGCACACTTGGTGCATGGAGCTGAGGAGAAGGAATAATGGGTTCATCATCCTCGCTCGCTGAATTATTTCTTCCACGGTGCAGAAGAGAGGAGGGTCTCCTGGTGTCCTTTGGATGTAGAGATAGATATTCTTCCCTGCGGTTCGTGTCTCCCTATCTCCCTGTGGTTGCCAGTTAAATGCTTCGTGTGTTTGCTGCTGTTCAATAAAGTTTGGGCTGAGGGGCGCATGTGCTTGCTCCGAGCGGGGTGCAGCTTAACTGGAAATTATTCACAGGAATTTTCCAACAGATGAGAGGCGATGGCTGTAGGATTCCCAGCGATCTGGATCTAATGATATGGTGCAGAGGCCCAGTTTGTTATTTCTTTTTACCTGGATTTTTTTGGCTAAGAAGATACAAAAACTTTTAGGCTGGATTATGTCTCCGTGTCATTGTATCGAGGACATTTGAGTGAGATGAAAAGGGCTGGCCTGTTCCTGGCCAGCCCAGGGTGTGGGAACGAAGCAACATCTATAGCTGCTGCAAAATTATTTTAGGCCCCTTTCTCAGACTTGGTCACCTCCAAGACAACAAACGCTTCAGGTTTCTTGCAAGGCTTTGGGAGTTTGCCTAATTCAGCAGGAGCCAGGACAAGCCACCCTCTTCCAAACAATGCTGGGGGGAGGGATTGCATTTGCTTCAGAATTCAAATTAGTAGGGTAGTGGGTTTTTTTTAAATTATACATAGTAAAGGGAAACCGAGTTAGAAAGGAAACCATACTATCCATGCAGTGGAATGTTCCGGATGCATCAAAATGCTGCGTGGGCCTCCGTGTTGGTGGGATGATAGCAATAGTATTTTGTCTTGTCAAAGAATGAAGCGGGAAGGGAATGAAGCTCAGAGCTCATCTTTCCCACCCCTCAATCAGTGCTTGTGGTCTCTGGGTTTGAGATCTACACCACTGTAGAATCGCGTGAACTGGGTGGGCTTTGGGTGTCCTTGCGGCTTCTTGGCTGGCTTTACTGTATTCTGCTGGGAACACTGTTTGTGGTGCAGGTGCAATGAAGGTAATTTCCCCACTATCCACTTCCACTGCACCAAAATAACAGTAATGAGAATGGGTTTATTTCAACCATGGCACGTTAATTCTATGAAGACTTCATAAGTCACTCCCGGGGAGAGCACCTGCCTAAGGCCGCATCCTCTCCTACTTACTGAAAAGTGTGGTGGGGAAACTTCAATCAACCAAGCCATGATGGGCAACAGAGGTCAACATCTATGGGCCCATCTGGAAGATAGTGCGTTGGAATATAAGAGGAGGGTACAAGAGAAGGAAAGGAAGAAATACAGGTATGTTGTGTGTCTATAAAGCCAAGAGAAAACAGAATATCAGAGATCTGAACGGAGGCCTTCTGATCTTGTAGAGTTAAGCTGATAACACGTTCAGTTGAAGTTACGGATTTGATTATGAACAAAGGGTTAACATGCATGTCTGAAAGTAGGAATTGGTGACTTGCAGGTTGTTAAAGATGCATATGAAAGTCCATAGCAGGTTAATAGGCTTAACCCTAATGGTGGTCATGGAAAAACCAGATATGGATGTGGGGAAAATCTATGCAACAGTCTGAATGAATGTGATCCAGCAGGAAGAAAATGCCTGTTAGATTACTGGAATGGATGGATGGATGGATGGATGGATGGATGGATGGATGGATGGATGGGAAGGAGACAATAAAGTACAGGAAAAGAGGTTGGGCCATGTGGGGACGCAAGAATGAATGAAAAGGGTGACTGTTTGGTGAGTGTTGGCTTTGCAAAAGGATGGTTCTTCCAAATTTAAGCACAGGTCTGCTCATTTGCCCACGTGACAAAATAGTGAAAAGATTGTTTTTGACAAAAGATTGAGAAAATTAGTGTTAAGGGGTTCTGAATGTGAGACAGGCCATTATTTGATGGTGTCAAGGGGATCCGGCGGGGTGGTGGTGGTAGACATGCCATGGAAGAAAAGGAAAGTAAAATGTCTGGAGGAGGAAAAAAGAGAAGTCCTGCGCAAAAGGAGGTTAGAAGAATCTCCCAGTAGGATGGATGGGCAGTGGAGGCATCGAAAGAGGAGGTGGAAGCAGCTTGGAACAGAGTCGAAGAACGGT
The DNA here is from genome assembly GCF_059951505.1 of Python bivittatus. Classification (NCBI taxonomy): domain Eukaryota; kingdom Metazoa; phylum Chordata; class Lepidosauria; order Squamata; family Pythonidae; genus Python; species Python bivittatus. Next base: position 11,482,337 of record NW_028277076.1, on the reverse strand, counting down.
GCCTGCAGGCGCCAGAGAAGCGTGTTGCGAGTCTGAAAAAGGAAACCACCTCCACATGCAGTGGTGCTTAAAAGTTTGTGAGCCCTTTTGAATTTTCAATATTTCTGCATAAATATGACCTAAAATGTGATCTGCTCTCCACACAACTCCTAAAACTAGAGAACCCACTTAAACGAATGAGTCAATATACATATGTACTTGTTCAGATATTTCAAATATGCTTGTTCATTTATTTATTGAGAAAAATGATCCAAAGTTACATATTTGGGTGTGGCAAAAAGTATGTGAACCTTTGCTTTTGGGAACTGGTGGTTCCCCTTTGGGCAGCCATAACTGCAACTAAATGTTTCCAGTAACGCTTCATCCGTCCTGCACTTTGGCTTGGAGGAATTGTAGCCTGTTCATCCTTACAGAACAGCTTCAACTCAGGGATGCCCACTTCAGGTCCTTCCACAACATTTCTATAAGATTAAGGTCAGGACTTGGACTTGACCATTCCAAAACATTAACTTTCTTCTACTTAACCATTCTTTGGTCATATGACTTGTGTGTTTTGGGTCATTGTCTTTCTGCATGACCTACTTTCTCTTGAGCTTCAGTTCACAGACAGATACCCTGACATTTTCCTGTAGAATTCAGAATTCATGGTTCTGTCAATGATGGCAAGCTGCCCTGGTCCAGAGGTAGCAAAGCAGGCCCAAACCATGATACTTCCACAACCACGTTTCACAGATGGGATAAGGTTCTTATGCTGGAATGCAGTGTTTGCCTTTTGCCCAATGAAACACTTTTCATTCAAGCCAAAAAGTTTTATTTTGATCTCATCCGTCCACAGAACAGTCTTCCAATAGCTTTCTGGCTTATCCACGAGCTCTTTCACAAACTGTAGATGGGCAGCAGTGTTCTTTTTGGAGAGTTGTGGCTTTCTTCTTGCAACCCTGCTATGCACAGCATTGTTGTTCAGTATTCTCCTGATGGTCACATGAATGCTGACGTTCGCCAATACAAGAGAGGCCTTGAGTTCCTTAGATGTTATCCTGGGTTTCTTGGAGACCTCCTGGAGTATTACACACCTTGCTCTTGGTGTGATCTTGATTGGTTGAGCACTCCTGGGGAGGGTAACGGTGCTGAATTGCTTCCATTTGTACATGATCTGCCTGACAGTGGAGTAGTGGAGTGCAAACTCTTTGGAAATCCCAGCAGATCCAGCAGAAGAAGCTTGTTGCGGGTTCTTCCACTGGAGAGCGTCATCTGGCAGGACCCAGGAGGAGGGCCTTTTCTGCCGCTGTACCTGCCCCATGGAACATGACTCCACCCCCCCAGGTCAGGCTGGCCCCAACCTTGATGGCCTTCCGGAAGGGCCTGAAGAGCTGGCTTTGACATCTGGCCTGGGTCTCAGAGAGTGGTGTGGAGCCCATAAAATGGCAGTACTGTTCTTGAGTGGCTGTGCTTTCCCGGTGATTGTACTGTATGGTTTTTAACTGTTTAACTGTTTTTAACATTTGTATTGTTTGTATGGCTGTTCTATTTTTTTTTTAATTTTTTGGTACTGTTTATGTTTTAATTGTAAGCTGCCCAGAGTCACAAATGTGAAATGGGCGGCTATATAAATTGCATAGATAAATAGTTTTGTCACCTTTTCCGGCTTAGTGAGCATCAACCACTGTGTTTCAGAGGTTCTCAGTTTGGGAGGATAATGTATGTGCTGGATGGGTCTACATAGCTGATACCCTACGGCAATGGTTCTCTCCCGCCCCCCCCCCCCAGCTGCCAAGTGCTGATCCAGAGTGGCTGCGGCCGTAACTGCGGCTGGGCGAGGAGGTGTTAGCACCTGGGGGTGAGTTTGAGCGGAAAATGAGGGCAGACAGCTCCATCAAGGTGGGCAGAGGAAAATATGGAGGGAGTTGGAAGGCCACTTGCAGGGATGGCAAGACTGGTGGTTTAGGCCTGTCCTGCCCTCCAGCCCTGAAGATTCACCCCCAAGAACAGGTTAATGGGCCCTTGGTGGCTCTGGCTTCTGGCTGCTGCCGATGAAGGCTGGGACGGTTTATAATAAGTCCACCTTGTCCACAACTTGATTCCAGATGAGGCAGCTGACCTGGTGTGCCTAACCGAGACCTGGTTGGGCTCAGAGGAGGGAGGTTCCCCTCTCAGAGATCTGCCCACTGGCATCAGCCATGACCCCAGGGTGGGGGGCAGTTGTTATCTGCCACTCTAAAGTTTTTCAGAGGCTCTCCATCGTAGATAACCAGATGTGATACCCTCTGGTTAAACCTGGGCTGTAGGGAATAGTTGGGCTGTTATTCTTGAGGTACCAGCCTCTCTACTGTGCAGTGACATCCCTGCTAGATTCCATCACTAGTTTGGTGGTGGAGACCCTGAGCTTTGTAGTTTTTGGAAACTTCAATCTACCTCCAGGTGGCATTCTTGGAGCTCAAGAATTCGTGCCACCATGGTAACCATGGACCTGACCTGAATTATTGAGTGCCCGACGTATACTGGGGGTTGCACATTAGACCTGTTTTTTTGTCTCAGGCAGTTGCAACATGATCTAGGAGTGGATGATCAATCCTTTGCTAGGGTCACATCACTCTCTGATTACTTTCCAGTTCGCTGGTGCTGCCCCCTTCTGCAGAAAGGTGGGACAGATTTGATTGGCCTGCCCCAGTCGACTAATGGACCTGTTGAAGTTTCAAAGGGAGCTTGGAGTTTGTCTCAGTTCAACTGAGTTCATTGTTGCTGCTTGGAATAGTTGGGTGCAGAGGCCCTGGAAAAGATTGCCCCTATGTGGCAACTCGTTCTGTGTCAATCCCAGTGTCTTCCTTGGTTTTCTGAGGACATTCAGGAGATGAAATACCAGAAGAGATGCCTAGAGTGCCAATGGAGGAAGATGAAGTGTGAATCTGACCAAGCACAAGTAAAAGCCCCCGTTAGGTGCTAAGGGCAGTGAAACCTAACTATTGCTCTGCCTTTACTGTATCTGCAGATAGTCGCCTGGCCACTCTTTTCTGTGACTAGTTCCTTGCTGGAGCTATCTCCTACTGAGATGATGGAGGGTAGTCTTGCTTGGTTATCTGGGATAAACTTGACCCTGTGACTCCTGAGGAAGTGGACACGGTCCTTGGGATTTATTAGATCCATCCCTCTCCTGGGTAGTGAAGGCCACCCAGGAGGTGACATGCAGTTGAGTCCATGCAGTAGTATCTGCTTCTCTGAGAGAGGGGATGGTGCCTCCTGCCTTGAAGGAAGTGGTGGAAAGCTCCCTCCTCAAGAAGCCTCTGTTGGACTCAACTGTTCTGGACAATTTTTGACCAGTCTTCAACCTTCCCTGGGGTGGGGTGGGGAGTTGTTGAGAAGGTTGTCCGTTTGCAGCTTCAGAGGGTCTTGGAAGATATGGACCTTCTAGACCTTTTTCAGTCTGGTTTCAGACTGGGGCACAGTACTAAGACTATTGGTCACATTTCTTGAGGATCTTTGGTGGAGCTAGGACAAGGATATTGCAACTGTTCTGGTTTTACTTGACCTGTTGGCAGCTTTTGATATCATCAACCATTGGTATTCTTCTGGACTGCCTGTGGGGATTAGAATGGGAGGGCATGGTATTCCATCTGTGAACGAGCCCAGTTGGTGTTAGCAAGGGGGGGGGAAGAGTTCGAACAAAAGTGGGTTGCCTCAAGGCTTGATGCTTTTACCCCTTCTGTTTGACATCTATACGGGGCCACTGGGTGAGGTCATCCATTGGTTTGAAGTCCAAATTACACATCTCTTCCTTGGCCTTGGCAGGCAATGCTATTAATGTTTTATCCCAGTGTCTGGAGGTGGACGGTCTGAGGAAGCTTAGACTCAACAGTGACAAGACTGGATGGATATGGATGTTTGGACACTTCTAAGTCTGGCATGGGACTTTGGTCCTGAATGGGACTGTACTCCCCTCTGCAGGACTGGTGAAGAATTTCTTTTTGGTGAGGGAGGGGGCTTCTTGGATTCACAGCTCCTGCTCGAGCAGCAGGTGGTAACTGTGGCCAGGAACGCCTGCACCTAAATTGATCTAATGGACCAGTTGCACTATACCTAGATTGGGAGGCCTTTTAGACAGTCACTCATACTTTGGTCACCTTGGACTATTGAAATGTGCTCCACATGGGGCTGCCCTTGAAGACCACTTGAAAGCTGCAGCCAGTCTAGAATGCGGTGACATGGGCAGTTATGGGATGGCCACAGTATGCCCATATGTCAGCATTGCTTTGCAAGTTGCACTGGTAGCCATTTGGCTTGTGGGTGCAATTCAAGATACTGGTTACCACCTATGAAGCCCTTCCTTGCCTGGGGCCTGGTATTTGAAGGACTACCTATCCTCATAGTTTCTTCCTGCTCCACACAATTTGGCAGCATCGGCATGCTCTGGGCCCCATCAATTAAAGAGCATCATCTTGTGGGATCCAGAAGGGGTCTTTTCTGTCATGGCACCTGCCCTTTGGACCACCATTCTCCCTGAAATTTCTATGGCCTCCAAGCTGGCCCTACTTAAACACGCCTTAAAACCTGACTGTGCTCCCGAGCCCTGATGGGGTGCGGTGATGCACTTATTGATCTGGTCTTCTAAATGTTTGTTGAATTCTTTTTCTTAATCTGATGACATAATTCTTTTTTTTAAATTGTGTTTTTTATTGTTGCATTTTGTAAGACACCCAGAATTGTAACAGATTCGGGCAGGCTTATCTAATAAATAAATAAACCTCATAAATAAAAAATGAGGAGGAAAGATATCGTGCCATGTGTCTAGAGAGAAAAAGATCCCTGCAAAGAATGCTGAAAGCAGGAAGGAAAATTGGAACTAAAAGAGGGAGAGAAAATACTAAGTGATTTTGATGGAAATTAAAAAAAAAAAGATTTCCGAAGTGAGTGAAAAGGGCTAAATAAGAAACCTCCAGCAGAGTGAATGGAATTAAAGATAAAACTGATGAAATGATTTGGGATGAAATTGAAGTACAGAATGACAGAAGGAATATCTCAGAGATTTGCAAGGGATGGTCCCAGCCTGTCAAGGAATGGGGTGCAGAACTAGGAAAAGGGGCAAGGCTGCAGGGTAAATACAGGGCAGGGCCCATGGATCAGATTTTTGCTCTTCAACAGGTGAGGGAGAAAAATAGGAATGTGAGAAAGAAGGTGGGTCTGTATAATAAGGGCGGAGTTATGAGAAGTTTGCACGAAGTGGTATGGAAGTCCTGCTGCCGAAAGCAATACAGTAAGAGCAATGGAAGCATAGATTAAAATACATTTTGAGCTGGTAATAAGGCAAGGATGTGTTTAATATATTGGGATATTCTGAGGACATTAGCGATATGTCAGTCAAGTGTGCAAATGTGTGTGCAGAGGATGCTATGCTCTTGGTTGAGAGCATGAATTGTTTGCAGCAAATATTAGATAAACACTCGCATGCAGATCTGAAATTAAAGTATTACAGACCAAGGTTGTTACACTAGAGTTGGAAAAATGAAGTAAGCTGTACATAAGCAGTGAATCATTACGGCAAGTAAATGAACCTTTCTGCTTCACAGGATGCTTGTAACGATGGGAAACTGGGTGAAGATAACTTAAGGTGGGCCAACACTGACAGAAAGTGCGCGGTCTTCCAAAAGAAGGAAAAACAGGTGTGAGAGTGTGCTTCTGCGTACTTCGTTACATGGAAGTAAAAGCTGGATTTGTCCAGAGAAACATAAAATTAATTTAAATTAATTATTAATTTAAAATAAGCAATTTTTATCATTTTACTCATTTTGTATTTCACGTTTTCTCTTTGCAGCTGGTTTGTTTCAAAGCTGCCTCCAACTGTAGCAGCAGAACAGAAGTATTTTGAGATAGGCCAACAGGTAGGGCCACAGTGGTGATGGGGGCACCCTTGGGGGACTTGAAAGAACAGGGACAGATCATCAGGGGGAAAATCTATCTATGTGGTCGCTAGGAATTGAAAATGACTTAATGGCACATAATCAAAAATAAGTAAGGCGTCTGTGGGTGCTCGGATGTCAGATGGCCCAAGGAAACCAAATGTAAAAGGAGGGGAAATTCTCAACAAAATAATAGTGTTGGCTAGAGAATTTAAGAGATTTCTCTAAGAAAAAGTGTTGGGAAAGGGTCATTGTGTATCTAAATACATAGTAGCTCAAGATTAAATTTGCAATAACAATTTGCAAGATGTTTTATTTTTCCCAGATATAAGCTAACCTTCATTTCCCTACATTTTTCACCCGTTCCCTCTTGGCCCCAATTTAGGGCAGTGCAAAAAGAAATCAAAGTAAAAAAGAAATCAATACATCAAAGAATGTTGTTCATATTATTTTTCCATTATTACATTTCTTTTAAAAATGTTTTTGCAAAATCAAAATATATGTACAATATTTTCACCCTCTTAATAAAAAATCCTTTTCTTATTCACAAATAGGAGAGTGGTGGGGGCCAGTAATTAAATACAAACAAAACACCTCCTGGGGAGAAGAGAAATGTTACACCAGCAAATGAAAAAACAGCCTTCCTTTTTCCAATCAAGAAATATTTTGATTTTCTTCAGACGGAGTATCTTATAGTAAAAATGCATTGTGATCCCTTGTTTATGAGAAGAAATGCCTCTTTTCTGTTTTCCTCTTGCCTAACCTCCTTTTTCAAGCTCTGACATGGTTCTCTGAGGGCTGGACTTCTGCAAGGCCCGTGCTCAGCCAAGCGGTTTGTGTGGCCTTCCCTCCCTCCAGGCAGCGCACACAGCCCCAGTGGGTGGTTCTCCTCCACAGCAGCCCTGCGCACACCAGTGACCGGCCTCCTCATCTCCCAGGGCTTCCTTGGCTAGGAGTGGGCTTTGCCCTCGGCCTCCCGGTCCTGGTCCACCCCCTCACTCGCTCTCGCTACTCTGCCATGCCAGCTCACCCCGAGCCCATTTTACAGAAAACCCAGGGGTTGTGATCCAGTTGCAGTCAGTCCGTGTTTCTCCCCACTGCATTAGCACCTTTTGCACACGAACCCCTAACCTGGCCCTTTCTCCCTGATGGATGCCATTCCCCTGGCACTCAGGGCAGGCGGTGCCCCCCAGCAGCAGGCACACACTGCACCCAGGAAGCCCTCCTGTGGCTTGCAAGAAAAAACTGGCTTCCTTTTGTTTAGTACCCCCCACCTTCCATGCATCTACAGGGAGAGTCACAATCCCCTTGTATCGTGCCTGTGTCTTCCATCGCTGCATCCAGGGGGGCGGGGGAGAGATTCTGGAGGGACCCAGAAAGATGCAATGGGCGGATGGCAGGTGCCGCGAACGTGAACCCTGGACTGCTCCTGGCAGCCTCCACCCGGGCAGTTTCATTGGCCACAGCACGGAAGAGATGAAGTCCAAGATGAAAAAGGGGCTAGCTTACAGAATCTTGGAACTAAGCATGCGTGTACTGTCCCCCCCCCCGCCTTTTAGCAGTGGGTGTGTTAAAGCAGGTCCTCCCTGATGCCTTTGCTCCTCTCTGTCCTCCTCTCTTTGCTCCCCCCCCCTTGATTTAAGGGGAAACTGGCTCCTTGTTCTGCAATGTTTTTTGCAAATGCCCACTCATTCCCAGGCTCAGCGCGTTCCAGTACAATCAGATCCGGGCTGCAGACTTCTCCTAGAGAGCAGCAAAGGAAGACTGCAATACAACCCCCTTCCTGCCATCTAGTGGTCCCCGGGGTTTCCTCAGCCCAGCTACAGTGACTCCTCTTTCCTTTCTCCCACCTGCCCCCAGTTGCCTCAGTCCCCCTGGGCTTGGCACCTGACCTCCCTCACTGTGTGAGGGATTTGTCTGGAGCTCCAAAGAGCCCTGCAGAGATCCCAGGTGGTCTCCCATCCAGCTGCTGCTCAGCCACGGGGATGACTTTCTGCCCCTCTCTCTCACACACATGGGTTTTTCCCCATTTCTTCTTAAAGGGGAACAACAGGAAGATACTTCTGCTCTCCTGCCAACGGCCTATCCCATCTCTGGAGGGGCACCCGCCTCAGGGAATATCAAACCACCATTTTCTCTTCCTCCCAAAGGGCCAGGCTTTCTCTGATGAGAAAAAAGCCAGGACAGCCCTGGAAGAGCCCAGGAGGATCAAAGTCAGGAGAGCTTCTCTGTAAAACAGGGTGCAGAGAGGGGGCGAATCCACTGCGGAGTCAGATCCACCTGGCCCTCGTGCGCAGATCAGCTGAGAGCAGTGCAGGGGGCTTTTGAGCCAATCGTTGGGCAACAGATGGCCATCGGCAGCTTCCAGATGACCTTGACCTCTGCTCCCCGGGAAAGGGCCAAGTTCCTGCCCCAACCAGCAGCCCCCTCTTTTCAGGAAGGCTTGAGACGGAAGCCTCTTGCAAGAGCTAATGAAACCGGCAGGGAAGCCTCTCGGTCCTGAAGGGGGCTTCCAGCAGCGGGTTTGGAAAGGAAGGCTAATGGCTCTGGGGCCTTGGCAGGGGCAGCGGATACCCCTGATGCAGAGGGACCGTGGGATTCCTTCTTCACTGCAGATGCTGGAGGGACTCCTGCAGGGGCTCTGTGCACATCACTGTGGACAGCACATGTTCTGTTTAACGCTAGTCCTCTTTGACAGCCTCTTCTCTGAGCAGAAGGTTCTCCGGCTCTCAGGGCCACAGGAGGGATGAAAATCATTTTGCCAGCGGGAACAAGCAACTATGCAAAACAGGCTTTCTCGGAGGCTCAGAGGGCATCAGCGCAGCCAGGAGCTGCCGGGCACCTGAGCAGGCCAACTGATCCCAGGCCCTGGGGTCAGGCCAGGCCAGGCCGGGCCTCCGGCAGAGGCTCCTGGCCGCCACTGGGGCCTTTCTGGCCACCAGCTCGGAGCTGCCTCATCAGGCAGGTTCCCAGGCACTGAGAGGACGGACCACGTAAAGGGAGGGAAGGCAACCATGGGTCCCATGGGGTGCAGCCCACCACTACCACACTCGTGTAAACTTGCACTTCCTTCCCTCTAGCCAGAGTTACAGATGTTTGCACTGCAGCCCTGGATTCAAGAAAGGCTCAAGAAGAACCCCAGCAGGCCGGAGGAAGCTCGACAGCGGGGGGGGGGGGCAGCTGGTGGCCCTGGGTCCCCAGATGAGCTCTTTCCTCTGGACAGCAAAGGGGTCCACTGACACTTGTGGTAGCTTCAGCTGGCCCATGGCCCACGGCCGCTGGGAGAAGGACACTGGGACTTGCAGAACCCCCCTTGCAACATTCTTAAGCTAAGGACACCCCTTCAAATGTCCTCTTGCTCCTCCCGAATCCAAAAGAAGCATCTCTTCTCCAGTATCCCACCCAAGTGTGAGACACCACCAAGCCCATCTTCCACTACTCAGAGGGCTTTGTAGCACAGCCACTTGCTGGCCAGGCCAACCGGGCCTTGGAGGCTTCCCAGAGGCTCCCAGTGGCTTCGTGGCTTTCTGCAAACAACGCTTGACATCCAACGTTTGGATCGTACGTGCAAGGAAGACAGTGGGAGAGAAGCAGCCGTGCCTTGCCCACGCACACACATGCACCCAGCCGCACTGCTGCATGTGCCCGCTTATGCACTCACACCCACAGATTGTAAAACGGGCCCACGTGAGGCTCTCTTCTTTGCACAGGAGGAAGGACAGTGTGTTTCCCTTGGAGGCCCAGAGGTGGGCTGGGGCTGCTCGCGAGGACGCTAAGCACCTGCCAACGCGGACATCACTGCACCCCCTCCTCCTCCACGTAGGTTGAAGGGAACCAGCCAATCTACAAGAGAGGAGGAAGCGGACGTCAGGATGGGCAGCCGCAGTGGGGCAGAGGGCCCAGGCCAGGCCTGGTGGGGCTTTACAGCTGAGGCGGTCAGGGGCTCCTGGACGGTCTTGAGAAAGCAGGGCCCAGTGCTGGCCTGGTGCGCAGGCTGAGGAGCCACTTCCCACATCTGGGAAGATGCACCCTTGGCTGCCCTCGGCTGGATGGCCCCCTCCCCAATTCAGACAGGAGAGGGCTGGCAGGCTGCAGCTCCAGCCTGCCTCCACATTCTCTGCAAGTGGCCGGCCTCTGCCCAGAGCTGTGCAAGAGGGAGGACAGCGCCCTTTCAAGGGGGTGCTTACTCTGCCATTGGCCTCTCCCTTCCACCAGCCTTGGTCCCCGCCGATCCGGCTGTAGATCTTCACCACATCCCCTTCCTGCAAGGAGAGCTCCCGCATGTCCCGAGCAGCAAAGTTGTACCTCGCCACTGCAGTCCCGATGGCCCGAGGTGTGAATACTGGGGGGGGGGGAGACACAAAGGAAGAAGAGTCAGGGGGCTTCCCCATGACACGGCCTGTCCACGTCCCAAGTCGGGCTTCAGCGAGGGCAACCCCAGCGCCTCCTGCAGCTGCTGGCCTTTTCTTTCTTTTGGCTAAAGTGTTGCTCTCCAAATTCTACCTGGGCACCTTTTTAGTATTTTTGGCAACAAGGACACTTAAAGAGGATTTTTCAGCTGCTTTTAAGCTACCCTGGCAATGTTTAGCTATGAGCTGGTGGCTGGTCTCCCAACTGCGGGCAAAGGGTCACCGCTGTCCTTTTTTAGATGACCAGCAGGTGTCATTTTCCTTCAGCAAATGGACTTGGGCCTCTGCATGCACATATAGATACAAATATAGATATATATATACATCTGCCATATATATATGAGAGAGAGAGAGAGAGAGAGAGAGCTATATCTACCTGACCAAAAAGGAGTGGAGGGATTCTGAGAAGTGAAGTGGTGGCCCTGAGGACTGAGAAAGGAAAAATTGTAGGAAGCACAGGCAGCTGCAGAAAAGAAGTTAAAGGGAAGTGGAAGCAGCGGGAGAAAGGGGAGGGGGAGGAAACATAATTAAAGTGGGAAACTCACGCAGGGGGGAGAAATCAGCAGTGCAGGAAGGCCGGTAAACACGCACAACCCGTGCAGCTCTTCGCCTATTGGCCCCACCGAAGAAGACGGGGCTGCCCCCTTGGAGGGAGCAGGGCTGTGCCAGGGGCGAGGGCCCTTGCGCGCCCCATCTCCCAGGCTGCCCGCCTCCCCCGGCGGAGACCCTGTCGCTCGCTGTGTGCCTGTCCGACCGAGCGTGCGAGGCAGAACCAGAAGAGCAGCCAGAAGCGGCAGCTGATCTCCGGCAGCAGCCGAGGTCGGCGGGTGGATCCAGCCGCCGCTTCTCCCCTCCTCTGGAGTGATGCGTCGGCCGTGGGAAGGCTGTCGGCCCCACCCAGTCAGGTGACGCGCGGGACGCAAAGGGGTGTTTGGGGCCGGTAACCTCCCTCCAGAGGAGCAGGTCCAGCAGGCTCAAAGCGCAGGAAGGATTGTGCCCTTTCTCCTTCAAGCACCAAATTGCAGGCTACTCTCCGTACAGAGGCGCTGCCCAGGCAAGGGCCGACAGGCCTGCTGAGGGCCGCTTGAGGCGAACGGGTCAAGCATGAGGCACGGTGGCATCCGAGAGGACGACCGAGGGCATCCTGTGGATGCCGTGCGCAGCTGCAGGGCTGCACGAATCCAGCACAGCCGCAGACGGACTCCGACGGGAATGAGGTGACAAGGACTTTTCCTTGTCGGAGCATGGCCTGGTTCAGGTGCGATTCTGGCTCACTGGGTGGATTCCTCCCACTTCTCCTTCCCCTCGAAGGGTGAGGCCTTCTCCGCGCCCTGGCCTGGAGGCAGATCCAGCAGCGTTGGCCACGCCAGGCTGTTCTCCCCAGAAGGCCTCTTGCTGCAGGAGCAACCGCGAGCGCGAGGCAGGGCGAAGGGGGCCTCCCTCTGGGCTGCTGCGGACCTGCTCCCTCCCTCCCTTCCGGCCGCCCGGCCTTGCCCTCCATGGCCACCTGGGCTGCAGGAGAGGCTGGGCGCCTGGCTTCCAAGTTAGCCCCCTTTCCCCCACCTGTCACCTCTTTTTCAAGCTGGCAGGAGAAGCGTTCGAGTGGACCTTAAGGACAGGGACGGTGGTTTGTGTCCCGCTGGCAGGTGACACCCAGAGAACCTGCCAGTGACTCTCCTGATGCAGCCCCACATTCAGGATGTGCCAATGCAAACAGCACCAGGTCTGGCCCGGTTGCCGCGGCAGAAGAGGGAGGGCTGGCAATGAAGCCCACTGGCATCCTTTACTGCTGCCTCCCCGAGTGGAGGGAAGTGCCCTACGAAGCCAGAATCAAAAAGGAAGGACAAGGGACTCCTGGCTTGAGTCATAAAACATTCAGATGGAGCTTTGCTGGTTTGTGAGGCAGCTGTGCAGTTTGCCTGCTTGCTTGTTCACAATCAGACCAGCCCCTCGGTCGCTTGGGTCGCGTGTTGCTCCCTCGGCCCCTCACCCGGGGCAGAGAAGGCAGCCTGCTTCAGCAGGAGCTGGAAGTGACTACTGGCATTTGTTGCTGGTTGGGGACCCTGCACAGATTTGGTGCTTTCGTGAAAAAGGGCGCAATGGTGGACAGGTCATTCCAGCTTTCGCCTGGGGAGGCTGGTTTGCCTTTCTCCCCATTAACGCTGAGATATCTGGCAAAGACAGACCTGTTCCAATGTGACTCCAGCATGCTTTTTGTGAACTAGTACTCAGGGGTTATATTGTTCTGTTTCAGCCTCAGGACAGCATTTTAGAATTTTTTGGCATTTCCGTGTTTATAAAGAGCTCGAGACACTGCCTTGAGCTTCTGGAGGAACGGCAGAATGGAAACAAGCAAATGAGCTCTGAAATAGGACCAGGGGGATGAAAGGGCTGGTCACAGTCACCCGTCTCCTTGCCAGCCCCTCCTTGCTGCAGGGAGTGGGCGTTGGGCTGCTGGGAGACGGGGAGAAGGACGTTTGCAGAAACACCTCCCCCCACCCCACAGGTCAGACCTCCTTCCCCCCGTCTCCTCAGAACGGCACTTGGGTAAAGACAAAGAGCCCCCAGGGTCAGCCACTGCCTCGCTTGGTCGAAAAGCAACCACTGACTGCGGGCTCCTTCTGGACAGAGAGGGGTCTAAAGCCCTGCTGAGGCTGAGCCAAAATGCGGGGGGGATGCTCCAGTTGGAAGCCATGTGGCACTGGGAGAGGTCTTGAAAGGCTGGGCTGGGTGGGGCCCGGGGAGCCCTCCCCCCATAGCACAAGCCTTTCCACTGCTGGGGAATCTGGTTCTCCCCTGACCAGCCAGGCCTTCAGGCCAACTGGAAAGCTACTGGCTAGCCAGAATCCAGCCTTCAAGGGGGTGCTGGCCATGCAGCCGCAGGGCTTTGGTTGGTGGGAATGAAGTGGGGCTCCTTTTGCAGCCTCTCCATCTGCTCTTCAAGACAAGAGGCTCCATGACCCCCTAGCTGGAAGGACCTGGTTCTTACCTGGCGATCGAGCTAAGGTTCTTGAGACCGAGCGTTCCCGAGACTTGTATGGATACTTTAACGTCGTGTCCAACTGCTTGAAGCTCTCTTTCAGTGAATGGGCTTGGTAGTACTCGACCAATTCCTGCAGAAGACAGACCGACACCAATGACCCCCTTCAAGCCCTCGGGAAGACCAATTCCAAGGCAAGGGTTGTTTCTTCTAGAATACCATACCAAGAGGCTTTCAAATTTTTTGGCTTCTGTGATGTGGATCCAGTTATCTTTTTCAACAACTTTAATGTGCTTGACTTCATCATTAAACCTGCAGGGGAAATGCAGAGGCAGTGGTTTCAGAAGATCATACCAGGGATCAACTTTTTCCCTTGGCTTTCGAGGGATGTTTCCAACCCAAAAGCCCAGCTCACAGGGCAGATCTACCAACATGGAAATGGCTGGCAAATAGCTGGACTCAAACTGGTCAGACTTTAATAGCCAAAAGCCACATCTGGTTTGTGTGCCCCTAGGTGTTGAAATGCTGGAGGGCCCAGCTGGAGGCTTGCTCTGCCTGGCAGCCTAGCAGAAGTACCTCCCTTGGGCCTTGAGATGTGACCGCAGCCTGCCCGGGAGGACCATATTAGTTGCGGAATTATTGGAGCAGAAAACTATGAAATGCCAAAGCATGCCAGGCCAGTTTAAAATGGGGTTCAGCATGGTGCGGGAATCCAGAGCTTGTACCAGTGCCAACATGAGTCTCCCATCAGGGGGAGATGGGCAGAGAAAAATTTAATAAATAAATAAAAATAAATGCATATTAAGCCATCACCCTGGTGTAATTCTTTGGTGTGTGAAGACAGGAATTGTAAACTAGGCTGGGGTTCAGCGTGTTGTGTGAGCCCAGCTGGACTGTGTGAACTCATCCCCTGTTCTTTGGAAGAGACCCAGCGTGTCCCCCCAGGGGAGACAGAGAAACTGCCCTTAGCAAGGCACTGACTTGATGCTGATGGCAAAGCGCTCGGCTTCTGCTGGCCTCTCCCGGATCAGGTAGGTCCCGCTGGCATGCTGCTTCAGGAGGTTGTCTGTCTGCTGCCTCTCCATATTGCCTGCAAACCTAAGATCAACACTGTGGGTTAGGAGTCATTCCCCCTTAGATGTCCCTTTAGTGTTTTAAAGTTGCCATAACCTGCAGGGTAGGCCCTTGGTGCAGAGGAGATGAGGTTGAGAGGCTGGGACCTGCACTCTGAGGCTCAGCCTCCCCTCTCCATCACTAACTTGCATCGGCAGTTGGGGTGTCCATGGCCCTAGCAGGGCTTTTGGAATGGGTCCAAAACAAGGCTTTCCACTGTGGAATCCTTGGTCACACTGATGATGTTACCTAGTTGGGTAATGAAATGTCTGCAAGCAACAGCCAAACAGCCAAGCTCAGAGAGCACCAAGGACTCCACAGTTCAGCCCTGAGCTACAGAGATTCTCTTCTATTGAAGGCCTTCCATTTTAGGGCCCTTATTTGAGCCTTGCTCACAAAATCCCAGAGTTGGAATGGAGGGCCCTGAGTCCAACCCATAATTCATGCAGAAATCCAGCCCTCCTAGAGCGCTTCCACTGAAGGGGAGCCCCCCCACCCAATCTCTCTGGACCATTGACTCTACTGTCCAGCTGCTCTTAGGAAGTTTCTTCTAACCTTCAACCAGAATCTGCTTTCCTATCACTGAAATCCACACTTCCATGTCCTGCACTCTGTGACAAGAGAGAACTGGTCTTTACCTTCACTGTGACATATTTCAGGAATCTGAAGGGGACTATCTGATCCCCCTTTGATTTTTCTCTTCAACACACCCAGCTCCTTCAGTCTCCCTGCACAGTGCTCTAATTGTCTTACTGCCTTTCTTTTAATCTATTCTAAGTTCTCTGAATAGTTCCAAATGTTCAGCACCCAGAACTGGGCACTGCCTATGAAGGGAGATCTGACCAAGAAGGAATAGAGTGGAATTATTCCTTCATGGGATTTGTAGTTCGATTGATGGAGTCTAACATTGCATTTGCCTTTTTATAGCCATGTCACACGGTTGGCTTGTATTTAATTTTCAATAAACTATTATTCCAGAATTTGTTTCATCAATAATGTATCAAGCCAGCTGTGCCCATCCTTATATTTGTCCATTTGATTTCTGTTTCCTAGATACTAATTGGATATTTGTCTCTGTTAAATTATATCCTGTTAATTTCAGCCCAGTTCTTTAACCTAGCAAAATTTATTTGAATTTTATTTCAGTCCAGTTCTGAATCAGCTGCAAACGTGACTGTCTGAATCATGAATCAAATATTGAAGAGGAGAAGGCCCTGGACTGAACCTCATGGCCTCCCCTTGATACCTCCCTGCATTTTGGTGAGGAACCATCGAGGTACATCTCTAAATATGGTTTGCAAGCCAGCTGGGTCTCCACTGACTTGTCATGCCAGATTCCTACTGGAATCCTTGATCTTCACCTTTCCTTCTCACCTTCTGCTACTCCAATCCCAAGTCTCTTCCTCCACCCAATTCTTCTCTGGCTGCCCTAAATCTTCAACTCCAAAGGAAGAGGAGGCCACTTAACTTCAAGGATTAGGGTTTTTCACTTATTTCTGTCCCCTGCCTTCATCTACCCCCACTACAGTAATCCTTTTTGCTTTCGGCTGAAGAGGAAAGAGCACATTGAAACCTACAAGAAGAGACTCTGCAATGAAGTGTGCCTTTCTAAGCATTCTCTCTGAAAGATCAAACTCTTTATTCTTTTTGAACAAGAGAAATAGTAACTTTAAAAAAAAGTCCTACAGGACTTGGAGAGGTTTTTTGTTTTTTGTTTTTCCCAGATCCCTTTTCTTTCTTTTCACAGCTGCAACTGGGAAAGTTTAGAAAACCAAGAAAGGATTCCACAAATACAGCTTTCCAAATTTTGGGAAACTCCTTCCACATTTTGGGAGCTCTTCATTCTGAGGCTCTCCCTATTCTTCCCCATTTTATTCCTCATAGCTGGAGTGCTAGTTGCTTTCAAAGAACAATGATCTTGACTATTGAACGGAGAGGTGATTGCACCAAAAAGGTGAGAAACTGCCCCCACCTCCCGCTCACCCCCAACCTTCACCAATGGGAAAGGTTAAAGAGGAGGAAGCGGTCTGGCATAGCAGGAGCCCCAGCCAATCCCGCCCGTCCAACTCACCAAGGGTACGCGGAGTAGTCCATCTCTCGTGAGGCCGGGCGGCTATTGGGAGGCTGCAGCAGAGAAGAAAGGCCGTGATTTGGGGTGGGGGACCCTAAACGGGAGGCAGATCTTTCCCAAGAGTGTCCCATGCTGGGCTGGTCTGAGCTGTGAACAGTGGGATGGAAGACCCCCAGCATGAGGAGGAGGTCGCCTTGTCTGAGGAATTGATTCTCCAAGTAAAAAGAAAGGGGCCGTCTACTGAACCCAGCAGTCCGGCTGCCCACATGCAGGGGCCAACCATGGGGAGCCAGGGGCATAGTCTTGAATGTTGCTCCTGTAGCTCCCTGGATCGAGCTGGCACCACTCGGGGCTCTTACCCGAGCATCCACTGGGCAGGGCTTGACCAACGAGCTGGGGAAATAGCCAGATTTCTTGGACATGATGAGCCTGCCCTGGAAAAAAGAGAAGAGTCCCTTGCAAGGGGTCTGTCCTGCAGCAAGGACCAGTCTCTGGCGCAGAAACCCAGGCAGGGGCATATAGAAGAGGCTGATGGGACTCCCTTTGCCCATCTTGAGTTTAGGTCTCTTTGTTCTGTCACAAGGGGGGATATTTTCGCTCTCTCTCAAAGATTCACACAACACCCTGAAGACAAGTCAATGAGACACAACAACGGTGTCTCTAACACATCCATGTTATACTTAATGCGATGGGCTGGCGCAGCAAGTGTGCTAGGAGCAGGCTAAGGAAGGGCTGAGTTCCCACAACCTGGTGAGTCACAGTCTAGGAGTGTGGCACGTGTCTTGCTGGCCACCCAAAGGTGACCTGGTCCTGTGGGAAAGCGGCGGAGCTCAAGCCGCCTCCGTGATGCTGGGCTCTGTTTGGTGCACTGGCACCCCAGTGGGGGAGCAGGGAGGTCCGAGGCTCGGCCAGGGCCAGGACGCCCAAAGGCCAGGTTCCCTGAATTGCCCCCCGGGAGGACCCAGATGGCCAAAGGATGCTGGACTCCCAAGGGACAGAAGGACTCCCTGCCCCCAGTGCTACTCTTGAGTAAACCCGGGCAGGAGGGGCGGGGGAGCCTGGTCTGGCCCCAGCGTGGTTTCCTCCCGTGGGTGCACCTTCCGTGCACTTGAAGGGCTTGAGGCTCCGAACAGAACGTGCGGCAGGCCCGGATCCGGATCCCATGGATAACTGGTCGAGGGAGCCTTTTCCTTCCGCAGCCTCCTGGAAGATCTCTACTCACCTCCCACCACTGGGAGTCTGGTTCCCCTCGGAGCAGCTCAATCACTTCGCCCATTTGAAAGGTCAACACGGGTTTCCCTGGGGGAGCCGGGTTGCCGTGATAACTCTGGAGGGCCACCATTTTAGGACCTAGGAGGAAGCCAGAAACAGCCAGGTCCCCGATCAGCCTCTCCACACGAGCCAGCAGCGGAAGGCAGCCGCCTGGAGGCAAACGCTGCCCGGGGAGGCCTCAACCGGCCCATCCAGCCAGAGGATGGGAAGCCGCGCCTCTGCCCTGGCCAGACCCCGCTGGAGCCCTTGTCCCGGGCAGGAGGGGGCCGCTCTCTCCCTGAGCCGCTATTTTTCTGGGCGGGGGCCATGGGGAAGGGGCAGAGCGCCCTCCCCAGATCCCTCCAACTCTGCAGGAATGTGCCTGAGGGCGCAGCTCTTTTTTAGCAAATGCTCAACAGCGCACATTATTGCTTTGTGACTCCTTGGACAAAAAGCCATTTAAAGGAACGGGGGACCACCCAGTGCAGTTGAACAGAATTAACTGAAGCCTTCAGCGGGGCTCAGATCGGCTCACTGACAAGTTGCTGGCTACAGAAGATACAAAATGAACGTACGAATTTATTTTTTAATTTAGAAACACGTCTGCTCTCCCTATCCATTTTTTTCTATTCAGCTTATTAAAATAATAAAATAAAATATAAAACGCCAAAGATGCCAGCAAATTATATCACAGCATATTGGAAAGGGGGTCATCTGGCTTCGTCTGCTCACCACTGATTGCCTTCCCTTGCAGGGAACTTTCTCACATCTTTTGTGCTGAACGAAGCAACCACACACCCAACCGGTCCCTTCCACGCAGGTCTCCAAAGGGACAAATTACATGAGGGATTAACTCTGCTTTTTGATTTAAGGGGCACTTTTTCTAAAAATGCAAGTAAAAGCTACTGTCCTACGGAATCAATTACCTGGGGCATGTCCTTCTGGGCAGAAATGCCAGCAAGCCAATGGAAAGGCCAGCAGCTTTATCTCGCCCTTCCCAAGCGTGCTGCCTCTTGCAACGTGATGCACGAGCACCCGCTGCACGTCTCCCTCCCTCTGCAACCTTTGGTTGCTTGGAAGGGAACAGCCTGGGGGACGTCCCTGCGAAAGGAGTCCTTAAGGCCGGTCTGGTCCTGCTGCTGCTGCTGCTGCTGCTGCTGCTGCTGCTGCTGCTGCTGCTGCAACCGGGCAGACACCTCTGCAAACAGTATTTCGCAGCCACCCTGGTTCCATCTGAAACTTTTCTGCAATTGTTCTGAAACCTCTGCTTTGCTTTTAAGCAAGGACCCGTTGGGAAGTTGCCAGGACTGTGTTCTCCGAGCCTCCCCGGGAGTTTTTGTTTTGAAATGAAACAGCAGCAACAGGAAGGAGGAGGGGGAGAAAGCAATCTTACCTAGATTCAGTAATTCCTGTCCAGAAATAAAGAGAAAGCACATTTCAGATTTCCAGGAGCCTTTTTGTACTGCAAGGCATTCTTGCTCTGAGAACCGACACCCCCACACACTGCTGACAGCAAAGCCTTACAAGGAGGCTACAAACCTTGTTTGGATTCTGAGCTGTAACCCTTCAAACTGGGAGTGGGGTGGGGTGGGGTGGGCAGCAAAAGGAGCAGAGAAAAAGGTGCCACCATCTTAGGACCAGCCAAGGACTCCACCCCACACCTAAAAGAAGGGGTGGGGAGTGAAATGTTTGGGGGTGGGGGAACAGGGCCTGGGGGGAAAGGGTGACCCCCATGTCTTCCTCCAGCAGCTTGCTCCTCTCCCAGCCCCCACCCCTTTCCCAGAGAGAAGGGAGGAAAACTGTACCACTTACCTGCTCTGCAGGAGAACCTAGAAGGTAACGTTAAAAAGTGGCCAATTAATTTGGACAGCACATAAGAGAAGCATCTCAATTTTAGTTTGCTCAACAAGCTGGTGTGCAGATCTCATGATCTGGATTCCCCTCTTCCTATTTCTTGCTGTTGTTGATTTTTCCTTCTCTCCCCTCCTTTGCCTTTGACCCACCTTCAAAAGTTAGACTGTCCTTTTACAATTACAAAAGTGTTTGTTAAATGATGGTGATGATGATGTTACGGGGGGCAAATGTATATTTTTTTCAACACTTATGGCACGCTTTTTAGTGCAAAAGCTTCCAAACGTCCATGGATCTGTGTCTGCAACTGCCCTGCTCTTCTGGGACGTGTGGGAGGCTGGCCGGGGACTTCCAACCAGGAAGCTGCCCGGTGGGAGCCTCACCGCTCCGCCTGCCCCCGTGAACAAGGCCCACTGGAGAAGGGCTCTCTGGTCCCCTCTGCAAGCCAGCGGAAGCCTCAGCCCGACCGACAGGCAGCTTTTGGATTGGGAGGACCAATCAAATCTTCCATTTTATGCCAGGAAAAGCTCACACTGATTTGGAGAGCACCACCTTGAACCTGTGCCCACGGGGGCTGTGGAGCTGAGAGTCCAGGCAGAAACTCTCCGCTCTGCAAGGAGCGACCAGGTTGGGGGCACCGAAAGAACTGATTCCCTGGCAGCAGGCACAGGCCTGCTCCATTTCCTCGGCTGGCTGGCAGCTCCTGGGGTGGGGGTTGTTGCAAGGGGCTATTTCAGCCATCCCACTGCCACAGGTAGGTTACAACCCAAAGCTAGAGCACTGTAAACTTGGCCTGGCACCACCTAGACCCGATCCGGGCATGGGGCAGGAAATCAAGAGGTGGCAATAAAGGGCTGCTTCCGACCAGGGTCACTTACTGATTTTGCAGGGTGGGATGACCTCCAAGCATTCCTTGTGGGCGCCCACCTTGCATTTCAAGCACTGGTAGCCTTGATAGAAGGTCCCCCTGTGAAAGGAGACACCGCTAGACCAGCCTATCTGCCGAGACCCTCGAATCCAGCAGGCAGCTAATGCCTCAGCCAGGGAGCCCTCTTGGGCTGAAGAGTGGGGAGGCATTTGCTCCCCAATACCCTGAGGCCTGCCGTGGGCTCCTGATCATCAGGCCCCTCCTCAGGTGCAGGGAATCCCTTCTGTTCAGAGTCTGAGGTGGAGCTGAGCCCCTTCCCCATCAAAGGAAGCGATGGTGCTGGGAGCCAAAAGCAGCGCTCCCCAGGAAGGAGGCCCTGCGTGTGAAGAGGAGGCTCAGGCCAGCCTGGGAACCAGGCGCTGAGGGATCTGGCAGCTGCGGCTGCTGCTCCTTCTCCTCCTCCCTCTTGTAACCGTCCTGCTGGATCATTGCTGAGTTTGCCGAAAGCTGAACTTGGTTACCAAACTAACCCATTTTCTGGGTTGCTCAACTCCCCCGGCCACACAAATACACAGCTGAGTTAAAATGAAACAAACGTGGCCTTCAACCCAAGTGGGTGTGAGCTGAGAAGGCATCTTGGGGGTCCTGATCCTTGGACTTTGCCCTGGAGCAATTTGCGCTCTGCGGGAGGGGGCCTTGGCCAGTCTTCCGCATTGTGCTCGGCTATTGTGCTCAGGCTCCCACCCAGCTCAAGCCCAATGGCCTGAGGGTCCATGAAGTATCCCTGGCAGAAACACCCTCGCTGGGCACTTAAAGAGAGGGTGGACAGGGGGAATGCACTGGGCTGGAGGTTGGACTAGATGATCTCCAAAATCCCTTCCAACTCTTACATTCTATACTTTTGTGACATCACTAGATTAATTATATACAAGGTAGTCCTCGTTTAATGTCCATTTGTTCAGTGACCATTCAAAGTTACGATGGTGCTGAAAAAATGGACTTGCGACTGGTCCTCAAACTTATGACCTTCATAGCACCCCCACAGTCACATGATAAAAATTCAAGCCTGCCTGCATTTACAACCGCCCCCCACCCTTCGTCGTCGTGTTCGCCTTCCTCCCCTCTACTGGGCTCACCATCCTGGCTACACATGGGGACGCACCGTGGAAACCTTCTGCAGGCCAATGACATCAGGCCGGGGTGCAAGGGCCACTCTGGGAGGCATGGCTCTTGAAAGGCTGCTCCTGCAGTGGCGGAGTCATGGGTGAGATGGACCCGGGTGAGATGGACCCAGGTGAGCGATGCGGGTGCTTTTCATTTGGTAAGCCACCAATGGGGAACACGAGGAGGTGGGCTCCTAAGCAGGCACTTCTTGTTGTGCCGCAGCTCGGGGGCTGCTAGCTGCAATGTGGCTCGGGGGCTGTTTGGGGCAAGAAGCCCCAAGCCATGGTGCAACAAGCAGCCCCTAAGTGCAGCATACCAAGCAGCCCCTCAGTTGCAATGTGACAAGCAGCCCCAGTGCTGCCTGGCTGTGGGGCTGCTTGCTGCGCAGTGACAACGGGGCTGCTTGGCAGGCCATGGCCACGGGCTCCTTGCCGCACCACAGGGCTTGAAGTAGCACTCCTCAGTGGCGATGGCGAGCCCAGCAGAGGGGAGGAAGAACACGACGATTGCGCCAAGGAAGACAGGGAGGAAGGTCCGTTGGAGCGGTGGCAGGGGAACATAGAGGCCTCTTCGTGCTGTGCAGGGTGGCCCAAAGGGCAGAGATGGGGGGAGATAGGCAGGTGGGGGGAGTTGAAGGGGAGGCAGTCCCTTGCTTTGGAAGAACCAAGGCTGAAGGCTGGGAAGGACCAAGCCGGGAGTGGCTTGGATCGGGGTAAGTCCTCACTGAATGACCCGCGGGATTCATTTAATGACAGCAACAGGGACTGCCGGAACTGCCTTCACTAAGCAGTGTGTGTGTGTGTGTGTGTGTGAGAGAGAGAGAGAGAGAGAGAGAGAGAGAGAGAGAGTGAGAGATGTTTCTGTTAATGACCGCTTCATTTAGCAACAGAGTTGCCAATCCCAATTAGGGTTGTTAAGTGAGGACTACCTGTAGTTAAAAAGAACTCTCCCCATTATTGTAATAATGTAACCTTACAAAAACGAGCGCCCTTTGAGGGGCCTGCATACACCTGAATTTGGTAGAACAGAAGCAGGGGGAAAAGATTCACCTTAAAAACATCTTGCAGGCTTTGCAGTTGGTGGTCTTGTCAAAGGTGTACATCTGGAACTGGTGGTTGTTTGCTGTGGCTTTCTCTGGCTTAATGTTGGATCTGAGCAAAGGAGAGAGGCGGGAGACACGCAGCCCCTCAGTTCTGGGCAGGAAAGCCACCCTTCTGCCCAGTTGCGGCTTGGCTCTAGGGGCACCTGCGAAGAGTGCCCAGGGGCGGTCCTCAGACCGCTTGCACAGAGTGTGTTCGGTGTGCGGTCCTGGCCTCGGGGATCCGCCCCCTTTCAGGTCGGGGCCAGGCCACGATCCCCCACCTAGTCATGCCTGGGCATCGGCTGGGTGGCCCTGGCAGGGCTGGGACCCTGCTTTGGAGAGAGGGGCAGGAAGAGAACGAGAGGTGTGAGGCACGGGTGCCAAGCGCTCACCCTGCAGGAAGATGGCCGGCAGGCATCCTGGGGGCCCTGGCCCGACTGGCGGCTTTCTCTTTCCCAAAGCCGTGGCCAAGGCCACCAGCAGGAGCGGCCAAGCCCAGCTTCCTTGGCAGCCCGGCCCCTGGGGCCACCCCAGCCCGCGTGCAGGCCCCAGGCACTCACATGGCCATTTCAAACTGCTCCATCCACTTCCGTTTCATCTCTTCTGTCTTGCAGAAAAACTGGAAGCCCTGTTTGCCTTGAAGGTGCGTGAGGTAGAAGCCGTAAGACCACTGTGGGGAGAGAGCGCCGGTGATGGGGGCCGAGGGGCCGCCTGGCCAGGAGAAAGCCCAAGGCCAGCGCAGGCCAGGGAGGGCTGGAGGAGCCACGGCTGACCCCAGCCATCCCCCTACCCCAAAAGCCTGCCCTCACAGGGCACCCTCAGGCAGCCGTGTCACAGGGCCAGAGGGAGCAAGCTTGGGCCAACCGCCCCAGGGGAGCCCTTTGGACCTGGCCATGATGACTGGGAACTCAATGCCCGCTCTGGTGGGGCAGAAGCGGGGGGAGGGGCTCAAAACTCAACGGGCTGGTAGGCACTGGCCCTCCCTTGGCTGCCATGCCTCATCTCGCCAGCAGCACCAACAGAGGCTGCCCCAGAGAACCGGGAAAGGGGCTGCTTCTCTTTCACAAGATGGCTTTTGATCCATCTCATCCTCTCGCCGTCCACCTTACGGGGAGGAGAGGGCAAGCCTTCCTCCCAGGGCTGTGTGTAAGGACTCCTGCAGTAACGCAGGCCCCCATGCAGCCCCCTTGGCGGTGCCCGGTTAATCCTGTTTGGGATTATTAAAGGATTGCAGCAGCAAAAGAAAAGAAAGTCGGAACTGGTAGACTTTGCTTACCATTTTTCCGTGTGACTGAGAAGCAAAAGGAAGCGAAGGGGAGACACAGTTGGTTAAAACAGAGCTCCAAATGCCACCTGGTCAGACTCTAAAATGAGGACCAGAGGGCCCAAATTTCCCTCCCCCCCACAGCCCCCAGCCCCAGGTGGCTTAACACTTCAGGGAATCAGTGGGGATGCCCCTTTCTGGATCTACGTGCTCCAGGTTACAAGGGAGGGATTCCGCCTGCTGAGGCCTCCCTCCGAAAGAACAGAGGCTCCTGCAGGGGAAGGGGGCTGGTTTTCCTGACCTGCCCTTTTTCTATACCCAGGTACTTCCATACGCCCGTTTCTTCCATCAGGAACTCTCCAGGTGGGAACCCCTGGTGGCAGCCACCAGAAAGAGGCTCTTCCCGCGCCGAATTCGGCGTGAGATGGCTGTAGCCAGGCCAGCTGGGCAAGGGGCACAAGTCTCAGTAAGTGCCCCAGTGATGGAATTGCGATTTCTCCGGAGGGCAGTGGTGCTGCTACAAGCTGGTGGGGCCCACATCTCACCCAGCAGTATGGGCCAGGACCGTGCAGGGGGCCAAGCTGTGCTCCCTCCAGGAGCTGCACGTGGTTGCAGCACAAGGACCCCCCTCCCACCCCCCCCGGCCACGGGTGGAGAACAGCAGTCAGTGACTTCCAGCCTCCGGACCGCCTGAGCCGCCACTCCTTTGGGGCTGGTCCTTGGCAAGAGCAGCTCCTTGGAGTGCAGATGCACAACCTGGCCAGCTATCCAAGGTTAGCTTGCCCCTTGCCACCCAGGGAGATGCCAGGAAGAGCCAGATCTGCTTCCAGCAGCTACAGCTCTCCCCACTTGCAGCGCAGATCACTGGCTGTGGCTTGTCTCCTCTTTGTCCAGGGAGCACCCCTGGAACATTCCTCCCAGGGAGGGGAGGGGAGGCCCCACCCACCTTCTTGATGTCCTTATTGTTGGTGGGGTCATCGGTCATCTTGTAGCAAAGCAGTTCAATGATGTCTTTTTGCTCGTAGCTGTAGCCTTTCCTCTTGCAGACAATCACCACTTTATCAAACAAAAACAAATACCTGTCCCAGAATCAGAAGAGGAAACCTGGGCTCAACAATCACGTCTGCACAGACTTCAGAGAGCCATCCTCTCTCCCCCAGAAAGCTTGGAAGGATGGCAGGCCTTGGGGGGGCTCCCTGGGCAGGGGCTCTCAGCCTCCTCCTCCTGTGCCCAGGAGAGAAGGATAGCATGTGCCTAGATGCCCCTTGGTCAAGTAAGGCTTTATCGTCCCAGGGACCGTTGGCAAGAGGGACTTCTGGCCCCAGGAAAATGACAAGGGCTGGATGAGGATCTGAAGACAGGCCAAGTGAATTTCTTCCCTTTCAAAGGACCTGCGATTCTGCATTTCCAACAGACCCGGCCAAATGCTCAAAGAAAGCCCCCCTGCTTGGCTCCTCCTGGGCCCCTTTTAAAAGCCACCTCCTCCAGCCTGCCGTGATACTCAACTCAAGGGCCAGGAGCATGTGTGGGGCTCGGCCACAGGGCTGGTTGCCTAGGGCAAGCCACAGTCCTCTGAGTGGCCACCAAGAAGGACAGGGAGGCCAAGCAGCCCCGGCCCTTTTCCTTATTTCAGCTGGGGGGTGGGGGGTGGGGGGTGGGATGAGCCAAGGGCAGGGGTCTGGTCCGTTAACATATGAAGGGCAGGCAAAGGCTCTGCCTCCTCCAAGCCCCTGACTCAAATCCAGTTCTGGGAGGAGGGGAGCTGTTGAAGCAGCCAACAGACGAGTCTGACCTCCTTCCCCACCCATTGTCTTGAACCTGTGGAGCAGCGGTGGCAGATGGGGCCCCCCTGAGCTCTCATGCTGCTGCTGCTACTCTTCAGTAGGGAAAGGGGGTCCTGGGGAAGGAGAGGGCAGGCAAGCCTGGCACAAGGGGAACCGGACCCCCCACACTCCGGGACGGGAAGAAGGATCTGAACTTAGGGGGCAGCTGCACAAAAGTAGAACCTTTGTGTCCCAGGACAGGGGTGGGGCTGGGGGAAGACTTTTCTTTTCGAAGGAAGGAAGGAGAGGGAGACGGAGAGGGGGAGGGAGGGGGAGGGGGAGGGAGGGAGGGAGGGAGGAAGAAAGGGAGGAAGAAGAGGGAGGGAAGGAGGGAGGGAGGGAGGAAGGGAGGAGGGGGAGAGAAGGAAGGGAGGGAGGGAGGAAGGAAGAAAGGGAGGAAGAGGGAGAGAAGGAAGAAGGAAGGAAGGAGGGAGGGAGGAAGGAGGGAGAGAAGGAAGGAGAGAGAGAGGGAGAAGACAGCTACCTTCACACATGCTAGTCATCCCTGATTAGCTGGTTTCTGAACCGAGTGCAATGGGTGGGGTTCCCACCACAGGCTCAAGCCAAGCAACCAGGTACAGCGTGTTATGTGAATTCAGCCACCTGCTCTAGCTTTGCTCTCAGGGCCTCTGACCCCAGGAAAAGGGGTTTCCTTCCTCGCTCCTTTGCTCACTCACCGATCTTGCTTCGTGTGGTTGATGATGGACCGGACCTTCAGTTCCCCGTCAATCTTTGGCCGCCCGTATTCTTCTAGCTTCACCGGCTGTGGGAGAGGCGGCAAAGGTTAAAAGGGCAAAGCTCACTGCCAGACCCTTAAGAGCGGTAATTTGGCTGCCGAAGGAAGAAAGGAGACTGGGCACCATCGGGGGCTAAGTGGCATGAAGACCCCTTCCTGGGTGCTGTGCAACCCAAGTCTGGGGACTTGCGAACAGGCTAATTAACTTCTGGCGAGACCAGAAAGCGGGGGGTTCTCCTTTCCTCCTGGGCATTGCCACCAACCGAGACATCCCTTGCCCGTCTGGCTCTGAGCCCAGCGATCCATTTCTGCAACACCACCCCCCACTCCTAGCCACGTCCTGGTCGCCTCCAGCAGCTCTGACCCACTTCCTCCGTTTGGCAGTGTTCGATCTCTCGCTGCATGGCCTAGTGGGGCTGTGAGCATTCGCGGACTACATTGCCCTGGCCGCTGGCCCAGCTGGCACCCTCTGTGGCCCTTCAGCTGGCCGCTGCAGCTTCCAGTTGCCTTGAAACAGCCATTATAGGACCCAAGAAGGTCCTAAATGAGGACCCTGCTGCGGTCACCAGAAACGCCGACACTTCCAGCCTCAAACCAGCTTTGTTCTTACCAGGTTTTCTATGGAACTCTGAAATTCACTTATTTTCTTCAACGTCTCTTTGTCGCGTTTGACTTCATTGATGAACATGGCCAAGTCCTGAAGAACAAACAGCAGCCCCCGTGAGCCCGCTCCTTCTTGGTCGATGCAGACCATCACCAATGCTGCAGGCAGAAAGCCCTGGGCAGGGATGCCGGCCTGGGAAGGGAGCCGTCTGGGGAAAGACCGTGGCTGGTTCCAAAGAAGGAGCAGGGCAGATCTGCTTCAAAGCTGGGTGGAGCCTGCCATAAAAATCTCAGGGGTGCAAGCTATGCTGGGAACTGGGACGTCTCCTGAGTGCTGGCTTCCCCTGGAAATGGCAAGCCAGTGATCTGCATTCGGGTCAGGCTTCCCTTGGGGCTGCCCAGGAGAATCAGAGAGCCCGTGCAGCTACCCAGGACCCACCCGGGTGTGCAGAAGCGGGCAGCAGCTGTGTCAAGCTGAGAAAAACTGGGAGGCTTTGTGCCTCTGGCTGTGCCTCTGTTCAGGGACCTCTTTCAGCCCCAAAGAGCAAGGGTGTAAGACCCCCTGGCCCTGTGAATGGGCTCCGCCCCTCAGGACCCCTACCTGCATGGCCTCCAAGGCTTCCTTCAGCTGCTGCTTCTCTGGCCGGTCGGATGAGTGGCTGAGGAGCTCCTAGAAGACAAACCATCATCCTTGGTTACCTGTAGCCACTGCCTGTCCTGCTGCTTCCTGCTCCATCGCACCAGGCAAGGGGTTCAAGGCCACCAGAGTGGGTGGCAGGAGAAGTCCCTGCTGACAGACAGAAGCCCTGGAATTGCCTCTCCCAATGATGATGGCCCTTGGGGGTGGCCAGATGCATTTCATGCAGATTCAGATGATTTGGGTGCATTCTTCAGCGAACAAGGTGGAATAATTGCATTCTTAATCTTTAAGGGGAGCAAAAAGCATTTGCACCATGGGGAGGCGTAGAATCCTGGGGCAAGGAAGGCGTGAGCGGAGCCAGACGAGGCCCAGGCTGGATTCTCTCCTGCTGGAGTGAAGTTGTCTGAAAGAGGCTCAGCCGGGTCCACCCTGGCCCTTTCCATGTGCTCCCAGGCTTCCCGATGCACAGCTTTCCCCACCTTTCCAGGTGAGGAGCAGACAGGGCCTTGGTGACCTCATCAGGGGTCCGAGGGCCGCCTGGGGCAGCCAGGTGGGCTGGATGAGGCCCGGGGCTGGCTGTTCTGCACTCCTTCGGCTCTAGCAACCCGCCTGAAGCCAGCACTCAGGAGACGTCCCAATCAGATCTGGGATCCTCTCCGCCGCGAGGCACGGAAGCCTGCATTGCCCACTCCAGAAACACGTCTGGGGATCTTCACCACTCTGAAAGGCAGAGGACAACTCACTTTGAGCAGGAGGTGATACTTCAGGACTCTCTGCATTGGCACCACCAGCAGGTCCTGGAGCTTGAACTTCCCATCCTGAACCTTCAGCGTGCATTCCTTGAAAGGGGGCAAAGAAAGGTAGCAGTGAAACCCCACCTTGGCCTCCGCCCCTCTCACTGTCTCCGACGAAGGAACATCTGGGGAACCAGCAACGCAGCAGGACCAACAGGAGTGACCTCTCTCCGCTACAGCAGCCGGCAGCTAACGACAGACCATCCAGGTCCCAGCAGACAAGCAGTTTGCATGGCCGTCCTGCCCCAGAACTGGAACCCCCAACTCGAAGGGTTGGCAAGGGCTCCCCCTGGCCAGAAGGGTCTTGCTTGCGTTCCCCCTGGACCTGCGCTGTCTGCCTGCTGGACTCCACATCCCCTGCACCCATGGGGTCCCCCCCTCAGGCCCTGGCAGGCCACCATCCCTAAGGAATGGACTGGCCTTTTCTCTTCCTTTATCATTGGCTGTTTTACAAAAATATATTTTTGTTGAACATTGTAAGAGAAAAGATATAAACAGAAAAGAAAAAAAAAAGAGGATAAAAAAGTAAAAAAAAAATAGAATCAGGTGAATAAAGGAGGGGTTTTAAAGTATCATAAAAGTTTTAGTTTTTTCAATATTTCATTAAGTGATTGCAGATCTTAAAAACCTAAAAATTGCTTTTCAACTCTAGGCAGAATACAAATATGAAGAACAGCAGGTAGTACAATGTGAATCATAAAATGAAATTGAAAACTGCGATAAATTCTGTCCATACTGCTAGAAGTCTGTTCTAATTTAAGAAGTCCTAATAAATGGAACTATTAAGGCTTTCTGTAGAAAGAACTCCAAACTCAGGATGCCGTACAAATCCACGTATTAAACTGTAGTCCAAATGCAATGCAATTCAGGGTCAGATTTACTTTTCCGGACATCGAAGACGCTCCCACAACTTAGTTGGAAAAACTTAGTCTTCCCGTAGAGCAGCTCCAGCACCCTTTCCACTAAGAGGCGTGAAGCTCCCTCGTAGCATTTAGCCTGGGCAAAGCCCCTCCAGCACACTTTGTGGGGTTACTGAAGTTGAGTAAGAATTTGAGTAGGTAACCCCTCTGCTCCAGGAGGAACTGTCAGGGTGCAATACGAGTTGCCGGTTATCCCCACAAAGCCCTCCATGGCTCAGAGCCTGATTATCTGAAGGATCTGCTTGTCCTGCACACCCGACCGAACTGGGCTACTTCGGGTCCCCATCGCTACGCAATGCAGGGCCCAGGAGCAGCGCTTCTCTGGCCCGGCACCTCCCTCCCTCCCCCTGGAGATTTGCCTGGCCCCCACCCTGAGAAGCTCAGGCCTTGGGTGAGAGGGTTCAGGGGCCCCTCTAGGCTGGGGGTGATGTGGGGGACTGGTTTCTTCCTGGACTATTCTCCTGGGGCAACTTTTTCTGAAGCTGCTCTCAGTCACTTTTGGAGTTGGGCAGCATATAAATTGGACAACTGACAATCAAAAAAGTAAATACTTCAGAGTTCTGCATCGCGCTGAAGGAATATCGGGACTGCTGGCAGGGCCGGGAAATTGGCAAGCCTGGCCATGAACGTGGTGGTCTGTGGCAGGCAGCATCCTTCACACATCATGGCAGGGGAACAAAGTCTTGCCATAGCTAGGACAGGGATCAGGTGTGGGAGACCAGCACAGAAGTGTCCCTGGACCGAGTCCAGGCTGCTTTCGCTCCTGCTTTGCACTGCCCAAGGCTGGAGCTTTTGGCCACGGGAGCTGAAGAGCTCTTCTCCTGCAGCACAACATCCATGGGGCTTTGAGACCAGGCGGTGGCCTGCAAACCACTGTGGGAAGGAACGAGCATCTGAGAAGTTCTGAGAAGCCCTGAATGCCATCCTTGGCAAAAGGAATCAACAAAGTTCAATAACACGCCTCACCCCCATTGCCAACGTCTAAGTAATGAAGGACAGAATTGTTCAAACTATGAACAGTATTTATTCAGTGCCAGGGAAGAACAGATATTTGACCCTAGATGGTAGGGACCAGCTGGGATTAGATATTTCAAGCAGGGTGAGCTCCCCTCCATGGATGAAATGACCCCCACTGTAGCAGCAGAGCCCCAAATGCTGCCCAAACAGGCCTCATCCACACAGCTCTCCTTACAAGGTCCTTTGGCTCCCCACTCCCCTAAGACGCACCTCCATATCTTTACAATCTTTGCTGCAGTGCTGGGAAAAGCAATACAGTAGTTAGGAACTTAGAAGACACGTATTTGGCATTAGACAGAAGACATAATTCCTCTTCTGATACTGAGAAAGAAATATCTTTTACATACAGTACAGTAGTTGTAGGATTATGCCCATGAAAGTTTTTGATAAACCTTTCTTAGCACCAAGCAGGATAGCCAAAATGATCTCCAGAAAGAGGGAGATTTACATTAAATTATTTCTCAGATAGT
The DNA here is from genome assembly GCF_059951505.1 of Python bivittatus. Taxonomy (NCBI): domain Eukaryota; kingdom Metazoa; phylum Chordata; class Lepidosauria; order Squamata; family Pythonidae; genus Python; species Python bivittatus. Next base: position 11,451,394 of record NW_028277076.1, on the reverse strand, counting down.
GCCCTCCCCCCACCCCACAACAAATGTGATAGGTATTCAGAAATCAGGGGCCAGGGCAAACTGACCAGGGAGTCCAGAAAGGAAAAACTTAAGGTCTTCTAAACGTCTCTCAAGAGCAGAGCAGCAGAGAATGCAAAGCAGATGGCGAGTTTTAGTGGGAAATTAGTCTTTAGTCATTCAAGGGCTAGAGACGGAGACAGTATCCAAGGCTGAAGACCGAAGAGCGAGCGAGGGCGGTTGCCACAGCCTTGGCTGCCCCAAACCTTTCCCTTGAGATGGCCCCTGTTTTGCACCAGTGTCCTTAAAGGGCGCCTGCAGAGATGGATCGGGAGCCGAGGGCCAGCTGTCGGTCAGAGTGGACAGGGATTGATCTTATTCTTCTCTTCTCTATCTCTGAACAGCATCATAATTTTTCTGAAAAGAGCATATGGTTTCCATTGAAGGCGGAAAAGAGCTGATATGCTATATTATAATTATGCTCTAATTATCCACTTCTAATTCTTTGCGCGCAAATTGGTTTGCGGAGGTGATTGCAGCATTTACTCAGCATTTTTCAAAGGAGCAGCTGAGCATCAATTATGACATAAAACAAAAATTATGGCTTCTAGTAGGAGAAACAGATTGCATAAAAGGCACTTGAATGGAAGTAAGGCAAACCATGTCACAAACTTTAATTATTTGAAGATTAACATGGCAAATCTAAATGACATTTTGGAAGAGCCCGAGCTGCAGGGATGCCCACTAATGGGCCCATCAGCCCCAGGCCCCGGCTGGAGCATCCTGACCACCAGCCAGCAAAGGCTGAGTCCGCCTGTTCTGTTCCGCTGGAGAAGAGAGGAAACCTCCTGGCCCCAGGAGAGAGGCGAAGAACGTCTCGACTGCCCCCTTCGCCATAGCCCCTCCTAGGGCTTTCTGACCCAGAATTTCAAGGGGCTAGGAGGGAACTGGAGATCACCATTTTCTCCCCGAACTTGGACTGAAAGCTCCTGAGGTGGGGGGGGGGGGGCTGCCCCAGGAATCCAGGCAAAACGTGGCATGAACTGTGCTAGAGTTGGAATAACATAGGTGCACCACATGTGTGTATGAAGCACATGGCTTTGTGGAACTTGGACTTATCAGATTCTCTGGAAAAGCCACACGTAAGTTCACAGGTTCTGCACCCGGGGCCCCTTGGATCAATGGTGTTAGAGTCACTGTGTCATTGCAAGAGTGGCAGGATTGCAGAGGAATAAAAATCAAATCGATCAATCAATCAACCAACCAACCAAACTGGCCAACAGTAGAAAAATGCGGCACATGGCCCCAGTGTGACTGAGAGTAATCGGATGGAAATAAAACTTCGTTTTGGAAGTGAGTGAAAGGGATGAATGTGGAGCGAGTGGAATTAAGAAGGATGAGGACACTTCTGGGGCTGAAACTGAGGTGAGGGCATGCTGGAAAGAGGATGTGAGGTAGCTGCATGGGAATGACAGTGATTTATGAAGAGTGGAATTGAAATAGATGCCGTAAAGGTTAGCGTCAGAATACTGAACAAAAAGAGGTCCTAAATGCTATGACAACACTGAAAAGTTGTCAGGCTGCCGGCGTAGACAGTGTAACTACAGTTGTGTTAAAATATGGGTGTGCTTTGCATAAAGAATGGCTGTGGAACTTGTTTACATCTGTGTGAAGCCTCCATCTGTGCCTGACATTGTTGCTCTGCTGTGCAAAACAAGAATAAAGGCCAAATTAACAGCTGTGATATGTTTGCTAAATGCAAAGGGGTTGGCAGAATTCTGATCCAAAGTGTACAGGAATGGCAATGGCCGACATTCGGGGTGTGGGGGCTATGTGGCTTTATGTACGGTACCTGCCAGAGCCTTTGGGAGTAAAGCAACTTATGAACTAAAGGGAGCAAGCAATAAGTAAATCTTGGGCATGCAGACCCCATACTTGTTCTTTAGCAGGACACTGTTGAGAAATGTATGAATGTGAAAAAGAAAGTTAAATGGGCATTTGTTGATTTAGAGCACTGATTCCCAAATTATGAGGACCGCTTTTTAACGTTAAAGAATTTTGCAACCTTCTCCCATGACAGTAGTTGCATTTTTAGTACCTACTAATTGAAAAAAAAAAAAAGCATAATGACAAAGGCTACTATGAATTCAGTAATAATCAATAATGCTTTCAAATGAATTTGTATTTTATTATCCCAACAGTATCTATATACAGTTGAAAAATAATATGACATATATCTGTGTTGAATCAGTCTACAGAATACAGTATTATTATTTCCCTGTTCAGGGGAGGAAGTTTTTTGGCTAAAATGCCCCAGAAGAGTATCTCCCCTCTCCAAATAGTTGTTTGAAAAGGATAAATAAAAGAAACTAAAAACAAACCAGATTTTTTTTTTCCTGATCTAATTTTTTCACATGATTTTATTTTCTTCTTCAGGTGAGGAAGGCCCTTGTTGTTTTCAGAAGTGCTTGCGCCCTCCCCAATGTGCTCTTGGGGCTGGTAGTCTGGACACATCAGTGGGTGCAGATGTCTGGGTAAACCAGACAGGAAAGACAACCAGATGAGCTAATTCTACTTTATTGTAAAACTACACTGAAAGAATCTTGCATGTCCAAAAGTACAGTTCTCCCCATCGTCTCCTTTAGAGCCCGAGAAACTAGGGAGGGTCCCTTCTGAGCTTCCTGCCCCGCCCACTATGCAGCTGCGGGCTATGCTCCCTCTTATCTGACTGTTCCCTTGGCAGAGTCTCTTGGCCCCATCTCCCAAGGTCTTTCCCACATACCATTACAGTGGGCAAGGCCAGGGCTCCTGGGGGAAGTGTGACTCAAAGCAGCACCAGCCAAATGTGAGGCTGATGGCAGTGAAGGAGGGTCCTTGGCATTGTGGTTGCAGGAAGACTGAGCGGGTGGGCCTGGGGTGCCTCCTCCTCCTCTCAACCCCACAAGCAAGGAATGGGGCTGGTAGTCATTGGAGCAACACTGGGAGCTGAGGCTATGGGTGTCAAGGTTGATGGGAGAAGAAACCTAGAAGATGGTGCTCAAGGGGGATAGCCAGGTTTTACTAAAAATGAGGAAATGTATGAGGCAATTTTAAAGCAGGCAAATGTTATTGGAAAGGTAGTGGGTAGCATGGGGTCTGGTGCAAGGAACTGCTGAAAGAAGCAAAATTGGCTATACCAATGGTGTAAGAGTGCGCTTCTGCCTACTTTGCTGTATGGAAATGAGAGATATGCCAGGAAGAACAGAGAGGTTGAATGGAGTGGAAATGGAGTACTCAGAAAGTGTGTGATGGCAGAAGGAATGAAGCTGATGGGGCAGGAACCAGCAGTTACAGGCAAGAGGGTTCCATTAGGTCAACGTAGATCAAGTGCTTTTCAAGGCCATGAAGAGAAGAGCAGAGTGTCTGTTGACTCAGAAAGATAGGAGGAAAAAGCCTAGAATTTAAACTCTGGAGCACTGGCTGATATATGGGCTTTAGTTTCTGGGCATTATAGCGGGAAGATCTTCCATGTTTGTACATTCTGCCATAAAAAGGCTAATCAAGCCACGTCACATCTGAGAACATAGGAAGGAAGTGTGAATGGGTCAAGAGGAAAGAATAGCCTGACAAAGTCATGGTGGGATGGATGAGTTGAGGAGATCCTGAAGAGAAGACAACATATGAAGTGGGGTCTGCATGTGGTGGAAGCAAGGGCGATTTGGAAGGATAGAAAGATCTGGGGAGTATAGTGAATGGTGTTGGTGTAAATCAGTTTTAGCTATATTTCCTTTTCTTTTTGCCTTTAATTTATTCTCCTCTGTGCTTCCCACTCTTTCTTCTATGCTTTGCACAAGGTTGCTTACCCTGAAAGAGAACAGCATGATCGGCATGCTAGTGTATATACTATAACACTGTAAGAGGAAAGTTTTAGCTGGCCCACTCCTATCCCAGCTTTCAGTCTGTGGAGTTGTTTTATAGTCTGGGAAGGATTCCACCACTTTGTCAAAGATAATGAACTCCATCTTTTTGAAAGGGCAAGAGAGCTCCTCCTAGTCCTCAGCCTTGCAAATACGGACACCGATAGTTACACCAGAGGGTGAGATGCACCATAGCTCTGCTTAAAATGCAGTTCTGGTAATGCTCCTTTTTTATATAGTAATTTTATTAAATATTATAATTGCAAAAGTAAAATTAAATGAAAAAAGGATAAAAAGAAAGAATAAAAGGTGCAGAAAAGAAAGGAAAAAAGGGGGAAATAGAAAAGAAAGAAAAAATAAGAATATAGTAAAGAAAAAGAAAAGAAATATATAAAGAAGTGACTTCCCACCTTCAGCACAACAAATATAAACAATTTGAGTAACTTATCACCTTCTCTTAAAATACAACAAATGATCTCTTCTTCCCATATAGATCTCTTATCTATAAACAAATCCATAAAGCATCATCATTTCAGTCCTGATGTCAGCAAAAGTCCATTAAGGGTTACCAGAGATAACAACAAAATGATTTTAACCTTGATCAAATAAACCAACTTTATATTCCTTCCTTTTACTTCTAAAAATTTTAATCTTTAGTCCTTCAAATAATGTTGTTGAACTTGGTTTCTTTTCATTTTTTCTTGGTCCTTTGTCACAAAATTCTTCAAAGTTTTATCAAGCCTCTTGTAAATCCAATATAGGAAAATTATCCAGGTCACTCTCTTGGTTTGTTGTTTGTATATCCCTTTTAATTATTAAGACATCTGCTGGTTTCTTTTGTATGTCCAGTGTAACATCCTTTTCCATGTCATGTAGAAATCCACTTTCAACTCAGTCTTGATCTTGTCAGGTAGAACTTGCTCCTCTTCCATAACATCTTTTAGACACAGTCTATCTATGGAGGCAGACACTTTAAAAAATAACTTCTGGGTCCATTGTTCAAAAATACGTCCAATGTTAAATTATTTTGCTTCATTCTGTAATGGCAAGTCAAGTTTTCTTCTCCTTTAATTGTAATCTTTCGTTCCCTCTAGTTTCTTCTAGTGTCCAATTTTTTAAATCTTATTATGTTTCAGAACAAAAGCATTTTCCCATGGGAAGGATTCTTAATATTAATTCCAAAATCTTATTTCAAATTTATCTGGATTCTTAGTCCATTTGTAACTTTCTAAAATCAAAGTTTTAATCACCATTTTGCTGTTTATTCCACACACACACAATTTTTTTTTAAAGTTCTTAAACTTGTAGTTAAAACTTCTTTCACTAAGGATTGAAGGAAACTCACCCAGTGTTTTCAGACTTGTCAATCCAAAGGTTCCTAATAGCTGAAAAGCAGCTAACAAGCAATTTTTGAAAGTGATTAGAGAAGGAAGTACCCAGTGTCCTTTTAAAGGTGCTGACCGTGGTTTGAGCAAATGGTTATTCTCTTGGCTCTAAACTCGCCGGAGACTGCTATCTTGCAGTCTCATGAGAAGCAGCTGTCTGGAGCACTTGTGGGTGATCTCAAGTCCTCTCCTTGTCCGGAGAGGAATTATCAATGAGCTGGTCTACTTGCCAGCTCTTCATTCCACCGCGGTCGTTGGCTCCGCTTTTCAAGGAGCTGTTTTCAGTCCACCATTTCTTCCCCAGATGCTCTTTCTTTCCTTCTGTTCCCCTCTGGGTTTATTTTCTTGCCATTGTTGTTCTTTTATCTTGTGTTGTTTTTCTATTTTTTTCTATTTTTCTTTGTTTTTAAATGTTTTAACAATTGTAAACTGCCCAGAGTTGCTGGGAGTCAAGCGGCATATAGATTTAATTATCATCATCATCATCATCATCATCATCATCATCATCATCATCATTATTATTATTATTATTATTATTATTATTATTATTATTATTGGTTTTCTTCATTTGTTAGGCAGCTGCGAGAGAGAGGAAAAACAGAGAGGACTCACTGCTGTCAATTTAGAGAGCCTCAGCAGTTTTAAAGAAAGAAGTGAAATATCAGAAATGAAGAAAAATGCCATGTGGAAGAGATTCTGATTCCCAGCCCTTAGTTACCTCGACTTTCTGCCGGACATCCTCTCGGTTGGCCATGAGATGATTTAGGGTAGTCTGCGCATGCTCCATTCGGCTACAGTACTCGCCATAAATCAAAAGCCTGCAAAGAGCCAAAGGGGACAATGGATCCAGCCCCTGTGGCTTTGGCTTCACCCCAAGCAGCCCAGCCTCACAACCCTACTGCGGGAATGCGTTGCTGAGGCCATCGAGCGCGACTGCCTGCTTAGGGCAGGAATCAGGGGCTGCCCAAGCTCTGCTCAAATCTGTTAACGTGGAGGTCCTCCACTGACTCGAATACCTCCACTATCTCTGGGTCCACTGGCACCTGCGGGGCGTGAGTGTGCATGTGCCTGCATGTCAGACTGACATCAGCAGCATCACGAGGCAACCCCCGCTTCTTTCCTACATGCGCCGCAACATCCCACGTACAGCCCAAAAGTAGCAAGCTCGAGGTGCAACGTTGCAACGCTGCTTTGGTCTTCCTGTCAAGGGCAGTCAGCCCCCTGGCAAAGTGGCCTGGGTCATGGGTTCCACCCAACTGCTCTTACCATCAGGAACGTTCTTCAAATATTCAACCGAAATCTGCCTCCTTGCAGCTAAAATCATTGCTCCCTGCCCTGGACTGTGGAAAGAACAGCTCTTGCCTTCTTCTCCTGGCATCCTTTCAGCTGTCCAATTCCCCACCCAGTCTCTTCTCAAGGCCAGACACACTATGCTCTTTCAGCTGTTCTGAATCTTTCCTGAAAAGCCCTACCCAGGACTTCAGGTGGGGTCTGTTCAATGCAGAATAAACTGGAATGATAATTTCTTAAAATTTGGAAAGTGTACTCTTGCTGATGCAGCCTGTGCAATGCACCTATGATGCAATGCACGGGCCTTTTCAAACTACTTCATCAATGTAATGTCTTTTTCACAAGTACTATTACCACAAGTACTATTCTATACCTGCGTTTCTTGTTTATTTTCTCCCTAAATGAAAAACCATTAGTTTAACTTACATTCACTGTTTCTCATTTACACATACCTCTATTGTTTGTAACCCACCCTGGGAGGATAGATCCCACTCTGAACATTCAAGGTTTCCACTACACACACATATGTACAACTGCCCCTAACGCCAACTGAAGGCTGTCATGGCATTTAACGGTTTGCCAAAACAGAAACAATAGTTTGATACTAAATGAGAAAAGAATAATGAAAGAAATATTTTAGTAGTTCTATTTCTTGAGAGAAAAGCTGGAACTCCTTGTTTGAGCAAAAGCACAGCTCTTGGAAAAAATAGGAAAATCTATTCTCTCATTTCAAAAATAGGTATTTCTTAAGGCAGTTTACAAGAGACTAAGGCATTTCAAATATCTATCTATCTCTATCATCTCTATCTATCTCTGTCTATTTAAAAGCCAGTTCCTGGCCAGGAAAGAGATTCCAGTAAGTGTGCTGATGAGGATTCAGGCTATTTACTTCTGAAACAAGAACTGATGCTGGACAACCAAGTTTAAAACTGGATACAGTGCTCCAACAGTGGTGTGGCAGACTGGACGGTCAGCACCCAGGCGTTTTTCTGCTTTTTATCCTTAATCTGGGAACATCTCTCCTTGTTTTCTTTAGAACAGCAGCACGGTGACCCACCTCCATCATGCCCTACTTCTGGGGATACCTCAGATTCCTGGAAGTGGTCTCCCAAAATCCCTCTCCGCTAGAAATCCCTGGAGAACCACCTCTCCCAGCCTCGCTCTTCTTGACTCCCTTTTTACCTTTCTTTAAATTCAAGAAACACTTTGGCCAAGGTGCTTCCGCCAGACATCATGGAGACATCGATGGATCTGAGAAAGTTGAAGTGCACTTTAATAAGGTCCTGAAACAAAGGAAACATATTTGGAAATTGACATTTTAAATCTTAAATTTTCACATACTTAAAAAAAAAAGTATGGCTTGTCATCACTGACCAGGATTCAAAAAACCAATATATATATATATTTTGATACTCCTAAACCTGAGAGTTATGAGAAAATGAACTCCACACCATTTTGCTATAAAGTTAGGTTTCGAAATGAGTGTTATATCATGATTTGGCTCCTGGAAAAAAATTAAGACAATTTTTTTTTAACTTCAAGTTACCAGTCACTAAAATAGCAAAAGCAATTAAGCATTCAATTCCATTTCCTTCCAAAAGTGCCAGTAAACAATTCAATTAAATAAAAATCCATAAAACAAAACAATTTTCTTAAATAGATGAAAATTACTCATTGTTCCAAGATATCAGAACGCTGATTCCATCATCTAGAGCCAGATCCTGGGAAGTCCATAGCCACAAAGAGACTGGGGGGGGGGGGGGGGTTGCATCCTAAGGCTTTGGGGAGCGGGAGGCAGAGCCACCTAATTTGGAGCAGCTGGTCTGAGCAAAGAGTCCTATCACAGAGTCATTTCCTTCCCATCAGTACTTAATAGGACATCTTCCTGGCTTCATCCCAAGTAAGGAGCCCTTGCCAGTTAAGGCGATTATGCTGGTTCAGCCATAAATTATGTATTTCTGGGTTCTGTTCTGGCCGCAAGGAGAGGCTCCAGCAGGAGATGAGGAATGTGATCCAGCCAGCACCTCAAGTCACTTCAGCAGCAGGTCAGCTGAAGTTGCAGGATGTCAGGGAACCCCTGCCTCACCAAGACCAGGTTGTTACTTCTTAGTCCTCGCTGTTCCTCCCTCCCAGACCTGGTGCTGTCCATGACAGTGGATAATTTGGAAGAGGAATCTTATCTAAGTGCCTATTTTGCCTCTCCTGTGAGCCTCAACTCTGCTTTGGTCAACCGCAAGAAATGCTAGCAGACACCTAAATGAAGACAGGAAATCTCATCAACCCCATGAAAAGTCAAGTTGAAGAACACATTGCATCATCTGGCAAATTTCACTCAGAGTCTCACAAATCTCATTAGGACCAAGGAGAGCTCCAGGCAGCTGTAGTGGTCGTCTCCCTCTTGGTTCTGCTGCAGAAATGATACGGGAGAGGATAAGGCAAAGCCTTCCTTCTATTTAATCATCAATCACCAGAGGACCAAGTGAGTCAGCAGACAAGAGTCACGCCAAGCCATCTTAAGAGTTCCCTTCTCCAAAGTTTCAAGGGAAGAGCTAGTCAGAGCACTTCTGAGTCTGAATCCAATGCAGTGACTGAGGCAGCCAGTCATGAGGCAACAAGAGCTGTAGATCCTGTTCCAATTCTGGTTATATCCAAACAAGGGCCTTTATTTCAGGGGCTACGAGGGCTACCTTTATACAATGAGCTAACATCTACTCCATCAGCTCGTAGGTCTGCGCAGAGGAAGCAACTCTAGAGTAAGCATTACTCTCCAGGGGCTGGCTCTCTGAAGGACTTCAAAGGCTTCAGAGTTTGGGGCTGAGGGTATTCCAGCCACAAAGGGCCAATGCTTCCTGTCAGATTTTGGCCTTAGTTGGCTTCCAAAACCTCTTCAGGATCTTTGCCATCCTCAGAAGATGAGTCATCCATGGGGGCTGTGAGGCTCCCCTGTTATGAGGGAAAGAGGAATGCTGCCTCAGTGAAGGCTGATATTTAACAGAAACTGCTACCAGTGTCCTGCAGTTGGCGCTGTCCTCTTAGAAGAGCTGGCCTGAACTCCTAAGGAGGCCCCAGTCTTTAGTCTTGGCTTCACAAGGTTGAGGAGACGGGAGCTACTTTGGAGCTGAGAAGCCTGAGGAAGGGAAAAGGCCACATCCTTGGGCTGCGAAGGAACAGGAGGGAATGCAGTTGGCTCCCTGTGCAGCCTGCCTTTCTTGCTTAGCTGAGTCTTCCTGAGGTGGACTGAAGGCCTGGAAATCACGGCAGACTCTGGGGTTCTGCCCTTTCTCTGCTAGTTCCCCTCGGGTGGTGGGTGCCTGAGGCCCGTGGGAGCAGGAACACCGGCTCCTTGATGATCCTTCACCGTTTGCAGTGCAGTGCTTCTGTATCAGCGGCTTCTCACTCTCAGTTAAAGCCTAGTAGCTGATTAAGGTGAAAAAAGGTCGGTTGTTTTCCTGGTCAGTTCCTGACACGTGGAGAGAACCCTGCACTCCGAGCAATGGTGAGAGCTGGGGGATTGCCCACATCTGTTAGTAGCTGTGTGGGCTGCACAGGCAACCCTCCCTGAGGAGGAAGTTCAGAAAGGGGTGTGGATGATGGGCTTCCTTGAGGGGAGGAGACATCCAACACACCAGCTGGGTTTTCAGGGCTTACTGTAAACCAGAAGCTTGTGGCATGCAGTAAACATAGCCTCAATAATAAAACCAAGCAGACCCACAGAAACATTACCTCCAAATTTATAAATATTGCTTCCATGTCTTGCGGAGTCAAGATCAGCCTTAATGGACTCATGTAGTTCTGCAAAAGCAATGAAGAAAATCGTGAGAAGCAGCAGCAGAGCATGCAGCCTTCTCAAAATCGACAGCTGCCTACAAAGGTCCCTTCTACATATTAAATTGTGACCTTCATATTCTGGGAAAGCAATTCCACTTCAGAATCTGGCAGGGAGTCTGTTCACGTTTTATTCTTCCCTCCATGGAGACGTATCAGGCACAGGCTGATGCAAAATGCCTCCCTGACCCAGTTCTGCTTGGGAAGAGCTGGGGCTGACCCACCGCCCTGTGTGACCCTTTAGAGGAACTGCAGCTACAGCCTCTGTCACTCACCTTCTCAATCTCTTCCAGCGTCTTGTAGTATTTGGCTTCCGTCTCCTGAATTTCTAGCAAGCAGCAGTTCCTCTTGTCATCTTCTGTCATGCCCATTTTCTAGAGGAAGTAGCACAGACAATTGGCAGCCCGATGCCCAGAGGTGGAATGGACCTGCATTCAGTGGAATGGACCCAAGATGCCTTGCTTCCCAGGAGGCCCCGCTCTGAATTGACTCTGGGCACTCTGGGCAGGGACTGTTCCCACCCACCCCGGAGATGTGGCCCTGAATGGAGTTGGAGAACTTTCATATGGACAGTAGGTGTGCTGGTCCCCATCTGCATCACTGAAACACTCATGGGTGGATCTTTGGTAGGCAATGATGGATGGCCACATATCAAGTTGACTGGTCTCCCTGAAAGCAGCAAGACCCAGCAAGGCAGGGAAGATAATGACACAGCCTCCAGCAACCACATGTAGATCCATCAGGAGAGCAGGGGGCAGGGTGTGGCTGCTCCCAAATTACTTTCCATTGGAAAATGGAAGGATTCCCAACAGGGAAAGAATTGGGGTTTGACAGCACAAGGTCAGGTTGGGGAAGGGCTCTCCCACCCCAACTCAGGAAACCACAACTCTGAGGCCTGGGAGACCCCTCCTGCTTGCTTGACATATGGCTCGGTCTCCCTGCTTGTGGCGTTCACAATGCGGGAGGCACCTGTGAGAAGGCCAACCTACATTCCTCCTCCCTGGCCTTGCAAAACAGTGTGCACTGGCCTTCCAGCAAGAACCAAAGAGCTGAGCATCTACCTGGGGCTAATTCTCAGGGCTAAACTCTGCAAAATCACTAAAGATTTGAGGCTGGCCACAAATGAAATGCATTTCCAAAAGAATAGCACTGATCTCCTCAGTCAACACTATGAGAAGGAGAGAGATTAGCTGAGATCCAAACTCATCCTCAACGGTCTTTGGATGGGGGGAATCAGGGGGAATCAAGCGCTAATACTTATCTGCCACAGAGCAAACTGTGCTTTTAATGAGGTTGCCTTAGTTCAGAATGGCAGTCCCCCTCCCTCTCTGCTATTTCCCAGTCAAATTCTTGCAGGCCAGCTGTCCAAAGGTGGGAGGGACCTTAGGGAACAGTTGGATTTATCAATGAACAAGGGAATGTTCCAAAATATAGGGACAAATGCTTCTGCTATTCGTCTTGTCTCTCTGCAGCATATAACTGTGAGGTTGTTTGAAGGGGGGAACAGAATGGGGGCCAATGCAAGAGATTGCGTCCAATTCCACACATCAGGAATGGTACTGGTGGCAGCTACCAGCAGCCTCTGGGAGGCAACTGGAGGACTTCAAAGGCTCCAGATCTGTGGTCTCCTAATCAATTCCACCCTGCTGAGAGCCCATGCACCTCACTTGAGAACCAGTTGCATCTCCCAGCACCTGCAGTTCTTGAGGCAGGAGCTCACCGGGCATGTGGGACCTTTGGGGGTTGCATTAATGTTGGGCACAGACCCACTAAGTGATGCTTTTTCTAGAATCCAAAGACCCAGGAAGGGGAGAGGGACCCTCTTCACTTACAGCCAGAAACTTACCTGCATGTATCTGATCTGAAGCATGCATAGATAACAAGCAAAGTCAAGCATGGTTATACATTTGGCATCAAAAACTGCCTGCTTACTTTTCCTTTTTTCCTTTTTCCAAAAAGGCCCCATTGGAGAAAGTATAAGAGGCCTTTGTGAAATGCAAGAGAACCCTGTTGTTCCCATTAAGTAAGCCACATTCCCCTGCACATGTCCCAAGAACTGGGGAGCAAGGCACTTTGAACTCTCCATTTAGCAAAAGGAGCCCTTGCATGAACCTTTAGAAGGTGGGACTCCACCACTGCCAGTTAGAAGTATCTTGGAGGACTCTGCCCCTCAGGAGGACCCCCTCCAACCCTCCTCTGCAGTTAAGTGAGTGATGGTTGTGGAGAAGGAGGATCTTCTTGGCTGTGCCCTCCTCAAAGACACCAGCTCTCCACCTGCTGTGGGTGGTCTTTCCATGCTGCCTTTGGGCCCACCTGCCCTTCAGGAGAAACTTGTCTGGTGAGGTCCAAATGCAAGAGAAAATCCCCAGCTGCTCAGAAGGAGCAAGTTTACCCAGAAGTTGATAGGGAGCATCCTCTGAGTTCATCTGATGCAGCATGTCTGTTTCTCCCCCAAACTTTCAATGCACAAATTCCCTATAGTGATCGGGAGGGAGGGCTCAGTTTCGTGGTCGATGGGCAGCTTTGGCTTTGCAGTGTTGCCTTCTCCTCTAAGCCCCTTCCTGCTGATTCTCAAGCTTACTCCAGAGCCATGAAGACTAGAAACTTCATTCCTGCCCCCATTTTCTTAGGCAGCTTTTACACTGAAAGCTTTGGATCTCTGTGAGTTTAATTTTTGGCAGATTTGAGATCCCAAGCGGATGAAACAAACTAATCTTACTCTTCTTGCTGACTACCATCAGCCAGGATGCACCAAACAGGACAGAAGGGATGGTACGTAGCTTTGCTTCCACTCGTATCTCAGAACTCAGGACTGGCCCACCCAAAGTTGTCCTATCCTGGATTGCCTTCTGACCAGCACTTTCCCAAATCCCTTTGACATCTTGGCCAACTCTCCATGACTCAGGAAAGTGCAGCAGGAAAACCAGAGGAAGGAAAGGGAAGAAGGGGCTCTGAGAAAGACACCTCAGGCTCTGCATGGAAACTCTTGATCAGCACTTGCCAGAATCTACAAATACTTTGGCTAGCAGAGCCACTGATTGTCCCTATAGTCTCCACCATCTGGAAGGCAAAGTGACAATACATCAAAGCAGCCTGTGATCTGGTTCCCATTTGATGCGTTCGTCAGAAATGTAGCTTCTTACAACTTTTTTTCTCTGCCACAGTAATTCCACCTACTTGGGAGGCATCTTCAGCAATAACCTCTCAAGGTATGGTTCCTCCGCTGGACAATGACTGATCAGAAGATGGGGAGGGAGCACAATTTCCTGAACTGAAATTCAATAGAGCTCTTGGCTGGGGAGCCAGGGTTGAAGAAGGTCCAAGGACCACCCCCACCCAACTCTTGCCATTCCCAGCCTGCTTCCAACTTCTAAAGGAGGCCAGCTCAAAAAGTGATAGGCTGAAGGGGTTTGACTCTTTCCTTCTCCCTTCAGCAAGTCACAGGTTTCTCACCATGGGCTGCTGGACTTCCACTTTGATGATATCTTCATAGATGTCATCTCCTTCATCTTCACACGGGACGCAATCGTAAATATCCTCTCCCAAATCATGCTCACTAGAATAAAATGCAGATTATTTAATGTCGGGGGGGGCGGATATAACAGCTCCTTGGCTCAGTCAACTTTAAAAGCATTGGAGTTGCCTTCACTCTCACCCAGATGGGACCTGGGTCAATATGAGAGAAAGGGTCTCAGAAATGCTGACCCAGAGGGGAAAGGAGCTGCTCCAGCCAGGACGCTCAAGGCCGTGGGGCTGGACTCCTGCTGCCTTTGGCTTTGGCCTCTCCCCGTAGAGAGAGACAGGCCACTCCGTTCAGCGACCTTCTTAGCTGAGAAAAAGATGCATCCTCTTTGGGACACCTTTCCCTTCTCTGCAATCCTGAAACCTTAATGTAAACCTGGAACCCAAGTGGCAGGTACCATATTATTACCCTTTATGGTTAATATTTAGAATGCTGAAGCACTTATGCTGGGAAAGATGTAATTTAAGAATTAATATGCTTGCTTTTACCACTGGTTATAACTTGATTAGTTTCTGATTTATCTTTTACTCAGCACTGTTTCATTATTATGTTTTAAATGTATGGTCATCTGATATTATGTTTCCACTGTTTTTCTATGATTTGTTATTAATTTGCCATTAATATTTAATAAATATTAAAGTGATTTTCCTTTCTTGGTGCTGCCTTAATTTATGGGTTATCCTCCATCAGCTTACTAGAGCTACAACAATAAAGAAAGAAAGAAAAGAAACTATCTTTAAATGCATATTAGTGGCAATGAAAGATTAACTGGAATGCAAATCTGGAAGGCATATTTGGGCCCAGAGAAGGGGTGCGGCAAAGGCCAAGCGGCTGGCTGTCAAAGAGGATGATCACCCCAAAGTAATCTGCAGTGACCTTTTAAAGGGGGGAGGGGCTGACCTCCCCCTTAATACTGGCATAAAATAAACCTCCTTGAAATACAGTAACAGCAGAGTCTAAATATTAAATAAAATCTCCCAGATCAAATTATACACGCAACCTTTTCTTATATATCATTTATATGATTGTGTTTTGCATCCGAGCTTATTAAAACTGTCTTCAAGATGGACATCAGCAGCAGAGCTATTAAAAATAGGGGAGCCCTTTCATTAGCTTTGCCTACGAAGTGGCCCTTTCTACATCTCAGAAGAGGGAGGACCAGAATCCTTCCTGCCATCCCGAGAAGATGGCGCAGCCACTGCTGCAGGGAGAGAAAAGGCCGCTGCTGGCCAGGTGAACTCTCCCAAGGCCACTGGCCCCACAGCCATGCAGAGCAGGGGGTTGGGGAGGGAAGCACCCATGCTGCTGTCCCCTCCCTAATTCTGTGCCAGCCACCACTCAGGATGGGGCCAGGGAGAGCGGCCTCTCCTTTGGGCCCCTTGCACAGCACAACGTGCCAAGGCTGCCGAGAACCAAACTGAACTGGGAAGGAAAGGAGCCATGGCAACGTTTCCGCCCTCCTCTGTGTGGCGTCAGCCCAGCCCAAGGCTGTCGGGTGGCTCTGGGGGCACACGCCAGAGGGAAGAGCTGCCCGGGGGATCCGAGGAACTGCAAGAGCGCCAAAGATGGCCAGCATTGGTGAGAACACATGACCCGTTTGTAGAAGGAAAGCCTTTTCCCTGAATTCCTCCTGCCAGATACATGGATGATGCAAGAGACCAGCTGGGCCTCAGGGCCTCCATGTCACTCACGCACGGGACACTTACTCCGCCAGCTCTTCCAAACTGCGATAGACATCGTCCTCGTTTTCTGTGGTCTCCTCTGATGGGAAGGGCCTGCAGGGAAGGGGATCAACAGAGAAGAGTGCAAGCCAGTCAGTCTCATCAGTACGGGGTCCTTTATTGTGCATATTATGTTTCTGGGTTATGTGGTTTTAATTCTCTGGGCACTGCGCAGAGTCACTGCTGTGAGATGGGCAGTTATCTACACGGTTTAAACCAAGCAACCAGCATGAGATAAAGGGTCTCAGAAATGCTGATGCAGGGAAGAAAGGAGCACACAGGCTCATCTGAAGGAGAAAGGCAGAGCGCGCCAACCCCTCCCCTCCAGAAATGATGGGGCAGGTGCTCAAGATGCTGTCCCTGGATGTGGATTCTGCTCCTGCTCTGTTCATGCAAAGAAGCCTTTTCTTTTCATACCAAGGAGGACAAACGGTGATGTAAGAAATCCACAGATCCATTTCTCGCTCCGCATGACAAGCAGCTGCTTCTGGCTGGACACCAAAATCTGAGTGACTCCTAACAGCAAGTGGGACACAAATGACCCCAAGCGGGGTGTGTGTGTGTGTGATTCCATGAAACTTCCCACAAGGAGGAAGGAACGAGAGGAGAGCTCCCCTCCTCTGGAGGTGCTGCATGGAGGCTGGACAGCCGTCTGCTGAGATGCATGGGTTGGGTTCCTGGACTGAGCAGGGGCTGGACTCCTTGGCCTCAAGGGGGGCTTCCAGCTTCAGAATCCTAGTCTCTGTCAAGTACAGCATGGACAGTAAACCGAGATCTGCAGATGCTTAACCCTTGTCCAGGTCTTGGCTGACATGGCAGAAGACATGACAGCTAGATGAACATCTTTACTGCAGATATGGATGAAACTGGAATGAAGAACTGGTTCAGCCCCTCCCTCAGTGCTTAGCCCTGAAGGTCGGCCCCCATGCGGGGATGAATGAATCCCAGGAAGCTTAGCTGGCAACGCCCTCACCCTTTCATCAGTCCACCCCTTTGCTCTGGACCAGTCTGACTGTGGTGGAGGGCCATCGCTCCCGAAAGGAGATTCAGCAAGACTCTGCAAGATGGAGCAAGACCCCATGGTCATCATGCCTGGTGGGTGAAAATCCCAACTCTGCTATGGACAGACTTTGTGGCCCCAAGCACATGTTGAGCTTCAGTTCCCTTTCTGCAAGGAGAGTCTGATTCTGTACTGAAGCACACTGTAAATTTCAGGTAGGGCTCCAGAAGTAGCCAAGAGTTCCTCAAGACAGATCCCATCCAGTAGAGCCAACCTGCTGCTTTTGCAAGAGCCAGCACAGCTCATGCCTCTCAGGGTAGGAGGACCTTATTTCCCTGAGCTAGTGGTCCAGGCGCTCCTTAAGACCATTCCTATGCCAAACTATGCCCCTTAGCTGGATTTAGAAAAGAGTTACTCAGCTCCAGCAGAAGCTCAACCCATCAACACCAACCCTCCTAATTAGTCAAAAGACACCTTTCTGTCAACCTGAGAGCTGAGCTCTCCCACAGTTCTTAATTGTGCCAGTTAAAAATATGCTTTGGGGGGGTGGGGCAGAAGCAGTTGCTGCTGGTGCTGCTGAGCCCCCTTCCCCCCGGTTTCACACTTTTCCTCTCCCACCTCTTTTCAGAGAACCAAACACTTCTTCCTGCGTTCATATGTGCCTGAAGGCTTCACACACTAGTGAACTTCAGGCTTGGCCCCATGGGGCTCCTTCCACCAGCTTTCGTAAAAGGGGGGCACACCGAAAAGGTACAACTTCTTGGAGAGAGAGCAGAGGGCTGCAGTGGACAAGCCAGGATGGTTACAATATCACCGGGGATTTCTATTCCATTTCTATTTTATTTTCCTCCCAGGTTGTGAATGCATTAAATACATTAAATGTGGATTTAATTTCCCTTGCTATTGAAAATAAGTAGGAATCGTCCCATTGTTAGTGGTTTGCCAGCAGCACCAGTTGGGTGGGGGGGATGCTCTGAGAACCACAAAAACAGGTTGAGGATGCATGTGGCCTGTCCATCCTCATTGTAATAACCTGGGGGGAGGGGGGGGCAAGGACTGTATCTGAATGCTGAATGCTGAGACTGAACTTGATGGATTCTGTATTCAAAGTGTGTGCTCTTTCGGTGCTGAGATTTCTTCCAGAAGAAGACAAAGGCTGCAGATAAATATGTCCCAGGGGAGGCCTCCTGCAAGCAGAGAAACATCTTCCTTGGCTGGGAAAACTTAGAGTCAGAAAGCTTCATAACCCCATCTTGTAACCCGTGACATGCTGGCAGCCTCGTGCAATTCCACAGTCCATCTACTTTTAGCAGGAAAGGGAGCACCCAAACTGGGGGGAGCAACTCTGAATGGTGCGTAGGCAAGCATCCTGCAGACAGAATGAAGGAGCTCAATGAAACCCACTGTATGGAGCTGCTCCTTTCCTGGAAAAGCAAGGGAGCACAGCAGAGATAGGCCTTCTGCCCCACCTCCCAGGCACGGACTTTAGTGTCGTTCCCATTCAAAGAAATCTCAAAAAAGCTCAAAATGGTTATGCCTTGTCTGACCGAAGGAGGCCAGAAGTTCATTTCCAGGGGATTTCCACTGCCTCACATTGCTCTCATTTAGGAGAATAAGTTCTTTGACTTCCTGAAATAGAATCTGAGTGCTTCTCTCCAAATGACTCTGCATATGGCAATTAATCCAAGAACTTCAAGCCAATGTATTTTTCAAGACCTACAAACCCAGAAGGAAAAGTGAGTGTAACATGCAGGCCGTGGTTGTGGCAGAGAGCTTCCTCTGACAGTCCAAGGAGGTCTCTGGAAGGGAGAACCTGTGCCCTCTTCCTTCTGTGCCCTCCTGTCTCTGGACTGGGCAGTCTCTCTTCTGCCACCAAATCCCCACCTCCCTCAGGCTGTTAAAAAGGGCATGAAGCTGAGAAACCGGTATGAGATGGGTCCTTCTGGGCACGGCAGCTCATGTCTGCAGAGCAAAGAGGGGCAGAGCTGGTTAAAGCTTCCGAGGACCCACAGCCAGGGAGCGTCAAAGAATTGATGCCTTTGAACTGTGGTGCTGGAGAAGACTCTTGAGAGTCCCCTGGACTGGTAGGAGGTCAAACCAGTCAATCTTAAAGGAAATCAACCTTGACTGTTCATTGGAAAGATTGATAATGAAGCTCAAGCTCAGATACTTTGGCCACCTAATGCGAAGAGAGGACTCCTTGGAAAAGACCCTTATGCTGGGAAAGATGGAAGGCAAAAGGAGAAGAGGACGGCAGAGGACGAGATGGTTAGAGAGCATCACTGAAGCAATGAGCGTGAAACTGAGCCAACTGAGGGAGGCAGTGAAGGACAGGAAGGCCTGGCGTGATACGGTTCATGGGGTCACGAAGAATCGGACACGATTTAATGACTGAACAACAACAACAAGAAGGCAGATTCTCTCTCAGTGGGAGAACAAATGGTAACAGGAAAAGGCAGTAGACATCTTTACCTGCAGAGGCTCTGGGTGCCATTCTGTGGTTGGGTCCAAGCAGAGGCTGGCATCCCAGCACTGGGTGGGGCGGGGGGGATGGTGACTACTACATAGCCCTCAAGGGCCTCTTCTGACTCAGGGCTTCCATGAGTCTGGAGGGAGCCCTGGGGACCAGGGCAAGCCGGCTCCAAAACTTTCTAGCTGGGCAGCTGCAGTCCTGAAGGCTGCTGGTTTACTTTGGCATCACTGGCAAGGGCTGGGGGGATTTTATGCCTACCATGTTCTCCTAAGTGGGACCGGCGACTTGTTGGTGCTCATTCTAGTTGTCAGCGAGAAGCACCGCTCCCTGTCCCCAGGCAGGGCTGCTCTGTCCCTCAAGTCTGTACGAATGCAAGGAGTGGGTCTCCCGTGGAAATCAGGCTGCTGTGACATCCATGCCAACTTCACGGTGTTTCTCCTGCAGAGCCCTAGCCCTCACCAGCAGCCTTGAGTTGAGCTCTTTCACCGCCTGTGCCCAAGGTGGTCCTTGAGCCAGCTTCATAAGGCGCTGGCAGTCTCTGGAGGGCAAAAGACACCCTCAGGTGTGGAGGGCAGGCATGGGGCAAAGAGAGCAGGCTTGGGTTGCGGTTGTTTTTTGGTGCCGTAGCATTGCTCAGCCTTTTCTCTGCTGCCACCAGCGTCCCAAAACTCCATTTTCCAAACAACCATTTAAGCAGCAAGCGCAAACCACCCACAGCTCCCAAAACCACGAGGTGCAAGGCATGATGCGGCGCTCCAGGCAGCTGCTGGCCTCAGAACCCCGCCTTTGCTGGGGGGCCCTTCCGCCCAGCTCCTCTGGCTGGGTGCTGTGGGGCCTCCTGGCCCCTGAGATCAGCTACCTGCCAAGCTTTTCCATGGGGGGAGGGCTCAGGGGCTGATGAGCGTTCAGGATGACTCTTCTGACTTCTGTGGAATAAGCAAGGCTTTCAGAGTCTTAAGATATGGACACTGTTACCTCCTTGTCCTGCCAAATTATCTTGAATATACAGAACAAGGTTTTAATAACAAAGGGTGTGACCCTTTGTAGCTCAGCAGGTTGTGTGAACCAGCCAGAAGCTGGTTGACGGGACAGGCATCCTGGGCCTTGCAAATGCCACCGCCAGGGCCCCTCAGGAGGGCAGGAGGAGGACCGAGGACCGAGTCCTTTCCCGGCTGGGGCCTCCCTTCTGCCTCCTTCCTTCTCTTGCCTTCCCTCATCTGGGGCCACCCGAGTTCTCCTTCTTCTCCTCCTGCTCTGGGTGCAGCAGCAGCACATAAACCCCCCGCCCAGAAAGCAAATTTTCCCAGGCTCCCAAGGGTCTTGCTGACCAGGAGAGGTTGAAGCAACGGCCTGTTGCTTAAGAGCCCTCCCGGTCTGGACACTCCTCCCTCCGAGTCTGGACTCCCTCTGCGAGGCTTCCGCCCACTATTCTCATCCTCCCCTTGGGCACTGTGGAGAATAACCCACCCCATCTGCCCCGGGACTGCCCTTCAAGGACCGGAAGACCACTGCCACATCTGCCCTCGGCCTTCTCGCCTTCAGGCTCCACACACCTAGTTCTTCAGTTCCTTTAATGCTCCCTTAACAATAAACGCCTACTCAAAACGCAGCCAACCGTGTCCTTTTCTAGTAACCTGTTTTTTGCTCCCCCACTGCAGGTGCTCAACCTTGCATGCCCACTTGGACACGTTTCTTTTTCTTGAAAGGGACTCCTGTTTTCCTGTAAAGATGTTTGTGTTTCTGCAAACCCCAAGATTTCTCTAAGCATATCTTCCTCCTCTTTCTCAGTGGCCTCCTTTGGGCTGCAGCCCTGCCTGTATCACTGTCTGAATTCACTGCTAGAAGTGAACATATGTCCATGATTTGTAAAGTACCACCCTCAGGACTACCAGCTCTAGTCTGCCAAGAAAGCAGCCAAGCGCTAGATGGGAGCAAAGGTGTACAGAAGCCCTCAGACGCCGTGGTGCCTCGTGGACATCTGGGCATTTGCAGATCTGATGCCCTAACACATGAAAGAGAAACTGTGTCATAAAATGGGAGTCGTGGGTTAAGGAAGCCACAGACTACCGAGAAATTGAGGGACACAATGGAAAATTGATTTTGAAACCTCTATCTGAATGCAAAGAGATGACTAATTTAATAAATGTATTATTAATAATTACATATTAATTATTTCTTCATCTTACATCAATACTCCATGCAGGACAAAGGGCTCTTCATTAAAAGTGATGGGCTGTAATATTCCTTGGGGGTCCAACATGGGTTGGTTCACAGATGTTTTTTGAGCTCCCCATCTAGGGCTGAGAGAGAGGGGCTGGACCAAAGTCACCCCATGCCTTCCATGCTTCAGGGAGGACTCGAGCCCTGTTCTCCCAGCTTCTAGTCCAGCACCTTCACCACTGCACCACACTGGCCCTCCATTAATAACTTGAAGGCTTGTAGAATTCAATGGCTATACATCTTGAAGGAGATTTTTGCAATCCTCAAATAAGCCACAGTTGAAAGCAAAGTCTGAATTTATTCCTTACAAAAAGCTTTTCATTGAAAGGAATCTCAAAGTGGAGTAAAAGAAAGTATTTTTACCTGATGCCCTTGTTCTGAGCAATGCTGTGATGAGAAAGTCTGGACACGGCTGAAATGACCTGATTAAAAAAAAAAAGCAAGAAGAGAAAGTTCAGGCTCAGATGTTTACAATTTGTTCTCTTAACAAAAGACCACACGCTTGAAGCAGTGGCATGAGAGAACTGGCTTCACTTAACCTGTAAAGGGTGTGACCACCTCCTCTGCTGCGTTCTGGTCTGAGGAGGATGGAGTGGCTTTTATGCCAAGAGCAGGACCGCATCACTGAACCTACGTCACCCAGATATTGGAGGCCTCCAGCCCTGATTAAGAATCCACCAGATGCCTGGCTGAAGACTGGCCTTGGACTTCAATCCCCATCATCTCCAGTAGTTTCAAGTCTTTTCTAACCCTTGGGGGGTTTATTAGCATTATGATCACCCAGAGAACCTTCAGCAGAAGTTGGTTAGTAGTGCTCCCCAGTT
Source organism: Python bivittatus (assembly GCF_059951505.1). NCBI lineage: Eukaryota > Metazoa > Chordata > Lepidosauria > Squamata > Pythonidae > Python > Python bivittatus. The sequence continues at coordinate 11,429,240 of NW_028277076.1, read as the reverse complement.
ACAGGCTGCAGGGCAATGGACCATGGGTTAACACGATGTGGGAATCTGACCCATTCATCCTAAGAACTGTTCTCCGACCATGAGGTCAGTGTAGAAACTTCTGAACCAAATGAAGTTGCTTGTAGCACGAGATGTGACTGGACAGGGATGGTCTAGCACAGTGTTTCTCAACCTTGGAAATTTTAAGATGTGTGGACTTCAACTTCCATAATTCCCCAGAATGCTGGTTGAGGAACTCTGGGAGTTGAAGTCCATATATCATAGAGTTGCCAAAGTTGAGACACGTTCCTGTAGCATGCCCCAATACTTTACCCAGGCATATCAAAACTGCCTGGAGATATTCGTCATCATCCCCATCTGTTCGCATCTGAAGAATGCAGCACAGTCCAATGACTCTGCCATCCTCCCTCTTCTTCATTTACCAAAGTGGGGGGTCGTCCAAACCCTCTTCCAGGGACACAAAAGATTGCCAGCAAAGGAGCCGCTCACCTGGGGCTGGCTGGGCTTGTCTCTCTCCAAGAAGATAGAAGAAAAGGAGGAGGAGCAAAATTGCTCCAAGGGGCCCCAAAGAGTTGAGCAAAGGACACCCCAAGTACTGGTCAGCCTCCCCCTTCTCCTCCCTCCAGCCCGGCTGGGTTGCATCCTTCTCTCTCCCGCAGCCCTGAGGTCAGTGAGGCCACTGATCCTGGCCAGGGGGAGGGAGACCTTGTCTTCTTTAAGGGGAATCCAGCTGACCCACCAGCCCTCAAGGGGTGCTGTAACTCTCACCCGCTCCAGCCCCTCTGGCCAAAGGGGGAGTTGCTGGGAACAGGGCGGGGCCCCACAAGATCGGGAGGGCTGCTACCTCTGACCTCCCTTGTCTTAAAGATGACTTAACGGGCAGAAGGAATAACCTTGGAGAATGAGGGGGCAGAGCAGGCAAATGGTTGAAGCCTTGGAGGGGGGAATCTGCATCCCTAAATCCAGTCTCTCTCAAAACAGTCTCCATCTACCCCAATGGACCTTTTCTTAGATGCCCTATATTAACATCAGCACTTGACATGGAGACGTTCCTGTTTTTCCTGGTAGGCTGATCAAACCAGCCAAGCTGAGGAAGGAAGGGAGGAAGGGAGGGGAGAGGAGAGGAGAGGAGAGGGGAGGGGAGGGGAGGGGAGGGGAGGGGGACGGAGAGAGAGGGAGGAAGGAGAGAGGAGGGAGGGAGGGAAGGGGAGAGGAAAGAGGAGAGGGGAGGGGAGGGGGACGGAGAGAGAGGGAAGAGGGAGAGAGGAGGGAGGGAGGGAAGGGGAGAGGAGAGAGGAGAGGAGGGGGAGGGGAGAGGGGAGGGGAGAGGGAGGAAGGAGAGAGGAGGGAGGGAGGGAAGGGGAGAGGAAAGAGGAGAGGGGAGGGGAGGGGGACGGAGAGAGAGGGAAGAGGGAGAGAGGAGGGAGGGAGGGAAGGGGCAAGGAGAGGAGAGAGGAGAGGAGGGAGAGAGGAGAGGAGGGGAGGGGAGAGGAGAGGGACGGAGAGAGGGAGGGAGGAAGGAGAGAGGAGGGAGGGAGGGAAGGGGAGAGGAGAGAGGAGAGAGGGAGGGGCGAGGGGGAGGGAGGGAGGGAGGGAAGAAGGAAGGGAGGAAGGAAGGAGAGGGAGAGAAGGAAGGAAGGGGCACCACACATTGATTTCAAAGCTTGGTTGCCTGCATGGGGTCAGTGAGGAAATGCCAGGCAGCCTTCCCACTAACTTGCACCCAGTAAAAAAACAGGGGGAGATTCACACCCAATTAATATTTCAGAGGACCGATATGTAGCTGGCACTCAACCAAAGAAGCCATTTCCTGCCTGGCAGCTTCTCAGTGCAGCTGGAGGCCCTGGACACGCATGGCTGGCAAAAGCTCAGCGCACAGCAGCTGCCAGGAAGAGTTCTCTGAGCGACGCAGGCAACGTCTTCTTCATCAAGAAAAGCATGTGAGGATATAAAGCATGCATGAAACAGTAAGAGAGTGTGGCTTGGCCCAAGGGGGACCCCGGTGGAGCCCCATCCAGTGAGCGGGGGCAGCGGAGCCAAAGAGCAGCTCCTGATGGGGGTCACCACCCCTGGGCCCCCATCGAGCCAAAGGGGGAGACGCAGCCGGATCAAGGAACGCGCTTTGCACACAGAACGCAGTTAAACTGCAATTTTGCAGTCATCCTTTTAAAAGCACCTGAGAAGTTCCAGAAAGAAGATGAGGAACATCTCGGGTCATGAGAACTTTGAGTTGCCAGTGGCTGGAAAAAGCCTGACTTCTAGGGCCACCTGCAGAGGAGGTGCCCGTCCTTCTCCTGGGACCCGCTACTCGGCCCTCTGTCTGCCGGCATTTGCTAGCCCGAGCCCTCAACTACATTGCCCGCCCCGCTTCCTCAACCCTCCGCTCAAGTTCTTCCAATTAGTTGCTTCTCCCAGGAGGAAACCTACAGACAAAATCTGACATAGGACAGGGGAGATGTAGGACACATAGAAGGAAGCATTTCACATGCCCTCCAATATTTGAAGGGTACCCCTGAGAACCAAAGGATGCCTCAGTGGCCACCAAGTGGTACAATTTTAACTGGGCACATGACAAATCAAGGGATCCTCTGCCCAGCTTTCTCGGGATGGCGTTGTTGGCTGCCTTGAGGATCCGTCGCTGGGGAGGAAAAGCTGGTGGGAATCTTGCCCTCATATTTCGCTACTTGGGAACTTAATTTTGGGGACAGCTGGGTGGCCCTGGTGGGAGTCAGCCCCTGGTCTACCTGGGATTTTTGGGTCAGACAGGCATCTCTGGAATTTTGAGAGCATTTAATTGGTACATTAGTAAAACTGTTGCCACAACATGAGCACGAAGGTGGACCGCCTCCTCCCCCAGGGTGCCCTTTCTGAGGACCCTCCTGCCAATAAATATGGTGCTAGAGGCTGGAGCTTGGTTTCCAATATGCTGGCTCCCTGCTCCATTTTTTTAACAAATTAAAACAAAAAACAGAAGAGAACAAAAGCAATGACTACCAGTAAAAAAAAAAAAAAAAAAAAGACCCTGAATTGAATATAATGCTATAAGGAAAACAAGCACAGAGGGTGTGACAGTATAACCTGGGCTGTATTTTTAATGACAGATGGGACTGTAGCATCAACCCTTCGAGGTAGACCAAGTCTGGGGACAGACTGGAACTGGAACTGGAACTTCACTTTTTAGAGGGTCTTGAGAGCCTGCCCCCTCTTATACACAACAGAATCAAGGCAGAATTATCCTAAGTTCTTTCTCACTCCTCCTTCTTTTCCAGGACTGAGTTTTTATTTGCTTAACAATTCCTGCATTCCTTCCTCACACTTTCTCCATACACCTCTACACATAGCATGGAAGTAAGGAGCAGGGTTGAGCAGACAAGAGTAGTTTTTCGAAATATAAAGAAACCTGTTTGCTGTCAAGTTTCACTGGGACTTTGTCGGCAGATTGTATGCTGTTACGTCTTGCCAGATCTTTGCAAGAAGCAGAAGAGTGGACAAAGACCCCAGTGACAATCAGGAGACTAGAAGACTTTGAAATGCAGATTTACAGAGGATGACTTAAAATATCATGGGCTGAATATGCAGAAAATGACATGGCCCTTCAAGAAACAGGCAAAGAATAGGACATTGTGAATACATCAAGAAAAGGAAACTGGAAAAATTAGGATATGTTGAAAGTAACGAGAAAAATATTAACTACTTCAATTAATTACACAAGGGAAGTTTCAAGGGCAACAATGCCAGAAGATACATGTCTTGGCTGAAAAATATATGTACGCTGGCAAAAACACAATGTCCTTGTTTCAGACAGCATCTTCAAAAGAACCAAGAGCATTGACAGCTGCCAACCTCTGCAGGATTCGGCACTAGGCGGAGGAGGAGGAGAAAGATGCCCACAGTAGCATCCATGCACAACACAACCATTAATAATTAAAAGGCTTTACCATTTACCATCTTCTTGAACATGCTTTGAGGAGAGAATACGTTTCTGGTTTGTATTTCCTACGTAGCCAGAGATGAACTATCTATGCATCAACCCCCCAAACCATGCACCCTTGCTAAGCTTGGGAAGAGAGCTTGGAAGTCCTCAGCCAAGACAAGACTGAGGGAGGATCAGGCTGCCCTCCCCGTGCCCTCCCCCCCCCCGCCCCAGCCAGGCTGTTGCATCAGCAGGAAAGCTTTGCTACTGATCATGGATGGCCCTGGACTTTGGGCACCTGGCCTGACCTGCTTAGAGAAAGGGACTTGGTGTGAGCCAGGGAGGAGGGCATTTCAAAGCCGGAGGGTGGGGGGAGCATCTGGGAAGGCCTGCAGAGCTGTTGAAGGCAGAAGACAATCTGAGCTGAAGAATCCAGGGGAAAGGGAGCTAAAGGCGGTCCTCATGTACCATCCACCTAGGTTAGTTCTTCACCATTCTGGGCATCCCACAGAACCGGGAGATATGGGTACTTCCTTCACTTCAATACACAGCAAAAACAACAAAAATGTCCTGTGATATTATACCATTAAATTATTAATATTTGTTAAATGAGTAATAGGACATCCATTGCACATTCTAAGCAGTCTTCCAGAAGAGACTTCCTATAGACGAAGCTTGTTCAAAAGACAGAAAAGACAGGTTCTTCAGGCAACTGCATAATTCATGGAGAACGAGTCCTTCTAACCTTGCACTAACAATGTCTTTGCAACCATAAAAGCATTTCTGTTGTCTTGTTAGTGTGCAAACTAGTGGTATGTCTTCAAAAATCCATTAAGTCTCCTCCACCACAGAGTCAATATGTGAAACAACCAAAAGGAACCATACACAGCACCAAAGTTGCCTACTGAGCATCCCTTCTCGACGTAGCTAAACCACCAATCACTTCCTGAAAAGTGATTGTAATTCCTAATGTAGCCCTGTTTTAAGCAGGGCTTTCAGTAAGAAAACCACTGTGTCTCCTTCCCCTGCTGCCCCTCTTCTTCTCCCTGCCTGGTGCAGCCACAGGAGTCCCCACCAGCTACAGATGTTCAGCAGGGTCTCGGGGAAGGGACCAAACATCTGTAGCTGGTGGTTGACTGCTGTCGACATCTGTTGATTAATCAATCAACAATATTTCAGGGGGGGGCATGATCTTGCACAAGAATTTCTTCCAAAAGGAAGACATTCCCGAACCCAACGGAGAAATTGTTGAGTGTCACCAAATAAAACTGAGGATGAGTTCAGAATAAAACACCTCATCAGAAAAGGGCTACCCTGGTGCAGGATGTCTCCCCCCACCAAGAAGATTTCTTTGGTCTGGCTTTTACAAGAACGTCCATTCTGCTCTCCTGCCTCCACTTTCCCCCCTCTCTCTGCTGTTCCCTAGGGCTTCCTGGGGTAGGCACCCCACCTCATCTCTGTAATTGCCTTTGAGTCAGTCTTGACTCCTGGCCACTGCCTGGACAAGGCCCTGCGGTTTTCTTGGGAAGGTTTTTCAGAAGGGGGTTACTCTGGCCTGCTTCTTCTTCCCAGGGCTGAGAGAGAGTGACTGGCCCAAGGTCCCCCCACTGGCTTTGTGCCTAAAGTAGGACTAGAACTCAGGGCCTCCCCAGGGCCACACTGACTCCCCTTAACTGCTACTGCCCTTTTTTTGTAAAGGCGGGGGGGGGGGTCAGGAACGTGAACACTTCTACTGAGAATATTTCTGTCTCTCTCAATCAGATCATCCTTTTCCCCCATTAAATAAAAAGCTTTAAATTGGGCCCAGACTTTAACAAAAGGGGAAACGCTGAGCTGATAAAGAGCCCCCACACACTTTCAGGCACCTCCAAGGGAGCGTCAGGCTGTGTTAGGGATGGCCAGGCTCTGGGAACCAACGGTTACGCTTCTCAGGATAATAAGGTGAGCCTTTTTAACAGGACTTGATTGCCTGGAGGACATTTTCTGGATGAAAGCATCTCTTCTCATGAGAACCCTTCCCTGTTATGTAAGGAAAAAATACAGATAAAATTGGAGTGCATCTGTGGATAACTTGGGGTGGGCAAACCTTTTTCTGTTTCCTCCCCAGCACTTACATTACTGGTACAGGACACTGACAAACACAGATCCCCAGTTTTGCAAGGATGTGATGGTCTGATCCTTTCTACATTTGCTCCTTTGGATTCTGGCTTTATTGCCTGTTGATCCCCACATTACAATAACAGAAACCTGACTTAATCTCTTCTAGATTAAAAAGGCAGAGATCGTCCGGTGACAGATGTGTTGGGGGTCATTTTAAATCATTCCAGACTTACTTACTACCTCCTTTCTCTCTTTCTGTTCTGTCCTGTCTTTTGCATTTTATTTTTTTTAAGAAAAAGCAGCAGCCTTAGACTTATATCCCACTTCTCCTCCAGGCAGTCAAGACAGCATATCTAGCACTCCTTCCACCAATTTTCCCATGACAACAACTCTGTGAGGGAGGCTGGGCTGAGTAAGAGGCTACCCTAAAGTCTCCCAGGGAATTCCCACGGCTACAGCTGGGCTCGACCTTGGCTCCCCCAGCTCTGCCTCTCCAGAAAAGCACTGGGTTTTTTTTTAACTTACCCAGAGCTACAAAAAGGATGTGAAATCACAGCTGAGGGACTGATAAGGCTTCAGTGGCTGAGCAGGCTTACCCAACAGGCTTAATTTGGTTGCTACGCCAACTGTTTTTTGGGTTCTTGCAATGCATCTGCTACGCACAGGCACAGTAGCCAAGAGGGTGGGGTAAGTTCAGCTGGGTCTGACCACCTGTATTTACTGATTTATAAGTTTTTACAACCCCGTGTCTCCTTCTGGAGATATTCTCTGTTTAATGCATAAGCACCATGTAGCATGGAGTTCTGTTACTCAGAAGGAATGGGAGCAGGGCAGGGCACCTGCCTTCTTCCCGGATCTGCCTGCAAGCAGGCCACATGGAATCCCCCAGCCTCAGGGCCTTAGAAGCCCAGAAGCCCAGTGGGGCCACTTGGATCTGTGAAACCTCTTCCATGTCTGGCCTCTAACATACAATCTGGAAAAATCGACCAAGACTAAGAGGATTTTCTGTGGAACCAAAGACTCCAGGGACTTTGACAGACTTTGATGGCTGCAGTCCAAAGGTCAGAAGAACCTGATGGAAACTGCAAGGCCTTCACTTGGGCCATCTTGAGAGAGCCTTCCAGTGGACCACAGCATGGAGCAAAAGAGAGCAGATTTGGAGCCCAAATCCTCATCCTTTCATGTGCCCAGCGACGCTTCACTAATGGAGCTTAGATATGGCCCTTTCAAAGTACCTGTGATGCTCACCTTGGCCCATTCTAATGGCCCTGGATGTCATCCCCACACGTGAACTTACATGCACTGTGGACAGCACAGAATCTTCCCTTGGACTAATCACAATGAGAATTGAAAACTGCTTCTATCACCTGCAGTTTCTACCATGAGTGAACCCTCCTCCTGTGTCTTTGCTTGTAATGCTCTGGTCCCTCCAGAACCAGCTGGGCACCAGCTCCACTTTTTCAGGCCCCAGGAAATCTTTCAAGTTGCCACTCTGTCGACATACAAGTAGAGGTGGATTCTTACAACCACCGTTTAAAAAATATATTTCTAATTAAAGGACAGGATTACTATAAATCAAAGTTATAATAAGTCTTGGACTAGTTGTTTTTCTTATTTGCAGGGTAAGTACACCTTTCTTTTTATACCATTAACCCACTGGAAGTCTCACTAACTAACCTTCTGGTAGACAGCAGATGCTCCAAAATGTGCTTCTCTAGCAAAGTCCCTGCCCCCACCCCCCCGGTATGATTTTTAAGAAAATCTGCATAACTGAGAATAAAGTATGTTTTTCTTAAGGTATAATGGATTGTGACTCCTACACATCAAGACAAAGTTAACATCTACACATTTCCTGCATGTTTCTGTCCTGACACTGTTTTTAACCCTAGTACCCTTAGTATCTAAAGCTGCATTTCAGATTGAACAGCCCCATGTTCCCCCTTACAGGTAATTTTAGAAAAAAATGATATATTATCCTCAATAAATGTTCTATGGATCTCACCTTATTTCAAACACAGACCCCAACTAATAAGATGTTTGGGAATGCTGTACATGTAATATAATGGAATTTATATGGAAGATGGATGTGGGTACTCCTAATGTTACTGTTAATGTGATTTTATTACCTGATTTATTAAAATAGATATATTGTATAGCTTATTGTATACATTTTTTGTAAGCCAGGTTTTTTTAAATTGAAGTGGCATAAAAACACCTAAATACATAAATAATCTTGACTTCAGTGAAGCTTTTGACAACATGATTAGTAAGCTGTGGGCTATATGACAGTTAAGTGAGGTCTAGCTGCCTCAAAATTGGATGCAGAGTTTAAGAGTTCCTTATCAAATTGGAAGGAGGCACTGGGTGGGGGGGGGGCACAAGACTCATTCCCAAGACCTCTACTCTTAAATATTTTTTATAATGTTTTAGATGAACAAGTGGAAGGAATTCTTGTCAAATCTGCAGATGATATAAAATTAGGTGAGATAGGGATAATAGCCTAGACAACAAAAAGAAAGTTCAAATGATCTTGATATGAGAAATGGCTGAAACTAACAAAATGAATTTTAAGAGAGAACATGCAAAGTTCTTAAATTAGAAAATGAAAATAAAATGCACAGTTACAGAATGATGGAGGGGTAACTGATAACAATATTTATAAAAAAGAACTTGGAACCACAGACTGATTGAAGACTGAAGATGAATCAATCAAGATGAATCAATATTATTATGTGGATGTAAAAAGGGAAATTCAATTTTAGGCTGCATGAATGGATGTATAATTTCCAAATCATAGAAATGAATGGTTTATTATAAGCATTTGTAAGCATCAGGAAGACAATGCTGTGATTCCTTACTGCTGACATAGTTTTGCTAACAACAGATCATGTGAGACAAATCTTATTGCATTCCTTGACCAGCAGAGTGCTGTGGATATAATCTACCTTGATTCCAGCAAAGCCTTTGACAAGGTTCCATGTTACATTCTCATTGATGAGCTGTTAAAGTGCGGTCTGGGTAGCACTACAGGACGATGGGTCCACACCTGGCTGGCTAACTACACTCAGAGTATCTGCATCAATGGCTCCATGTCAAGTTGGACAGCTATAACCAGTGGGGTCCTACAGAGATGTGTCTTGGGGCCAGTATTATTCAACATTCAGATTAATGACCTGGAAGACAGGATTGATGAGCTGCTCATCAAATTTATGGATGACCTATTGGGAGTTCTGGCCAACTCTCAGGATGCCAAAACAAGGCAAAGCATTTAGGGAGGATTAAAAATGGCAGGACACACATAAAAGATGCATAATTCATGACTTAGAAACATCTGAGAAGGACTTGTGTGTGGTCAATAACAACAAGCTGAACATGAACCAGCAGAGTGAGATGGTTGCTGGGAGGGCTAACAGTTCTGTACTGCATTAGAAAGAACGTAATATCACAGTCATGTGAAACCCTGTCTTTATCCGCCTCTACTCTGCACTGGTGAGACTATACCTGGACAGCTTTGAGCAATTCTGGGCACTGCATTTCTAGAAGGATATTGACAGGTTAGGACAGGTTCAGAAGAGAGCAATAATTATGATGACTGGAAGATATGCCCTATGAGGACAGGCTGAAGGAACTTGGGATATCCAGTCTGGAGGAAAGGACAGATACAACTCACATGTTCACATACATAAAGGGAAGCTATAGGGAAGATAATCAAGAATGATTTTCCCTGGCCACAGAAACTAGGTCCAGAAATAACAGGTACTAGTTGCAGTTCCCTAGATTTTGTTTAAATATAAGGAAGAACTCTCTGACAATAAGTTCTGAGCAACAGTGGAAGAGGTTGTGGGTTCTCAATCTCTGGAGGCTTTTAAGAAGAGGCCAGACAACCACCTCTCATGGGTGGTTTCACTGGTTTTTCTGCACCTCGCAGAGGGTTGGACTAGATGGTCCCAACTTCCTAATTCTATGACTCCATACTTTGTTCTGCCGGGTCAGATCCCACACATGGGATGTGGCCCAAAGAGTACAAGTCCATGCAACATCCCAAGCAGGTGTTTGAATTCAATTCAGGTTGGGCATTTGATGTCACAGCACTTCTCTTCCCACCCCTGAAACCTAAGAGTAAAGTGTGGTGGCCGTGTCTTAAATCAGGATGTGCCGCCTGAGCCCAGGGCCAGATGTAGCCCTGAAGACACTGGGGGTGGCCTGCAGAACCCCTCCAGAAGTTGCCATTGAACATTTAAGGATTGCTGCTACAGCAGGGAAAACGATTAAATGCGTGGAACGTGATCCACGCAACCACGACCGGCTCAGACTGCTCCCCAAGGCTTGATGAGAGTTTACGCGGCTGACGTTACCACCAAAGAGAGGTCCAGCCCATAAAACCATGTGCTGTGATTCCACAGTGAAGTTTGCTTAAATCCAGCACAGTCACAGCTACAGCAAAAAAGGGAACTGCCTTCTGGTTGCTGCAGAGCAGGAGGCTAAACCGGAAACGTGGTGCTTGCACAGACGCGAGGAAGGTGCACAGACAGCATCACTAAGTCAGCATGCCCACACAAGCCCAGGTATGGCCTCGAAGCCCAAACCATGCTGCCCCATTGCTCCCCAGCCTGGGCCCCTCCCAAGGCCATTCAGCCCCTTTGCAACATCTCTGAGAACAGAATGGCCAACTCGGCCAAACGGTGCAGGTGCTGAAGGAGGGCGGGGAGGCCCCAGTTCCCACGCACACAGCCATGGGGTTCTCCCAGGGCTGCTCTCTGAGCCCCAGCGCTTCCCACGATTGTGGGGGGCTAAGCTGGGGGGGGGGATCCTGACAGAAGTTGGTGCTTTGAGAGGGAATAAACAAACAGCCTTGGGCTGAGCCAAGGCATTTGATTTATTCCCTAGAATTTCCTATGCCGCATTTCTCCTTCCTGCAGCCGTGGGGTGTAACTGACACTTTTGTTCAGCCCCTCAGGACCCGCTGAGTGTTCTCAGCAGCCGCCACTCATAAGCCAGGAGATGTGGCCCCCTCCCCAGTGACCGAGCTGATGGCCAAGGGGCTGTTCCCCACCAGACAGTTCACATCTCGGGCAGGCTGAAGCCAGCTCGATCGAGGCCTCGCAGTCAGCAGCTGCTGCAGCAGAGACGTTTTCCCCACCGGCCCGGAACACAATCAGGTATTAGTGGGGGGGGGACGGAAAGGGGGTGTGACTCTGCCTGAGGCGTCTTGCCCTCCTCCTCTGTTATCAGCCTGGTAAACAGGCAGCCCTGAGAAGATCATCAAGGGAGCCAGCTGCACACAGGCTCTGCTCTGCCCAAATTTTGCCCAGAGAAGTACGGACGATTATAGTCCCCTCTTCAAGCCAGCGATGGGAAATTATCAGTGTCGGAATATCCTTGTACGTGCACGTGCACACGCATGCTGGCCTCGGGGATGTCACCCCAAGAGCTCCAAGTGGTGCCCCCCACCGCCATTTTCCCTCCTTGGCTTTAACTGCAACCTCACAGTGAGTGAGGAAAGGCAGGCTGGAGGGGGTCTCTCGGCATCTGCGGGGGGGGTCCTCCCCTGAAGCAGCTGTGGCACCAGCCAAGTTTAAGAGGAAAGGGGAACTACCCCACAAGGAAACGGGTCACCAGTGCGAGCCCCGAGGGACGCCTTCGGAAACAAAAGTTAAAGGGCCCACTCGGAACGATGGGGCCTGGTTTTAGCACTTCTTCAGGTTTCAGACCAAGGCCTGTTTTGTGGTTTTATGGCTCAGTGGCTTGAGTGACATCCACGCCCGTGGCAGGAAAACCAGACAATCCAGACAGTGCGACAGAAGAGACCCCCAAAGATGGCCCCTTTAGCTTGAGGTTGAAAAAGGGAGGGGGAGGGAGGGAGGAAACCTTGCTCCGAAATGCCCATCAGTCCCCGGCTGAGGGAGCGCAATCTCCCACGGGCTGTACCTCCGCAGCCCCCAAACTGGGAGTCTCCCAGACTGCCACGCTGCCCCAGGAGGGAGCTGGGGGGAGGCTCCCAAAGGCTGCTGTCCATCTACATGCCCCCAACCTCTGGCGCGGAGGGACTTTTGTTGAGAGCTCTTACCACACAGCAGGTTCAATCCTGGCAAGGGGGTTCCGGAGATATGGCACCAGGGCTTCCCAGGTGACGACCAGCCCCTTGAACGTGGCCCACTGGCGCCCTATGGCTAACCAGTGCAGACATCTGGGGCAACTCTATCTATAATGGCAGTAGTCCCACTGCTGCATTCTGGACCAGCTGCAGTTCCCAGGTCATCTCCAAAGGCTTCCCACGTGCAGTGCATTATAGCCACCCAGCCAGGTGGTGATCAGAGAGAGATTTACTGTTGGAAAAGCATCTTGGTCCAGGCAGGGTTGCAACTGGTGCACCAGACAAAGCTGAGCAAAAAGCCCCCCACCCCCACCCCCCTCTGCTGTTTAAGCAGAAGTCATCAGAGGGCTCCCAGACCACAAACCAACTCCTTTGGTGGAGTATGACCCCCTCCAGAATAATTGCTGGGACCAATGTTCCCAGACCCCTATGGAAGTATAGTAACTCAGCCTCAGAGGTATTTAATCTGAGTTTATTATGCCCCATTCAGACTCCAACAGCCTCCAGAAATTGGTCCAAGCTTTCTGCGGCACTCCTGGCCCAGCTGGGGTGGCAAAGTACAGTTGAATATGACCAATGAGCTGAGGGCAATGAAACCAGCAGTTAACTTCACCTAAAGGCTTCATATACTGTATCAAATATATATCTCTATCTCTCTATATAGATGTCAAATAACAAGGGGGAGGGCACCACACTGGAGTGACGATGCCCTCAAGTGTTACCCCCCCCCATGATGACAGCTTGGAACTGCCCATTCAGTTGATGGTTTTGAAGGTCACTGAAAGTCTGGGTGGACCAGACAGGGCAAGCTCCCTGCCTCAGGGTCTCAATGAAGGTCCCCCACCAGGATGACCAGTCCATGACTGATCTGAATCACAGCTGGCAGGAATCTGGATAACCAGTTTCTTCCAGGATTCTTTGGAGCTGAGTCACCACTGCTTTCCCAACAACCTTCCCCAAAACCTTCCCCAAAATGTCAAAAGCAAGCTGGATCCAGGGAGAGCTTCTTCAAGTGAGGGTCACAACTACCTCCTTTAAAACAATTAACAGCCTCAAGGAAATTTTCCTAATCCAGCCACTCAAATCTTGTGACCCTATCCACTCTCTCAGAAATAATAATCTCAAAAGAATCCCAGATAACAGCACAAACCCCAAACTTGCTCAGCATGTTGGGTTCTGTCCCACTCACATCCAGCCTGGAGGCGATATGAGCCACTACCCACCAGCAAAATTGTCCTGCGAGCTGCAGGCGTCTCATCCTGCCCATTTTCCCTAAAACAGTCTAGGTAACACCCGATGCAGCACGGAGGCTTTGTCGCTGTGTGAGCTCCGAGTGCTCAGTTGCACCTGTTTGATTTTCCAGGCAGGAGTTTGAGTGTCCATTTCACTCAGTAGGAGAAGCCATGGAGGAGGTCCTTACTGCATAAATACAAGATGCAGCTACATTACAAATAAAATAAAGGAAAAACTGAAGCTACAGATGACGGGCGGAGTTTACTCAATGCCAGAATTAGCTGCTGGGCAGAAAAGACCCAATAGTGGTTGCTTTGCCAGAGGCCTGGAAAAGATTCCCAAAACATGCAGGAATTAGTATAGCCTTGACGAGATGCTGGGACCCTCCACCTCCGCTCAGAAGCCTTGGGGAGCCACTCCAAATCCCGTCTTTAGTGTATCTCAGAACAAAGTTTCCTAGGACACAGCCAGCTTTGTATGAAGTGAAATGCCTCTGTGGCAGGAAAGATTCAGCCGGAGAGTTCAGTCCTTTGTGAACAGAAGTTTCTTGTTCAGTAGGACAATCCTTCTTCATTTGAGCAGCAGGCTTAGATGCTGGGAAGGAATGAGTTATCGGCCCTTGCGTGAAATGTTGCCGCAGAGCGCCCGAGGCCCCGGTGCCAGCTGCCCCCCAAGAGGACCGTACAGAGAGCAAAATCATCCCTGCCATCCGCTGCTGCGAAGCACACCTTAGACCTCTGTCTGGGGACTGAAAAAATGCCACCACATCCCACTTCAACTGTCACTCTTTGACATACTCCTCACCGCCACATTGTGCAAATGGTGACTGCACAGCTTCTGGAGCAGGACATAGATTCTTTCTGAGTCACCCACGCGACTGTTAGAGAAATATAGTACTTTCATCAAGTGGAACTGCTAGAAAGTCCAAAGTGGGTCTGACGCCTACATGCTTTCCAGAAAACAAACTACTTATTAGATGACACAATCTGATTTTGGAAATGTTGAGATATACAACAATGTCAGCACCCTAAACCAACTTGGAAGCCCAATTGGCAGGGAGCCTTCAAGGTGGCTTGCAACACCTTTAAGATGCTAGAAACGCCTTCACAGGCACAGGAGAAGGGTTCTGCGCTGCTACGTGACCTCCACAGGGACATTAAGGGCACCTGGAAAATGCAGCTGCATGGCGCAGGCCCTTTCAGCAGGCGAACTCTGGAAACAAGAGCCACGCAGGTTCCTGGAATGACCTTTATTGCTGGTAGGGCAATGTTACAGAATTGTTAACGCCTGCCAATGGAGTTCTTCAGACCCCCTTATACCTAGCGTAACTAAGGCAGAGTTATTCTGAATCTCCTTCTCACATTTCCCTCTCCCTGGACTAGGGAATCTTTTCCACAATGCCGGCTTCCCTCCTCCTCCGGGTTCCCCAGGCCAGCTAGACATTCCACTGCAGCGTGAAAGACAAGGAGCATCCAAGAGAGAAAAGGTGGCAGTGATGTCTTCAGAGGCAACTCCAGAATATATTTTGTGTAGGATCGAGCACAGTAATCTTTGGATCCTTCTTTTCAGCTTGAAAATAGTCGTTTTGGTGAGATAAAGGCTGTTCAGGAAAAGCCTGCTTTTCTCTGCTTTCTTCTCACCCTCCGCTACAACATCCAGAAACTTTCCTGGGCCATCGGGAGCCTTCTCAGGCAAAGGTGCCCTAGACCCCAGGGCTGTGAAGGGGCCCCCAAATTCTGAACTGGAGTTGTTAAAGTGACAGAAGAGACATATTACATAGCAGAGAGTAATAGTACTAATTCTTTTTAGTCAATTACATTTCATTCTAATTATGCTTGAATGTAAATTACATGAAACCCAACTGAATTTCTTTTTTGGACGAGAGGGTCCGGGCATCTGCTCAACAGCCGAGGGTAGCCCTCAGCCCAGAAGCACTTTGCCCAGGGGACTGGGTAAAATACATGGGTAGGAAATAGTTTTGCGCAAGGTTTGGAGCACTGAAGCGAGGCAGATGTTTTTCAGAATCATTAAAAACATGCTCGCTCAATCAGCTACTAGGTAAATCATGAAAACTCCTTCTGTGGTTTGTTTAGCATGACATGGTTCCTAAGTGTGGCTTGTCAGAAGGGAACAAGCCAGATTTGGTGGTTCGCCCATCCAGTGAACCAAACCACAGGAGTGTTTGCCATTTAGTCAGCTGCTTCCATTGGTGGGAGCAGCAGCAAGGGAGCCAACGCTCTGAATTAACAGGAGGTGCAGATGCCGAAGTCCAGCTCACATCCTCCGACTGCACAAGACGGGGGTTCCCCAAAGAAAGGGAGAAGAGACCCTCAAAGCCTCTGTGGCTGAGTAATCATCTGACAACTTTAGAATTTCACTTGTAGAGCCCATAATTTTATGGATTTTTGTTGTTGTTCAAGTTATAAGCCGCCCCAATCGCCCAAGCACCGCTAGGTGATGTACAATGTATTAAAACATTATAACAGACAGAAAGCACAGAAAGCAACGGACGATACACTTAACTATACACAGTATGGGGAAGGATAAAGCTGCCAACTGATCACATACAAATAGGCAGCAAGCGATGAATCTGTTGGGAAGACCAGATTCATTTTTACTGTAAACCGCCCAGAGACACTTCCTTGAGAGATGGGCAGTGTCCAAATTTGAAATATAAGCAAACAAACAAACAAACAAGATCTGTCGTTGTGTGGGCAGGACTTGGCCGAACCATGAACTGGCCACGCAAATGCACCCTGAACAAGCCCGCTGGCCCCCAGGCCTGATGCCTACTTTCTGGCTAATTGAGCAATACAGTACTACAAAATGGGGAAAGAGGAATTTCTTTCGGCAAAGAAAGAAATCGCTACCGAGGCGAAATATAAATTAGAGGCTTCTCTTTAATATGTATTCAGTTCCGGGGTGGCTTCGTTTTCACAAAGGTCAGCTGTGAGCCAACAGATTCCAGGACGGGGGGAAGGGCAGGCTGGACCTACTGGCCTTCAGCCCAAGGGGGCCCTTCAAGGCCGTGGAGGTGCTCCTGGAGCCAACGGGGGGAGGGAGGGGCAGAAGGGCAGCCAAGGTCACAGCTGAGCTGGAGGGGATGCCAGCCGGCCAGTGGGAGGGACACCCATCCTGGTTGGGGTCTTGACGTCAGGCAAGCAGCCAGGCTGCGGCGGGGAACAGGGCCCATGTTCAGGGCTTGTCTCCATCCACTGGGCCGGAATTTGTGTCCTAATTTTACATATATTGACACTGCAGGGTGAAAATAACCTTTTACAGATGGAGAAAAGAGCAACAATTCCACTCCTCTCCCCTTGTCACCCACGCAAATTGATAAATAAATCAGACACAAATGCTTCGTCCCTTGCCCTATGTGGGGCCAAGAAAAATACTCTCCTGTACAGAATTATTAAAATCCAGGAACGGTCCCGCTGGACCAGGCCAAGCCTCACCTCAGTCCAGCATTTTCTCACTGCATCCCACCTGATGCCTCTAAGGAGACCAACTTCCCTTCCTCCGCCACCACCCCCAGTGTGATTCGGAGACGGGAAGCCCCCAACCCAGAGGGACTGTGGAGCATTCTAGTCTGCTTGCAAGGGTGATGTCCTTCCACCTCCAGAAGGCAGCACCATTGCAGCAAGAGAAGAACAAAAGGTTCAGGACCTTCACGGTGGTCCTGGGGCTGGCTGTTCTGGAGATCAGGCATCCGTCCCTTTCCTGACCAAGCCTCAAGGTCTGGGAAGGCCTGGCGTAGGCAGCAGCCCATTTAGCCCCGTGTGGCAGAAGTCCGAAAGAAGGCACTGCTTTCCATATTGGTTTGGGGACCATTTCATTGTTTTAGGATCCCCTCTCTCTAGCTGAGTCATCATCGTAACCCAAAAAAGAGGAGAGTGGCAGAGAGCAAGGCCAAACCCTAACCCTTGGCAGAGCAGCCCCACAGGCCACGAACAGCACCTCCGGCCAGCCGGGGGCACAGCAGGGGAGGGGTGGCTGCTTTGGCCACAGCCAGGCTCTGGCCCTTCGCGGGAGGCGGTCGCCCATGCCTTTCTCCTGCAAAGCATGCCAGGGTGCCAGCACTGCTGCCTTCATTCCTGGGCTTGCAAAGCGGACCATGGTGGTGAGAGCAGGGCAGGACGGAGAGGCATGCTGGGCTGCGATGCTTCCTCCAAGAGGGGACTTGTGGCGGGGGAGGTCTCGGACCAGGACTCAGTGGCAGACCGTGGGCCAACCGGAAAGGCCGGAAGACCCAACAAGCTAGGCCGATGTCAGGCAGCGGCAGGGCTGTAGCAGTGGAGAAAAGGCTTAGGGCTTGAGGCAAAAGCAGGCAGGGCTTGCTCTCTGCCAATCTCCTGTAGGGCTTCTCTCTGGTCTGCAATAAAGCCAGTTACCTAGGAATCTCGGATTCCTGAACTTTCTGCTGTTAGCTGGTGCCCAGATGCAGGGCTGCGTTCCTAATAGAAATGTTGAGCCATTCCAGACCTGAAGTCTGCCATTGGGCGTGGCTGTTGTGGGGGAAAATCAGAGGGAGGCTATGCATGGAGCCAGCACCCAAAGGGGATTTGCAGCCAGAAGAACAGTGCTGCAGGACGACATTCAGCCGGTCACGTCTCTCCTGTGACTGTCTCTGCACTAGACTCCTGCGCAATGGGGTTCATTTCAACTGGGTTAGTATTGTTTGCTGACTCTATTGATTGATTGCTGACTCAGGTCTTTAGCTAAAAGTTCAAAGTATTAGATGAACCTGAAAAAGGGCAATTTTGCCACCAAGTTATGGGTCAGGGTTGTGCAGGGCTTCCAGTCTGAAGGGGAAAGGGGGCTTTAGAGCATGGTGAGATGGGGATGTCCCTTTAAACCAAATGGGTGTTTTCTAGGGATGCGCTGAGGGGCAGCCATATGACACTGCAGGTTGACGGAGGTGTGGGCTCCCCTTACTGGCTGCGCCTTTTCTCCTTCATGGCTGAAGGGCTGCATCGCCCTCGAAGGGAGTTGTGCAAACCCAGCCCGGGGTACAAGCTGCCCTTGAACACAGAGGCCTGGGCAGCAAGAACGGCCTCCTTAGAGAGGGCTGCCAGGTCTGGAAGCGGGCACCTTGTTGCTTCCGAGAACAGCAAGTGGAAGGGAGGGTCTGCAGCCCTGGGGAGGGCCCAGCTTTGGACCACGTGTCCAGACCCTGCAGGAGGTGCTGGAAAGAGCCCTCCCCAAGTTGCTGACTGTCAGAGGTGAAAAGAGACCCAGATGAGGGCCAGGAGGGCAACTGCACGACGTTCTTTGGAAGGCACAACCAGCGAAATGGGACTCCTGGCTCAGAAGCGATGGGCTTGTGCAGGAAGAGGAGGCAGGAGAAGTTGGGGGGATGGTGGGGGGAGGAGATGGCAGCCAGAGTTGCCACGTGAACAAGAGGTGGAACGTCGGAAGGGACGGCTCCAGAGTTTACCGCTGGCTCTTATATACAGTAAAAGGGAGGGTGACCGACAGGCCTCTTGCCTCTGCTAACTTGTCCCCTCCAGCCTCCTGTGCATCAGGTATCCTCTGAACGCTCCCACAGCCGGCCCCAATCCTGCTGCCCTTGCAGAAAGCCATCTTTCAGGCAATCGGTGCTGGCGTTCATAGACACCAAGAGGGAGAAGGTTACAATACAATACAAATACAAAATACTTTAATGACCAAGTATAAAATATATACAAGGAATTTGTCTTCGGTGATGACAACTAAAGCAACTAAATCTTATTTACTTGCCCTTAAAACAAAGGCAATGCTCTTCCATACCCTATTTTAGAAGATACAATAAACTGCCGCATCACAGAGACCAAAGAAACAGTAATTTCATGTCACAAAATAACTGCAAAGGAACAAGGAATGCCGCATTTTATAGAAGCACACCTACAAAAATAATTTGGTTTCTCTCCAGCCGTTTGCGGACTTCTGTCCTTTTTAAGAGCTTGAATCTCACAGGCTTTCCTGGATATTGCTTGACATTTAATTTGGAGATCAAAGGTGACAGCCATTAGGAAGACTGAACTGCCAAAGCCCAGCACAAGGAGATGGGCCATTTCTCCTGCCGATTTAAAGTATTCATTGGTTTAAAGTATTCATTGGCACAGTGGACACGTTAATTATTAATTCTCAGTGCTGGAATAAACAGCCCTCAAAATCCCATTGCCAGATTGGATGCCCAAGCAGTTCCCCTGCCTTTAAAGCCCCCCTCCCTCATCTCAGGGCCTCCAATGGGGACCTCCAGACGCATCTTGCCCCGTCTCAGGTCAATCAGGGCCAGGGCCCACCGGGAGCTCTGCGTTGGCCTCCTGGGACAGTCCGCGCATCCTCTGAAGGCTCATGGAAATTAACCTGTGCCCCCAAAGGCCATTCCAATTCTTTCTCACTCATCGTTTTGCTTACTGAAGCTTTTTTTTTTTGCTCCTCAGAAGAGCCAAAGAAGTCCCCCCTCAAGCACCAGATCATCAGGTGTCACATCTGCCTGTCAGGATCCAACCCACGGGAAGAGGAAAGGCCAGCTGCTGAAGGGAGGGTCCCTCCTCTTCCTCCCTTTGCTGGAGCTCAGGGGTGGGAGTCGCATTGTTCCAAGGATACGGATAAAGCCCTGCATGGCACAGGGCTGAGTTATCTGTGGGGCTTCCTCCCCCAAGGGCATCTGCCTGCTCCACCAGGCCGGGTAAGGTGGGCACACTCCAGCTTCCTCCTCTCAAGCATTACCATCAAGTGGGGCCTGGGCAGCGGGGCTTCTCAGTAGCGGCCCCTGTCCTGTGGAACCCCCTTCCCCCTGAGATCTGGCAGGCCCCCATCCTTTTAGCCTTCCAGCAGGCCTTAAAAAATGGCTTTTCTCCAGGCGTTGGGCTCGGTGGGACTGGAACACAGTGACTGTGGACGTCTGTGCATTGGGCATGTTGGTTTAGGGTGCTGGGAGTTGGGTTATTTAAAGTTTATTTCCATTGTTATTGTCTTTTATGTTCTTATCATTCTTGCCATGAGCCGCCTAGAGTTACAGTATATAACATGGGCAGCCATGACCATGCAAGGCAGAAGATGGATGCCAGCTCCTGTGTGCCCTGCTGATGCTGCCCCCGGGTAGATCCCAGCACAAGTACAAGGTGGGCCAGAGGTGAAGGACCTTGGCTGATGGTCACAAGAGCTTACAGTTTGGGGCCAACAACCATGGGCCAGTCTGGGATGCCCAAGGAAAGAGAGAGGTCCTCAGTTTCTGCTGCTCCTTGATATTGCTTGTCCCAGGTCTTGAAAATGGTCTTCAGCTACAGAGGAGACACACGGGGATGGCAGTCCAAGCCTGCCTCCATTTGCAAAGGGGGTCTGAGAGACATAACGAGTCTCCTGCACTGCATTTCCACAATGCGTGTACCCTTATTCAGCTAACTCCTATGGCTGCAAATGTATGTTAATTCATCCATTTAATGCTTTAACACAGGTCTGCCATTGGTCTTCACTTGCCTTGGATCCATTCTCCCTTCCCACAGACTTTTGGTTTGGGGGTGGAAAGCAAACACAGAATTCTACTTTCATAACTTTTGGAAAATGCTGTCGAGCACTTGTTTCTCCTTCTCATTAGGGCCAGAACTCCCAAATGCAGTGATAAAAATTACAAATAATTCCACATCTATTAAGTACAAAGACAATGAACCTTCTGTGGACAAAGAAATTCTAATGAACATTTGTTGCTGATTAAGTTATTATCACCAGTGAGCTCCAATTATTCTTGGCATTCCATTTCTCCCCACTATCTCTACAATTTGAACAGTAGAATATTAATGATTTCCAATGAATAATACATATCTGAATATAAAGTCCACTGAATAGGGGGTGTGGGGGAGGATTTCTGGGAAGCGTGGTGCAGCCAAAAGGTTGTGGGAGCATTTTCCTCTCATGAACAAAAGAGAAGAATGGAAGAAAAGGGGCCTTGGTGAGCAAGGGGCATTTTCTCAGCACATCACAGCTAATCATCCCACCATTTCTGGGGAACAAGGGCAGCCATGTGGTTCTGCCACAGCAGGGAGGGCCAAAGGTATTATGACACCTTAAAGAGAGACAAAGACCTTATAGGAGGGACAGACTTGGTTCTGTTCAGATGCCCTCCTCTCTCAGGGCACCTGAGGAATGGGAAAGCATTGGCCAACATAGACTGGTCTTCTCCAAGCTGCCTCACCATCCGGGGATATGCAGGTAAATTGTGGGAGCTAAGATCAATCACAGGTCAAACACTCCCCCTTTTGCCTTATTGATAATGGCAGGTGGAGAAATTCTGCATTTTTTTCTCTCCAAGGAGAAGAGAATTCTAAAGAAAGCGTCCCGGAAGTTATTTTTCTGTCCTTCTTTCCTTAGCAACCATGCCACTTCATTTAACGACTGAAGGGGAATTAAGGTTGTAAGCCCATCACGGTCATGTGATTTTCCACTTAGTGACCGTAGCACTTAGCAACCAAGTTGTCAGTCCCAATTGTGGTCGCTAAGCGAGGACTACCTGTATCTCTAGGCAATTCATACAAATTTAAAGATCTTTGGGGAGTTTTTTTAATCCAGAGAGCTGGAGCAGCAATGGAAAAGCCTCCATTTCCTTGCCTCTTTCACTTCTGAGGGTGAAGGTAACTGGAGTACCCCCCCTCTTCCTCTTGCAAGTTGAACAAATAAGTCAGCTACAGTAAATTTGGAGGAGACACTCCTGTACCTGTTGTGGCCCCTCACTCTATATGGCTTTGAAAGTTAAAACCAGCATTGCAAGCCAGTGCAGCTCTTGCAATATAGGGGTTATACTGCTGATACACCACTCAGTGTGCAGGCTGTTGCATTCTTGTACCAGTCACAGTTTCTGGACAATTTTCAAAGGTAGCACCAAGCAGAGTGCACTGCAGTAGTGCTATTTGGAGTTAACAGTCACCACTGAGAGACTTTCCTACTCCCCAAAGGACACAGCTGGAAAAGGGCATCTCTGGCCATGACCTACACCTGGTGAGCCAGGTGACTCCAGGATCAATCCCAAGTTGCAGATCTGCTCCTCCACGAAGAGGGCCACCTTCTGAGCCACGTGGTAATCAACCAACTCCTCGTGGTCCTGGGATGAACAGCCACTACACCCTGCCAGGATTGAACTCAACTTGTGTTGTCCCATCCTGACCCTTACAGCCTCCAGATATCGATAAGGACCTCCACCGCATCTCCTCTTCACCTCTGGGTGGTGATATATAATAGGATATTGATATTACCTCACCTGGCAGCAGGGGATGACAAATAGTGTGGAGGAGAGCATCCCATAAAAATAGCAAATATCTGATAAACAGCAGGGAGGAGAACCACTGTAATACAGTGCCCACCCCCTGCCAAACTTCCCATTTCCACAGCTGGGCTATGAGGATGATATACCCCACGGTAAAAGAACTTCGATTAGCGGGGTCCAGAAGGTGGGCCTTCTCTGCTGTGGCCCCCACGCTTTGGAACATCTTGCCCCGGAGGTGAGACAGGCCCCCTCACTCCAGGCCTTTCGGAGGGATTTGAAGACCTGGCTCTGCCATCTGGCCTGGGGCAGGGAGGAGGATATCAGAAATGGGGTTGGCTGGCCCCTTAGCAGCCTAGTGTGGCCCCTATCGGCCTCTTGGATTTTTTAGCTTTTTTATTTTTGTAATGTCTGGTTTTTATAACTTTTAATTGTATTTCTGATTTTAGTTTGTTGTAAGCCGCCCAGGGTCCCCCGTTGTGGGGAGATGGGCGGGGACAAGTCAAATAAATAAACAAATAAATAAATAAATAAATAAGGTCAACTGTGTCAACAGTTCTGAGAGATGTAATAGGACAAGGACTTCTACACTCCCACTTTCCAAATCCTAAACGTTTACCTATAAGAGTGACCAATGCCATTCGTGACCCATTCCCTGGTCTGAATCCTAACTGAAAGGGATCCGCACCATCAGCTTCATGCAGGATCCTTTGCAGCTGTAGGATCCTTTGCAGCCCAAGATCCTCCAGAAAATGGAAGGCTGGAGACTGGGTGAAAGTTGTCTATCACAGTGGATGGCTCTTCAACTACTTTTTTCAAGATGGCAAGTACCCCTCCCTCCCAAAGGCCTTCCCCATTTCCCAAACCCATTTCCTCCCTCTGCCTTTAGCTGCCCAAAGGATCCAAGCAGGCGAGGGTCAGGCCCACAGAGAACCCTGACTACATTCTCAGAGTTAGTGAAATCAGAAGAATCCCTGATAACGCCGAGGCAAATAGAGAATATGTCAACTCTCTTTTTGGTGTAACAACACCTCAGATATTTGAAGACTCCTCTCATATTTCCCCTCATTTATTTTTTAGCAGCTTCACTGGACTATTGGCTCACATTTAACTTGTGATTGACAAGGACACCCAAATCCCTTTCACACGTACTACTGCCAAGCCAGATCTCCCCCAACCTATACTTGAGTGTTATGTTTTTCCTATGCAGAAGCATAACTTGACATTTCTGCCTGGTAAATTCCATCCTATTCCTTTCGACTGATTGCTCAAGCCTGTCTAGATCTTTTTGAATCTTCTCTCTTTTGTCTAATGCATTAGCCACCCTTCCCAGCTTTCCGTCATCAACTTGTTAAGTATCTCCTCAACTCCTCTTCCAAGTCACTGATAGGAATGACACCAATAAAAAAGTGTTTTCTTTCACCTTCAGCAAGACATTCCTGAAGTCTTCCTCGCTTCCAGCTCTCTAAGTAGTATCACCTAGATATCTAAGGTTGTTGAAGTTTCTCCTGAGGGTTTTCATTTCAGTTTCTATTTCTTCTAGTCCAATATTTCTACTGACATATTTTGCATATCAGTTAAAATCAATAAGGTAAGAGAATGTATGTATGTGGCCTATATGGTTTCCCATCTCATGAGCCTTAACTCTAGTTGGCTCACAGCAACAACGATAAGAACATAAAAAACAATAAAAACTACCCTCCCCAAACTCCAACTTCTGGTGCCATAAAAAACCTCAATCGCTGAGCTCCTGCCCCACCTGGTCCCAATGCCAGTATACAACCTTGGTGCACTCTCTTTCCAATTTTGGACCATTAAGTTGCCCCACATTGTACAAAACTGTCGCCCCCTAACCATCATACAAATTCTTCAATAGGCAGATGAGGCCACCTTGTATATCTGAGTTGTTAAGGGCTGTTCACAATCTGTTATTGTCCGTATAGCCAAAAGCCTTTGTGTGCCTTTTTGGAACTTTCTTTTCTTTTCCATTACCCATTAGATGTCAGCAAGGTGAATTTGGGGGCCCTTGATACATCCAGAAGTTCTCATTCCATGTATTGCAGAGGTCAGCATGGCAAAATCTTGAGCTTTATCTTACTAGCACAGGAGATAAGAGCAAGAGTCGGGCAGCCCAAGGACTCTTCAGCATTGGCCTGTTTGCTGCTGGAGTGTAAATTCATCTTTCCCATCCCCTTGGCCACTGTTCCACTTCCATACCTGCTTTCCAGTGGCAAAGAGCACTTGTTTCTCTCTAGAATTCAGTGTTTAGGTGGGCATATTTTCCTGCCTCTGTTTCGCTTTTTGCCTTTCTTCAGGTACTTTAACTTGCCAGCAGACAGTACACTTCGTCTTTGCTTATTTTTTTTGTATTTTGGGGTTTTGTTTGCTTCATCTTCAGCAGTGTCATGAGCTTCAGTCAAGAGTCCTTTGGGTATCCCATTGATCAAATCTAATCCATTAAAGCGGTTCTTTACATTCACCACATAATCCTCTGGAATAATCCTGAAGTCATATCCAGCTGGCCTTTGGTTGAAGTTGCAATGCTGCAAGGAGTTTGTACTCGGCCCCAGGTCTTCTTTCACCCAACATGCTAAACCCCAGCAGCGACTAGGTTGGAATAGTAGGTTAGGTTAAAGTGTTTGGCTGGTTTGTGCTCCAAGTGTCTTGTGGAAACCCACACCTGAGCTACAACTTAGTTTAGTCTGTTGTGTGCTTACCCCACATGCTAATTTGTCATGGCCATCCATTCATATCCACCATCGCGCAGCGTCATGCAGAGTGCAGAAAAGGTACAGAAAAGTGTGGAAAGCAGATACCCACAGAAAGTAAAGGAAGGGTCCAAGGGAAAAGAAAATGAAACAAACCTAAATCTAAATTTCACCCACACCATTCTCTGCACCTCTGCATATCACGCAATCCATCCTTCTTCCCCCATGCATCATTTCCATGCGTCATTTCGTACATTGCCTTTTGTTCCTTAAACTGAGAAGGGTCAGTTAGTGTGATTAAAGCCCGGCACAAAGAGCCTGAGAGCAAACAAGTGCATTATATCAACAAGGTCCAGATGTCAACTGATTCCCCCACTGAGAAACATCTGGCTCTTGAATAGCATCATTAGGTTGCACAGGAGGGGAAAAGGGCATAAGATACAAATCTTGAAATGGTTATTTATGTATTTGCCATTAAGCTTATTGGTGCTGGGTTTCTGCTCTAATTAATGGCAAACCTAGCTGATCAAAAAGCTCCCCCTGAAGTCTTTGCCTCTGAGCCTTTGGGTTCAAAGACTGGTCTGGGGGAAGCCTGAGAGTTTGCAGAGTTCTGAGCAAAAGCAATGGCCAGTGGAAAACATCTGAAGCAGCAACAATAAAAGATATTTATTTGGGGATACTTAGAAATTGGGATTAATTAAAAACACTACATGAGAGCATCAGAAGAACCATAAACCCCAAAGGAGCAATGGACAGGTTCAGACTTCAACACTTTCCTAAGAGCTACAAGGGAGGGCCATCTGAGTCTGAGGTGGCAAGCTGGTCTGTTGGACCATGGTGACCAAGGAAAGTCCTGCCTCTTGCTCCCAGTCCTTTAGCTTCCCCTCCCAATTTGGACACTGGAGGCAGGTTCCATGCAGAGCAGACCCTCTCAGAGATGAGCTGGAGCCAAGTCATATGGGGGTTTAAGGCTCATAAGCAGCACTTTGAACTGGACCCTGAAGCCCTTGGACACCCAGTACAATTCTGCTGGAAGAGCTCTTGCCTGTCAGCACATCAAGCTGTTGCATTCTGCCCTCACTTCAGGCAGCCCCAGATCAAGCATGTTGCACTAATCCAATGAGTGGGATGAGGGATGAACTACTGTTTCCAGGGCCCCCTGCTTCAAAAATGGTTGGAGCCGCTACCCTCAATGAAACTGGGCAAAGGCTCCACTGGCCACAGACCTCACCTGCCAAAGAAACAGAACCTGCAAGTGCAAAAGATCACCAACCTGTTCCTTCAAGGGGAGTGTAAGCCATCCAGAGCTAATGCTGGAACTGAGCCTGAGCAGATGGTTTCTGGACAAGCAGCCTAATCTTCTGGGGATTAAGCCTAAACTACTTTTGTCCTACCAATTCCTAACAGCCTGCAGCCACCAGGATAAGACATCCATAGTATTTCCGGCATAGCCCAGATGGAGATGTATAGTTGGTAGTATTATCGGCATATGTTTGATGCTTCACCCCAGATCAATAGATGTAGATGCTAACTAACATCAGGGGGAGGGCCACACCCTCTGGATAACCACATAGGAGAGGGCCATGGGCTCAGCTACTCTTCTCTAATGACCATCAGTTTAAGCCACTTGCTCAGGAAGGAGCAGAACCACTGTAAGATGGTACCTTCCACCCCCCATCCTTTGCAGGCCAATACCATGATTGATGGGACCAGGAGAGCTCTCTGCTTCAAGCTCCAACAAAAATAATTCACTAAAGCACTCAAGGCCAAATTAGCCTGAGATCCAGCCCTGGCACCAGACTGGAAGAGACAGAGATAATCCACTTCATCCAAGATTCTCTATAACCGATTCCCTATAACCTTCTCCAAAATCTTCCTATTGGTCACTGGGCAGAAGGTGCCTAAATCAGACAGATCCAGATATGGCTTCTTCAGGAGGTAATGTGCTGCTGCCTCTTTCAAGGGAACTATCCTTTCCCTCAGAGAAGTAGTTAACATCTCATGGATCCAAACATCCACAATTTCACTGACAATCTAAAGGAACTAGATAAGTCATGTTTACCATTTGCAAAAGTCTTATTGCAGAGAACTATATTCAAACTTAGAGATTCTAGTTCAAATTCTCCCCAGATTGTAGCCTAAAATGGGCCCCCTCTTATCTCCTTAGGATTTGCCCATGTCAGAGCACATGTGACTTTGTTAACAACACTTCTTACAAAAAAGTCACAGAGGCCTGCTGGGAGATTGTCCTGCTCATTCTTCCCCAGTAAAGAACAGATCACCCTAAACAGTGCTGGCACCAGATGACATTCTACTGACACAGTAAGAGCTGAGAAGTACTGCCTCCTCCCCACACATACTACCAGTGAGGGTCCAACCCTGGGCTTGAACCTGTACTTGGTCAAACTAACTTCTCATTTTCCATCACTGGTGCTCTAATTCTCACTTTTGTCGCTTCTGCTCCAGGGACTCCTCAGCTCCTCAAGGAGCACTCCTGGATCATCATTTAGAGAAAGACTGCTTGGTATAATCTCATCCAAAGCCCTCAACATCTCTGTCTTCCAGAGCTTAAAGATTTCCATACTGCTGGAAATCTTCCCACACATTTGCTGGATTGGTTGCCCATCCTTGTAGAGACCAGTGATGGTGACATGCCATAGACTGACCAGAAAGTGATCTGACCATGACAAAGCATTCACAGAAACATTTTCCATGTTCAGATCACAAGCCACTTGCTCTGAGATACAAACTAGGTCCAGCATGTGTTCTTCTGAATGTGTTGGGCCTGACTGGAGTTATGACAAACCCATGGTTGTTGTGGAAGTCATGAACTCCTCATGAAATCCCCCAGCACCAAAAGCCTGGGGAGGTCCACACCAGCTCCAGATGCTCTAGGAGTTCAGGAAGGGATATTCCTGGACAGCAGGTGGCTGGAACACCAGTAATATCATTATTTTGCCCTTACAACTTACCTTCTGTTATAGACAGTTGCAACCTGTCACCTACAAAGCAGAGTGTTTGGGAACAACCAAGATGTCGCACACCGTCATGGTCACACTTGCCTCCCCGGTCTTGGAGCTTCAGCTGCTGAAACTTCCATAACCCAGGAGGGCAAACCTCAGACCGGACTACTACTCCTCTTCTGGTCCAGTGGTCTCACTAATACATGCCAGGTCCATATGTCCTCCACTAGGAAGCTCTTATTACATATGGACCCAGTTTAAGTAACACCAGCCTGAAGCAACAGCAATATGGGATTCCAGTCCATGGAATGAGACAATGTCAGTGTAATTAAGACCAAAGTAATTGTGTTAGACAGGGAAAATGGATCTAACAGTTCCAAATGGTGACAAATTAGGCAAGTAGAGGAATTTGTATCTCTTGGCAGAATGTTTACTTAAGATTTTAAGATGCTGACAGAAAGTTGCTGGATAGCATGTGTTATATTGTGAAGAATACTGTTCAAACAAAGTGAGAGAAGAGATTATTCTGTCCACTTTGTTACATGGAAGTGAGACTTGCTATGTCGGGAGAAATATAAAAGTTGAATCTAGTGGGAATGGGGCAATTAAGAGGAGATTGGGTCAAGAATGAATGGATGATGAATCGGTGCAGACTGTATACAGATGTGAGTGACCAGTACAAAAGAGATGGTTAGGTCATATTCAAAGAATGGATGAGGATGGAATGGCAAAGCCGGTATATGAAGGAAGAGTCAAAGGAAGGGAAAGACTAAGAAATTCATGGTTGGATGGGGCCGCTGAAATCCTCAAAAAGACTGAGAAATTTAAAGAACAAAAGGCAATGTATGAATGTGCTAAAACAGATGTCATGGTTTGCAAAAACAGAACATTGTGGAGAGGCATTAAATGGCATTAGTATAAACTAGGTTTAGCTATTTTTATTTTCTTATCTTAAAACCATTCAGTTAAAAGCATGTTTGAAAAGGAGTATTTAAAGGGCCTTTGCCGGTGTCACAGAGAGTGACCCCCACCCCCCGCCAGTCTTTCAAGTCAGCAGCAGCTTCCAAACAACCCACCGAACCTCAGAGCAGCAGCAAATTGCAGACAACTGATTCTTCCTCAGGTGACTGAATGAATCAGGGGTGATGCAGAAAGAGGTGTCTGCTCTTCTGGCTTTGTGGGCATGGGCTTTAAAAATAGTGAGCAGCCCAGGACATTCCTCCCAGAAACTAACTGGCAAGCTGGGTGAAGCTTTTGCGCATGATATGATGACTGAGCTCCTCTAGTTCCAGCCTGGATCCCACAAGGCTTCCTCAGCACAGTGGTTCAGAAGTCAGGATTTACTCCTCACAGACTTCAAACAGCATAAGGCAATCCCCATGTCTGAACCATTGCACTGAGGAAGCCTCACTGGAACATGAGGTGAAACGCCTGCAGACAACAGAATCTCTGCTTTGGTATTCATCCCCCTAGGCCTGAAGAACCCCAACTAAAAGTATGTACAACGAACCTGGGCTACCGTTATCCCAAGAAAGTGTGTTATCATCCCTAATCAGCCACCTAAGTCCTAGATTAACTGAAGTTTCTGGATTAAACAGCCATAAGTACAGCCCATTTTGGTCATCAAGTCAGGAAGTTACTGTGGATGTAGCACAACCTGAAGACCATCACTTCCTCCCTAAAAGGCTTGCAGTTGGCCTCACCAGCCAAAGCAGAGGAAAGGCAGGCCCGGCCATTGCTTCGGCCTGGGAAAACAGAGAGATTTTTGAAGCAAACCTGCTCCTTCTGGGGCATGAACAAACTGCCAGCTCCTGAAACCATGAACTTGTTTATTTTCTCTTTCCCTCTTTTTCTACAATTCTGCTTCCTTCAAGAAGGCTAACCAAATACGTTCACCTGGGTTTACCCTTAAGAAGGTTGTTCTAGGGCTTCTCTGCCACATCTTGATCTGCTTGAGCATTTTTATCCAAAGATACAAAACTGAAAGTCTTTAAAAACATCAGTTCCAGAGTCTTAAAATAAAGGATGCTCCAAAGGCCGTCCGCTGAAAACCCTGAGAACAGATACATCTCCACCCGATGCCCGAAAAGTCACTGGATGGGAGCCAGAAGAGTCTCTTCTGGAGCAGGAGACACGGCTGTGCCACCCTCTTGACCACCAACAGCAGGAGGCTCTCCACATCGAGGCAGGTCCACCATGACAAGGGTGGTGAGGGGGAAGGCACCAAAGGGCGGTTCCCTGCATGTTCCTTCCCCGGGGTCAGGGCCTGGCCCCGCACCCAAAGGAGGACACACCCTCTCGGTCCACTTCTGCAACCCTGGCTCCTGCCCAGACTGACCCCAGCCTTCAGCGCCTGCAGAGCACTGAACCTGCCAGGTGGAGGAGCACCGCACAGAACGACCTGCATCAGAGGTTTCAGAGCTGCCCTCAGGAGTAGGGCTTCGTCCCCCCGGCCGCTGACATCAAGAAGGGGCTCGTGAGTCAGAGGAGGCTCAGATCTCAGAAGCGTAAGGACATCTGGTCAGTTGTCCCTTGCTGCAAGCAACACCTTGTGCCGGAGGCCCACAATTTTCAAATTTTCTAAGGGCAGAAATGTGCCCAATGCAAATCAAACTGGGATAAAATCAGAGAGGCCCCTTAGACTATGGAACAGACCTTGTATTGGATTTTTTTCCCCAGGTCCTGTTCTGGAACACTGTTTTCTGGTCTGTCCCCACTAAACATGATATCACTGCATTCACTTTCTATCCTTAAATCTTCACAGAGTATTTATGTTCCAGTAAAACGTTTCAGTAAAATTCAGTTTCATATAAAATGAAAATGACACTGAAATCACAGCAGAAGTTCTACATTCATTTTTACTTGATTCCAGTTGTCCCAGTTTCAGTGCTTTTGGCCACTGGGAAACACTTTCCGTATTAAAAGCGCCTGTGGAATCAGCATTGAGCCTTTTTCAGTTTCGTGTTTTCAGTTCATTTCCTAAACGTAACACAAATAAGCCTATGGAATCAAGCCATCAGTCCGAGGCAGCAGAGGGAGGAGAAGACAGTCCCAGACCTTAGACAATGCCGCCTCTGAGCCCGGGGGCGCCACGGGCACCCGCAGACGGAGGAAGAGGAAGGGCTGTGGGGCCTGCAGGGCAAATACCTGCAGGGGAATGGGAACATCTCCTCCAGGACCTGACAAACGGATTTAAACGCTTCACAAGGATCTCTTCGCCCCATTCAACGTTCAGAGCATTCAGCCAAGTTGCCTTCAGTTGGTTAAAGTCACCGAACCAAAGAGCAATTACACTTCCCACTGGAATCCAAACGGGCACTGCGGCAGACTCTGTGGCCCAGCCCAACCTTCTGAATGAGAATGTATCTCATTTTGCATTTTTGAAGCAATAAACAAACGAAGCAATACACAGACTGAATGTCGTTGTTCAAAATTCTCAGTTCTCCACATCTGCAACCCAGTTTGCCAGGGTGAGTGAGTAGATGAGGAAAGATTGACGAAAAAGGAACGTATTAATGAAAATGACATGTATTATACTTAAAACATTGTTTGCAAAACTAGGTATTTAAGATTGTCAGCAAAAATATATGTTCAGAGAAATGGGGATAAAAATTCAAATGTTAGTGAAAACTTCAAAAATATTTCAAATTCAACACACCAAACTTGACAGATTCAAAAACATGCGAACTTGAGAGGCACTTGGTCTGGAAGATGCGGCCATCTTTACACCTAATCTGGTCCGGCGGAGGCCTTGGCCGCTGCCTGGAATAGGAAAGCGGCCGAGGCCTTGGACAAGATCGCGCCCGTGCGACCTCTCCTAGCCTGTCAAGCCCGACACTCCCCGTGGTTCACGGAGGAGTTGAGGGTCTTGAAAAGGATTAAGAGACTTCTAGAGCACCACTGGAGGAAAATGAAGACCAAACACGACCGAACACAAGCTAGAGCTGTGATTAAGGCCTACCTTATGGTGGTAAGAGTGACAAAACATCTACATTTCTCCGCTTTTATTGCATCCACAGAATGCCGCACAGCGGCCCTGTTTAAGATCACCTTATCCCTTTTGGGAAAGGGGGGCCCAGTGGCCCATTTACAGGGGCCCGCAGAGGAGTTTTCTGGGCATCTGGAGGATAAAATCGCTCACATCCAGTCCCAGTTGGATACCAAGTGTGCAGCAAGGTCTATAGAGATGCCCAGGGTATGGACTTGCCCTGTTCGCTGGGAAGTTTGATCCTGTTGAACCGAGGAAGTGGACAGGGTCCTCTGAATGGTCAATGCCACCACTTGCCAATTAGATCCATGTCCCTCCTGGCTGGTTAAGGCTACTTGGGAGGTGACGTGTGGGTGGGTTGAGGCGATGGTGAGTTCATCCTTGAGGGAGGGAGTGTTTCCAGCAGCCTTTAAAGAAGCACTTTAAAGTGCTTCCCCCCTCAAGAAGCCATCACTGGACCCCACCATACCGGACAATTTTCGCCCAGTCTCCCAACTCCCCCTTTGAGGGAACATGATTGAGAAGGTGGTGGCATTGCAGCTCCAGAGGATCCTGGAGGAAACGGATTATCTGGACCCCTTTCAGTCAGGGTTCAGGCCAGGGCTTGGGACTGAGGCGGCATTGGTCGTACTCACGGACAATCTCTGGCAGGAGCGGGACAAAGGTAGTGCACCCATCCTTGCTCTTCTTGACCTCTCAGTGGCTTTTGAAACCATCGACCATGGTATCCTTTTGGGTCAACTTAGGGGGCTGGGAGTGGGTGACACAGTTCTGCGCTGGTTCTCTTCCTTCCTCCAAGGTCAATCCCAGCCAGTGTTGATTGGGGGTGAGAGGTCCAGCCCACGGCCCCTCCATTGTGGGGGTTCGGTACTCTCCCTGCTCCTTCTTAACATCTACATGAAACCACTGGGTGAGATCATCCGCCACCATGGGATGAGGTATCATCAATATATGAATTGAATAAATTAAATAAATAAGCAGATGGTACTCAGTTATACAGTACATCTCCATCCTGGGTGAGGTGAGTGATGCTGTGACTACCCTTTCGCGGTGCCTGGAGGTTGCGGGGGTCTGGATGGGGTGCAACAGGCTTCAGCTGAACCCTGGGAGGACCAAGTGGCTATGGATTGGAGGCCCCTCAGTATCCAAGGAATTACCATTTTTGGTTTCGGACGGGGTTGCATTGCCCCAAACAGAATGGCACATGTAACACCTTTGCTTTCAGGTCCAATTCAAGGTGTTGGTTATCACCTTTAGAGCCCTACACGACGTGGGTCCAGTTACCTGAAGGACTGTCTCACCATCATCACATCAGCTTGTCCCACCCGGTCAGGCAGAGCGCATGTTGTGGACCTCATCAGTGAGGGAATGTCAGCTGGCGGTGCCCAGGAAGAGAGCCTTCTCTACCGTTGCCCCGGCCCTTTGGAAAATTCTCCCGGCTTTCCAAAAAGGTTTAAACACCTGGCTCTGTCAGTGTGCATGGGGTGATATGGGCTCTACCCGTCCCTGGGGGTGGTTAGCCCCCTGATGATGTGCCCTGGAATTACTTGCCAATTTTCCATCTTCTTGGAACCTATTTATTTTCAGCATTATTTTTATGTTGTATTTTAATGAATTTTTATGTTGTTGTAAACCACCCAGAGTCATTTCACGAGATGGGCGGTGACAAATTTGATAAATAAATATATAAATAAATAGCCTGAAAGATATGCCAAATATCTCCCTCCAGCCAATGAGGCAGGCGTCAATGGGCAAAGTACATGCTTGAAGATGAGGAGAATAAACAGGATCCCAAAAGCAAGGAGGATGATCAAGGGACTGAATTGGAAGCTACATCCTTTGAAGATGGCTGGGAATGCTGAGCCCAAGAAGAGGAGATGCGGGTGGGGAGGGGATATGATCACCCTCTTCAAACACCTGAAAGAACACTGAAGGTCAAAAACTCCTCTCTCTCCTAGAATTCTGGAGTTAACTGACCAGATGTTCTGGCAGATTCTGACAGATGTTCAAAAACAACTTCTAACAGTGAAGACAGTGGGATAGTGGGGCCAGTGACCCTGAGAAATAGGGGGCTCCCCATGCCAGGTTGGTTTACATGGAGGCTGGACAGCTCTTTCACAGAAAGGCTTTACTCTGGAGTAATGCACTGAACCGGTGGCTGGCCTTCACAGTCCCACTGAACCCATCTGATTCTTCCACCCTCCTTCCTTTTCTTGCTGTCTGCAGAGACACACAAAACAAACACAAAACTACACTGCCTGAGACTGCCAAGGCAAGACCACTTTCCACATGGGGGCATTTACAACCCAGGAGGTGGAGGGAAGATGTTATTTCTGGATTCCAAAGAGAGAAATCTTCAAGATTTGCCATCTTCCCCACCCCATTTACAGCTTTTGCTCCAATAACATAAACTTGCATGACCTCATGAGAGATGGCTCCACCTAGCCCCTCCCGCTTGACCCCCCCACCCCCCAGCCCTTCCTCCCCTTCAAGGCCAAGAGAAGCTCAGCCATGCTGGCTTGCCAGCGTTTGAAGCCTTGCCAGGAAGACAGGTCCTCTCTCTCCAAGCAGCCCCCCTCCACACTTACTCCGGTGATCAGAGCCTGCTGGGGAAGGGGGCCTGTGCCCAGAAAACAGGAATCATGGAATGCAAAACAAGGAAGGCAGAAAGTACAAGAACTCAGCAATCAGAGCGAAGCTAAAATTACCCCCCTTGTCCTGCCCTTGAAAACAATCAGGTAAGCCAAGAACATTGTTGAGATTTGTTCAACTATACAGCAAGCTTTGAGATTTTTCTCATTCTCTGGCCTCGCTTTAAGATTTCACATAATTATAGAACCCTAGATTTGGATGCAATCTAAAAGACTCTAGACTCCAGCTCCCAGACTATGTAGGAAAACCACCACCGGTGGTTCCCCAAGTTCTGCCCTAAAAACCTTCAGCCAAGAAGACCTGGAGCAGAGCTTCTGGAGCAACTTCCTTTCTCAGGGCCCTTTCCCTTATAACTGACCCCTCTGGTCTGGATCCTTGGGGCGACTGCATGGCTGATTCAGGAAAGATGCATCTTCTGGCAGATTTAATCTCAGGCCTCCCCTGAGAAGGCAGGAAACTCCTTGGAAGTGGGTCAAGGAAGGGCCTTGTTTCAAGACCAAGTTAGGCTGGATCTTGGCCAGATATCAGAAAATGTTAACCAGGATTGTTAAAAGAGGCCTATCTCAACAGGGAAGAGAATAAATAAATAAAAAATCACTATTTGTAAAGTTGCATAAAGTCAGACAGCCAATATTTTGTTAATTTTATTTAAATATTTATATTCTGCCAGATTGGGTTAGGCCAAGTCTATGAAACGTATTCTGCAATTTATGTATTTATTTCTGTAACTGAACAAGCAAGAAAACAACCTCAAGGAGACAAGGAGAACAGATTTACATAATGCACTCTAAATAGAAGCCAGAGAAAGTGATTTTACATGGTGACAACCCCCAACCCTACTTACAGGCACTCAATCCCCCCAGTCCTGTCTTCTGGCATGACCAACTCACACTTGAAGGTGGCAGACCCAGCTTTCCTTGATCATCTCTCTGGACTAAACCTATCCAGTTTATTCAAAATGATATGGTTGGTTTCTTAATCTCATTAATTTATTTGCATGTTTTACATTGCTGCATTCCCAAGCAACTTCCTGCAATTTATGACAATTTTAAAAACCCTCACAGATTGTAATTCCATTAAAAAGGGAAAAAATATGCAAGAAAATGTGCACTTCTGGCCCAACCACACTAAAATGTTCTCCTCACAGCCTTCTTAACAATAGCAACCTCCTCTTGTGGAAGGAACCACCACAGGAAAACCACTGCCTTTCCCCTTGAGCCCCTCTTTGCAAGAAGAGTGAATGGGCAGGCCAGTTCTTGAAGGAAATGGCACTGGAGATCCATGGAGACAAGCCACATAGTGCTTTACAGGCTAAACCCAGCACTTTGAATTCAACCTCAAAGCTTGTTGGAAGTCATGAAGCGCCCGTAGAACCAGTGTTATGTGGCTGTAGCAGTAGTGATGGCTCCTACCTGCTACCCAGTGGGCCACATCAATGCAGCTTCTGAGTTGTCTTCAAAGGTAGCTCCATGTAAAACCCACTACAGCAATCTAGCTTCAAAGTGATAAGGAGATGATTTGCAGCCACCAAGGAAGGCACCCAACTGGTGCACCAGCTTAAGCTGAGCAAAGGCTCCTCTCGCTACAATCTCCATCTGTAGGTCCAGCAGCAGCCACAAGTCCAGGAGGACCTCCAAGTCACAAGCTACTCCCACTCACCCCTCATACAGATCTGAATCAGGACAAAGCCCTGGGGCACCCTGTTTGGTGTTCCTCTCAAGATTACAAGCAGGGGTCTTGGGATACGGACCCTCAATAAACAACAGTCCCCTTCTTCTCCCATGGTTTTGTTGTGTTTTATCAAGTTTTTATTGGTAAGCCATGATTCCTGCCAAGGGTGGGGAATATGAGGCCCACATGCTGCAAAGGAATCGCTGAGCCTTTTTTCAGCAAAACAGCCAAAGCTCACTCCAGCCACAGTTTCAAAGATCAACAGCACCTTTTCCCAACATTTTGAGATGTGCCACACATAAGCATTTAGTGTAACCCCTAAAGTAGGCACATTATGGTTTTAAAAACACAACTCCCTCTCCAAACAGGGGAAAACAAAAAAAGGAAATCCTGGTCCCATCCCTGCAAATGATGTGGCTCCATTCACCTGCATCAGCATTCCCACATTGTGCCTGTGGCCTGCCCAAATGTGGCTCCTGATCTTGCAAAGGTTGGCCAGCCAGGACACTGGCTTCATTTCATGCCCAGCTAATGAATGAGATGGGGTTACATTGCCCAGTGCGGAAGGATGGCTTCCCCCTTAGGCCAACACCACCAATGGCCCCATAAAGTAGTGAGGTCTGTTACGATACACTACCCATTCCATCAGAGCGAAGCAGCCAACAGTGGGAGGGATCAAAACGGGGCCATTTCAGGCTGATGCTGGCAGGGCCCTCCCCCACCAAATGCCCAGCCGGCCTCATCGACTGCCATTGCCCTGCTGTCTCCCTAAAGAGCCAGGTGCAGCAGCCTTGTGCCAGGAGTCTAATTGCGCACTGCCGCTCCTTGGCTTTAGTTCTATGACCCTTCCTGTCTGGCACAAGGCCGAAACAGCAAAAGAGTAATTGTGAAATAGTGTGGGAGGCTGAAGTAGGCCAACGCTGAACTGTTGAGGTCACACCCCCTGCCCCTGCCTCTGCCTCCCAAGCACAGCACAGCACAGAGGAATTTGGAAATCCATATGAAGGGAAGGAAAAGGAGAGAAGTCTTAAGCAACAGTGCTGCTTGTGACTCCACTCCCTCGGGGCTCCAATCATTAAACGCAAATGGGTCAGGCCTCGGGGGTCCAAAGGAGCAGCGAAGGAGAGAATCCAGGATGATAGACCAAGTCCTGTACCAGACTGCCCGTTCCTGCCACAGTGCCACGATTGGTGGACTTTTCTCCTGCAGAAGAGGGAGAGCAGCGGAGTGAAGGAACCAACCATTTTGCTTGTGCTATATCCCCAGAATCAGGACAGTGTCATCAGCAGTAAGTCAGAACAGAGGAAGGAGAGGTAGGATCGGTGCTTGGGATGCCTACTTTTTTCTGCCAATTCAAGGATGGGTGGAAACACATCAGCTCCACTGCAGGGAGAGGCCTGAGTCCCTGGGACGAGTCCTCCCCAGAGGTCCCTGGAGGAGCTCCTGCCCGGGCAGGTTCGTCCTGGGAGCCCCTGGTGTGCAGCGCGACCTCTCAGCCTTCCTCTTTCCCACCACAGGGACCGGCTATGCTGTCTCTGGGGGCCTGGGCGGGAGGGCTCCCGTGGAGCGGACAGGCAGGTGGACCTGCTCTTTAAATACAAGGGATCCTTGATGTGGGATCTGAAAAGAAATTGAACAGGGGAGGAGGGCCAAGCAAACCACCCTAACTGGAATGAAGTTACAGGACATGCCCTCCTCCCCATCCGGCCACATACAGTTGGATAAAATGTTCCTGTGAGTGGGTAGGAAGATTAGTTAAAACAGCCCAAAGCCCAATGTCGCGGAAGTTTGCACGTCTGCTTCCTCGGCCAAAAATACCCCCCACCAAGCTAACTATCCCATTGGTTGAAAATACAACCCCAGCAGATGACATCATTTCCTGGAGGACATCAGACATGGGCCAGCCGGCATGGAAGGCTTCCAGCAGCTGCAAAGAGAGTGGCTGCGTCTGCCAGCCGTTTCTCATCTTTCTGGGAATGGATTTCGATGTATTCCGTGCAGCGTCACCTGGGAACTCGCACACTCCAAGGGAATTTTGAACATGTATACCCTGCTCATGCTGTACACTTCAGGGCTTGTCCGACTAGTGGTGGTGGGGGCACAGGGCAGGAGTCTTTCAAGAAGGCATATTTTGGCTTTTACTAAGTTTCTCACGGCAAGCGCTGATATTTTGCTGGACTCGGACAAGGAAAGCCCAGCATTTTCAGCTCTTCTCTGTTAACTGTGAATTAAGTCAGTATTGTCTTCTTATAGGGAAAGGGAAAAAGGACAGGAATATTTCTGGGACACTTGGACAAGGGGAATTGCAAGGATGACTTTGCTAGATCAGACGGGGAGCCTAATCCACGCTGGCTTTCAGTGGCATCCCGAGGTGTGGCTGAAGGAGAGGCGATGCCTGAGCTCCCTGGTCCAAGCAGTAACCGCCTCTCTGAATGGCTCGTTTGTCTCCTAACATTCTGCCCGTCTCTTGAAAGCCTCCTTTGCTAATGCCAAGGCCCCCTGTGATGGCACAGGGTGCTCTTCTGCGATGCCAGCGGCTGTGCTCACATACGCAGCCTGTTGGGAGCAGGGCATCCTTGCCCCCCATTGCGCCTGGACTGGAAAAGATCGGGTGCTCAGGGGCTAAGACGCCAAGCGAGCACCTTGTTCTTTCAGGGGAACCCAGGCCCTGCAGGGCCCACGCTAGCGAGCTCCTGTTATCCAGCTCCCCTTTGGGATTCAGTCACAAAGCAGGTGATGGCAGCCTGGAATACGGCGGGTGGCTCAGAGCCCCCAGCAAACATCACCTCCCCACGAACGTTTGTCCCTTTTCCTTTAAGGGGCAGAGAATTAGGGTTTTGCAGAGCTCCAGTTCAAGCTTTATAAGTTAAGTGTCCCCATCCCCCCTCTCTCCCCACTGCACAATGCTATGTGTGGCTCCCCCCCCCCACCAGTGTCTTTTCCCCACTCGGAAGCTCTGGGGGCTCTGAAGATCCCTCCACCTGCAGAACAGGCTCCAACCCTTTCCCGTTACTCTGCCGTACCCCTGGAGGGAGGGGTGTGCCCTAACCCTCACCCTGGAGGAGGGCAGGTGGTTGTGCCCCTGGAGCCATGAGAGGCCAGGGTCCAGGGCTCAGATTTATTCAAGCAGCTGAGCAGAACATGCCATTCCCAGGCAATACCCTCGGAAGGCCCTTATCGCCCCAGAGCCAAACCCAGCCAAGGGGCAGCACGTTTAGACAACCGAGCAGAAGCCACGCAGGGCATAACGAATATCAAAAGATGCTGAGGCATCGAAGCCCCACAACCGAATCCTGCCTCAGGGCCAGTTCCATGACAACTGGTTTCCATGAAAGATCCTTCAAACACACGTGGGAACTGCACATGAATAAACCACATAAAAAGGCACGGCCCCAAAGTTTAGTCTCAAAGTTTAAACAGATGCCTCTCAGGCCAAAAGGAAAAATTACCTCATTAAAAAGTGAAACGTTATGATGCACGTAGTTAAATGAAATGTAAAATAAAGTCGCAAAATTAAAGAAGTCAGCAAAGACCCAATTTTAGCTTCTTGGTATATTCCTGCCCACATTTTCCCATCATTTTTCACCCCTGCCCTCAAAGTTTTCAGCAGCCCGAAACGCCTCCATCCACTGCCACCCGGCAGATCTCACCCCCCCAAAGCCCACCTGGCACCCACCCTTTCCCCCATTTCTTCCCACTCCCTCTCCCAAGGCCATCCTTCCTCCAGGACCTCTTATTTTACTCCTCTGCTGTAGAAACACTAGAAGTAAGGAAGAGGCACCTGCCACCTCCCTCCCGGATTTCATTTTCACCTTGAGAGCAGAGGACCTCCTAGGTAACTCTGCCACATGCATAACAACGGCGTGTGGCAGTTTATAAGTGCGATTTAGCAATGTCAAAGAAAGATTTGCTTGGAAGCTGCATCATCGGCCATCGTGCCAGACCAATCAATTCGCCAGCCAACAACATCTGTGTACTGCCCGCCCCAGCACTGAGAGCTGCCACTGATCCTTTTGCGGTCTGAGACCACCGCCATTTCCAGACATCCCTGCCCGACTCCACGGCCCCCTGTGCCAAGCGCTCCTGCCACCTCTCATCTCTCTTGGCCCTGAAACAACAGGTCCTTGAAAAGGATCCCCCTCCTCCGGGCACCAAAATGATTGATGAAGAGTTAAAAGCAGGTGCATCCCAGTTCTGCTCAGAAGACTGCTTTTTCTTATCTCCTTCGGTCAGAGGCTTTCTGAGACTCCACCTCACATACCTCAAAACCTGTGGAAGAAAGAGTGGGATACAAACACCACCGCCACTGCCACGAATTTTTGACACACCATGTGCCATGGATACACATCATTTCCTGCATCCTTGTCCCTGACAAAACAAAAGAAGGGATTTCTCTTTTGGGGAGGGGGAAACTTTGCTGGGAGGAACTCATGCACTGGACACAAGACGTCCTAAAAGGGGCAGTGTGTGTTTACATCAAACTCAACATCTTTGCTCAAAACTACATGGGTGACAAGTAACCAACAACACTGTCACTTTCGGTACTCAGAATCCAATCTAGCATTTGAAACTGGAAGGAAAAGGAACGCAAAGAGCACGCTCACACCTCCCTGCTTCCAGCCATATCCTCATGATGTTTGTCTTGATCTCTGAAGTCCTTGGTCCTCTCTGAGCTTGGTTGTTTGCTTCATTACCCAACTAGGTAACATCATCAGTGCAAGTAGAGTGTGGGGTTTGCTTCCTTTTTATATACAGTCGCTTGCCCAGCCAGTGTTGGTGGGAGTGTGGGTTTCTCCTTGGTAGTTCCTTGATTAGGATATTGTTTTCTGCTTATTTGTCTGGTGTTAATCCCTGCTTATCTGGGTGTTGGTTGCCAGAGAGGATGTGTTCTGATCTTTTTGTTTCCTTCTTATTGTCTCTTCTGAATGGCGTGTAAATGTGGTTTATCTCTATGTGTCTATTGGCAGCTCATTTGTCTGAATCCCAAGCTTCCAGGAATTCCCTAGTGTTTTTGGATTTAGCTTGCTCTAGGATGCCCACAGTTTCTCAGTTGAAACTATGGTTAAGTCTGTCCATGTGTTGTGAGATTAAGGAGTTTTCATCATGTCTTCGGACTGCTAGTTGGTGTTTATGGATGCTAGTCTTCTGCCTGTCTGTCCTACATAATGGCTGTTATAGTTCTTACAGTGTATCTTGTAGATGACTCCTGTATTTTCTTCTTGGGCTACTAGGTCTTTTGGTTTAAGACGTTTTGGAGGGCTTTAGTTGGTTTGTGTGCTACAGTGATGCTGTGTGGTTGTAATAGTCTGTTGGTTGTTTCTGAGATCTTTTTGATGAATGGCAGTGTTATCCTTTTCATAGCTTGTGTTGGTTGTGGTGTAGGGGGTTGAATGGTCATGCACTTTTTGATAAAGTTGCGTGGATATCCATTTTGTTGGAAGATGTTGTGTAGGTGGTCTGTTTCCTTTTTCAGATGTTCTGGGTTGCTTCAGTGCATTTGTACTTGTCTGAATAAAGTTCTTACACAGCTTCTCTTGTGGGAAGTTGGGTTGTAACTTTGGTAATGGAGCACTTGGTTAGTGTGGGTTGTTTTTCGATAGACTTGCATTTCTAATTTGCCGTCATTTCCTCTGCTGATGAGGATATCCAAGAAGGGTAGTGTGTTGTTGTTTTTTCTTCCCTTGTTAATTTTATTCTTTGAAGATGTTGTTGATTGTGTCTTCTCTAATAGTTCCTTTTTTATTATGGTGAAAGTGTTGTCTACATACCAGATCCATATTTTTGGTTGTATGCGTGGAAGTGCTATAGTTTCTAGATGCTCCATTATGGTCTCTGCTATGAGTCCTGAGGCTGGTGATCCCAGGGGTGTTCTCCTGATTTGTTGGTATATTTGTCCTTCAAACTGAAAATAGGTAGAGAGGCAGAGGTTGATGAGGCCCATGATTCTGGGTATCTCAGTCTTAGTATATTTGGCTAGGTTGGGTGTGCTGTGTAGTGTTGTGTAGTACTGCTGCCGTGAATTCTTTCACTAGTTCTGCATCTACAGACATAAAGGGTGCTGTGACATTGAACGAAACCCTAATTTCATCCTATCTCCATCCCGCAGCAGAAGCGGCTTCAAAGTCAGCTGTTCCGGTTCTAAAGTAGTGCTTCCCTTCTTTTGCTGCCTCCTCCAGTAGCTACCTCCAGTGCCACCGCCATGATCATTTGCGGCCAAGGGCAGGGTCCTCCTTATGGCTCCCTCCCTCTCACCTCACCCGGGACGTCACCTGGGCTCTTCCAGCGCCCTTCAAAAGGAAGAAATAGCCCATCCAGCACCTCCACACCAGGGCCTCACCTAGCCCAGCCCTCCTAGTGGTGAGGAGGAAGACCGGTGGCTGCTTTTCCTGGTGGCAAGTGATGGTTGGGGTGGGGGAATGAAGCCGGTGAATTTTCCTAAACTCGTCCCACATTAAAACTGGAAGGCCAGCACCAGTCACCGCCTGGTCATTGAGGCAGAATACGGCTCAGCCATCGGGGCCGTGCAATTCATACTGACTCCCATACTGGAAGAGAGCACTCAGATGTGACCATCTGGCTGCTCCCTAGTGCTAAGCAAAGTGAAAGGGTTCATCCAAGCAGCAAAGAAGATAAATGAGACGAACGTTACACTGACCAATTTGCTGTATAAACAAAATAGGCAGAGTCCTGGTTTGCTGTCACCAACACAAACACAAGCTCCTCTGCCTGGAGCAGTTGTGCAACATCTAAAGAAAAGAAAATGAAACCATTTGAGGCCCACTAAGAAGAATGGCCTGCAAGAGGTTAGCCACGCAGCAAAAACGTCCACACCCTTCTGTCTAAGAGCCCTGCCCGGGAAGAAAAGAAAAGGGAGCGGGTCTTCTCAGGAGGGACCCAGCTGCCTCAAACGCATCTGGGGTGATGGCAGAGAGGAGCTGGCGTGCACGTGCGTGTGTCTGTGCGCACCTGTGCAGGCCACGGCTGAAGACGCTGAAGAGTGCCAGGGAGGCCCTGGAAGGAAGAGGGCTTGTGAAGTGGCACAGAGGCTGGCATGAGCCCAGGGAGGACCCAGTGTGAGAATGGCAGCTGAAGGGAAGCCGGAAGAGGCAGCTGGCTGAGGGAGCCAGTGCCAGGGCCCCTGGAGAGAAGGAGCAGCAGGAGAGGCCAGCGAAGGCCATTGGGAAGAGGATCCGGGGCAGCCCGGAAGAGACTCGGCAGGTACGGACAAGAGGCTGAGGACAAAGAGAAGCAGAACTAGGTCCGACGCAATAAGAGAAGAAGAGGCTTAAGAAGCAGAGGACAGGAATAGAACCCGCAACTATAGGAATGAGCTACAGGATCGATGGGAGCCCAGGAAACAGAGGATAAGAAACAGGAATCTTGAACAAAAGATAAGTCACTCTGTTCTCTGATGAAAGGCAGCACTAGCTTTGCCTTCATTATCTTTGCAATAAAAAGATTTTACCAGTGGGAGTTGGCCTGGACCCTGCCCACGTCATTTCGACCCCATGACCTACGGCACGACCAAATGCACGTTTGCTGCCGGGAATACAGAGGAGGCTAATGATTAACAGGACTTGAGGCTGGCTCCCCACTGCAGCTACCTGTGAGTCAGGCACTTTAAAGAGAGGGAAAACGTGATGCCTGTGCCCACCTCCTCGCTAAAAGGCACCCCTGGGCAGGCTGGGTGTCCCCCGAGAGAGGCACCTGGCAGCTGTTCTCCTGCCGTGTTTTAAACTTCCAGTGCATGTGACTTTCACCTTGCGTTGGTTCACCCCAAAGCCCCTTCCTTGGATTCAGGCGTTTTCTATGCGAGACAAAGATGCATCTGGACAGCCCAACAGTCAGGAGGGCGAGTGGGTGGGAAAAGCAGGTCCCTTCATACGCATCGCTTCCCACCGAATATCCCAAGGTATGTTACAGGGTGATCCTTATGACAACCTTGTCGTGTTTTCACAAGTCACGCTTTGGAGAGATTTCAACTATCCTGACATCTGCTGCAAGGTCCAGCCAA
The DNA here is from genome assembly GCF_059951505.1 of Python bivittatus. NCBI lineage: Eukaryota > Metazoa > Chordata > Lepidosauria > Squamata > Pythonidae > Python > Python bivittatus. The sequence continues at coordinate 11,384,666 of NW_028277076.1, read as the reverse complement.
TTCCAGTCCTGTCTTGCTGACAACATTATTTGTCAGAAGGTGGAAGAAGGAAGAAGGAAGAACGGGTCTGCTCCCCTGGACCCAATCCTCACCAGCAGGGAGGAACGGGTTGAACAAGCGAAGGGAATTGGCCCTTGGGAGAATGTGACAGTGTGATTCTTGCGTTCCTATCCAGGGAAGGAAGGGCAGAGAAGAGTCAGACATGAATACTGGAGGAACAGAAGGGCAAATTTTAATAAACTCAGATGGAAGGTAGGCCAGATCCACTGGCATGACAGCCTGAAGGAGAAGAGTGTCCAGATACTGAAGGGGCAATCACAAACAATACCAACTACAGTAGGAGGAAAAATGGAAGGCATCTGAAGAGACACAGAGATTTCTAAAATGCTGGGGTGGGGGGGGGGAGGGATGCATATTGGAAAGGAGTGGCATCTAACCAAAGAATGAAACTAACCCGTTGCCAGAAAATACAAGGATTGTATCAGAAAGGCTGTAGGCTAAACGAGCTGAAGAAACACCCAAGACAGCAAAAAAGTCTTGTTAGGGTAGAGCAGAAGCAAAAGTAAAGAGGTTACAGGTTTGTTTTGAGGAGAAAGGGGGGATCGCTAATGGGGACAGCTAAAAGGCGGAATATCAACTATATTTTACTGCCTTCCCTCCAAAAGGAAATGGAGCCCAGTTGGCCATCACAGTGCCAGGAGGGAGCTGCAGCTCAGGACAGAAAAGGAGGGTAGAGGAGGAAAGAGGCAACGTTAATGAATTTGCCACCAGGGACGGAGGGATTACGTCCCAGGGTGCTGAAAGAAGTGGGAGCTAGCAGAGGTGGCTGCAGAACTGCTACTGAAGTGTAATCTTTGAGAACTGGAGGAGGACAGGTGAGGCCCAGGAGACCGGAGGTGAGCAAACGTCACCCCCATCTTCAAGAAGTGGGGGGGGGAGGAGGAGGAATCCTGGAGTTGCAGACCGGCCAGCTGGATGTTTATAGTGGACAAGGCAAAGTCCTTGAGCAGATAGGCAAGCAGTTGCAAGTAACAATTAGCAGGATCCAGCATGGACAAAAAAGCCATGCCAGATTAAGCTTATCTCCTTTTCTGATAGCTTAATAGTTGGATTCTTAATCATTTGAACGATTACACCCAGATACCAATAGAAGAGAATATGTGTAGCTCAGGGTTGAATTGTGGAGTCCTTGGGGTTCTCTGAGCTGGGTTGTTTTCTTGCAAACGTTCCATTACCCGGCTAGGTCACGTCTTCAGTGCTAGCTCTGAAGTTCAAGTGTTACCTAGCACTGAAGATGTTACCTAGCTGGGTAACAAAACGTTTGCAAGAAAAACAACCCAAGCACTCTACACCCAGATAATATTCATAAATGGTTCCTTATCAGCTTTGAGACTAATACTGAATGGAGTTCCACAGGTCCTGTGTTGTTCAATATTTATTAATGATCTGGATAAAGGGATTGAGGGGATGATCATCTTATTTGCAGATCATATAAAGCTGGGGCAGTTGGCTAATTCTTTAGAAGAAAAAAAGAAGATTCAAAAAGATCTAGACAGGCTTGTGTGAGACTAGGCTGAAGCTGCCATAACCTAAAGATGAAGCAGGCACATAAGCAGAGAGGACAAAAGCCAGGAAACTTATCTATGAGATCCCTTCAGGGAGGTAGATAAGAAGGAAGCAAGTTGTTAAGGAAAAAACAAAGGACCTGAACCAGAAAAAGAAAGTTGGGCCTGAGCACATGGAAACCCCCACCCTAATCCCATCAACTTGTAAATGGTTGCAAGGTACATTTGCTCTTTCTCATACACACGCAAGCGCGCTCATCCACACTTACCCGTGCCCTTCCCAACTAGGCTGCCAGGCACTAGCTAGAGGGACTGAAGCCACCAAGTCTGGATCCAAAGGTGACTCAGATGACTCAGCTCAGACAACTCACACGACTCAGAGTGGGCGGGCTTTGGGACCCCTTTTATCCCCAAAAGTCCTTGCTGGGTTGATTTACAAGTTGATGGGATTGGGGTGGGGGTTTCCATGTGCTCAGGCCCAACTTCCTTTTTCTGGTTCAGGTCCTTTGTTTTTTTCTTAACAACTTGCTTCCTTCTTATCTATCTCCTTGAAAGGATCTCATAGATAAGTTTCCTGGCTTTTGTCCTCTCTGCTTACGTGCCTGCTGCATCTTTAGGTTATGGCAGCTTCAGCCTAGTCTCATACTTGAAGACAAAATGAAGAGGATGAAATTCAACAGGAAGAAATGTAAAGTCCTGCTAGAAAAAGAGGGAGAAAGGGAGGGAGGGAGGGAGGGGGAGGGGAGAGGGGAGGGGAGGGGAGGAAGAAGCAAGCAAACAAAGGATAGAAGAGATCTGCTTGGCTGTAATACATGAGAAAGGGATCTAGATGTTCTAGTAGAACACAAGCTGAACATGAGCAACAGTGTGATGCAATTGCTAGAAAAGCAAATGGTATTTCTGAATGCATTAATCGGAGCACAAGCTCCAGATCACAGGAAATAATTGTTCCCTCCTACTCTGTTGTCCCCAGCATGTTTAGAGCTCTGGGAGAAAAGGGAATAACCATTTTGCTCAAACCGCAGTTGGCACCTTTGAAAGGACACTGGGTTTGCATACTTCCTTTTCTAATCACTTTCGGAAGCTGCTTGCTAAATGTTTTTCAGCTATTAGGAACCTTTGGATTGACAAGTCTGAAAACACCAGGTAAGTTTCCTTCGATCCTTAGAGAAAGAAGTTTTATATACAAGTTTAAGGACTTAAAAAAAAAGTTTTTCTTTAATAAACAGCAAAAGGGTGATTAGAACTTTGATTTTGGAAAGTTACAAACGAGCTAAGGGTCCAGATGGATTTGAAACAAGATTTTGGAATTAATTATAAGAATCCTTCCTGTGGGAAAATGCTTTTGTTTTGAATTCTTTTTAAAAAAAACATGATAGGATGGGACCTTGAAGGTTGAACACTAATGGGAACCAGAAGGAACTAAAGATTACAATTAAAGGAGAAGAACACTTTAATTTGACTTACTAATACAGAATGGAGCAAAATATTTTAATATTGGACATATTAAAGGATATTTTTGAACAATGGACCCAGAAGTTAATTTTAAGAGTGTCTTCCTCTATAGATAAACTGTGTTTAAAAGATGTTATGGAAGAGGAACAAGTTTTACCGAACAAGAATAAGACTGATCTGAAAGTGGATTTAAAAATGCCAGGCTTCAACAAATGATATGGAAAAAAGATGCTACACTGGACATACAAAAGAAATCAGCAGATGTCTTAATAATTAAAAGGGATATACAAATTATAAACCAAGAGAGTGACCTGGATAATTTTCCTATATTGAATTTACAAAAGAGGCTTGTTAAAGCTTTGAAGAATTTTGTGACAAGGGACACAGAAAAAATGAAAAGAAATCAAATTCTAGGACATTATTTGTAGGGACTAAAGATCAAGATTGTTAAAAGCAAAAGGAAGGAATATAAAGTTGGTTTAGTTGATCAAGGTTAAAATAGATTTGTTGTTATCTCTGGTAAGCCTTAATGGACTTTTGCTGACATCAGGACTGAAACAACAGGTTTTAAAGATTTGTTTATAGATAAGAAGTGTGATATGTAATAATTGTAATTTTTAATAAAATTACTATTAAAAAAAGGGACAGTGACAAATTGGAAAAAGATCAGAGAAGATTCATGACAGTGGTGAAGGATCTGAATATGATTAGCTTGCAGAACAGAAGAGATAGGACAGCAATCTTCAGCAATTCAAAATGTTGTAATGGAGGGGGTGTGGACTTGTTCTGTGATGCTCCAGGAAACAGGATAACAATAAGTGGGTTGAAACCACAGGGAAGTTTATTTAGGTTAGATATTAGCAGAAATGTCCTTATGGCAGGAACTGTCAACTAGCTTACATGGAGTGGCCTGGAGGACTTCAAAGTGAGGCTGGACAGACATCTGTCCAGAATGCTTTAGCAGATCCATCACCCTGCTAAATGGTCTGAGGTCCCTTCCAGCTCTGTTCCTATGAGTGTCGGGGAGATGAAGAAACCAGAATAGTCTCCATTCAAGCATAGCCCACATGTAAAACTGGAGATACTGTATTTTTATTTTGTTTTATTTATTATTAAATTTATATGCTGCCCATCTCCCCCAGAGGGTGACTCTGGGTGGCTTACAATTAAAATCCAAGACAATAAAAACAATAAAAATATAAATATCCTCAATTAAAATTACAAGTAACAATTCTATAAAAGCTAGTATACAATTCAAGATGGGGGGGGAGCATTATCAATTATTCCACCAGTCAGTTCCAGCAAAACTGGAGATATGATTTATATACACCATTTTCCCAGGTTTTATTAGTTATTTTCCCACTTCTGGGAGGAACATTTCATTGAAAGCTATGTCTAAAAATACAAGATAGAAAACAAAGGCAAAAATATATTGAGGATTTATGCTCGGAAGCCTGGGACATCTAGTCCGCCATGAATCCTCACTGAAGCTCTCAGGACAAACAACTGGGGAAATTGGGCTCCCCACAACTTGCGTCTGAGCTTCCCAGGGTCACTTGGCTCCTGATGCCAAAACCAAGATGCTGATGCAACACCACCAGGCAGTTCTCACCATCTGGGCCTTGGCATCCTGATGAACTGCTAGAGAGATCTCCCAACCAGCAGAAAATGCAGAGGAGGCTCAAGGGGGTGTCCCTTCCTCTCAGGGGACATGGGCAAGCAATGCCTTTCTCAGCCGTTCCTCTTTCTGTCTTCCCTCAATGCTGGGGACCCTCTGCATGGAAACATGCCTGGCCATCCTTGAAAGTGGGTCCCCCCCTCCAGAGCAAGGGCTTTCTGAGGCAGCCTGCACCCAGGTCAGTCCCCTGTGCCCACCAGGGAACTCCTACCTGCCAAGAACTTGCTCTGCCACAGAGCCCACCTTCTCCACACAGAAATGGGCGTGCAAATAAGACGAGTCCTTCCAATCGGTGGGCCTGGCCCCCACTCTCTTCAGCAATTCTAGACCATTCATAAGGAGAGTGTGACTTCATTGGGCTCCCTACAATTTAAATCTCCGGCAGATTTTACTTGCCTTGCTTTATTTAAAAATCCAGCATAAAAGCTTGTCTGGAATCACAACTAGTTAATAGGCTCTGGGAGAGAAAACTGAGATTTTCTAGACTCACCGCCCCCTCCCTCTCCCCAAAGATCAATTTTCATTTATCCGCAGTCAGCTCCAGCTGCTTCCAGCCTTTGTAAATAAATGCCAAAGCATAATGAATTTTGAACCAACTCTCCTGAAAGTAACAAAAAGATGACAACTGCAGAAAAATCAGAGCACTTGGAGGCAATTCCAAATGGCAGAGTTTTAATGTGGCTCTGGAGCAGAGAAGGCTGTGGGCATGGAAACACATCTCTCTCCCCACCCCCATTTCTCCCTTAAACAACAGAGGGAATAATGCAGCCCATTCCTCACTGGGATGCCATACAGCTGGCAAGAAGAGGTACAGGACAGTACCTGCCAGTCAAAGTACAAGGTTTGGTCCCGGAACTGCCAAGTACCAGATGTGTGGCTGGAACTCTTAAGCAAGGGCTAAGAGGTAACAGAGGGTGAGGGTTGAGTCAGTCCAGCTTCCTCTCTTTTTTCTGGCTCTCTGCTTTGATAAAACCCTTCACAATAGGAATCTCTACCAGCCAGCCACCAGAGATGGCAGCCTTGTCTGAAGGTTGAGCCAGTGGATCAACCAGTCCAGTGGAGAGAATTCTCCTCCTCCTCACTCTCTTGGAAAGGACTTTCCAAAGTAGGAGTCATGATGGAGCCTAACAGTAGATCCAAAGAGCATTTTAATGGTTCCCAAAAGATCAGGAATGTTGCCAACCATTGATCCTTCTCTGTGAGGTCATCCCCACCCCTCTGCTCTCCCATTTCACTCTGGGTGACAGCTGGGATGGCCTAAGCTCCAAACAAAGGACTGGGTGTCAGCCTAGAGCACTTCTTAGGTCTCTGCAAAAATTGGAAGTGCAGGAGGAAGAGGAAGAGGATGACAGAAAGGTCTCAAATAGATTTCACAAAACAATGAGATTGCTTGCGATCAAGTGGAATAGGAGGGTGGGTTGTCTGAATTCACAAATGAACATTCAAAGAACTGCAGTTAAAGCTGTTCTTCATCATGGTCTCCATGATACATAGAATGAACTCTTTACATGAAGAAGGGTCTGCTTCTTATAAACTGACCAAAGTCTTTCCAAACATGGCATGGAAGTGGGAGTCCAGTCTGCAGTGCTAGAGAAAGGGAGAGGGCTGAACCCATCTCATCACCTGGCATAATTTTAGGAGGAGAAGATATCACAGAAAGGCTCCCAATGCCACCATCAGTTCTTAAGAAATGAGTGTGGATCAGATCAGGTCCCAACTTCTTTCTTCAACAACAGGTCATAGCAAAGGTTGATGATTGCCATTATCCATTTAGAGAAATGCTGGAGAGAAAGATTATACCCTTTAGATGGGTGTTGAAATAAACACTGGTCCTGGCCAAACACTGAAAAGTCATCCAGAGAATGAATCAACATTTCCGATGGTGTTAAGGGGCTGGAAACAAAAGAAGGCAATATGATGTCTTAATTCAAGTGAAAGGATGAGACTCACACTGGAAGGAAGGATGAAGGACCTAGGAAAAATAAGGCAGGGTCTCTTCATAAGGTACAGAGTTTTGCAGTTGATGATCCACCCTCATAGCAACCAGAAAAGCTATCTCCCATGACAGGAGGCAAATCAAGGTCTAGCCGTGAGTTCAATTAACTGTGTCAGTTAACATTAACACAGAAATTAGAGATTCCAGCTGGAAGCAGCAGGGACCCCAGAGAATAGAGATGTTCTAAGATTTTCAAGAAATGCTTCATTGGCAGGTTAGAAAAGAGAAGCACCACCTAACTAAAGAAAAAAGGAGATGACCATGAGATACACATTCACTGAAGAGAAAGTCAAGCCCTACTGTTTCAAATGCATAAGATAGCAAGATGGACCTGCTATGGCATGAGAGGAAGACTCTTAAAGGAGGCTTTAATTGCATCAGCACTGTGGAAGCTGCAGACAAGCTAATAAAATCTACTCCACCTTATCCTGAGGAATGCTTGTGGAATCCAGTCCTCCAAGCTGTGAAGCAAAAGGTATCCAGGTTGGGGTGGAAGACTTGTTCCTGCTGGAAGGAGAGAAATCTGGTGAGTCGGAAGGCAGAGGTGGGATATAGCATCCCTCTGTGATAACAATGAAGTTGACTTAGTCCTCCTTGGGGTTCACTGGGATTCCCCTAGTTTTAAGAATCATGTAAAATGAGTCCACTCCAAGAAAAAGAAAAGGCACTTCTGAGAGTTGGAGGATCTATTCCACATCTGCCACAAAAGGTTACATATTGCCTATTGTCCTGTGATGCAAATCAGTGGGATCTGATGAAGGCCACAGCCAACGGACACAGGTGTTATGGCTGAGCTAGCTGGGAAGAACGCTTTCACTTACAGGCACATGACTTGTGAGGATAAAGATGGACTGGTGGACACCAGTTTGCAATGTAAGCTGCAAAGAGAGGTGCTGCCTTGTTCATGTATAGACTACATAAAGGAGAAATCAGCCAATTTAACCTGGAACATCTGAAAAGCTTGGGATTCCTTGTCAGTTGAAAGAAGCTGAATTTGTTGGTGATGTTTTATGTACTGCAAGGGTGGAAGCAGGAACCAGAGACTCCCAGTTGAGAGAGAGCTACTGTGTTAGCATATTTCAGGGCTGCCTCTAAAGACCATCAAGAGGCCTGCCAAGTATCTGTTAATTCTGAAGGCTGGGAGGAAGAAGCTTAGATTTTAAATTCTGGAGCATAGAGTTCCAACTTCTTTGTACTATATAGTGTAAATCAACTGTTACCTTTAAGCCTTAATTCTTACCTGCATTAAGGGTTCTAATCTAGGTGAGTCATCTCTGAATGTTTTCAGCTGAGTCAAACTAGTCTTGAGTAAAGACTGAAGTGTATGGGAACCTGTGATCATTTGTGGAGTTCAACTCACCTGGACCAAGGACTCAGGTAGAAAAGGTAGTGAGGAGAGGTGGTGAGGACATGTATCGGATAAGAGGTGCAAAGGAACACCTCCAGTGAGACTGTCTGAAATCAACCACCAGTGGAGGAATTCCTTGATGCCAGGCAGAACCGAGAGGAAGAAATACCAGTAGGAGGGTACATATGAAAATGGGCAAATGAGCCATTAAAGCTGCAATCCCTGCAGTTGGAGAACACTATCAGTGCTCTCTTCTAAGAGAAGAATCTCAGGTACAAGCACATGCAATGTGTGAATATGTGGAAATGATAGGAAAATGACTCACCATTGATCCTGTGCACAGGATAGCCTGCAAATAGGGAAAGCTTCTAATAATTAACCTGGATGCTAATGTACGTTAATCAGTCTAGTAAATGGCTGGCAGTACCTACAGCTTGACCTTCACCAAAGCAAAAATACCCAGTTCATATGGGTCTGTGGGGGAAGCTTGCTTTAGCAATGTAAAGCAGGGCCCTGGAGGACCAGAACACCAAATGCCAGATGCCAGTGAAGGAAAGGCACAATGTCCTGATGGAAACATCCCTAAGGACTTTTGAACAATTGAAAGAAGAAAGATGATAAGAAATTAAGATGAAAAATATGGAAGATGGTCAGAGAAGGATGAACACTGTATTGCTGTGGGGGCTGAGAAGAAACTGAAGGGGTTGGCTGGAGTCATGCCTCATCATGTGGCCAGCAGAGGTCCCACCTGACCCCTAGAAGGTTCTGGGTAGATACATAAATCAGAGATCACAATAAAGAAGAAACTTAGTACACCATCGTAACTGCAAATGGTTGCTGTAGAAGGCAATTGCTAAATGAGGACTACCTGTATTAACAAGATAAGGCATTAAAGTGAGGCCCATCGCACAAGGCATACTTCAAAATGGTCCAGAACAGAAATGAGAGGGAAGCCTCTGCTCTGACCACTCTCTGGCACTGAGAGAGACAGAAGGGACACCTGGCTTGGAGCAACAGTGGTATCCTGACTCTGCAGTGACGGTGGGATCTCTTCTGCAGAGGCAGGTAAGGCTCAGGTGCCAAGATCCAACTGGCTCCTCCCCTGAGGAGGTGACAGGAAGAAAAGGAGAATCACCCTGCCAGGAAGGGGGGGGGGGTTGTTAGGTACACTTGATATCAAGCAGAAACATCCAGATGCCTTTCCGCGAGCCCAAGGGAGCTGCCTTATTCCACCCAAGCAAAGACCCAGGTCCCCTTCACCCAATTCTACCTCCACCTAAGAAACACCTCTCCTAGGAAATGCTGAGAATTGTTCCAAGGAGTTTCGGTGAGCAAGGAAGTTCTCTGCCCTTCATCATCCCAGGTGGCTACTGGGAAAGAATGGAGGTTGGTGTCAGATCTCAAGCCAGGTACAGCTATAATACTCTGCTGCTCCAGAAACTCAACCTGCACTCATGAATTAGGCAACAGCAGAAATTTCAAGAGCTCTATACTTCCATGAAAGATGATTTTTGCAGAGAAGAAAGCAATCGTATATACACAGAAGATCTGCCTGCTGCAGAACAGAGAAACCATCCTGTCTAGATCTGCCAGCCCCAGGGGTCCAGACTTAGACTTCAGCCTTCTCCTCCCATCCATTGTGTCAACAGACGCTTAGCCATTCTCCTCCATGCCTTGATGTGGGAACCCACTTGCTGAGATTTTGCCTGGGCACAACAGCCTCACCAGCTTCATCCCTTACAGTTTAAGTCAGTGGGAATGGAGAACACTTCACATATAAAAGAGAGAAGACAAGCTGTGAGAATCTAATTACTGTACTGGGGAAGAGGTGAGCATTCACTCCCATGGATGCTGCAAAGGTCAGTTACAGAAGTGAAAACTGGGATTTCCCAGAAGGAGAAAGGGCACTTAGCCCTTTCATTTTTTGACTTTCATAAACCAAAACGCCACCATTATCTTGGAAGAGAACACAATGCCCAACAGCAACGGCTTGTCCAGAGAGCGCCAGGAGGACTCCACTGCTCTCTCCTCCATCCCTTGGGCTGGCAGTGTTGGCATCTGCAGGGCCCATCTGAGGCCACGACAGCCTGTTCACAGGATCGAGAACAGAAGCCTAGTCTCAACAGAGAAAAAGGCTCCCTGATGCCTTCCAGCCAGGCTTGGGGCAACCAGGGTTAATCCTTTTGGGTTCTATGGTGCTTCTCTCGGTCATGCCTACAACAGCTCTGCAGGGTTAGCTCATGCTATCGTCATCCAGATGATGGTCTATATAATATCCCAGCATGCGTGCAAAGCCCACGTCCTGAAGAATTTTCCACTGAAGGCTACGAAACCTGGAAAGGTGGGGGGGAGGGCTGGCTCCAAGCAGCCCTTTCTGAGGCCTCCTAAAAGGAGCCGCACCTGCTGCAATAAGCAGCCAGCGATTTTTCAGCCCTGTCTCTTCTTAAACTCTTGTATTTTTATGTGCATTTGCATGTGCCTTGAGTTCCAACCTGTTACTTCCTCCCACCCGAGCCCATTGGAATGGGGCACGTTAAGAAGCTCCATAAGTGGATTGTGCTGTATGAGAGGAAGACCAGGCAGATCAGCTCCATGTTCTGGGATACATCAATGGTAGAAGATTACAAGATTACAATTTACCAGGCAGACAAACAACGTGCATGGCCTGAGTAAGTGAGCATGCAGGAGGGAGCAGACCTCAGTGCACATTTTATTCAAAGTGGAGATGTGCAAGCTTCCAATTTTATGAATTGAATTGCTAGCTCTCTCTCTCTCTCTCTCTCTCTCTCTCTCACACACACACACACACACACACAGGGCTCACTGCCTTGGATTTATCTAAGAACTACCAGAATTGGAGGGCTTTCCACTCCTGATCAGGAAGAGAGGGGCTCTAATAATCAGCTCTTAAGAAAACAGGGAGAAACCTTTTGAAGCCTTTCCACCTGGAAGGAGGTGATGTTCATGCAAGGACAGCACCAACTTCAACCCAATGATTATTCTGGAAATATTTGTGGGGAGCATTAACCAGCCACTCTTCACATCCCAAGCAAAATCACTTGAATTCCTTGCTGTGACCATTGTGTTTGGAGGCTGTGAAGCTGCTTTGGTTCAAGGTCAAGGGACGTAGGATGTCCATAGTCTTGCTAGTGGAAAAAAGCTGTAGATTTCACAAAAATAAAACTGCTATACAAATACATTATCAGATACAGGAAGGCTCCACCATGAGACCTTGGTCTCACTGGAAGAGGTATATTGTGCATGCACCCAGGGTACTAGCACACCAAGAAATTGTGTCCCAGATGCAGAAGCTCCTCTGAAAACTTTTAGGAGTCAGTGCTAGAATGGTGGTTGTTACCAGCTTCCTCACTGAAATAGAGGCAGGGTGAAAAGGGAGGGAGGGAGGGAGGGAGGGAGGGTCTACACTCACACCTCTCCTGCAGGGATCCAAGGTCAATTTTGAGAGCTTCTGCTCCTTAACATCTCAGTGCTCCTTTTAAGCCAAATTACCCAGAGATGGCACTGGTGACAAACTGGAATTACTAGCTTTCCCAGGTCCTAGACTGGATAACTCATGAGGGGCCTCTGCCTGCTCAGCCACCTGCAGCCCCCGTTGTTCACCAAGGAACTGGAGGCAACGCAGTATGTCAGCAGATGTCTGGAGCAACAGGAGCAGAAACTAAGCAGCAAACATGACGGAGAACAGCTTAGAGTTCATTGGAAATCCTTTGCTATGACAGTGGAGGAAAAAAGGGGGTTTTTTTCCTCTACCTCCATTCCGTTTGCTGGGACTTGCCTGAGGAAGATATTTTGGGTAATGTGGGAGCTGCCTCAGGCCAGTGGGGTTGTGGAAGGCTTCCTTCATTCGTTGGTGGTGAATTGTGAAGACTTTATGGTTTTCCAGAAATGACCCTCAAATGCATTTCCAGACTAATGACTCTTTTAGCAATAACAGCCAAGAAGAGGCCAAAACACCTGCTTTATATGCATTGCTTGATCAGTTTCATCTTGTACCCCCGGGGATGCAAACAGGGTGCCGATATAACTTTAGGGCACTACCTGTCATCTAGAACCAGATTCCTTTGGGCTAATACTGGCCAGGAGGGATCAGTTAGGGGAGATGCCCATTACAAAAATTAATGCCTCCCTCCACAGTGGGAAGATGCCTTGAATGGCAATGTGCCTGCCTCTTCAAAATGACCACCTCTCATTTCCAACTACAGAGCGGTATTCTATTTATCATTTTTGGCCAAGATGGTACAGAGATAGTCCTGGTGGCCTTGATGGAAGATCTGATGGAGAGAACAGGCCTGGGGCAGTATATCCTTAATGTTTCAGAGGATTTTGATATCAATCATGGTATCCTCTTGGGGAGCCCTAAAGAATTGGAGGTTGGGAGGACCCAACCTTGTTGCGCCTCTACCCTTACCTTGAGGGCGGCTACCAGACGGTTGTACTGAGGGGCTACTGTTTAACCCCATGGCTTTAAGATATGGGTTGCTGTGTTATTCAACATCTATATGAAGTGATTGGGGAAACCTGTCAGGGAGTGTGGGACGGAGTGTTACCTCTGTGCAGATGACACTCAGGTCTACTTCGCTTCTCCATTTTCATTGGGGTGTTTCAGCCTGACCAGACTGCCCACTGGTTGAGGTGCAAAAAGGTGAAACCCAACCCTGACAAGTTGGGAGGTTTGGTGGTCAGGGAACATTGTAGCCCATTGGTGGGTATTGCTTGGTTCCAGACTGGTTGCACCAAAGATCAGCCCTATCAGTCATTTGCTAGTTGTATCATTGTTTTCTTTATCAAGTGGTGAACAGTTGTTTCTACTTTCAAAGAGATAATTATGCTGCTCTGATAGAAGGTACAGATAATTTTCACTAAGTGCCTAGGCAGTGTGGCACCAATTCTTCAAATCTGCCAGGCCTGTGATCAAGGGCAGCACCTATCTGGTGATGGAAATCAAGGTGCAAGTAGGCTGCTGAAGGAGAAGAAGACAGTAGGCCAACTGGGAAGCCAAGATGATTTGATGAACAGAAGCTGGATGTGGGAGCGCACCCTTGCTCTGAGGCTTCCCACCTAAGCCATGCGCTGCCACTCTAGGCCTGCGCCAGGCTGGGGAGAGAACATGCTCCATCTGTTCCAATCTGTGCCTCCTTGGATACTCTGAGGGACAGATCTTTACAGGGCAGACACTGAAGTTCCAGGGCCCCTTTAGGCTGTTAAGTGAATGTGCTACAGACGTAGTCACAGTTCAGTGACTCTTGAAACAAAATGAGATTTTTGAAAACAGATATTCTTACCTTCTCCGATTTTCAAACCCTGGTTCAGCAGGTCAGCCACTACACCACACCACTCCTCACTTGTAGGAGAATACCCATTCCATCTTTAAGATTGCAATGCTTTGGGTTTTTTTCCAATGAATCTTCAAAGAAACCAACCACTGGAAGGAGCTGCTTAGGACCTTGAATCCAACTCCCCAATTCCCGCAGGAATCCAGACTCCACTTCGACACAGCTAGCCAAGGGAAGCTGACCACCTTGATGGGGAACTGGCTCCACCAGTGAACTGCTGTTATCGATGAGGAACTACTGACAAGTACTGTTTTTCCAACCCAAATATAACTCCATCTGTACACATGGCACCCAATCATTGAAGTAGCTTCCTAAGCAGAACGTCACAGGGCACAGGTCAAATGATTTGCTGAAATCAAGGTATATTATAAAATGGCATTCCCATGATTTACTAAGGAAAAAAAAATGACTTTGGAGATCTAGTCCCAAGAAGTCTGCCAGTACTCTTAACCATTCCCTTGTGGGGAAAAATTAAGGACTGAGAAGCCATTGCTTCTACTTTCCTCTCAGCAACAACTTCCAGGAAACATTTTAAATGAAGGAAAATTCATGAGGGATAATAATTGCATGATATGCTAAAGGATGCCAATGGACAGATAATAAGCGATTCAAAGGAGATCAGACAAAGTGGAAGAAGTATATTGAAACACTGTACAGTAGAGATGCCAACATCCAAGATACCTTAGAAGATATTCCCTACCTATAAGAACCTCTAATGCTAGATGTTAGATCAGCATTCTGGTCACTACCACATTGAAAGGCTACAGGAACTGATGGAGCACCCACAGAAATATGGCAAGCCACAGAAGAAGAACCAGTCAAGGTTCTAACCAAGCTACGCCAGCAAAGCTGGAGAACGACACAGTGGCCAACCGATTGGAAGAGGTCAATCGACATTCCAATACCAAAAAAAGGAGACTTAACAGAGTGTGCAAACTACTGTACAATATCTTAATTTCAGATGCTAGCAAAATAATGCTTAGGATCATCCAATGCAGATTAGAGCCCTACATGGAAAAAGAGATGCCAGATGTTCAAGCTGGCTTTAGAAAAGGCCAAGGGAGAAAAGCCACAGTACATACAGAACATGGTGAAACAGACCGGCTCCAGGTGGGTAAAGGAGTAAGACAAGCCTATATATTCTCCCCTTATTTATTCAACCTATATGCCGAATATACATTAAGGGAAGCTGGACTGGAAAAATGTGAGCGTGGTTTTAAAACTGGAGGAAGAAACATCATCAACCTGTGCTATGCTGATGACACTTTTGATTGCCAAAAATGCAAACAATCTGCAAATCAAGGAGCAAAGCAAAAAAAATGGGAGTAAAATTAAATATAAAGACCAAACTAATGACAACAGGTAAAATAACCAGCCTTAGAAATGACAATGAAGATATCAAAGTGGTAGAGAGCTTCCACCTTTTAGGATCAACCATCAACAGTAAAGGAACAAGCAGTCAAGAAATACACCACAGACGAGCACTTGGTAGAGCAGCCATGAAGACCTTGGAAAAGATATTCAAATTCCATGATGTGTCTACTCTTACAAAGATCAAAATAATGCAAGCCATGGTATTCCTTGTGACACTCTATGGAAGCGAAAGTTGGTCTTAGAAGCAGGACAGCAAGAATATTGATGCTTTTGAACTTTGGTGTGGGACAAGGCTCTGAGAATACCATGGACAGCCCAGTAAACAAACCGATGGATCATCGAACGCATCAACCCAGAGGTCTCCCTCGAGGCACAAATGACCAGGCTCAGATTATCCTACTTTGGACACATTATGCGAAGACTCAGCTCTCTGGAGAAGGCTCCGATGCTGGGAAAGGTGGAGGGAAAGAGAAGAAGAGGGCGACCAGCAGCAAGGTGGATGGACTGTTACAGTGGTGATGGGTGCACCGTTGGAAAACCTTCAAGACCAGGTTGGGGATAGATAGTCGTGAAGAAAATCTATCTATGTGGTCACTAGGAGTTGAAAACAACTTGATCACACATAATAAATAATGTATGAAAAAGTATGAAGTATAAAGTATATGAATATAAGTATATTCATTCAAAGTATAAAGTATACAAGTATGAAAAATAGTCTTTTGGTTCAGTGAAGACTCTCAGATCTATTCTGGAAAGAAATCAGTTCAGTTTATGTATGCATGTATGTACAGTATGTGTATATTTCAGCTGAATTAATTTCACAGAAAAACACAATATAGTGAACAATATGGTGAACAATAACAGTACAGTGAATATATTAACAATACAATATGTACATTAACGTGTGTGTGTGTGTGTGTGTGTGTGTGTGTGTGTAAGAGAGAGAGAGCAATGTGCCTTGGCTCATTCATACCTGCACAAGAATGGCTGGGGAATGTGCAAACCTGCGTGCATGGGGGAAGGATAAGGCACCCTGTTGCAAGGGATGCTGCTGTGAGGTCTCATCCAGCAGGTGCTCCCAAGTATCATCATCATCAAGTATCAAGCACGTGTGGAAGAGGGAGATTTTGCTGTGGTTGCAAGGTATCCACCTTCTACTGGTGGTGGGAGGCCTTGCCCCCCCCTAACAAGGGTACCTGGTGTCCTGCATTTATGTGAGCGGCTGCCACTCACCTCCACAGTGAAACAGAAAAAATCCTACTTGAGGACACTGAGTGTGGGTGAAACTGGAAGTACACTGCAGATGTGTTGCACAGCAGCACCAATACTGGAGCTCAGGGGAGGCTTCCTTTGCAAACCCTTCATCTATTCATTCTCCCAATCTGTCACACAGTGGACATTTTGCTGGCATCTCTTCCTCCTTGGGCGCCAATCTTATGAGGGTGCCCAGAGAGCTCTCAACCTCACCCTCGGCCAGAAAATGCAGGGAGCGGGAGAGCAGCCACACAGCCCGAGAGGCTCAGTGGGGAACCAGTCCTGGGGAGCAAGTCTTTTGTAGCTTCAGGGAGAGCCATGCTGGAAAGGGGGGTCTGGCCAGCTGGTTGGAGGCCAGACCCGGATCCGGTGGGTGCAAGCTCTCCCTGCCACAAATGTGATCCTCCTGTTGTATCAACAGAGGGGCCACTCAGACAGAACAATGGTGTAGCTGCCTCCACAGGAGGGGAGGGGAGCCAACGGGGCACCCAGGTGTGTTTTGGCAATAACGTCTTCCATGCAGCCCTCCCCCAGAAGCGCTCTGGCAGACTCCTCTCCCAACTGGGTGATGTGGGGTTTTCACGCAGGAAGTGCCAAGACTCTCCCCTTCTCTAAGGTCAGCAGAGCACAAATCGTCACAAATTGTTGGGGTCCCTGAGGAGAAACCATCTTTCAGTAAAAGTGCTGATGCCTCAAAGGGGCAAACCCCCGATTTTGCTGCAGACAACTTTCTTTCTTTTTAATGGAAGGTGACAGAGAAATGTTTGACTTAAGTAAATAAAGATTGGGTTTCCTCATAGCCATGGGTAATTATGCTTACTGTATTTGTTTCTTCTCAGTTCAACAATGACAGCTTGGCACAGAATCCATTTCCTAGAGATACTTCAAAGCCAAGAAAAAGCAAAATGGATATTTCTGGCTGGATCCACAGGACAAAAACTCCTACAAAGTTACAAGAGAAAGGCTTTTTTTGTTTCATACAACGGAACAATATAACAGTTATTTGTGGAGCAACCTTCACCCAATCTTCAAACTTCCTTTTTCAGGGAAGATTTTGGAGATGTGGGGGGGGGGGGGGAGCTTCAGCTACCGAAGATCCTAGATGTAATGGCTTATCAGGAATCAGAGCTGGTCACAGGATGGAAGCAGAACTGCTTGTGCTGATGGATGGGTGATGTTGGTTCCCGGATGGAAGGAACTTGGGGAAGGGGGTTCAATACCGTCAAGCGTGGCTCCTTCTGGACTATCTGTGAGGCTGGTAGTGGGAGGCACCATTTCAAGTGGTTCAGCTCCTCCCTGAGTGGATGGTACCATTTGTTGTGTGTGAAGGAAGAGCGTTCAAGACCTTGACCACCACCACCACCACCCTGCCCCAGTATACAATGGCTCAGGGCTCAGCTCTATCCTCCATTCTATTTAGTGTCTCCAAAAAGCCCACTCGGAGAGATTATCCACTGGTGTGGGATGAGGAATCGTCAATATGCTGAAGATGCTCCACAGCCTGGCTGCAGATCCTGTGGAGGTCCTGACCTAGTGCCTGGAACTTGTGAAGACTTGGCTAGGTCAAAGGAGTCCTAATGAAATCTTGGCAAGGAGTGACTGTTTGTAGATGACTAATCAAGCTAGAGTCCAACAGGGGTCTGCCAGGTGTATCTGCTAGTGAAATGCCCAGGGCAAATGTTGACCAGGGTGAATTTAGACAACCAAGACCCTTTGGTTGGGAGTTCTTATCTGTCTCTATTTAAATGGAGAAGGGAAAGAGTTCTGAGACACCGGAGAAGCCATTCCCTCTCCACCCCAATGATGCCAGATCTTCCACTTGCAACCCTTCCCAAATCCCCCAAGTTGCTCAGGACTCTTGTAAGGGAAATGCCCACCACTGCCTCTTCATAGTGTACTTTTGGCACCATCCTTGGCTTCTCTGGAGCCATCCTGGTGAACAAATTCTTGAATATACAGAGTCGGGGTGCTGCCTGGGAGGTTCAAATGCAGGCGGCAAGGGGGCTGCTCTGCCTTGTTGCCACTGGAATTTACTTCTGACAGTCCACGGCCAAGAAGCAAAGCCCCATGGTGGCACTTGAAAGACCTCAGGGGTTGGAGAGAAACCCCTAATGTCTTTTTTGGTGGTCCCTCCAGAGCTTTGTTTGTCCAGAGGGGAACCACAGAATCCCTTTCTACCAAAGACCAGCCCCTCCGCTGTCTCTCTCCCACTTCCCCAGCACCGTGTACCAAAAGCCAGCTTCAATCTTGCCAGTAAAACAGCAGAGCAATTCCGTTGCGGCAAATCAATGCAGGGATCCCTCTGCATGAGGATCACTCCTCAGCCTTTGCCTTTTTTAAGAGGACAGTCTTGAAAGGACATATTTTCAAGACTTCAGTAGGCACGCGCACATGTACACACACACACACACACACACACTCTTCTCCCCTGAAAGATGCTCGAGAAGAAATGAAATGAATCACCAACTTCCTTCCGCACCTCACAATAGAATCTAAACTCTTTTTCGGGAAGCTGGGAAAGTCTGTGGTCAGGCTCTTCCAAGAGCTCCAGAGGTCCTTCAGACCAGCTTTCTACCCCCTGCCCACTTGTCCTCCCTGGAATAATTTGTCTTTCAGTCCACGCTGGACCATGAGAATCTGCCCCTGACCCTGGCCAAACCAGGCCCAGAGAGAAGATCTTTCCCCACTCAGGACTGTGTATCAGCTGCCCCTGGGGGGAGACAAAGCTTCAGCCCCTCTGCCACCCTGTCTTCCTTCCTAAAATGTGAGCAATGAATTGTGAACCTCAGAAATCAGGAGGAACAGCTGAAGGGGTCTAGCAGTCAAAGGACAAGCCAGTCGCCATCAGCCGCAGGAGGCAACACTTTGCAAAATGGGAGGATGGGGGGGTGGAATCTGAAAATGAGTTTGCAGAATTCAGTTTTTCTTTTTTATTTGAGGACAGCATTTTAATGTTTCTATAAAAAACAAGACACATGAAAGCTTAAGCCTGCTTGCCATGATTCGGGTTTCTCTGTCCTGTCCCCCGCCCCCCCCGGTGGCTTCAGGAATGCCGGAGCTGCTCGTTCTCTCTGGGCTGGTGCTCTTGCAACACCAGAGCGAGCTGGTTCTGGACGTTCCTCTGCTGAGAGACGGCCAGAGCAGGCAGGCTGCCCCTGCCTCAGTCCTGCCCAGCATGCTCCACCCACTGGCCACTGTGGCTGCAGCGCATGGGGTTCACCAGGCCTTTGGCTGCACCCCAGCCAATCCAGCCCCTCCTGGGCACCCCTCCATCTAGGAACATCGCTTCCAGCCCCTGGCTCTCTGGATGCTAAGCAGCTACCCTACAAGAAGCCTATGAAAGCAGTCACCACAGTTGCTAGGACTGCCCACTCAATTCCCCTCCCCCACGAGCCATGCCAACCAGGAGCCTTCAACCCTCCAACCTTGTTTAATCGGTGACTCACTGAGATGTTCCTGCACCCCCCTTCCCTGTGGCACTGGGGCACCCTTTTCCTTCCCTCCCCCAGAAGGCATCCTCCAGACCCTCCACAGCAGTAACATTAGAAAAGGGAACTGTTAGACTCTTCAGGGCTTAATCCTCTCAGAGACACCCCTGCAGAAAAAGATTATACATGAAGCCATAAAATTAATCGAGCCCTCAATCACTCTAGTGGAAATGCAGGAGGAAGCAGCATTTAAAAGGTGAACAGAGAATGGGGAGGGGAGGGCAGGGGAAGGGAGGGGAGGGGAGGGGAGGGGAGGAAGGAAGGAAGGAAGGAAGGAAGGGAGGGAGGGAGGGAGGGAGGGAGGGAAGGAAGGAAGGAAGGAAGGAAGGAAGGAAGGAAGGAAGGAAGGAAGGAAGGAAGGAAGGAAGGAAGGAAGGAGGGAGGGAGGGAGGGAGGGAGGGAGGGAGGGAGGGAGGGAGGGAGGGAGGGAGGGGAGGAAAGGATCCAAGAGAAATCACACATTCACAGTCTCCATATATGCCCTTTCAATGCTATGAAATAATAAGTTAACTGTTGAATACTTCACAACCATAACGTTTGCCAACAATGTAGACTGCTGCCTCACTGCTAGGCAAGCTGGACTGAGGAATTCCAGCACCACTCGGGGAAAGGAAGAAAGAGATCCCCCGGGCATTCAGAAATCATTGTCAGCCAGCCCAGCTTTCTCTCCTTCCGACCGTCGGAGTGGGGGTGTGGATGAAGGCGGGCCATAGACCGGCAGCTGGCCGGGCTCCAAAGGTTCACTCAGCTAGGAAATCTGGACGCTCCCCATCGCCCTCTCTCTGCCTAGCCTACTTCTCGAGGCTGTGGTGAGAACCAAGGTCCGTTCAGCCTGCACAGTTAAAGAAAGAGGAGAATGCCGCAGTCTTGAGGCCAGCCGCCATCCTCCCGAGCAGCCCCGCTGACAGAGCTGAGAGAAACGGGACCCTCAACCGCTTGAAGCTGCAGCCGAGTGCTCGCGGCTTCCCCTGCTGTGTCAGACAGCTCTTCCATGCCCCCAGCCCCACCAGCACAGCTGTGCTGTGAGAAGGGTAGCCCCCCACCCTCTTCCCGGCCTCTGCTTTGAGTCGACCTTTCCAGAAGAGGCAAAACTAAAGACCACTCCCTTCCTTCCTTCTTCCAAGGCAGTCCAAAACTTTCCCAACCCCAGTGCCCCCTACTCCCAAAAAGATACCGGGGAAGAGAAGAGCTGACAAGCCACACAACTTCTCTGGTTCACAGGCTCCCCTGGCATTTTTATGTTTGAGCCTTCAGCCTAGCTGAAGAACACCAGGGGAGCAAAACAGCATCACCGAGGACGTGCTGATAAAAATGACGCAGCAGCAGAAGCCATGTGCCCCCTCCCCAACCAATAAATGCTCCGATGAATCTGCGGGGAGCCAGCAATGGCCCGGCTAGTCACTGGTTCTTGGGGCTTTTCCAGCAGAGGGGCCTCGGGCCTTGCACCAGAGGCACAACTAGGTCTCTCCATCATCCCGGCTCCCTCGCACAAGGGGCCATTCCACCCTTGGGTCAGACCTCAGGCCAGGCGCAGCCATACATTCCCTTCTTCTTCATCTTTCTTCCAGAAACTCAACTCTAGCAGCGGGCACTAGGCCTCAGCAGGAGTTTCGCAGACTTCCCACTGCTAGACAAGTTGCTTTATTGCACGCAAGGAAGAAATCCCACAGGAGCAGAAGGCCCGCCTGTTGCAGAGTGGGGAAATCCTGCCTGGTCTCTCTCGCCCAGCGTCAGTCTTCAGCCTTCTCCTCCCACCCTTCCCGGTCCACAGAAGCAGAGCCATTCTGTTGGCCTCAGCAGGGCTGGCCCCCACCTCAGCAATCTCAGCCTTGCACCAGATGTCAGGGTCTCCCTGTCGCAGGCTGCCACCTCTCCCTCTGGTTTGGCTCCCAACCTGCTCACTCACTTCCCTCCTCCTTCCAGGGGTTCAAGAGGGGGATCAGCCACTCCTGCCATCTGCAGTAGATTCTGTCTTCCTTCCAGCAAGTCTCACCTGGTTCTCCTGCCTCTTTTGCACTCCAGTAGAGCACAAAGGCACAGACTTTAAACTGGAGATGGAGGACCAACGTTTCTGCCCTACAGGCTCGGGGAGGCGATGCTCAAGGAACCCCTTTGCTCTCAGCAGGGGAGGGAGGAGATAGGAAGACCTCACCAGTCAGTGGGGAGAAGAGGCATGCAGGCTGACCCCTTTGGTGAGCTGGATGGAGGAGATGGCAGAAGTCATCCTTTTGTCAAGGCAGCACATTGATGCTGGGCTTGAGCGGGGTGGGGGAGGAGGCGCAAGATCACTGATGTGGGATGAAGGTGCAAAGCACATTCCTCCTCCACTCAGATGAAAGGCAAGGAAGCCAAGCCAGGCCAGCACCACAACAGGAGGGCCAGCACACACTGATGACTGTGAACAGGGAGATGAGGGTTAAGGCTCTACTCGAGCCTGGTGCTCCCTGGGTGAACTGAGGCCATTTGTCCTCGGGCAGCTCAGCCTGCCTCACAGGGTTCTAGTTATGGGGGAAAGTAGAGAAGGGGATGCTGCGTCTTCTGTCTTGAGCTCCTGGAGGGAAGGACCAAATCCAAATGCAATAATTAAAAAGAAAATTCAAAATGCCTTCCTTACAAACGGCTTCTGACACCCTCTTCTCAAGCCCATGAGACTGAACCCCGAAGATTCTCAGGACCCTGAAAAGAATGTGGGGCTCTTCTAAAACTGAAGTTCACTCTTACATCTCATCCCATCTCCTTAGAGTCTCCACTGCACACCAAACAGCACACAAATGGCACCCACCTTCTTTCTATTCCTTACACTTCAAGTGGCTTTTTTCCCAGTGCTTGAGCTGTAGGGCAGCCATGGGCACTGCCCAGGCCTGACTCCAACCCTCGTTCAAAGGGCTGCATCAAGTGTGTGCCACTGTCAGGCAAACCTGAACAACCTCTGCTGTTCAGGGACAAGAACTCCGTGACATGCACTTTGCAGAGACCTAGACCTCATGGATTTTCTGGAGCAGGGAACTCAGTGAGTTCAATAGTTAGTAATTATAACTGTTAATCAACTATACTAGTAGTATCAATGACCTATGGCCCCCAATGACGCCTAGGCACTGGCAAGGTTCAGCTTGCAGTCCACACTTGGAGAATGTCATCGCACAGCAGCCAGGACAAAAGAAAGAAAGAGGAAATAGAGGAATGGGACTTTCCCCTCATTTGTGCAAAGTGACGCTCCGCTCATTTCCCAAATCTTTGTGACTGAAGTATAAGTGGAGAACGTATTACTAAACTGAGAGCTCTCTGAAAAAGTCAGCTTTTATTTTTTTTAAAAAAGGCAACCTTAGTTATCTCTCCAGAGCCTGGGCCAAACAGGAGGCATCTGGAGGCTGCGAGAGCCTTGATGGGAGGAAGAGTCAGGTTTCCACCTGGGATAATGGTTGACTGAGGCTGGGATAGCCCATCTTTGGTTCTGGACCGGGTAGCGTTCCCCGTGTTAACTGGTTCATATCCTGGGGTTGTCCTGGACACACAGTCTCAGTTTTGCTTTTCCAAGATGCTTGTGCCCAAGAGGGCTCTGGGTGTTTCCCCTGAAAGGCACCTATGCACACACGCACGTGCCCTTAGCACAAGTGGCTGCAGACGAGGGCATAAGCGCCCCTTCCTCCTCTACGCCCAGCCTCCCTCAGATATACATCCCATCAACGACCCCTCCTCGTAGAACAGAACTGGAACACTCCCAGGTGGCGTTCACACAACCCGTTTAATACACAACCTGTATTTGCACAGCACGCTAAGCTTGATTAAGCTAATCTTGGCCTGATCTTCTGTTGGGGGAGCCCAGCCTGCTTCGTGAGTTTATGGCAAACCAGAGAGGGGTTTATTTCAATAATGGATGAAACAGTTTGAAGCCAGCCAGTTGGGGTCTTCATGATCTCTCTCACAAGAAAAGATCGGGAATCGCCACCAGGAGCCTCTCGAAACAGATTTGGCCAGGAGGGAAAGTGCTAGATAGGAAGGCAGGAGACCCTAGTTTGCCAACGGCCACCCTGGAAGTTTGGAGCCAAGACCTCAAGCCGACTCTCAGTTCACGTTTTTCCCTGCTGAACAGTCCCAGTTCCACGAATGTCCAAAGGAAGTCAAAATGACAATGGCCATCAGCTTGAAACAGCCCTCAGACGGTTTCAGTACTCTGAGCTCTGGGGATTTCTCAACCCTGCTTGGGTTTTTCACACCAGTGCTTCCAAAAGCCAGAAGGTGAGGATACTGGATGGCTGGCAGAGATCTGGGATTAGCCTTCTGCTCAACTGATGACTTTGCTCAGCCTCAGGACAGTTACAATCAGCAGACGTGAGGCTTCTCGGCTGTCCCTGGTTCTCTCCAGGGTTTCTTCCCTGGAGCACACGAGGGAGGGGAGGAGGAGGAAGAGGAAGAGGAGCAACAAGGCAGGGCGTATAAAACTGACCCCTTGTGAAATGCAGCCTTCGCAACTTCCTCGCTCTTCTCCCCAAGCCAGCTCTCTCCTCCCTTCTCTACACAGGCAGGGCTGGTCCCAAAGACGTGCCAGTTTCCGGCCTGCACAGCCAGAATCAGTCAAGGGCGAACCTCCTGGCCTGGCTCTGCTCTTCCCTCGCATTTCCCTAAGGAGAGAACTTCCCAGCTCTGCCAGGACCCTCCTCCCTCCCAGCTGTTCATCTAACCATCAGCCAGTCGCCCAACATCAAGCTAGCAGGAACCAGGCCTGTTTCCCATTTCAGGGCCTGGAATATTTAGGAGTATTTAGAAGGAGCCAGAGGTTACGGGTTTTAGCTGCTTTGCGAAGTTTCTGAAAGAATGTTTAAAGGGATTTCTTTTTGATTTTACAGTTAAAACAATACAACATACCTGTGGCTCTCATTTGGGAGAGGAGGACATTATTTGCCATATAAAATCAGACCTCAGAGCATACCAAAGCAAAATGCTGTGTGTGGGAAACAGGTAGATGCACTGACAACCCAGAAAAAAATTCCAACAATTGCAGAGGTGGTCCCCTTGTAAATCCAACAGAACCGCTGCAAATATTTGCAATCTTCTGAGTGTCCGTGAACTCTTAATCGGGCAAGCCGGTTAAAAGCCAGGAGAGTGAGGGCGGGCTGGGGGGTGGCAGGAGGCACCTGTGGCTGCTGTATCTGGTCAGGGCAATTCAGCCTGCCCCAGAGGGTCTGAGGGGGTCAGGTTGCAACTGTCTTCCCCACATTTGCAGAAAAGACCCCCCGTCTTTTAACCAGGCCCACTTTGTTCAAGAAGCAAGCAGCCGAACTGGCAATGGGGGAGTTGGCAGGTTACTCAAAGGTGGAGGGTCTTTGGAAGGGTCAGCCCGGGCACCCAGAGGACGCGCTCGCCAGATGCTCTGGGCAACCTGCAACAGGGTGTGTGGGTGGGGCTGAAGCAGGCAGGCGCTTCCCAGCAAAGAGGAGCAGAGCTAACTCTCAGCTCTTCTGCCCGCAGAATATTTCTGCTTCCACTTTAGCAGCCAAATTTGGTCAAAACAGCCTGCCAACAGGTGCAACAGTCTTCACAGCAGATGTTTCCATTTTCAAATGCTCAAAATCCCCATCTGAAAAGAATGAATCAATTCACGATTCCTCTGCTTGTTCAACTGTGCAAGAGCCTTCTCAGAGTGCCCTGCAAGGCTCTCGGCCTTCCTCAGGTCTATTTATACTTGAAACAGCTCCCTGGTCCTGCAGGCCATGGGAGAACAGGCTTTCTGCAGAGGCTTTGCCCCCCACCAGGGCAAGGCCCCCTCAGAATGATGGCTCGGGCCAAAGGACCCACTCCTTCTTCCTCACTGCAGTTTTCAGTCCAACCATGGCATGAGTGACCGCGCCTGGTGCCTCCCATCCAAGAACGGGTGCAACTGGCGCACAAGATGGATTTGTGCCAAGGCCCTCCTGGCTCTTCAAACAGGAGCCTCTCCAAGTGCAAGAGGACCCCAAGCTGCACCCCAGCTCTGTCTGAGGGATGCCACCCCATCCAGAAGTGAAGATGGAAAGCCTCTGATGATATCTCACCCCATGTCAATGGACAACTTCCCTCAGTGGCTTCATGCAGATGTTCAACTGGAGCCTCAGGCTTGATCTCTCCCCCTCCAACTCCAGCATTTTTATCCTGGGCTACAGGTAGGACTCCAATGTGTTCACTTGCCTGAAACTGCGATGTGCTTTTTGCTCAACCTTCCAGAATTTGGCCCTCAAATCCTGGATCAGCTGCTGAATGTGCAACTGTGGAGGTATCTGAAACCAAGTTCCAGCTGATGGTGCAGCCCTGTTTGAACCACTTGCTTGCACAAGAGGAGACCAAGGACTCTGTGCTCCATTCCAGCAGGAGGGACCCCATTCAGCTGAACTAGCTGGGAGCTAGGCCAAGCTCAAGCAGACACTCCCAAATGTATGCATTCCTGGAAAACTGAAGTCTGCTGCACGATGGCTTACCTACATACCCCTAAGACCTATCATTATAGGCCTAGAAACTAGAAACTTGCTTTCTTGCTTAACGAAGTCTCAGATTTCTTAGGAATTCTGAAAGCAGTATCATTTCCCCCCACCCCCACCCCTGCATTTCCGTGTAAATATACACCCTCTGCTCCAGGCGTGTAGCTTATGAAAATAAACATAATTCTCTCTTTAAAAAAAATCCAGGGATCTCAGAGTGCTCTGGAGACAGAATGACTCCGTGTTTCAGTTTGCACAACACGCTCAGCTTGGCTAACATGATGTGGTGGGTTTGTGGTTCAGGGAACCCAGTCTGTGCATGCTCTGTAGGTGCACCCTGGCATGCAGAAATCAAGAAATAAATGTAAAGAGAAAACATTTACAGTGTTACTGCAGAGCTGGAAGCAGCAAAGCCACAGCAATGAAGCTTGATCACTCTGCAGTCAGCCAGTAAACACCTTAATTTTTCTCCTGACTCAACGCTCCCTTCTAGACGCACCACTTGGAATTGCCGAGTCATTAAAATGCTTCTTCTGAAACAATTCCTGGCAAGTTCAAACTTGGAGTCAGACAGAAGAGGGGTGAGAGTGGGCTAAGTTGAGGAAGATGAGAAAACACAAGCAGAGAAGCCCAGAGCCACAATGCTCAACTTCTTTTCCTCCCTCATCTCACGGTGAGCCCTGCGCAGCTTAATACATATTTATGTCTACAGCCCCCCCGGAGAAATTAAAAAGTCTGCAATGCACCAACTTTAATATCACCACTGTCGTTAGTGAAAGAGCTCATGCCAAAATGCTGCGCAGTAAAATTGGGGGCTCGGCGGTCGAAAGAGAGAACTCACAATCTTTGCCAAGCAGCAGCATTTCCTTGCACCCCAAAGGGTAAAGGGGCAGAATGCCAAGCCCTTTTCCACCCAGAAAGGACGCGCACCCGGGCGTGCAGGCAGCCAACCCACCCCCCGGCCACACGCTCTCCCTTCTGCCAGCTCCCAAAGTGAGCAGCACCAGAGGCAGGAAAGGCTTCAGGGAAGACCGGGGAGGCCCCTCCCTTTTCGGAACAGCCTGGAAGAAATGTGGCTGCCGGTGGGCCTTGCGGGATCTGGCCCGCTTAGCCCCCTTGTTTCAAACAAGCCAAAGCAGGGGGAGGAAGGAAAATCACAGCGGCTGAGGATGGGCAAAGGCTGCCCCACAGGGGCAGCAGACAGGCCTGGCAAGAGGGGTCCTCAGCACCCTCTCCGGAACGCAGGACACTTTCTTTGACTTACGGCTCCAGATAACAATGCCATGCTTTCATTTCAAACTGCACCCCCCACCCCCAGCAAAGATTTCTTCCCTTCATAACAAAGAAGCAGTTTTGGTAGGTAGATAACGAAAAAAGGACTGGCCTGAACTGTGACAGGAAATTTGTTCACTCACTCAAATTTGACCCAAACAACCCAACTTTCTGTGATTTTTCCATCGCGAAGGGGGAGGCAGCACAACAGCGTTAAGAGGATCCTCTCCCGTGGCAGCAGGGCCATCTTGCCCAGCGGTCTCTCTGCAGGACACCGAGGCCTTGCCACGTCCAAGCGTCAGCAGCATTAGGCAAGAAGAGGAGTTCTGCTCTGTCTGGACCAGGACCAAGGCCCAACAAGCACTAAACATAGCCTGCAGATGGCTCTTCAGAAGCCACCTTGGTGCCAGCTTTGCCAACGGCTGCATAAATGGCAGAAACTGGGAAGGAGACGCCGACGCCCCAAAAGGCTTCTGGGCAAGTTGCAAAAGGGTTTGGGGGCCACCCCAGGAAGCTTCACCTCACCTTTCCAGCACCTCTTCAGTGGCATTTTTCTCTGGGGGAAGGGGGGCTTCAGACAATGGAAACCAGCCACTTCACCCACTTGCAAAGCTGCCCCCCCGCCCAACCCCCACTTACTTTTCCGAAGTCCCGCACGTCGAAGAGGTCGAAGGGGTCAAAGAGCTCGCTGTTCCGGAGGCCGAACTTGTCGTGACACACTTTGAGGAACGTCCGGATGTTCTTCAGGCAGAGAAACTGCAAGAAAAGGGGAACCCCTTGAGAGCCTTTCCACAGGGACCCACAAGAGTGGGGGCTGGAATGAGAAATCCCGACTCCCTCTGCGCAGTTCGTACCTCCATCCCAAACCCGAGGGCCAAGCGGCGGTGGGGGGCCCGATCCTGAGCTCCCTCTGCTTTGGGGCCCCTCTTTTGAGTCTGGCTTCGCTCTCCAAGTCCCCGCAGAGCAGCGTGCAGCCACTCCTGCCGAGAGCGAGCCCCGTCCCTCAGTCCCCACCCACACAACAATTAGCCCCTGGGGGCTTGCACAATACGCTACTGTGAACAAGCCTCGCGAACCAGCCACGTTCACACAGCACCCTCAGCCTTCAGGACTCACCTAAGTCGAAACGAACCAGCTTAGCAGGCTGGTTTTTAGCAGACCCGGTGAAGTGTGTTGTGCAAACGCAACCCACCACTTGCTGAAAGGAGAGCGAAAGACTGGCCCCGAGGAGGGCAGGGAGACCACCATCCCGGCCCCCCCGACACTCGGACTTGGGGTCAGGATGCCAGGAAGCGAGGGCTGTGTGGTGCTGCTCTCTCGGCTAAAGGGCCACTGGAAGGGAGGCGCCACCACTTTGAAGGAAGATGAACCGAGCGCATCTCCGCAGCGCCCGGTTCCAGCGGAGGCGCGAGGCCATCGGCCCTGCACGCTTTGCTGACCTGAACTCCTGGACCTTCAAGGACTGGCCTGAGCGGCATGTGATTCACAAGGGCCTGGGCTGGAAAGAAGGCCAGCAGCAAGGATGGCCAACGACTGGCCAGGGAGGGGAGGGCAGGCGGGGGGGAGGGAGGGGGGAGTCTGTCTCTCGGCAACCTCCCCATTTTTGCATGTGTGTACACACACACACACGTGCACACACACATGTGCCATTCTGCTCGAGTCGCAGGAAAGGCAAGCCAGGTCCTGAGGACTAGTCACCTCCCAGCCTTTGGTGGCAGCAGCAAGAGATGACGGAAGAGGCAACCCGCGAAGGCGGCACAGAGGCTGGGCACCGGGCCGGTCTGCTTAGGCTGCAAGCCGGCTTCTCCCTGGCCAGTCAGAAACCCTTAGCCTCCCACT
Source organism: Python bivittatus (assembly GCF_059951505.1). Taxonomy (NCBI): domain Eukaryota; kingdom Metazoa; phylum Chordata; class Lepidosauria; order Squamata; family Pythonidae; genus Python; species Python bivittatus. The sequence continues at coordinate 11,355,594 of NW_028277076.1, read as the reverse complement.
TCCAAAATTCAGGGCTCGGCCCATCAACATAATGAAAGGCCTGGAGCTGAGAGGGGCTCTGCCTGGATCTCTGCCACCCCCTGCGACACTTCCCAGCCAAGATGGCTGTCGTAGTTAGCAGCAAAGTTCACCAGGAGGCTCCCTGAACTGGGACCAGGAAGTCCCAGGGATGGGGGGCACGTCACACAGCCCCCCCTGCAAACCGTGTGTCCTGCAGCTGCCCTTCATGCCATATGTGCCTATTCCAGGGTCAGGGCGAGCCTGAGCCACCAGGCACAAGAAGGGCAACTCTTCCCTCCACCCCTTTGTTTAGAGCAGGGCTTCTCCCCAGACCCTCAGGGGTCCACAAAATCAAAATTATCTGCCAGCCTATGTTGAAAAACAATACATTAAAATCTCATCAAACAATCGTGAGACGTGGCAGCGGCAGTGGCAGCAAATTTTTAAACACAGTAAATATTACCCATACAAACAAAAGCTCTTCTGGGGTCCTTAAAAGCAGGGAGGGGTCCTCAGAGAAAAACATTTAAGAAACACTGATTTAGGGAAACTCGCTCTCCCCTCGTGTGGCTATGATGGGTTAAAAAACTTCCCCCTTTGTGCTTTTGAAAAAGCTCTGTGTGAACGTTCAGCGCAAAGGGGTGGAGGGCAGGGCAGGGCAGGGCTGGGTTTCTTCTGCCTGCCAAGGGGCTCAATCTAGAGAGCTGGGGGTTCGGGGTTGTGGCGACAACAGGCCTTCGGCCGCGTGACGAGCAGGGCAGCCGCAGAAGCCCCACCGGCCTGCGCACCTCCCCTCCCAGCAACCGTACTGGCATTCTGAGTCGTCCGCGAAGGCCGGGGGCTCCAGCAGCCCCTTCTCAAACGTTTTCAAAACTGCATTTCCAGCCATAAGCGGCAAGCGCACCTGCGTGTGTGAAGCACATGGTGCGCCCTCCCCGTTTTGGGGCAGAGGCTCGTCCTGTAGGCCTTTCCGCAGCCTTATCGAACTGTGGGCTCCTCAGGCTGCACTTGGACCCCGAAGTCGTCTTCATCTGTGTTCCCCACCTTTATTTTCTTCTTCAAAAAGAAGAGTCATAAAGGGGAGGGAAGTGTGCTCTGCTGCCTCTGCTGCCCGGCTCTCCTAACGTTCGTTCTCTTGCATCGAAGGAGGCTTTTATTTTATTTTATTCTATGATTTTATTTTCAGGACTTATGTGCCCGCCTATCTTATCCGACGACTCCAGGCAGCTCACAACAATCCATAAAGCAGAGTTCAAGACACCCTTCCTCCCCCAGCGCCAGACCAGACATCCCCAGAGCTCAACCCCCCAACGTTTGGGGGAAGAGCTGGGTCTGCACAGCCCTCGGAAGGCTAAGGGGTGGGGCCGAGAGATGCTGCCCCCAAGTCGCAGGCCAGGGGCCGAGGGGCCTGCCGCCGAGGGGCCTGCCCACGGACTGCCTCCTCCGCACGGGCAGAAGAACGGCTGAGGCAGCCCTGCTGAAGGAAGCCCGACCGGCCGAGGTGAAAGCCTCCCCCCCCTTCCGAACTGTTTGTAAAACAATGAAGCCTTCTGCAGCAGAACTGCATCGCGTTACCCAAGTCTGCAGCCAACCGAAGACCCCAAACGGCCCTCGATGCCAAGCCAGCCGAGGGGAGGCTCAATGCCAAAGTCTGAGTCTGCCAACACTGTGCCAAGTTCAGCTCCTCTCCCCCTGCTTCTGCCTGGTGCTTGGCTTGGCTGGCATCGAGCCCACAGATTCTGCAGGCAAGAGGCAAACCCGACCCCCCCACCCTCCGCAACGTTCCAGCCGCAGTCATCCCATCCAGCTCTGCTCCAGTCAAACGCAGCGTTTGGCTGCCTGGAACGGCAGCCGTTGCTTCCAAGCGCCCCTTCCTCTGCCCGGCAAAGTTCAGAGGAGGGCAGAGATCTGGGAAACAAGTCTTAGCAGGGGAGGTCAGGGCGTCTTTAGCCAGAGAAGGCGGGGACAGGAAGGGGAACAGCTGCTGTTGTGGACATATACATTTTGTCATTGCAGCATATTCTCCAGTTTTAGTCTCTCGGTCTGATATCATAGCAAGGTACAGTGGTACCTCGGTTCACAAACTTAATTCGTTCCGTGACTCTGGTCGCGACCCGAATCAAATTTTCCCATAAGGTTCAATGTAAATACAGTTAATCGGTTCTGACCCCTCTGAATTTGGTCGCCAACCAATTTTTGGTCGCGTCCCGAATCAAATTTTCCCATAAGGTTCAATGTAATTATGGTTAATCCGTTCTGAACCATATGTTTTTTTTTTTTAACCGCAAAAATATGAAACAAAATACAGCACGAAGAGAGAGAATGCTAACGTTGCTCGACGCGACTTCTGGCGTGGAGGACAGGAAGGCGGGTGGGGAGGCGGTTATTGCTTGGAGGGAGAGTCCCCCTCCCTACAGGAAGCCACGACCACGTGTCACGGCAGGGAAAATGGCCGCGGATCCTGTTCGTCACCCGATCCGGCGTTCGCGAACGGAGGCAAAATTTTGCGAACGGAGCTGTTCGTGAACCAAATTGGTCGTGAACAGAAGCGTTCGTGACCCGAGGTACCACTGTATCTCTAATGGGCCTGATTTTGGTTGAACATTATAAGAAACATCTTAATATTAAAAAGGGCTTGAGAAACCTTTCAGGACCTGGGCATCTCCCCCCCCACCCCCAGATAGACAGACACAGACAGACAAACAGATAGATTTAGTTGTAATGTTGAATTTGGTGGGGCACAGATGCGCTTTGAGGTACTGGTAAAGCTCTGGTGCCCCTGGGCATAGTATTACTAGCCCTACAGTTCAAGCAGGAATGCAGCCCATTGGAGACCAGGGTGCCAGTTCTGCGTTGGATCAAATGTGTGGTTCCGTGACCTCCCTCGCTTTCCACCGTGCCCTCAGTACGAAGAAGAATGGAAGCAGGCTTTCTTCCCAGGCCTCCACTGCCCCCCAACCCCCCTTTGCCTGGAGACGGACAAGGGAGCGTTCAGGACCGCCCATGGGCTGCCAAGTTCACCGAAGGCTCCTGCCCCCCTCAGTGCCAAGAGCCTCCCAGCCCTTTGCCACCCAAACGCACGAAGCAGCTGGGGAGACCGGCGAGCAGGGGGCCGTGGGGGAAAACTGCTACGAGTGGGTTGCAGGTTCACGAAAGCTGCAGGTTCAGCGCCAGGGAGACCTCTTGGGTTTCCTCAGGTGGAGGCTACCCTGGGAGAGCCCCCGGCCACATTAGCTTGCTTTCTGCCTGGACAAAGGGCCGTGGGCCAGATGGCCACTGCCAAAGTTGGGGATCCCGTGAAGCTGCAGCTTTTTCTGGGCAAGAGAAAGGTGGTGATGGATGCAAAAGGAACCCTCTCGAGTACTTTCTGGCTGCGACTCACGGCCGGCTGCTTATCTTGCTGCAGGCAGCGCCAAGAAGTCACTGAGCCAGAGAAAAATGCCTCCCTGGGGGAGCTCTGATGTTGTCTACAAAAAGGGGGGTTGATAAAAGGAGCGGCTGCTGCAGCTGTGGAGGGCAGCAGGGGGAAGGTCAGGAGTTGGCACCGGAGACAGCCACAGAGCCAGGCCTCTCTCCCCTGCCCCCATCTGGTACTCCTTTGCAAGGAAATAAGTGCATTTCTTCCTCTGAATTGCTCTCTTGATTTGCAGAAAAGGGAAGAAGCAGGACCCGCTTTCCAGAGGGGCCTCTGCATGTTGGAACCCGCCACACACAGAGATTTTCCTCTCCTTGTGAAAGACAGAGAGCGGCTGTTCCCCACAGCTTGCCAGGAGGAGCACCTTTTAACTCTTCTAAAAGCCAACGATGGGAAGCTGTTTTCTGGACCTGGGAGACCCTTCCCAACTCCCAGCCCTGCCCAGTGAGTCCCTGGGGCCTGGAGATCCGACACGACCCCAGAGCATTTCTGCCTGCCTCTGTTTCCCCTTTGGCCTCGGATGCGGAAGCGAAGGAACGTCCATCTTCCTCGGTCCAGCCCCAAATGTTCGCAGCAACTGCCCCCGAAGCAGGCCCCAGAGGCCCATCGCAACACCCACGGAGGGTGGGGGGCGGGGGACGCAGGCAGCTCCCAAAGACCTCGTCCCTCACTCTGGCAGCCGCCTCCACTGCCTGCAAAGGTTGGGGCACCTCCCATTTCCCGTGGGGGACTGGCCAGCCGTCGGCTTTTGCTCTTCTGAGTAAGACTGGACTCTGGGCATGCTGGTTCCCAGGCCACACCGAAGCAGCTCTGAAGGCGGCTGAGTTTGCGCGCCCAGGCCAGCCAGCGGCCCTCCTCCTGGTCAATTCATTCGGCTCCCCGCTCCAGCACCCCTGAATCCGCTCTGGCTTTAGTCTTGCCGGCCCTGCCAGAGAGGCTGTTCCTTCTCCACCCGCATCCCACCCCCTTCAAGACAGAAAGAAATTAAAGCGGACCAAGATAATGAGGGGCTTGGAAGGAAAAGCCCACGAGGAACGCCTGGCAAAGAGCGACTGCAGGAGACTGATCTCTCTCTCAAACTCTTCCAGAAGGCCGGACAAAAAATAAATTAAATTACAAGGACAAGGAATTAGATTTTGCTTGGACCTCGATGGATGATAAGAGCTATTACCCGACGGATTGGTGCCACCCCGCCACCCTGATGTGGCTGTCGCTGCTTTGCTGGAGGCCTTTAAAGGGAGGCCGGAGGGCCGCCTGGCAGGAGGCTGCCATGGGGAGGTCGGACCGGGTGACCCCGTGGTCCCTTCCAGCCCTGCTTCTACGTTCCGGAAGCCCATAAGGGAGGACAGGCCAGCCCTGCACGCGTGGAGAAGGGCAATGACCCAAGTCCAGCATCTGTTTAGGAAATGATGGGGGTGGGAGATGAAGAACAGGAGAATACGAATAGGGTGTTCCCAGGCTGAGCTCCATGTTGGTATGGGACCTACGTGGGGGCTCCCTGGGGGTGGGCTTCACGGCACTTCCCAAGCACTTCTCTGCAACACCCCCTGGATCTGGAAGCAGCCGGGGGGGGGCAGAGGCAGGCAGCTGTCGGCCATCTTCCGCCAGCAGCAAAAGCTAATTTCAGGACTTTTTCTCCTTCGGAAAAGGTTCTAAGTGCAGGGAGCAGGGAGGTCTCCGGTTCTGCTCACTGGACAAGGATGCTCGGTGCATGAAGCTGGCCAGGGAGAAGCCCTGCCCCCCCCCCCTCGCAAGCCACAGAAGCAGGAGGGAGGGAGGGTCACTCGGGCCTGATTAACAGGGACCCTTCCTGCACCTGCCACTTTCCGGGACTACCTGGAGCAGGACAGCAACTCTGGCTGCCTTCCTCGCCCCCCCGCCCCCCACCTGCAGAAGGCTTCTGCCATCAGGAACCTGTTGCTAGCCGGAAAAGGGCTGCGCCAGCCATAATTTTTCATAGCAGGAACAACCCAAAAATCAAGACAGGAAAAGACTGATTGATTAGATTTCTGAGCTACAGTTTTCACCAGGGGGGAGCTACAGACACCTTTATACACCAATTATTTACGGAACTCACTGCCACGAGGACCTTAGCGGGGGGGGCGGGAGGGGGCACACAGACTCTTGGGAACAAGGTGCTGGTTCTCCTAGGAAAGAGCACCCAGGCGGGCCAGCCACCCAAGACACCCAATTCCAGAAGCTCAGCCGATACTGTTGCTCACCCTGCCCCTTCTTGACCCCCCCGACTGCTGCCTCACCTTTTTTGGGGGGCAGGGTTTATTTTCTAAGAACACCTAAGGTCCTATGTAGGAGTAAGAGACACTCTTGCAAATGAAAAATGGTTCCATTCATTTATTTATTTGTAAATTTATCAGGCTAGAAACTGGGAGGCCGTGAGTGCTAATCCCACCTAGGCACAAAGCCAGTGGGGCAACCCTGGGCTGGTCCCTCTCCTCAGCCCTAGGAAGGAGGCGGCCACAGCAAACCCCTTCTGCAAACCTCGCCAGGAAAACTGCAGGGCCAGGAGTCAACACTGACTTGAAGGCACCCCCCCCCAAATTCACTTAAGCAGAGGTTGCCAGAAACTGGGGCTTTGCTTTCTCACATGACAGCTCCCTGTTACTTTTTTCCTCAATGGAAAGAATATTAAATTAAATAAATACAACTCAAATCAAGCGAAGCATGGGTGAAAGCGTGGAGCATGAATCCAGAAAACGCTCCCAAAAGGCAGACCCCTGCAAGGAGAAAGCAGCTGTCCATGGATCTCCCGGTGCCGAAGGAGGGTTGCGGCTGGGCTGCTCGTGCGTAACTGATGGAGGAGGATCGACTCTCGTCCAAGAAAACCGGTCTTCCAACAGGCGCTTCTTACCCCAGAACTCGGTGACCAGACAGAGGTAAATGCTGGCCATCTGCTAGCAACATAATTTCCCCTCCGAAATGAGTACTTTTCGGAGAGGGGGCACCTTCCTTGCAAGCCACCACCTGGTGCACGAGGCCCCAAAAGAGAGGAAGCAGAGCCCCAGTTTTGCACACACACACGGTATTTTCTGAGGAAACTCCTCTGGAATTTGTGTTACTCTCCAGCAGGCACCTTTCCTGCCAACCCCCCCCCCCCCCCGCCACAACAGCCTCTACAAAAAGCCCAGCGCAGCTCAACTCTCTTTGTTAATGCAGAAGCCACCCCGTAGTGAGAAAAGAATCGGAGCCAAGAGCACAAAAGCCTCATGATCTAAACAGAACGTCCAGTGAAATCAATGCTTTTTGGGGTTTTTAAACAGAATCCCGTCTGATCAATTTCAGTCTGAAAGGAATCTGCCTTGTTAAGGGAAGGGGTCACCGAGGGGGAGGCAGGTCAGCCAGCCTGCGGGAGGGTCTCAGGCTGTCAACTTCAACCCGGACGACGGAGCCCCAGCCTCGCTGCCCTCTCGCTCAAATTTAGGGATGCCCCTGCAGGTATCACCCAGAGCCTCTGTACTGATGATGTGGGACAAAAGTGGCATGGGGGCACGGACAGAAGTGCACAGATGCAGGCCGCGTTGGCCAGCCAGTGAGCCGGGGGATGGAGGAGCTGCCACATCTGCTCACACAACCCTGCCTGATAGGGCAGAAGAGGGTGCCCATGGCACCTCTGCATGTTATTCTGCTTTGCGAATAACCAGGGGAGGCAGGCCCAGCTCTTCCGTGTGGACCCTTCCCCTGGCCAGCGTTGTCCGGATGGATCACTGGCACAGGCAATGGTCACGAGGGGCTGAGAATTCGGAGAGATGTAGCACTTATTAGTAGATGGGGAAGGATGTAGTAGATCATAGCACCAAAATGGCGGGAGGGGGCAGAGATCCCTAAAATTTGCCTTTCAGTGTCCGGGCCCAGGCCAGCCGCGTGCACACACACCGAGAAGTAGCTGCAAGGAGCTTTGCTTAGCATTCAGAAATGCAGGTGGCAGCAGGCAGGGCATGCGTGCAAGGGCAGAGCAGCCGAGCCCCAAATCCCTAGAGGGGCAAAAGCATTGTCAGGTCGTGATCCAGAAGTCCAAGAGACCGAATCAAAGTCATCAGCTGGTCTGGATCTTCCCAGGCTTCAGGAGGCAAGCGGAGTGCTTGCTCCCAATGGCTCGTAAAGACATCATTCTGCCACCAAGGGCGGGAACGCCCCCCAAGATCTCCTCTGCCCTGCTCGTCACTCAGCCCTAGGCACCGCAGGGCTGGGGGAGGCCCCGGATCCAGGCCCACACTTGTGCTGCCCCCAGAGCTCCCTCCAGGCTGGTATTCCTCTGGGCATCTGAGCCTCTTGCAAATCAAGACTTGAGCAGCGAAACAAATTTGGCCAAGGCAGGAATTAAGCCCAGCAGGGCGACGGCATGAACAGCAATTGTCTACTAGAAACAAAGAATGAATGCAAGGCCTCGGGCGCCTGCAGATCTCCCGGGCCCTGCCCGCTAAATCAGGGAATAATGAGGAGGCTTCTCCATGCGCTAAGGCAGCCTTGGGGCACAAAACGTCATATGGTCAACCAAGCTATAAGGCAGAACTTTTGTTCTGGAAATCTGCGCTGGTCACACTGCACTGGATTTTAGATGAGAGATAACTAGCAGGGGGTATAAACCTGTTTTCTACCCAACAGAGCTTCCAGCACAATAAGGTGTCATCAACGAGCACTGCTGTCTTGCACAAGGAGGAAAAAGACTCAGCCCGTTTCAGAAATGCTAAGCTTTACGCAGACCGCTCGCTGGACTCCCATGGGATATGCTTCCAGCAGGTGGGAGACAGTCTCCTTCCCCTTCTTTAAAAGCAAAAACTCCCCCTCTGGGCAGTTCTATGGGCTGCCTGCTCCAGACCCCACCTGCACAGCCACCACCACCCCCTCCCTCCCCCAGGAATGAAAGAGACCATTCACCTTTGCTGCACCCGCAAAGCCTCCCGACTGGGCATCTTCCAAGCCTGGGCACCCAGGGTACCCCGGGCATTGACCACCCCCTTAACCGGGAAACGCCATGCAAGGTTAAGGAGCAGGACCAGAGGAATGAATTCTTCTCAGCAATTACGACGACACTGAGCAGTGGGATCACCATATCAACCAAAAGGGAAGGCAGATTACAACCCACCTCATGTCAAAGATCTCCCTCTCCTTCCTCAGCTTCTCTTCCACCCGCAAGTGCTGCTGAGTACAAGGGAAGACCCCCCCAAAAAAGACTCACCTGGAGGCTTCTCATCAGGCTAGCAAAGTTGGGAGAAGGGGCTTTAAGGTCTTGACTTTGAGTGGGGGCATCACTGACCTCCCAGGGCTGCCTCCCCAAATGTTCACCCCCCCTTGGATCCACCCCTGCGGAGAGGTGCTCCTCCGGAATGACCTCCTGCCCTGCTCCCAAGTCATCCCCCTGGGGGCGTCGAGAGGGGAAGAGCCCCGAACGAAACCGAGGGGCAGCACTGCGCACCCATTTGCACGCAGGCAACTTTCATTCCAGGGGGCCACAAAGCTCAGGCTGAAATACAGGAGGTGAACCCCGACAGGCAGCTTGGCTGCCCTTTACAAAAAGGATGAAGGAAGTACCCAAAGAGTTTTCAGCCATTCCAATGAAAGCCAAAGGAGAGCTGTGACGGTGCAGAGCCTGGGGCTGGAACACTCACGTGTGTGTGTGGAAACCTTGCCTTGGGAGTGACCAAGTGACGGCCGGCATGTCTAGCATGAATCCACCGCAAATGGAGATGGAGAGAAGGCCCAGCGGGGCTGGGGCGTCCAAAAATAGCTGAACACTGTCCCTGAAAACCAATTCCGATCTACAGTGGGGCAAAAAAGTATTTAGTCAGCCACCAATTGTGCAAGTTCTCCCACTTAAAAAGATGAGAGAGGCCTGTAATTTTCATCATAGGTATACCTCAACTATGAGAGACAAAATGAGAAAAAAAATCCAGAAAATCACATTGTCTGATTTTTAAAGAATTTATTTGCAAATCATGGTGGAAAATAAGTATTTGGTCAATATCAAAAGTTCATCTCAATACTTTGTTATATATCCTTTGTTGGCAATGACAGAGGTCAAACGTTTTCTGTAAGTCTTCACAAGGTTTTCACACACTGTTGCTGGTATTTTGGCCCATTCCTCCATGCAGATCTCCTCTAGAGCAGTGATGTTTTGGGGCTGTCGCTGGGCAACACAGACTTTCAACTCCCTCCAAAGGTTTTCCATGGGGTTGAGATCTGGAGACTGGCTAGGCCACTCCAGGACCTTGAAATGCTTCTTACGAAGCCACTCCTTCGTTGCCCGGGCGGTGTGTTTGGGATCATTGTCATGCTGAAAGACCCAGCCACGTTTCATCTTCAATGCCCTTGCTGATGGAAGGAGGTGTTCACTCAAAATCTCACGATACATGGCCCCATTCATTCTTTCCTTTACACGGATCAGTCGTCCTGGTCCCTTTGCAGAAAAACAGCCCCAAAGCATGATGTTTCCACCCCCATGCTTCACAGTAGGTATGGTGTTCTTTGGATGCAACTCAGCATTCTCTCTCCTCCAAACACGACGAGTTGAGTTTAGACCAAAACGTCCTACTTTGGTTTCATCTGACCACATGACATTCTCCCAATCCTCTTCTGGATCATCCAAATGCTCTCTAGCAAACTTCAGACGGGCCCGGACATGTACTGGCTTAAGCAGGGGGACACATCTGGCACTGCAGGATTTGAGTCCCTGGGGGCGTAGTGTGTTACTGATGGTAGCCTTTGTTACTTTGGTCCCAGCTCTCTGCAGGTCATTCACTAGGTCCCCCCGTGTGGTTCTGGGATTTTTGCTCACTGTTCTTGTGATCATTTTGACCCCACAGGGTGAGATCTTGCATGGAGCCCCAGATCGAGGGAGATTATCAGTGGTCTTGTATGTCTTCCATTTTCTAATTCTTGCTCCCACAGTTGATTTCTTCACACCAAGCTGCCTGCCTATTGCAGATTCAGTCTTCCCAGCCTGGTGCAGGTCTACAATTTTGTTTCTGGTGTCCTTCAACAGCTCTTTGGTCTTGGGCATAGTAGAGTTTGGAGTGTGACTGTTTGAGGTTGTGGACAGGTGTCTTTTATACTGATAACAAGGTCAAACAGGTGCCATTAGTACAGGTAACGAGTGGAGGACAGAGGAGCCTCTTAAAGAAGTAGTTACAGGTCTGTGAGAGCCAGACATCTTGCTTGTTTGTAGGTGACCAAATACTTATTTTCCACCATGATTTGCAAATAAATTCTTTAAAAATCAGACAATGTGATTTTCTGGATTTCCCCCCCCCCATTTTGTCTCTCATAGTTGAGGTATACCTATGATGAAAATTACAGGCCTCTCTCATCTTTTTAAGTGGGAGAACTTGCACGATTGCTGGCTGACTAAATACTTTTTTGCCCCACTGTATCTTCTGATCACCCAGGGAGGCAGTGGAAGCAGCCCCCACCGAGGGAAAGGCTGAATTTCTGGGATCGTGATGAATTTAACTGCACGGCTTTGTTCGGTTCCTGACCCCTGATATCCTGCGGACGGACTCTCACAACTGCCAGCCACAGATTGTATTCAGGGGGCCGTTGCAGACTTGTTACAAATCCCCAGAGGACTTTTCTAGACGGCTTAAATACCCCATCCCGAGGAGGGGCGAGGAGGTTCACCCCACATACCAAGTCACTGCTTCATCTGCTGTTTGCCAGCCGCCCATTCAGTTTCTGGCTTGCAAAACACGGCCGGCAAAGGAAAGGCGGGCAGGGAGCACAACCCCTAAGACCCTCAGCAGCCAGGCAGGCCCAACAGATCACAGCAGCAGCGGGGTTCCCGCATGTCAGCTAACCCTTGGTACTGAAGGCACCAAGGTACTCTTGCTGGCAAAACTCATGTCCCGAGAAAAAACATGGTTCTTCCAGGAATTTTCGAGCTTTAGCCAGCCAGGCAGAGGAAGGACAACACAATGGGTCTTTTCAGGGAGTTTTCAGCAGCCCTGCCGTTGCACCCCTGCCCGATCTCTTTTCTATCTGGAGCAGATGTCCTGGCACGGAGAGCCAAGCGCCAGCCGGGGCTGCAGTGCTGGCAAGCAGGTGATCGCTGAATGATGCCCACTCACTGGGGGAGAAGGAGCCTCTCCCACATCCGCCAAGAGGGCAGCTCTTCAGGGAAGCGCCCCGTGACAGACCATGTAGCATAATGCATGGAGCGGGGTTAAAAATCTTTGGCAAGTTTTTTTGCTGGGGGGCCGGGAGTCCTTTGACCCTTGCTTTCCAACTGTTGTGCTGCAAGATCAGCTGCCTTCTACACATTTAATCATCATATTCGGTCTTTGCTATCTGGAAAATATCAGCGTTGCAAAGAGTGACCCGTCACAAGGAAGTTCCAGCTTTGGGATCATAATGACTAGAAAGTTTATTTTTTCAAAAATGAAAATGACAGTAACGGTTTCCCCACTGCTAAGTTTCCGGTCTATGCTTGTGACAACTGAAGGATGAAGGCGAGGGGGGTCAAGCATGCATGAGCCGCCCAGAGTCACCCGTTGGGGGGAGATGGGCGGCATACAAATTTAATGATTGATAGATAGATAGATAGATAGATAGATAGATAGATAGATAGATAGATAGATAGAGAGATAGAGAGATAGAGAGATAGAGAGATAGAGAGATAGAGAGATAGAGAGATAGAGAGATAGAGAGATAGATAGAGATAAATGCTCTAAAACTGCCTCCCCCAGCATGCCTGCCAGGCATCTAAGAACCACAGGTGGCCCTGGAGGGAAGCTGGATTGTCGGGCAATTTCTGCAGAGAAGGGAGGCTAACCGAGCCAGGAAGCGTGGCCCCATCCGGCGCAGGCTGCCTGCTGCCAGGGCAATGAGAGGAAGGAGAACCCGGCTGGGTCTCTCGTGCGCCTGGTCAGCCTCCACCGTCGCAGGCACCGTTGCAGGGTCGCCACTCTGCCTTCCGCAGCACTCACGTTCTGCGGACAGAGAGAGAACCAAAACCCGTAACGTGGGCAGAATTAGGTACCGGGCTATTCCTACCACAGTTTGCGCTGCTTTTATTTGTTGTGCTCCACCTCAGTACTATCCCTAGAAGACAGTACAATCAGTACTATTGTAGCAAACACTCCTGCAAAAATAAGACCCAGAGAGCTCTTCCCATTCTCTTCCAGAAGCTGAAAGCTCCCCAGTTAAAGTGATTACTATTTTCTAAGCACCCCACAGAGGCTGGAAGACCTGTCCGCCCGCCCGCCGGCTTACAGCTGAAGGAGCATAGATGCAACTGGGTCAACGTTGGGGGGGCAGCTAGTCTCCGCCGGGCATATGTTCTTCTGGGCAGATGGCGTAGCCTCTCCACAGCCAGAGCTGTACTTGCTGTCAACTCTGTGGTCCCTGAGTGTAACAGGATGGCTCCCTTCCTGAAGATGTACTGGAAGCAGGGACTCACACAGAGACTCCACAGGCAGCCCCCTCTGCTCTAACATGGCAGGAGATATCCTGGAGGACTGTTTGCAAGCCATTTTTACAGAACCGGCTTCTCCTGCTTGAGTGAACCAGCCCCGCGAAGGCTCTCGCTCACCTCCCCGCACCTCCTGCTTTAACCAACGTAGAGAACGTGGTTGCTTACATGTTCAACCACGCCGTTGCAAGAACTTGGACTGTGCTCACTCCCAGCGATCACCCCATCAGTTTCGGAGAGGCTTGCTATGGATCACCAACTGAGTCTCTGCCAGCCCTCGCGGTGGTCAATGCAAGAGGACGCTGCCTGTGTTTTAGGAGCCCCGAGCAGTTTCCAGCCCTTGGCGGCGGAAATCTCCAACGCCGCCTCTGTCTGCCGGAGGGAGGACTGGGAGCTGGCCTTGCCCAACAGAAGCAGCCACAAACCTGCTGGAATTAATGCCACAATCTGCTTACGGCCTTTCAAATAAAGCCTCTTCTCTCCGGCCAAAGCTGTCAAATGTATAAGGGAATGTAATTCAAAGGTGGGGAGGGAGAGCCGGGATTCTCAGTCCGCAAAATACTTCCGGCAAGAAATGCAGGAGCCCACCCTTCCCCAGGTTTTCATAGCTTGGCTTGTAGCTCATGGCCTCCTTATCCCGGCCCTCCCCACCCCTGCAGAAAAGGGGGGGCAACTTTTGGTGACTGTGGGTTGCCGTTCAGGCTCCCGGGGGTTGGCCATGGTGGATCATGTAACAATGTAAAACGGATGGGTCTGATCGTGCAAACCGGCACCGCCAAGATCTTCTCATGCATTTATTTTATTCATCAATCTATACCAACCCAATTCCCAAATCCTAGTTTTCCCAGGACTTTCCTGGAGGAGTACAGATTTCTCTTGGCTTATCCAGAGAAACCTGGTTTAGAACTGAGACTGCGGTTCTTGCGTTTCCTTGCCCCCAATTGTGGGAACTGGCACGGCTGGCTTTCAGCAATAGCAGCCCAGGAGAAGGGTCCCGCGGTGAAAGCTGCCGCAGCAGAAGGGGCCTCGCGTTTCCTGGTCTCTGCTGCGCCGGGGGGGGGGGGCGGTTAGCAGAGGAACACCACTGGCTCTGTTCACACAAGGTGCTTCGTCAGCCCGGTCTCCCTCCGGCAACTTCTGTCCAACAGGTGAGGCTGTTATTCTTAACCTGCATGCACTTTCTGTGGCTTCACCTGATCGTTCGACTCCAGCCCGTTCGCTTTAGCCCACGCATGTTTTTGTGAACACAGCCATAGGTGGAGTCAGCACAACACGCTAAACCCCACATCCCTGTTCCCACCACACGTGATTTGGTGGCTCGACGCGACCCTCTTGTTGAGAACTTCGGGATCAGCTCCCAATTCACACGGGATATAGATGCCGGGCGCTCTTCAGAGACCAAGTCCTATTTACAGGATGGAGCCACAATAAAGGGGAAATTGGTCCTTTCATTCCCCGTACATTTATGTTTAATCTGGCAGTCCCCAAGAGAAACATCTGTTTTTGGAAAGAGGCTGTGGAGGGGAGGAAGAGCCCCTTCAGGTTGCACCACAACTAAGGCCCTGGAGGGAGGCTCTGCATGGAACCAGGTGCCGGACCCTCCGCATGAAGGGAAACCCGCGCACCTCCAGCTCCAGCAATTTCCAAAGGCCGCCACCCCGGAGAGGCTCCGTGGGAACAGCCTCACGAAGGACATAAAGTTGGTGTCCCGTGTGGGGATGAGGGTGGGCCTCCTCATTTTCAGGAACCCTGATTAAGGCCCGTGCCAGTTATTCCATAACTGACCCTTTTACTGAACCAGGAGGACCGTGGTCCACTAGAGAGAGAAGCCAGCGTGTCTGGCCTTCATCTTTCCCCGGCCTCTTCCGGGCCCTTCTTCGGGTCTGGGCAAGAGGGACATCAGCTGGCAACCGAGAGGGGCGGGAAACAATGACAGCAGCCCAGCTCCAGAGTTTTTGCTCGGGGTCGCTCCAACCGAGGCAAACTGGGGTGAATCAGCCCTCATGGCTCCTTTCTGGAGAAGGCAAGCAGTGGCAGAAGAAGAAAACACAGAGCTTCGCCGCTCTGTTTTAACAGATGCAGGGTTTTGTGAAGAGCAAGAAAATCGGTCCCTGGCCAGAGACACAGACCACCCACACCCGCCACTGCTGGAAGTTGGGCGGCACACTGTACATGTTCAATAAATGAATGCATCGATCATGCCACTCCCTTTCAGGGTGAAGCACAGTCTGCAAAATTCAGAATGGAAGTAAGATATAGTAAGAAAAAAATAAAGCAAAAAATAAATATAGCTAACTCTAGTTTCTGTCACTGGCTCTATGTAGTGTTCTGCCTTTTCAAACCGCACTTGCCTCCGCCACCCCCATCCACACATCGCCCTTATTCTTTAGGACTGGCACCTCTCTCTTTTGGAGGACCTCATCAACTCCATCCCACCACACCCTCCTCCTCCTCCTTCTTCCGCTTGACCTTCCTCCTCTTCCTTCCCACATGTGTCTCACAGGTCCACCCTCGTTCGTTCTGTCAATACAGCCAATGCACCCCGACATACTTTCTTTGTACTGGGCCCGGCTTTTGCATTCAGGCCACCCTAATTCAGGCCCACTCATTTCGGGCAGGACCATCTCTTTTTGTTACGCCCCATGCCCACCGCATTCAGCTTCATGTTTTGTTTCTCCTGACATACTAACTCAAACTTCAGTGTAACAATGTGAGCAGAAGCAGAGTTTTATTTATACATAGCCATTTTCACTTCTTTCAAGAGACATTTGTTCCTTGCAACAGAGCATACACTACACAGTACTTTTCTACCAGAATTTTCACCTTATGATTTTCCCATCATTAGTAAATATTTTACCAAGATAAGCAAATAAGATTATTGCCAGATTATCTTCTTGCTCTATCTTTTCCCCATTTATGTGTAACTTGCAATTATTCATGTTCTTCTCCTGTCAGGCACAACTATCTTGGTCTTCAATCCAATAATTCCCAGATCCATATTTCTTGCTGCATAAACATCTACCTTACATGGGTGAACCCTCATCCAGGTTGTCAGCCAACAAGATGGCTTCATCGGCGTACAAAGGAACGCACACTTTCACGTCCCATGTGAGCACATCCCTGATGTCACTACAGGCGTTCCGTATCATTTACCAGGAAATACATTACATTATAGCCAGAGGGCTGACAACACATTCTTGTCTCACTCTCTTCTTGAGTGTTGAAGCATTCGTTAAGCATTTCATTATTCACTATACACCACTCTGATCAGGTTCAGCAATCTATCCTCAACTCCATAGTCAGACAAATCATTCCAGCTTGATCGTTCCAGAATTCAAGCATTCCATCATTGCTTAATCCAACTCAAGGAAGGTACAATAAGCTTACTTTCTCCCATTCGCACATTTCTCTGTAACCTGCAGTCGTGTAGTCTGCACAGTAAAACTGCCCTGTGCTTCCCAAGTTTTGCTGATAATTGGAATTTTGTCAAACCCCTTTCTAGCCACCCCTTGTAGCACCCACAGTCTGCCTTACGATCTGCCTTTGTGTAGGAGAACACAATTTCACTCTTCCAGTCCACAAGCATGGGTATAAACAAATTAACCCAAAGATTTAACGATCAGTAAACTGCCTCCATCTTCTAACATTTATCCAGTTTCACTGTCCACACCTGCAGCCTTAACTTTTTCAACCTTATCACATTGTTTGATCTCCACTTCATCCTTTTTCTTGGACCTTCACAGCACCTTTCAAATCTCTTCTCCGTCAGAGCATGCCATTCCACACATGTCTCTAAAATCTCCGCTTCCGACTCCATCATTATTCTTAATTCCACTCACTCTGCAGGAGGCTCCTTGAGAGCCCTTCTCTCTCTTTGATGACATTTTTGCAAGTTGCAAGTCTTTCTTGCAACTTTTTTTGCAAGCCTCTTTTTTCAGCTCTTCCACGCGTTTTCTCCTCCGCAGCTCCTGCAAGCGTTCAGCTTTCTGCCGAGCGCCCATACCCATGCATCCCAGCAGCAGAACTCCACACCCTTTGTTCACACTTGGTAACGCAAATCTTCTTCACTGTTTTCCTAGCAGCTTCCACATCCTGTTTCCTTACATCCACTTTCCATTTCTCCTGTTGGGAGATTAATCTGCTTCTGACACTTCTTCACACAGGACTTGAACTTCCTCTTCCTGCGGTCCTACGTGCCCTGGTCTCTTTCCCTTCGCTGTTTCCCAAGATCCACTCCTACATTCAGATCCCCTTCTATCCCTCATCAAATATCTCAGTCTTTCCACGCAATCCATCCATTCATGCTGTTCAATTCATTCCCTTTTTGCAAATGCATGTACAGATTTACACTTAAACCATGCATTTGAAATCCACAGATTAGGGTTTTTTTCGCAGCAGATAGCCCCCATTCTCTTTAATTCTTAAATTGTTTTTTCTGTCCTCTTTCATCTCATTCCCACCCATCCATTTGTGTCACCAACCAGAATAATCCCCCTGGCAACTGTGTTCTTTCAGAACATTTTACAATGTTTCCCAAAACTCATATTCAGTTCTTCCATTATCATATTCACTGCAGTGTAAAATCCCTAAAGTATGAATTCCTGCTTTTCATAGGCACCCCAAAAGCCCAGAGGACACAAATTCACTGAATACGTTCTAGCTCCATGCAGAAGAGCTCTTTATAATTAAACCTGCATCTTCACCTCCATGCAGGTATTCCCCACCCCCACTTACAACATGATACCACCTCAATTCCCAGCCTTTCTCTTGGTTTCACAGACAAACAACAGAGCTACTTTTCGTTATTTCGCTCATTAATGCATGCTCTTCACCATTTCCTCCTCTTAAATGCCAAGCTGCAATCTTCCCTATATCAAGGGCATCACCAGAAGTTGACTCCACTGCCTATCCTGGCTTTCGTCGAGTGGGGTTTTCCCAGAACACTTTATAGTAACATAGAGAAGGTGCGGACTAGGGTACGAGCACGAGCCTTCGTTGCATCCCTGCCATGTGCTGCATTCTGTGTAAACGGTGAGGATGCAAAACCTGTCCATTCTGGAACATTATCACAAGGACAGAGACAGCCTCATTTTACCCCACGCGCTGCTCACCCTTCTCAGCAAGGCAGGATCTCTAGAAACTGCCTTGCAGGGCAACTACAGTTGCCGAAATTCCTTGGATGAGGGGTGTGCGTACAGTGCACTGACAGAGTCAGAATCTTACACTCAAATCTAAAATTCAACAAAGAGAAGATGGAGGGGGTGGAGAAAAAAGAGGGAGGAGTTAAGAGAGCACTATAATGTGGAGAGCAGACCCAAAGCCAATGAAGATTTAAAGGAAGATTTCCAAGTTAATTGAAGTAGGTCTCCAAGGGTTTTTGACTCCCGAGGGCTTGATAATTCCAAGGGGTTTTTTTCCCCTTGTAGGACTTGCTTCTCTTTTAGCCTCAGAGTCCTGCATGTATAAAATATGCAGGTCTTTGTCAAGGTTTTAAATTGCAAATTCAATGATGGAGTCGTACATGTACAAGCGGGCTCCTTTAGCTCTTCCTTTCCGTCACATCCTCTTCAAGTCCTGGTTAAAGAGCAAAAAGGCTGATCTGTAAGTCCGCAGTTGGTCCAGCCCTGCAGCAGGGTGTGGACGCTGAGCGAGCCGCCAAATATACAAGGAGAATTTGGACTCCTTCACAGGAGTTTCCAGGCCAATGAGATCCACTGCCTGACTTGAAGCCAATTAGTTCCGAAAAAGCACCCCGCGGGCAGCATTTAGCCACTCTCTCTAAGCTGGAATCCGCCAGTTCTGCTGGGATTATGAGAATTCTCAGCCAGCAAAGACGGGGCTCAGCTAACGAGCGCGGCAGCAGGACATCCAGGCTCACTGGATCAAAAGGTTCCTGCGGCCCAGCAATTATTTATTGATGACATTTTAATCAGGACAGCAGCCGGTTTCCAGCCATGGCCAGCCAGGGGGGTCATGAAAACAACCGCCCTCCTGGCTTTCATCCCAGCAGCAAGAGGCAATCGCTGAACCTGGATCTAGGCGAAGCTCCACTGCTCACAGGAAGCTCCATTCCAAGAGCGCAACGCTTTTCAGCTGGGCAGTTGCCCTCATAAAAACATGGTTGTTGTTGTGATCGTCGTTATTACTTTTTCCAGCCAGAGAGGTGCAGGAATACAGCCTCCAAGTTGGCAGAGGCTAGAAAGAGTTCCACGCACAAAATGTGCATTAAGTGTTCAGGCTTAACTGAATAAGAAAAAAAAAGATAGAACCAGTACTGCTAAAATTTGCCATTTGGCTGCCGAATTTCAGTATTGTGATCCTGGGGCATCGGTGACTGCAAAACCCACCCCACGCCCTCAACCTATAAGGACACTCAAAGGAATTTGCCTGTGTACACACACACACGCGCGCACACACACACACACACACAAGAGAAGGATCACAACTGCTGCCGCTCCACTGCATCTGGGTGGCATGGAAGCGGGCACTCATGCAAAAGGGACAGGAGGGGAGCAAAGGTTTCTGCGGCGGGACTGGTTTAAACACCTCCATTTTCTGCAGTCTTAACTTCTAGGGAATTTAAAAAGTCATGTGTTTATAAACCCTTGTCAACCTCATAAAGGTAATGCTTAACATTTCATCATTGATTAACTTGACTGCAGGATGGGTAATTTAGAGCCAGATAGCCTTAGGAATGTGATTCTTTTCCTCCTTCCCTTTCTTTAAAATGTTAATCCCTCTTTGATTCAGGAGCAGGGGGCAAGATTGCAGAGGAGGAAACTGACCAAGGATAACAATGGTAAAGAGTTTGAGTCCAGCCTTCCAAGCACCCGGAAGGAACAGCAATTACCTGCAGCTCTCCCCCCCATACAATTCTGTGCCCCCCTTTGGCTCCACAGTAGCCAGGGAGTTGTTAATTTACGAGGCTTGCTCAATAGCTCAAATATTACAACGCCACACAAACCCGGGACAGAATTCATTAGCTACCAACATTCACCATCCCAGCCTCCCTGGGTAGCTCGCAGGGGGACCTCCACCGATGACCCCACTCCCTTCCTTTCCTTTTCTTTCTTGTCCCCCCCACCCCCGCTCCCCTCAGCCTTCAACCTCAGACAATGGGCTGGTTTTTGCTTGGTCCTTCATCGGCTGTGGCCCAGAATGCGGGTTCTGCTTGCCGACTGTCACTTTTCTTCCCTTGGTTGAGGCCTGATTGTTTCTAGGAGTGCCAGAGGAGAAAAGCCAGCCACCTTAATATTTAACATTAACCCAGATTCTCTGCTTTCAATTTTTTACCTCCCTGAATTACCTCTCCTAAATTTTCCTTACTTAGCAAACAAGCGCAAGAGGAGTCCAAACGTAGCCCTGACACGCAGGTGGGACGGGCTTTCAAAGACCAAATGCTGGATCACCAGCAGCCCCACTTTGATGCTGGGCTTTCCTGAAAGTCTGCCTTGCTGGGCAACAGGCTCTTCCAGGAAGGGCCAGCTCCCCAGAGAGCAGAGAAGGAAGGGGCTTAGGGCTGGGGCCAGGGTCAGCCTCAGGCCAGGCTCTGTAGCACAGGGAGGGCAGGCACAGGTGGGAGGTCCATTTCTGCCCATGTGAGGGTATTTCCAAGCAGTGAGATTCCTTCAGGAGCAAAGGGAATTAATGACAGGGTCTATCTGCACAAGCACCACAGACACACACACACACACACACACACACACTTTTAAAGCATGGGTCACCTTCACTCCCCGCTTCCCCATCCACAGTCCATATGCCAGGGCACAAATGCAAGCTGTGAAGCTCAGCAGCTGCTCCCGGGGCCCACACCAGAGGCCCCCCATGCTCTTTGAATCTCCCCATGGGAGGATGTGGGGCTTTCCCGATCATATTATTTGTTGCAAGAAATCAGTTATAAAGAGTCACTTTTTTGTGAGATGAGCAGTATCTAAATTTGAAAGACAGATAGATAGAAAATCTGCTTCACTAAACCTCACTCAGTTCAGATTCCTGCTCTCAGGAGCGACCCCCCCCCCCCCGCATGCATCAACCTTCAACAGGTATTCTTCCCTGCCAGGACTATACAGACCAGCCCCCCTTAGAAAGCAGCCCACCAGCCTTCACCTTCGTGAATCCTGACCCCATGTCTTTGGGGGAAGGATCTCCCACATTAAAAGCACTCCCCTACTTTACTCCAGTTCTATCCCTATACAGGAGATGCAAGGCTCCCAGTCACCCAGGCCCTGAGCAAAGCATAGGGAGGGAAGGGAGGTTTCCGCGCCTGGCGTTAAAGCTGAAGTGCCGGGTCCAGCTGGTAGCAGGGGGCAGGCCAGCCAGCTCAGCCCCCCTTTCAGCCAGGAAACCCAGGCACCGGTGAGAGCGAGCGCCAGGTGGCTGAAGGCTGAAGCAAACGGCAGGCCGAGCTCACAAAGATCCTGACTTTGAAGACCCCAGCCGTCACCGGCCCCAAACAGCGCACCGCCCCCCGCGGGCATCGCCAATCGGAGCCGCCTCCCCCTGCAGGAGGAAGCCCCCGGCGCTGGCGGAGCCCTGGGCGGCAGGGCCGGCAGGTGCCACCCCCCCGGCTGGACCCCCTCCCGGGGGGCTCTCAGCCGCCCTCCCCGGGTCCCGCGTGGGAGGCTTGAGGAGAACGTGAGGGGGCTCCCCAGAAGGTCGCGTCCACCGCACAGCCCGCGCCGGGACACCTCAGGGCGGGGGGGGGGGGCGGCCAGCTTGGCCTCAGCTCGCCCCGGCGTTTTGCGGGGGGGCGGGGTCGTTCCCCTTTGTTACCCACCCGGGGGAGGGTCTGCCGGGAAGGCGCGGGCAGGAGGCGGGGGCGGAGGCGGAAGACGCGGCGGCCGCGACTCGAAGCAGGGCGGCCGCGGCCCTTCGCCGCCCCCGCCTGGAAAGGCGCAGCCCGGCGCGTCCGAGCCGGGGCGCGGGGAGCGAAGCGCGCCTACCTGCGACATCTGCGGACGGAAGTTGATGTCCTTGAGGTCGACGGAGCCGGGCGAGAGGTTGTGCAGCAGCTGGCAGAGCAGCACGCCGTCCCGCAGGGCTTGCGCCAGCTCGAAGACCACGGCCGAGGGCCAGACCACGCGGTGGTTGGCGGGCAGGACCTTGCAGTCGATCAGCCAGCGCCCGCACTGCCGCCACTCCTCCATGGCGCCCTGGGGCCGCGCGGCTGCGCGCGGGGGGCTCCCTACGCGGACGGGCACAGCCATCCTCGGCCGAGACGGACGCCGCGGCCAGGGGCCTCCGCCATGGAGGGGGAGGGGAGGGGGAGGAGCCGCGCCGCCTCCGCGGGCTGGGTGCCGGCCGACCGACGGCGCCGAGGCTCACTGGGGAGGGCGCTGCTGGAGGACTCCGGAGCCGGGCAGGGCGCCCCGCCGCCCCTTCATGCCCCGCTGCTCGCTCTTGCTCTCGGGCTGGCCAGCGGGCCCCCGCCTGCCTCCGCCTGCCTCCGCCCTGAGCTGCCTCCCTCCCGCGTTGGCTGGCTGGAGCCCCGAACAAAGAGCCCCGCCGGGCCGCGACCGCTCCAAGCCGCAGCGCCGGGCGGGGGGCTGGGCCGAGTGGGGCTGGGCTGGGCCGGGCCGCCGTCCTGCTCTTTTGTGGAGAGGCGGCGCGGCGGGGCTTCCCTGCTCCGGCCCTTCGCCTCTTCCCCGCCCCTGCGCGCCGGCGGGCGGTGGGGAGGGCGCGGCCGCGGCGGCTGCCTGGCTGCTCGGCTACGAGGGGCGGCCGGGCGAGGGGCGGGCGGCGCAGGCTCCTCCCAGGCTCCGGAGCGCCGCGTCCTTCCCCGCGGAAGGGGGCGAGCCTCTCCGACCGGCGAGTTCCGATCTGCGCCGGTCTCCCTCGACCTCGCGGGGCCCCGTGCCGGCCAGCGCAGGGCGCAGCCCCGAAAGCGCCGTCCAGGAGCTCTTGAGCCAGAAGGCCGGCGGGCAGCCCCGAGGGCCCTCTCCGCACCGGGCGGCAGCCCCTGGGCTGGGATGCCAGGCACAGAGAGCGGCGTCTGAAAGCCGCGCGGGATCGAGCTGCCCTGTTTAGCGGGCTCATCCGCCGCTTTCTGTGCTGAGGCATCTCGGGGGTTCTTGTGACTTTGTGGCAGTTTGAGGGCGTCAGGTATTTAACGAAGCAGAACAGCTCAAGAAAAAGCGAAGGAATAGGACAGAGGACAGGAAGCAGAAGAACTCAGCGCCTTTTATACAGAAAGGCTTTCCAAACTTGCATAGAAAAGTTTCAGAAAAGTTTGGATGAAGGAGGACCATATTTCATGACAACTGTCCCTTCAACTGACACCTCCCGGATGCATGTACAGAAAGGGCGGAGTCCGGATTATGATGCCCCGCCCATTGTGCCTGCAAATGCTGACACCCCCCCCATTTGTAAACAACTTCTTCATCAGCTGCAAGAAAGAAATCTTCCATCCCCAAAGTTAAATGCGCTTGTTGCAGGTTTCATCAGAAACCGCTTCATAATGCAGAAGTCCAATACGAAACAGCATTGAGATGCATGACAAACATTTAAACAATGCAATTTATATTCAATCAAAAATAGATACCATGAAAAGGGGTCTGTGTGGGGGATCCTCCTTTCAACAGGGGTTCCGGGAATTCTGGGCGAAGAGGAGAGCTTCCAAGAGGTGCCTAAAAGGTCTTCTGGCAGACATTGCCCGAATTTCAAGGGGACAGCGCCCCACCGAGGAGGCCACCCAGACATTCAGGGGTCCGCAAGCCCCAAGGTGAGCTGTGCCCAGGCTGTTTGGGGCCTGCTGTGCTCAAAGCAAGAGCCGGGCCTGGCTTGGAGGTTCATCTGGCGCCTGGCTGTTCCTCCCACAGGTTGCAAGGTGGCCACAGCCAAGTGGCTCTCTCGGCACGTGGCACGGTGTCCTGCAGCAGGGCAAGGCAGCTCCAGACAGAGTTGTGCCACCTTGAAAAACAGGTTGTGGCTTCAGCTACAGAATACTGTGGCTTGATGCAGTGAGATCTTTGTCTGCAACCTCCACCTTGTCTAATAAAGAGCTCTGGATTACTGATCTGCTAATTTGGGGCACTGTGGTTGGTCCTAATAAAGATATGACTGGTCTGTGAAAGTCCGCATCTTATTTTTGTTTAAGGGTCCCGTGCAGAAATTTTCCAAACACTGCATCAGTTCTGCCGCCCCCTGCTGGTGGCGCCTAGTCATTGCACTTCATCTGGAGACTGTTAAGCCCGGTGCCCGTCAATCGGTTCTCCGCGCCCCCTTTCTGTGCAGGTTTCGGGGCTCTGATGCTGTAGAGCTGCTTCCGCAACAGCCGACCTTCTGGGAGAGGAGAATCTGGGGCTACGGTCCTAGGGAGCTGTCACCCGCCCAACTCTCTCCTTAGGAACTCGGCATTCCTTGCTCCACTTTGGTCTTGGATCAGCCATGACAGGTTCATGCAACACTGAAACCCTAAATCCTGGTTCACAAAATAAAATTGCTGGTTTGGCATAATATGCTATTCCCAGATAAAACCATATTACAGATTAACCAGTTGGCCTGATTTACGTAACTTACTAAGAGACTGGTTGAATTCCTGAAAAGCATGTTGAAGAGCCCAACTCCGTCTTTGCTTAGCCTAAGAAGAAACCCTGCCAGTGAAATTGGTTTTCAATTCGCACAACACATTAAACCAAAATTGTTTTGCCTGTTTATGGCTGAATGACTTAGCCCTGTGGTTTGTAAGCCAAAGTCCATGACAATTTGCTGTGCAAACCCAGCCAAGGGTGGATTATTCAGGAAACCAAATTTAAATAAACCATACCTTAGCATGTTGTAAGACTACTGTACAGCTTCTGTGCTTTCTCTTCTCAAGGACTCTGAGGAGAGCAGCAGCAGGTCCTAAGAAGATGAAGGGTCTCTCCTTCCCCCACCACCAAGCACCTAGCCTTTCTTGGACACCGCCGCTTCTGTCGTCAGTTGTGAGTCCTGTGATTCTTCTGCAGAGAGGGTCTTCAGGGTCTTCAAGTGAGAATGCAGGGGCTCTCTGCCAACCAACCACACTGGAGGAGCATCAGATCTCTCTTCCCCTGCTGTGAATGGGGATGATCTAACCCTGGCCCTAAAGAGGAGGGGGAGGACAGAGCTGAGCCCCCTCACACAAGAGTGACCAAGAGCTCAACCCCTCCTCCCCCTGCAACACCAAATGGAACCAATCCAGGATGAAAAACAATCCCCCCCAGTTCTTACAAGGGGCTCCAAAAGATACCCTGGCTGATAGTACTGAATCCCCCTAAGAGATCTAACGGGACAGAGTGACATGTCTCCCCAAATCCAGCCGCAGATCATCCACAATACTAACCAATCCCATGTGCAGGCCTGAACTGGATTGAAAGAAATCCAAATAATCTGCTTCATCCAGTTTCCTCCATAGCTGAAGCTCAACTATCTTCTCAACAACCTTGCTGAAATAGGTTCAATAACTGTCAAGAACAGGAGCGTTGAGAGATGGTTTCCCGAGGAGGGGGCACCATGCCTCTTTTAAGTTGGTGGCAACACTCCCTCCTTCAGAGACACAATCACCCCCTCCCACATTCATACTGTTGTCCACTTTTGGGTGGCCCAGGTAAGCCTGGAGGGACACAGGTCTGGCTTGCAGGTGGCTGAGCTCACCCTGCAGTGGATCGTAGGGAGCCACAGGCCCAGAGGCATCTCAGTGACCTGCCATTCAATTCAGCACCCAACTAGGCATCTCCTGGTTCGCTTCACCTCCTGGAGCTTGGTGATCCAACAAATCTCCCCTGGATCAATGGCCTGCAATTGGCAACTCAGGAATAACCCTACTGATACCTTTCTTGTTTAACTGAGTTGCTAAAAGATGCTGGGGAACTCCTCTTTTGCCCATTGGAAACCACAAGGCATGTAGGGCAGAACAACTGAGCGGGACACCCCTTTGCAGCCACTCCAGCCTTGCCAGTTCAGGTGCTCCTATGGCTCAAGTCCTAACCCTTCTTCACAGTCTAAGGTGGGGATTGGGCAGATCCTCAAAGGCACCTGTGGTGCATCCTCTCCTTTTAAGAGGCCCTCTTTGGATCTAGCTGTCTTGGAGGACTAACACTGTGCCTCCAACCTTCCTTTTTAAGGGAAGGGGATCAAACAGAGCACTTGAAGGGTTTATCTGGAAGCAAAGATGCTTCAGTATAATGGCCTTTATTGGAACCTTGATGGGAATAATGCATCCCTCCTGCTCTTTTGGATCTCTCTTGGCCTTCAGTACCATTACCTCGACCACTTGCAGGGGCTGTAGACTGTAAGAGAAGAGCTGTGTTAGTCCATGGTGGCAAAAATTAGGACTCTAATAGCACCCTTTCCAATAACAAATGTTGTTAAAAGGCATAAGCTTTTGCAAACTGCAGCTCATTTCATCAGACAATAAATTTAGACCCTATAAAAGTGTGACGAAGTGGGCTGCAGCTCATGAAACTTCTACCTTTTAACAACATTTGTTATTGGCAAATGTGCTATCAGGTGCCTGATTTTCTGCAAGGGGTGAGAGGCACCCTTTGCCCTAGTTCTGCTTCTTCCTCAGGGGCCAGCTGCAGGGGGGAAGGTCAACTCAGTGGCCCCCAAGTTGGAGTGCCACCTTTAACGTTTTCACACATGAAGCTGCTGGGAGGGACTCCAGAGGTTTGGGATGAAGCACCATCAATCTGCAGCTGATACTCAATTCTACACTACCATCCAAGTCCAGCTGGAGGTGGCCCTGAGCTCTTGTCCTTGCAATGCATGCTTCTGGCTGCAGTTCAAGGTCCTGGTTTTAACCTATAAAGCCGGAAATGGCTTGGCACCTTGGTGTTTTCAGGTCTGCCTCCTCCAACCGGACTCAGCCTGTCTCTCCAGGGATAAACCGCTGGTAATGGCCAATTTGGGGGAAGCGAAGGGGGCCAAGACAGGGAGGCATTCCTCCTCTGCAATGGCCTCCCCCAAGGGCTGGATAAGCTCTCCTGATATGGCCTTCTGGAAGCTAGTTAAAACCGAATTATTCTGGAGGGCTTTGGGATGAATCATCACATTGTCAGGCTTGTTTCTTGACTTAATTCAACTTTAATTTACTGCGGACATTTTACTCTTGCATTTTGTCATTGTCATAAACCACCAAGAGCAGTGAGATGTGGTGATATATTAAATAAATAAATACATAAATAGTCTTAAGATGAGACTAATTTGTGAAAAATGTATTTTTCAGGTTTATTGGATGGCTCAGAGGATGCTTAAAAAGGGTTGGGTCTCTACCTTTCTGTGCTGGAGATCAATAAATTTGAAGGTACCTTAATATGTATGATTTGATCATCTGATTGTTCTACACTGCTTGAATATTAACGTTGTTAATATGGCTTTATTAAGAGAGTTAAGATTTAAAGATGTTAGTATGTTGTTAAATTGTATTCCTAGAATTTACAGTGTATCTATTTATGAAGAACTTTGGATCTCTCATGCTTGGATTCCTGCAAAAATGTGTTCTTGAAAAAAAAAACTTGTACCAGATACTGTGCAGGTTGGTGTGATGAAAATACGCACTCTCAACCTTTGAACTGGCTGTTTATCAGCTCAGTGAAAGGACCAGACAGTATAATTCCATGTGGCCAAGGTTTAATATGTTGTTCAAAAAATAAGCTGTATTATTTTTCAAATATATAGAATTTGCAGTATTCTATTTAGCTATTATCTGCTCTTTTTTCCTCATTTGGTATCCTTCTGGATTATTGCTTTAATGCAACAAAATTATTGTTTTAATACAACACAACTGAGTTAAAGCACTTATTAAGGAAAAAACACACTGTAAGACAGCGCCTGGCCCTCATGGATGGCCTAGGAGGGTACCATGGTTGATAGTACTGAATGCTGCAAAGGTCTAGTGAGACTGAAAGGGTGCATTCCCCCCGCCCCCCCGGATCAGGAAGGAAGTCCTCCACCACAGCAACCAATGTCATTCCCATCCCACACCTTAGTCTGAATTCAGACTGAAAAGGGTCTGGATAATCTGCCTCCTTGTATGTGCTAACCTCCTTAAGGTTTTCTCAACTATTTTCTCCAACATCACAATCCAGAAGCATCAATGTTCCTTTGTTCAGCCTTTCTGATGGTCCAATTTTCACAACCATATGTTACCATTGGGAAGACTGTGGCCTTGACAGTGGGCTCCTTTGTTGTCAGTGTGATGTCTTTACAGTTTAATATTTTGTCTCTTGTAATCTTTCTCCCCAGCAGCAGATGTCTCTTTATTTCATGGCTACAATCACCATCCCTGTCAAATTTTTGTAGCCTAGGAAGATGAAGTCCATCACTACTTCCACTTCTTCTTTGCCTATGAATTATCTTTTTTAATACTAAGTAGCAAACTGGCTTTTACACTCTCTACTTTCACCTTCAAAAGAAACATTTCCGGAAGTCTTTCCTACTTCCAGCCATCAAAGTATATTTGATGGTTAAATATATTCAGCATATTTGAGGTTGCTGTTTCTCTCAGCAATTTTAATTCCATGTTCTTATTACTCATCATATATTTTTCATATAAACAAATATACAACCTTGGTGCACTCTTTCCCCAATTTTCAACCATTTAATTCCATTTAAATTGTTGCTTTCTGATAATCATACAAATTCTTCACTAAGCAGTTGAGGCAGCCTGGTACACCCATGTTTTTAAGGATGTTCACAATTTCTCTCCCCTCCCCCTCCCCCCCAGTCCTGCTGGGCTGCCCCATCATGGCAGAGGGGGGCTGGTGTTCCTGGGAGGGATGAGCGAAGAAGGTCGGGAGTGTGTGCCAAGAGCAGGTACCCCCAGCAGAGTCAGCCCAGGGGTGAGGATCATCCCAGCTGCCCAGCTAAATAAAGCCAGCGGGCACCTATATTGGGCAGCAGCGATGTGGGAAGATGCTGGAGGCAGAGGACCCCTTTAGGGACGAGGGCAAAGGCGTCCAGTCATACTGTGCGGGAGAAGGCAACGGTGAACCCCTCCTGTATTTTTACCAAAAAAATGGTATCCATGGATTTCTATCCATGGATAGAAAATATAAACAGATGGACAATACGCAGCCAGATTATGGCACTCAACACACTACTGAGGAAAAGCTGGGGATCTTTTGGAGCACCAATGGTGTTTATGACATGGCCAGATTAAAGCCTTTGGGATGTCTCGTTGTTGATGTTGCCATGCAGGAAAAGAAAATCGGAAGCTGCAAAGGCAGAATTACAGTGGGAACATGGAAGGTAAGAAGCATGAAATGAATTGACTACACATTGACATCTTAGTCATTAGCAAATTGAGATGGAGTAGAATCAATCACTTTCAATCAGAGGATCACACTGTTTATTACTCAGGACATGAAACACAAAAAAGGAACAGCACTGGGTTCATAGTTAGGAAGGCTAGTACTGGGCTACAATGTGATTATTGACCGAATAATATCAGTTAGTCTTCATGGTCAACCCTTTAATATGATGATTGTCCAAGTTTATACTCCAACCACTGATGCAGAAGAAGAGGAGGTTGATGAGTTTTAGATCAAGTTCAATTTGAAGTCAACAGAACAGGCTGTTTGTGGTTGGAGATTGGAATGCCAGCGTTGGAAACATTGAGGAGGATCATAGTTGGACTGCATGGCCTAAGAAACCAAAATGAAACAGGATAAGACTTATCAGTTTTTGCCGATCCAATTATCTTTTCATGGCTAACATAGTCTTCAAACAACCGAAATGATACCTAATATACATGGACATCACCAGATGGAGTACACAGAAATCAAATTGACCACAGAGTTAATTTGAGGTGGAAGGGTTCAGTTATAACAGCCAAGATATGGTCAGGGCCTGACTGTTAAGCAGATCATGAACTGCTCATGTGCAAATTCCAAGCTAAGCTAAAGTGGAAGAAGAAAGCCAACCAGTTTCGATGATATGATTTGGCTATACACCTAACATTTTCAAGAATGCTGGGAATCACTTTGAAGCCCTCAACCTCATAGATAGGGAACCAGAGGAACTGTGGAATGAAATCAAAGAAATTGTTAAGGGTGAAAGTGAAAAAAACCAAAAGAAAGCAAACCAGATGAAATTGCCAAGAAGGGAAGGGAAGCCAATGCCAAGAAAGACAAAAACCTCGGAAAGGGACTTAAAAGGGAGTTTCGGAGAGCTGTCAGAGGAGACAAGAAGCAGAATTACAGCAACATCTATAGAGACACTGAGGATGGAAGCAGACATGGAAAAGTAAGGAAAGCCTTCCAAAAGATCTCTGAACTTAGAGGGGGTTCCAACTTCAAACTGGTGTGCTAAAGGGTACCAAAGAGCAGATACCGATTCCAAGAAGATGAAACAAGGGTGGAAGTAGTATACTGACATTTTATACAGTAGGGATGTCATTATTCACGATACTTTAGAAGATATCCCATACTCACAAGATCTGAACACTCTGTTCATTAGCAAATCAGAAAGCTACAGGAATTGATGGACAGAACTATGACAAATAACAGAAGAAGAGTCTGTAAAAGGTTCTAACCAAACTAAGACCGGCAAATCTGGAGAGTGACCAAAAGTTTGGAGGTCAGTCTACATACCAATATCAAAGAAAGGAGACTTAAACCTATTGTGCAGCACCCTTAATTTCACATGCTAGCAAAAGTAATGCTTAGGATCATCCAACACAGAGTAGAGCCCTACATGGAAAGGGAGGTGCCAGATGTTCAAGCTGGCTTTAGAAAAGGCTGAGGAACAAGAGGCATCATTGCTGATGCACACTGGATAATTGAGAAAGCCAAAGAATACCCAAAAGAAGTCAGTATGTGCTTCATTGATCATAGAAAGGCCTTTGATTGTGCCAATCATGTCAAGCTATAGAGCGTGCTTAGAAAAATGGGAATCCCAGAACATCTCATCGTTCTCATGCAAAACCCATACCCAGGTCAGGAAGCTACACTCTGAACAGAACATGGTGAAACAGGCTGGCTCCAAGTTGGCAAAGGAGTGAGACGAGGCTGAATGGTCTCCCCTTATTTATTCAATCTGTATGAATCAGAGAAGCTGGAGTGGAAGAAAATTAGTGTGATTCTAAAATTAAAAGAAGAAACATCAATAACCTGTGCTGTGCTGATGACACTAATTAGATAGCTGAAATGCTGAACTCAATTACAGCAGCAGTGGGGGACCCATTGGAAGACGTGAAGGACCAGGTTGGGGCAGATTGTCCTGGAGAAAATCCATCCACGCGGTTGTTAAGACCTGACACCGACTTAATGGCGCATTGTCAGTGGCCCACTGCCTTTGGGCATCCTCCCCTCTCGTCCTCCAGAGCAAAGGAGCAGAGAGGGGCCTTCTCTCCAGAAGGTGGAGGGTACCAACCAGGCCTCGCCTGCGGTGTGCGCGTGCGCAAGGTAGGGGTCGTGGGGAAGGGGCTCAGGGACCCCTGTTGGAAGGAGTTGGAGAGGCCAACCCGTCATCTGCCTGTGCAGTGCAAAGACCCAAGGCGGACATTGCGTCTCCCCGCTCAATACTTCATGCGGGTCTGATGACCGGCGCCCTTGGAGGGTGGTTTCTGAGCCAGCCCTCTTGGCCCTTAATGGCCATGCCCCCAACTCCAACTAGGTTGCTAACTGGAGTATCATGGGATACTTGCATTGCCCAAGCGCCTATGGATGCCAGGGTCTGACTCCAGCTGCTGGTCGTCCTTACAAAGCCCTCCATGGCATAGGGCCAGACTGCTTGTGGGGCTACCTTTCCCCATCGTCTCTGCCGCCCCACCAGATCTAGCAGAGGGAGCAAGTTCCGGGTCCCTTCTGCGAAACAAGGTCATCTTGTGGGACCCCCGAGTCATGCCTTCTCAGTGGCAGCCCCTTGCCCATGGAACATCGGATGGCCTCGACCCACATTCATTTCTGAACCAGCCAGGAGTCCACCTGGAACTCCAGGATGACCCAGGCATGCCCCCCCACCCCCCACCCTGCTCCTGCTTCTTGGCTGGAATCCTCTTGTCTTCCTCCATCCGCCAAAGGAGAAAGTCGCCAACAAGACAAGCCAGGCATTTCCTGGCGGGGTCTCCCTCAGCTGAGCTGGGGTCACTGGTGTCTCCCATCACAACAAGTGCAGGCCTTGTGATAAATCTGCAGGTTCTTGCTCCTTTTTTTGCCCACCACCGGTGTTAAAATCTCACGCCCAGAATGTTTTTGCTCACCATGGGTGTAACTGATGGGTGCCGTATCCTTGTTGTGATGATGGCTTTGGTACACAAACTTGCAGAGGAGACTGTCAGCAGTTGACTGATCACCCTACCCCTGACCGCAAAAGGGAACAACAGCCCATCTGCTATTTGCTTTTGGAAGGCCTCACCCAGGTCCTCTTGCTGGGGCAGTGTCAGCCCTGCGAGGTAGGCAAGGTCAGGTGCCTCCGGGACAGCCGTTAAAGTGGATCAGGTGCCCTGCTGCCCCAGCCCCTCTGCCTCGACCCATCGCTGCAGAACTGAGGCTTGCTCCTTGCCCAGGACTCAAATGCCTTTCCTGGAAGGGCTCGCTATTCCCCCCGCATCTCCTCCGCGCCAAACTCAGACCCCGGCAGCGCAGGGTAACGCCAACGGGCACTGCGGGGGCCGTTCACTGAAGCCTTGCACGCGAGCCAGAGATTACACTCGTGTTTAAACTACGGACCAGGGTTAAGCCGTAGCTGGACTGAATTAACCGCAGGAAACCGCGGCCATTCTGGGCCGCTAGCCCTTTCCCCCAGCGACCCCAAGACCACTCTGGCTTCCGCAACAAAACCCAGGCGACGGAGCTCGGGGCGGCTCGGCGGGAACGCGCCGGGCCTGTCGGAGGGAGGGCACCCGGAGCGCCGCGCCGGGAGAGGGAGAGGGAGCGGCGGCGACGGCGGAGCGGGGCCCGCGGGCGCGGCGAAGGAGCCCGGCCGCTTCCGGTCCGCGCGGAGCCCCGCGCCGAGCGGCCGAGGCCAGCCGCGGGCAACGGCCGAGCGGGGCTGGCCGGGTCGGAGCTCCGCCCGGTGACGCGCGCCCGGCCTCTCCGCCCCCGCCGTAGCGAGGAGACCGCGCCGACGCCGGAGGAGGGCGGCGGGCAGCCGCGGCAGGCGGAGGCGAGCGCGCCAGCCTGGCGGCGGAGGGCCTCTTCGGGCGCCGCGCCGCGTCCCTCCCAACGGCCCTTCCCGCCTCGCCCGCCGCTTGCCGGAGCAGAGGTACGGCGGGGATGCAGGCGACGTTGGGGCAGGGGCGCGGGGGAGTCGGGCGGGGGAGTCGGGCTGCAGCGCCCCCCCCCGCCGCCGTCTTCTCCGGTGGGGGCGAAGCCGTGGCTCCGTCGCGGCTCGGCCGATCCCGGGTCAGGAGCCGTAGGGGCCGCCTTGTTCGTGGTTTTGGGAAGGGAGCTGCTCCGCCGAGCCGCCCTCTGGTCTGGCCAGCGCGCAGCCCGCAGCCCGCAGCGGCCGGCCAGCTTTCGTAATGCTCCGACGGGGAAGGGGAAAGGGCGGGCGGGGGGCGCGCGGTGGGGCCCGGCTGGCGCTTTGGGACACTCCAGGAGCCCCCTCCTCTCTCTGCCCTTCTTTCCAGACGGCCCCGCCGCCCAGCAAGAAGGTCCGTCGCCCTGGCGGCGGCGGCGACGGCGGCAGGAGCAGCAGGCGGGCGCTCCCGGCCTCGGAGCCCGCCGAGGCCGGCCCTTCCTTGCTCAGCGCCGGAACCGGCCCGGGGCCTCCTCCACGACCTCCGGCTTCCGCGGCCGAAGAGACCCCGAAGGAGAGCAGCGGTTGCCCGCCCGCCAGCTCCGGCCCGAGGCCTGGGTCCTGGCCAGGCCGGCGTCGTGGCGCGGCCCCTCTGCGGCGGCGATGTCGGGGCGCCCGCCGCTGGCCGAGAAAGCCCTCTCCGAGGCTTACGCTCGCCTCCGCTACAGGGACGCCTCGCTGCTCATCTGGCAGCAGCAGCAGCAGCAGCTGGAGGCTTCGTCCCCGGGGACCTACCTGAGCCGGAGCCGCAGCGCCTGGTACTCGCAGTACGGCAACCAGGCCATCCTGGTGCGGGACAGAAGCAAAGCGGAGGTCGCCAGGGACACCGGGCAGTCCCGCTTCTGCTCCGTGATGTGAGTCTACCGCCGCGGTAAATCCCGGGGCCCGGTCAGCGCCTCCCCGGCATTGATGGACGCTTGGGGTGTAGGAAGTGCCCCAGAGCTTCGTTTCTCTGCAGAGCTGGCTCTGTGCTCCGACCGCGGCCATCCGGCTCTTCGGAAGGAAAAATAAAGGTGCAGTTCATAGGACCAGAGTTACAGCGGACCCTGGAGCCACCTGGGCCGATCCTGGTTCAGGGCAGGGGCTGCACAGCCTCTGCCCCAAGTGGCCGTCCCACCGGCGGACAGTAGGTGGAGGCAGCAAGTTCCTAACTCTAGCCTGAACCCACGTTTTGCAGCGTCTTTAGAGGAGGGTTACTTTGGAGTAGGGCTGTACTGCTCCAGGCAGAAGGCTGCATTCAGATGTTTTCCCCCTGGACAGGAACAGTGGCTTTGGGTGAGCCAAGCGCAGACAGCTGCCTGCTGGGAGGAACGAGGGGAGCCCCAGTGGGGCAGCAGCTCATATTCCTCCCCCCATTTTACAGGCAAGCAAACCCCTGAAGGGATTCCCAGCCCTCCTACTTGCTCCTGGACCTTTCCACAGAAATGGGGGGACGAAAGGAGACTTGGGGCACATGCAGGAAGAGGCTACCCTTTCCAATGCCCTCAAGGCCGTTCCCAGCATCCCTAATGTGCTGGCTGAGATTGATGGGAGCTGTAGTCCAAACTACCTAGATTGGGTGAGAGAAAGAAATTTAGCCCCTTTCCTGTGAGGTCCTGGTTGGGGAAGCCTGAACCCTGCTCCACAGGAGTTTCCTCTTGGACCATGGGGTAAATCTGGACCCCAGTCCTGGTCCTCAAAGCCGTGCCCTGAAGTTTGTTTTGAACCCAGGGCAAAGTTGGGTGGCGCTGCTCCTTGGGAAACAGATTCTGTGCTACTCTGCAGGTCTCCTCCGGCGTCCCCCACCATGCAGGACGGAGCTGTTCCAGAGCTGTCTCTGGCGCTTCCTTCTGGGCTCCGAAGGTTCCTGCTGTGACGATGATTCCCAGAGGCCCTGACAGGCGTGGGGAGAAACACTGCAGCGCTCAGTCCAGGGGCTTCCTCTCTGCTGCTTGCCCTTGTGCGTCGGCCCCCCTTCGTGTTCCTCGCAGGCCAGGCCAGCTTCTCCGCTGGTTGCCGACACCCTCACTGGTAAGCTCCCGATTCCACAACCAGGGAATATCGCTGATGGGCAAAACTCGCTTGCTGAAATCTGGCCTGCAGATGGATGGGTGTGCCATCCCTTCCAAAGCCTCTGGACCACCCCGAGAGACAGAATCCACACAAGAGCTTAAACAGCGACATCTCCACACTCTCGGGTTTGGCCGCAGCTTGCAGTTGTTGGCTGAGCCGTGAGCTGCTGGTTTGCAGGTACAGGGCAAAGGAGCCAGCTGGGCTTAGATGCCAGTGGGAAAACTCTGCTTGCACAGAAAATGAGACTTGACCTCCAGCTGTCAGGCCCCGATGCCGATGGCAGGGTCCCCAGGTTAGCCATCCCATCCAGGCACGCAAGTTGCCAAACTTGGTTCCAGATGACATGGTAGATTGGGACGTCCAGGAATGGCTTGATAATCCAAAACCCACTTTGAATGCCAGTTCCAAGTTCTGGGCTTCCCAGATGGCTTTCCTTGGGGCCTGGAGCAGCTGTAACTATGACTGTCAGAGAGTGGCACCTGCCCTTGATCTGAAGGTACAGCTTGGCTTCTGGTGGGAGAACTGGGTTCAAATAGCTCCATTCTGTGAAACAACCCCTTGCGGATCGGGGCCGTCAGCTTTCTTCAGTCAGCCGCAGCATCTGCTTCTTGTGCGTATTTTACCCTTGGTAAACAATTATCAAATTATCAGTGGCCCTTTCTCCTTTCGTTTGGACACTCCATGATGCCCCCAAATATCTGCCTCCAGCGAGGTAGATCCTTGTTCGCTGGAAGGAGCGAGTTTTCAAGGTGCCCAAAGCGCTCTGGCTGCGGAGCTGCTGTGGCGGCTGCACCGCTCAGTCCGCCTGGGACTTTGGTGAGGGCGATGAAGTTCTGGATTTAGTGGCCCAAGGACGGCCAGCTCGACCATTCTTGGAATTTTTTCTTTAACCAGCTGCCCAGAATCGTGGCCTGCAGATTGCATCCGTCAATAAAATACAATTTAGCACCCGCTTCTGCTCCCAAGCTTTGTGTCACGTCAAGTACAGAAGGGGCATCTGCTCTCAAACGGGTCTTTGTCGCTTTATTTTTTTTCCAAACTGTTCTACTTTAAAACAAGATACAGAGAAAAAGACCGACGTGGGAGAAGACTAGGAATATACAAATAAAACATGCTTTATCTGGAAGTTACCAATACCTGTAAGTCCAAAGTCTATACAAAAAGAAACCAAAAGAATCCCAAACAATCCCATTTCCCCAAAACTGAATACACATACAAGGAATAAGCACCAGAACAGGAAACTATCAAAGATCCATAGCACCTGTTGGTTAAAAAGTCAAATACATTTAAATTAAAAGGATTCCCAATTTTTTTTCAGAGCTTAGTTTTAAAAACAACACAAACCTACATTTTTTCTCTGCTCTTCAAAACGCAGGATACATTTTAAGTGACCACTGGAGTTAATAAATAAAGTATTTCTATGTACATGAAAAAGGATAATCAATTCCCGGTGTGTCATGTGCAAAGTGCAGGTCTCCAGGGCAGGCTGGAGAAAAAAATAGCTTTTAAAAAATGGATGAACCTTACAAAAACATCACTTGCCCACCCCTCCCCTTCCCTTCCCCAAAGCATATTCTCCCACCATACCTTGAGGTAAAAGTTTTGATTATTTGGAGACCTGCACTTGCACGACACACAAGCTCACCTTGCGAGAAGGGAGGCCTGGCCCACGGTTTGGCGAGGGCACCAGCTGCGGAGCCTTCCTGCTGTCCTGGGACTCAGGGACTCCTTTCGGCGGATCTGGGGCAGCCCCTTTGCCTCCAGAGAAGCCGCCCTGCTGCTTGGAGGGGAACTCCGCATGGGAGCCTCCCCCCTCCAACACAAGGCTTAGAACGGAAGCTCAGGGTCCCACCTGCTGCTTGACCGGGAGACCCCCAAGCAGTGAGGCTAACCAGGCCCCCTCCTCTGGCAAACAGGGAGAGGAACCGGGGTGCTATGCCTTCCTACCCCCCGATGGGCCAACAGGCGATGCCATCCTGCGCAGGCAGACGCAATGCCTTGCCAATGGGGGCTGGGGACCAACCCATGGCACCTCACCCCGTGCTGTGCCCAGGGAGTGTGATGCACCCAGGTCGCAGGCACTGCCTTCAACAGGTCAGACACCTCTGGAGAATTTTTCGCAACAGGAGCGTGAATCTCTATATTGATTAAAAAAAGGTAAAAGAAATATCTAAAAAGGTAAGCTTTAAAAAACAATCCACAGTACATGAGCTTTTTCTTCCCTCTTATCTATTAAAAAAAAAGATTACGATCTTCATCCCAATGGAGAAAGCGTGCCCCTGCCAGGCTGCAGTCGGAGGTTCGGCAGACCAGAGCGCAGGAGGTTTCGGGTCTCCGTGGCCGTCCTTCCATTGCCGGCCTCTTCCTGCTACAGTACCATCCACTGAGGGTCCTCCCCCCTCCAAGATCCCTCCCCCCGTCACCTCAGGTCCTGGCAGGAAGGATCAGAGTGCCGGGGTGGCCAAAGGGAGCCTCCCGGAAGGGCAAAGCTGCCCATCTCCGCGTTCAGGCCACAGGCGGCCAACGCGTTGTTCGTGGAGTTCTCCTTCGGCATTTCAGCATCTTGGGTTAAAAAAGGGTTTAGAGACTTTAAGTGATGCAAATGATTTGCCACCAAGTCTAGTCAGACGTTTGACCTAATAAAAGCAGGAGGAAACTCTTCAGAGGAGGTGTCATTCTGTAACACTGAATCCTTTAAAAATGCTTTAAAAGAGTGGAAAACGCAGACTTGGTCATGATGGAAGAGAGTAACCATTAGAAAAATAAAGCGAGGGAACGCTGCAAAGCTTCAGGTCCAGGCAGGCGAAGAGTCCCCGGTCATTCTGAGTCGCTGCTGTCCGAACTGGATCCGCTGGAACTTGTGCTCCCTGATTCGGAGCTGCTGCTGCTGCTGAGATGAGACGGGCCCCCCGATGGGGCAGAGCCAGATTTTTCTAGCAAGCAGGAAAAGGGGCAGACGTGAGTGGTCAGCTGAGCCTCAGCTCCCACCCCAGCTTCCCTTCCGGCCCCGCCTTCCAGCCCCCCCCCCCGTACTTCCCTGCTGCAGCTCAACACTGCTGCCAGAAGCGGCCTGGGAGCCAGGCTCTGCTGGAGGGGTGGAATCATAGCTGTTCTAATGCAGATTTGGGGGAATCACAGTTGATATTGAAAAGGATGGCTCAGTCCTCAGATGGGAGACCACCAAGAGATCCCAGGGCTGGGAAGCCCAGAAGCTGCAGTTGCAAGTCACGAGCCCGACTTGTAGGCAACTTGATGTTTCAACAAATACTTTTTGAAACTCAAGCTGATAAAGTCCCCCTGGATTAATCAGTTACACCCAAATGACAGGCAGGTGGGGCCGGCCCTGCCCAGTAGGCCGGTCACTAACAGTGTGCTAGGATGTTCTCTGCAGCATAGCTTGGAAGTGCACAAGCAGGCAGAAAAGCTGAGCGGAAGAGCAAGGAAGTGTTGTGCCCGCGGGAGCCGGGGGAAGAGGCATGGATGCACTGGGTGAGGGAGGACGAGGAGGAACCTGGAGAGAGACTGGGGGTGGTGGCCACAGGGAGGGAAGCAAGACCCTTCCCCTGAATACCGCATGGCAGGGACAAAACGGCTCTCAGCTTGACGCGGGAGCTGGATTTCGCCAAAAAATGGTGGTCCCCGCCAAGAGACACAGGCTCGGTCGCCCTTCAGAATCCCTTCATCTCCGCCACCGCCCTGCTGGCCCCAAGCCTTTCTCCGGGGTCGTCTCAGGCAGTGCTCTCTGTCCTCTCCCCCTTGACCACGAAAGGCACTTTACAGGGCCGGGGCTCCTCTGCTCTGTCCCCCCTCCCACACTGGCCTTCGGAGGGGTACTTCCTTGCCTCCCCCCCCCCGTATGAAGAATACTGGCAGTCCTGCTGCCAACTGCCTGTCGCTGCTTTTTCCGGGAACCGCCAAGCAGCCAAGGCTGGGTAACGAGGCATGGGCGGAGGAAGGCCTGTCTTCCCTCGTCCCGAACAAGCACACGCTTCAGAGACCCCCAACGTCAGGCGCCCTGAGCCAAAGAACTCAAGGCCTGGAAGGCATCAGTCGATCCTCCTCTCCCAATCCGGTGGCTGGGTCCCGCTGGTGTGCCATGTTCTAGAGCAGGGTTTTACAACTTTTCCAGGCCACGGAACCTGTTAGTTAACACATTTCCTGGAACTTTGTTCATGAAGAAAAACTCTAGCGGCAGAAGACAAGCCGCCTCTGAGGGAAGGTTCCTGGACCTTCAGCCTCCCGCGAACCCTGTGGGAAAAACCCTGCTCCAGACCGACCGGGCATCTGCAGCGCGGGTGCGTGGGCCGCCAGGGCCAGGGTCCTGGAGCCTCTTCTCCAGAGCAGCTGCCTGGCCGTGCGGGAGGGACAAAGGCCAGCCAGAGCAGGAGGGGGGCTGCCCTCCCCTCCGCCCTATCGCCCAACACGGCCAGGAACAGCTCACCTTTCTTGGCCGGCTTCTTGTTGTTGCTCAGCTGCCCGCTCACGTCCTGCAACCGCTTCTCCAGCTCTTTCTTCTTTTCCTGAGCCATCTCTTCCTTGGACTTGGCCGCTTGTTTCTTCCCACTTGCAGCTGGGGGAGAAAAGCAGAAAGGATGCGATGGGGAGAAGAATCAGGAACTTACCCCACGCCAGGTCACAATGTGCAGAGCCAGATGGTCAATCGATCTGCATCAGAACAACAGGCTGCCCTATTTTAAGCATTCTGTTAAGTGTTTTCCTGAAGTTGATTTTGGACCGTGGTCCAGATGGCAAGGACCTGGGCTGCCACGCTGCGACAATGCCATGGGCACAGAGGAGACAGGAGGGTTCATGTGCGAGGGGAGCGATGCCACAGAAGCAGCAGAGGAGAGGGTGGTGACTCGGCTCTGGGTGCCCAGGCTTGAATTGAGCAGGGCAGGGGGTGGGCAGGGGTGTCGCTGCGATGTCCGCAAAGGCGGCAGAAGCAGAGTGAAGCCACTGGAAGTGAATCACCAAGTCAGAAGCTGCCAGGGCCAAGAGCCCATCCTTGCGGGGCGTGGAAACCTCACCCAGCTCTGCAGGCGAGGGGCAGGCCTTACTGAGGCCCTTCAGTGGGCCCAACCTGAGCGGCCAGAAGGAAGTCAGGATAGGAAGGGCTGGAACCCAAGTTCTACCTGCCTGGAAGGGACAGAGGTCTGTAGGCCAACCCTACTCCAGGAAGGAATCCAAATTACAGAGCCTGCTGAACCCATCCAGCCAAAAGGGAAGCCCACCTCTTCCCTCGTGTTTGGCCCTTCCCGGAAGGAAGTTTTCCTAACAGTAGCGCCTGCTTTTCCATCACTTAAGCCCATCATTCCATCCATCCCCTGCACTCTGTAACGTAAAGGGTAAAGAGAACCCATCTTTTCCTTCTTCTTCATGACATCCTTTCAAGTACTGGAAGAGGATCATCATCCCCCAGCCTCAGTCCTCTAGGCTCCAGCACAGAGCCATCTTCAGTCTCCCTTCACCGGACTAGTCTCGATTTGTGGGACCCCCCTTCCCCAAGGGTATCTGCCCGCCCATGTGGTTGAAGAGAATGGGCAGACTACCAGGTCCCTTCCCTTAAATGTGGCCATCTAGCAGGACCTAGGAAGCATGCCTTCTCTGTGGCAGCCCCTTCCCCCAGAGATCTGGCAGCCTGTTATCCAGGAGTTCTCCTGAGGGTCTGGCCGGACCCCTGGCTCCTTCGCTCGATGTCTCACACTGCACAAATGTCATCCAGAGGAACAGGGTGAGAGGATAGATAAAAAGCCTGGAGTTCTGGAAATGAATGGCAAGAATCTGCTTAGAAAAACGTCCATTTCTTTCCATTCATATTTGGTCCATTCATATAAACACAAGGAAAATGGATGAATATAAATCTAAAAGCATGTCTGATTTAATTGTTTATTACGCACTGAGAGAATTTAAGGACAAGAGGTTCTGGACTTGGTGTCAGAAGTGGACCTTGGGAAAAAATGGACAAAAACGAAAAAGAAAGGGAAGAAAGGAGAATGACTGCAGGAGGAGAAACTGTAATTCCTGGAAGACAGAACAAGTGGAAACTAGATGTAAGGGAAGAGGATGTGGAAGCTGCTTGGAAAACAATGAAAAACATTAGGTTACAAAGACACAGAGAAGTGCATGAAATTATACAAGTGGGAAGCACGAAACAGGATGCTTATGGAATGATGAGTGAAAAAGGTTGCGGGTGAGAAAAAGTGGCATATGAGTTGCTACAAAAAAAAGATGATACCGTATTTGTGTGGAAAGAGGAAAAGATGACTTGAGATGAAACTGAAGTGAAGGAGTAGGGAAGGAATATTTTAGAGAGAGGTATGGGTATTGTAGAGATTTGTCAAAGAGCAAAATTGAAATCTGTATTATAATTGTTAGAATCCAAGGAAAAATGATGGAAAGTAAAACATGAGTGTTAAAAATCGTAAGGCTGGGGATGTTGATGGTGTAACTGCAGAAATGTTAAAACGGGAATGTAGGGGGTGGCTGTGGGCTTTTTTTATTCAAGTGGAGAGGCTGCCCCTGGGTCTGACAACTGGGAGAATGTCATTAATGTGCTATATAAAGGAAAGAGCGTCAGAGCAAACAGAGGTGCAGGGAGCAAACAGGAAGCAAACACTACAAGGCGACCAGTTTGTTAAATGTACCTGGGAAGGTATTTAGCGGCATTTCGCAAAGTGCAAATGTGGCTTAGTGCCAGGCCACTTTAGCATGTCAACAAGGAAAGTACATTGGCTTGAATTACAGAATATTTTGTACAAACATGGAGTTGAAAGTTGGTTGCTGAGTGTGACAAGAGAACAGTGATATGTGATGGAAGTAAAGCAAGTATGAGAATAAATAGGAACGCTAGTCAACCGTTCACACTGAGCAGAGAGTAAGGCAACGGTATGTGACATCCCCTTCATTGTTGTTAGTCTATTTACTGATAGATGACAAGGAACGCTTGAGGTCATTTCAGCAGTATGTTGCTTGGGGATGTGTGTACATTTCTGTGCAGATGCTGCTGTGTTGTTGCTCGAGAACCCAAATTGTTGTTGTTGTTTAGTCGTTAAGTCGTGTCCGACTCTTCGTGACCCCATGAACCATATTGCGCCAGGCCTTCCTGTCCTTCACTGCCTCCCTGAGTTTGCTCAGTTTCATGCTCATTGCTTCAGTGATGCTATCTAACCATCTCATCCTCTGCCGTCCTCTTCTCCTTTTGCCTTCAATCTTTCCCAGCATCAGGGTCTTCTCCAAAGAGATCTCTCTTCGCATTAGGTGACCAAAGTATCTGAGCTTGAGCTTCATTATCGATCCTTCCAATGAGCAATCAGGGTTGATTTCCTTTAAGATTGACTGGTTTGACCTCCTACCAGTCCAGGGGACTCTCAAGAGTCTTCTCCAGCACCACAGTTCAAAGGCATCAATTCTTCGGCGCTCAGCCTTCTTTATGGTCCAGCTCTCACAGCCATACATTACTACTGGAAAAACCATAGCTTTAACTATGTGGATCTTTGTCGGCAAGGTGACGTCTCTGCTTTTTAATATGCTATCTAGGCCTGGTCTAGTGGTTTTCCCTACATTCTTCAATTTAAGCCTAAATTTTGCAGTAAGAAGCTCATGATCTGAGCCACAGTCAGCTCCTGGTCTTGTTTTTGTTGTCTGTATAGAGCTTCTCCATCTTTGGCTGCAAAGTATATAATCAATCTGGTTTCGGTATTGACCATCTGGTGATGTCCATGTGTAGAGTCATCTCTTGTGTTGTTGGAAAAGAGTGTTTGCTATGACTAGCTTGTTCTCTTGACAGAACTCTATTAGCCTTTGCCCTGCTTCATTTTGTACTCCAAGGCCAAACTTGCCTGTTATTCTGATTACTCCTTGACTTCCTACTTTAGCATTCCAATCCCCTATGATGAAAAGGACATCTTTTTTTGGTGCTAGTTCTAGAAGGTGTTGTAGGTCTTCATAGAAGCGGTCAACTTCAGCTTCTTCAGCATCAGTGGTTGGGGCATAGACTTGGATGACTGTGATATTGAATGGTTTGCCTTGGATACGCACTGAGATCATTCTGTCGTTTTTGAGGTTGTACCCCATTACTGCCTTTCCCACTCTCTTATTGACTATGAGTGCAACTCCATTTCTTCTAAGGGTTTCTTGCCCACAGTAGTAGATATAATGGTCACCCGAATTAAATTCACCCATTCCCGTCCATTTCAGTTTGCTGATTCCCAAGATGTCGATGTTCAATCTTGTCATCTCATGTTTGACCACATCCAGCTTGCCTTGGTTCATAGATCTTACATTCCAGGTACCTATACAATATTGTTCTTTACAGCATCGGACCTTCTTTTCGCTTCCAGATACATCCA
The DNA here is from genome assembly GCF_059951505.1 of Python bivittatus. Lineage (NCBI taxonomy): Eukaryota > Metazoa > Chordata > Lepidosauria > Squamata > Pythonidae > Python > Python bivittatus. The sequence goes on along the minus strand of NW_028277076.1, from coordinate 11,312,156 downwards.
CAGCTGAACGTCCTTTCGGCTTTGGCCCAGCCGCTTCACTCTTTCTGGAGCTACTTGGAAATGCCCTCTGCTCTTCCCCAGTAGCATATTGGACACCTTCCGACCTGAGGGGCTCATCTTCTGGCGTCATATCTTTTAGCCTTCTAACATTGTCCATGGGGTTTTCTTGGCAAGGATACTGGAGTGGGTTGCCATTTCCTTCTCCAGTGGACCACATTTTGTCAGAACTCTCTGTCATGACCTGTCCGTCTTGGGTGGCCCTGCACGGTATAGCTCATGGCTTCACTGAGTTCCAGCAAATATCAGACTGTATGATGCAACAACGAATATGGAACTGAAAATTAATTATCGAAGACCAAAGTAGTTGTGTTTGCAAAGAAAATGGAGTGAATGATCCAAGGTATACATAAATGGTGAAATACTAGTAGATGAATTTGTGTACTTGTTTAGTACAGATGGGAAAATGGGTGGAGAAATTTTACAATGTACACATGCTGCTAGAAAGTTAGTGGGCAGTATATGGTCTGTTGTGAAGAATGTGAAAGAAAGTGAAAATAAGAGTGAGTTTTTTCTGACTTTGTTATATGGAAGCAAGGGGTCATGGGAAATCCAAGTTGCAGTGGGAATGGGGTACTTAGGAAGTGTGTTTGGTAAAACAGAAATAATGAATGGGTATGAATCAATGTGGACCAAATACAAAAGTGAATGACCAGTTCAAAAGAAACTCACTAAGGTGGATGATCAAAGAGGGAGAATGGAGGAGAATGGAATTGCCCTATAAGAGGGAAGAGTGGATGAGTTGAGAGGCAGGGGAAGACTGGAAAGGTATATGGGGTGGAGCTGATGTGCCTAAAAGAGAGAGATGAGAAACGTAAAGAAGAAATGAGAAACATAAAGGGACGTTATAAAGAAACATAGAGAGAGATGAGAAACGTAAAGAGCAAAAGACAACATACGGATGTCCTGGATGAGTGTACTACAAGGTAGCTGGCAAGAACAGGAACACATGGAGAGAACAGCTAACTGTGTTGGTGTAAACATGATTTAGATATTTCCTCCCTTTATTTGGTTTCCTCTTTCTTAAATCTTTTCTGCCCTCTGCCCAACACTGTGATTGCTGAGAGGAAATAATCACTTGATGGGAAGACATGTATCCCTGGCCGACTGCAAGAGCCCCTCCTGGGCCACTGGAGAGAGCTCCAGAGCGAAGAGAGAGAAGAAAGGAAGACACCAAGACTGAGCCAAATTCTCATTCGTCAGAAAAGGCATCTTCTCTAAGTGTCCGTTTCCTGGAGCCTCCCAGGAAGTCCAGCGTTCTGTTTCTCTCGTCTCCCTTACTGGGCTGCCCCAGCGCACTCTTGTTCAGGACCTGTCTGCTGAAGGAACCCTTGGCCAAGACTTGTGAATTAAGCTTGTGATGCCTCACCAAAGAAGAGATCAAGGACAGCCCTGGCATGTCACTCTTCGCTGGGTGGGACCACACCAGGCCCTGATACCTCTTGTGACCCTCAGGAAAAAGCCTTGTCACTGAAAGAGGCTCCCTGGGGCGAGACAAAGTCAGAGCTGGCCTGGCACAGGTCCTTGGTTCTGTCTAGACAGTTTGACATCTCTTCAGACATCCAGCTTGTGCCAATGCTTCCTGAGGGGGTGGCTGGTATGGCTGAGTGGGGTGTGGTACACCCTGAGATAGGACAAAATTACACAGTACTTGTCTGATCACTTTGAGCTCCAGGATGTTTATGCCATGTTTGGAGTCTCTTGGTCTCCAGTGCCCTTAAGCTGTGCACCCCCTTGGCCCCAGGTGCTGGCACTGATGGGGCCTAGGATTGGTGGAGAAGTAGCCTTGGACATCCAACACTTGAAGGACTGTTTCAAGTGCTGGCTCAGGGAACCATGGCTCATCTCCCTGTTTCCAGAATGCCATCACAGGACTCTCAGGACATCCGTGAACACTGGCTCGATGGCAGACTAAAGGGGAGAGCAGTTGTTGGAACTGACCACCCAGGTATCTAAATCTCAGAACGTCCAACATGACGGATGACTGGCCATATGGAGGTACTCTGTTTAAGGAGGCTGGCAGTCCCTGGCTTTGGAGGCAACCTAAATGGACATTAAGACCTCGAGCGCTGCGTGCCCCCAACTGACCTTTCTGAAATCCAGAATGCTGTCTGGGGACGCTGTGAAGAAAAGCAAATAGCACCCTCTGAGAATTCCTCTGCCTGCAAGTCTGTCTCCGTGGCTTAGATAGCAAGCAGAGGGCCAGCAGCCAGATGTGTCAAGGACACCTTCTAACTCTGCCGTGACAGGGTGTGAGAGGGGCGACGCTGGCCTCAGAACTCTATGGCGTGACTGCAGGAAGCTGTGCAAAGCACCGAGTTCATGTGGGCTGATGGAGAACCAGCGCTGGGCAAATAGATCAGCCCGGCCTTCTGCTGACGGATCTTGGTAGCGCCTGCAGCTCGGGCCCTCCGTTCAAGTCCAGCTTGCCTGGTCAATGGGACACCAACGGTAGAACTGCTTTCGTTTGTTCCTCTGCTTACTTTAATCCAAATCGTTTCTACAGCATCACCATTGGATTTCTGAGGGCACTTTTAACACACAGTGGAACTCTTCCTTCCCTTCTTTCGCTGCTGCTCCTTTTGAACACATTTATCCTTCTGCTGCTACAGCCGAACCATGGGACTCATGTATTATTTATGCAGAATATCAGTTACTTGAGGATTCATCTGCTCATCCCAACAGGTTTCCATCAAACCATTACCTTTCCCTTCCTATACTAAGAGTTCAGGCTCATTTTCCTCGCTGCCCACTGTCTCCTCTTTATTTATGTGCTCCTTTGTAGATTTAGATCGCACCTTCAGGAGCTCAAGGCAGGGTATGGAGCGCCCTCCACCACAGCTGGTGAGGTGGGCTGCACTGAGAGAGGCTGAGCGACTGGCCCCAAAAGCCCCAGGGAGCTTCTGTGCTGAGGGTGGACCTGGGTCTTCTCAGTGCCTCCACCCTCTTAAGCAGTGCACAACAGGGGATCCCTTTAGCAGCCAGTGCGCTTTCTGAAGCTTCATCGAGCGGCTTAGAAGACCTCATTAGACCAACCCTTCCTCTTCTTCTAGAGGACACAAGCCCTTATCTGAGGTTCTTACGTTTAGGTTTTTGTCTCCAGTTCCAACAAGGGGCAGTTTAGTCTTTGCAAGATGCAACAGTTCTCATGCCAGCAGTCTCTGATCCAGAGAGCTCAGGCCACGGTCCCAAAGTCAAACTGTTTCTGTCGACACAAAGGATAACCAACCATTCACCCATAGTAAACTTTTCTCTTTCTAGTCCTCTTTCATGGCCTGAAAAAAAAGGGTGGGTTAGAATCCCGCCTGAGTCCACAGGGTCTTGACTGTTTTCCTAGATCTCCGTGGTGCCATAACTGTAGCTGTTCTTGCCAAATCCACATGGATTAGCAGGAAGGAATAATGGTCAGTGGACCCGCTGAGTCTTGAAAGGTGGTCTGTCCATCCCTGATCCTGGCTCCTAGCAGCCAGCATACTTTACTGATCTGACGGGTCCAGCTGGCACACGTCTGCGTTGCTTCTTCGCAACAGCAACTCAGTACCTGCCATCCTTCTTCTTCTTGCAGGGCGCAGCCTTCGGGGATCCATCCATCCACCTCATTTCTTCTTCTTTGCTTTTTCTTTTCCAGAGGTGCTGTCTTCTGTGACAACCTGGAGGCTGTTTCTGAGTTCCAGCAGCGCAGAATATCTTTTTTGCCCCTGCTTCAGGTCGTCACACGTATCAGCTGGGCTCCTTGCTTGATTCGTCTTTCTCATGGAGAGTTGCTTCCTCTATTAGTTCCTGTTGTAGCACTTTCTTTTTTTAAATCTGAAATTTTTACACTTTCTTATCAGGCCAATTCCCTACTCCAGTTCTCTGGGTTTCTTTGCTTTTTTCCCCAAGCAACACCATAAGCTTGCACTTGCTGCAAATACAGGCCAGGTTTTCAGACAGGAACACAGATGTACCACAAGCACTGCAGGCCACGACTACAGAGACCCACCTGGCCGTCTTTACTTTCTACTACACTGTCCAAAAGGAATGCCTGTGTTTCCTTTTGGTACCCTTTCAGGCTCTCAAGCTTGCCAAATATAGGCGGTTCCCCTAGAGGGAATACTTGTTAGGGACCCCCGCTCACCTCCTGGGCCGTACTCCACTGGCAAAGGCCCTTGCTTTTCATGTCCTTCTCAAGGACAACGTTCATAAAAAGTTAAATGCTCAGTTGCATCTAGTAAATCAGCGCTGATCCATAATTTAATCATGGGAAAAGGGAGCAACCTGACATACAACACTGAGACCAAGGTGAATCAGAACCGTGAGGTCCCTGGGGCTGTCAGCTGACTACCATTCAGAAATCAGAAAGGTCTTCTTCCTGCGTGTGTGTGAGAGATTAGTCCTACTGTCTTTGCCATCACTGATGGCAGCTCTTCCCAACCACAGGATAGCAGCCAAGCACATGTGCTCTCCACCGAAGGAAGATGCAATGGGGAAGAGGGTGTGCTACCGCAGGGAAATGAAGTCCACCAAGCTGTTAAAAGTAGATCATCCTCCAGCACGATCTGCCCTCGCAAAGCACTCTCCCAGCTGGGGAAGGGAGGGGACTGTGGCCCCCTCAGCAGACAAGAAACCCTGGTGAAGCGCCAAAGATTTGGGCTGCCTGTGGCTCATTGTTGAGACAGAAGAGTCATCTGAACACTGTGACCAGCTTATAATGCCCGCTGATTTTTTTTATCCCAGAGATGGGCAAAGAGCAGAGAGAACAGCGTTCTATCACTGGAAAAGGACAGGAGTGTTTCCAAGCAGACCTGGGGGTGGTTCAGAGTGGAACAGACAGCCCTGCTTCAAGCTACTGTAGCCCCTCCCAGAGGAATGCCCTGGGGAGCGGTGCTCCTGGCTATAATTTTTCCTGATCCAGCCCATCTTGAACCTGATATTTCTTTGGCTGGCATCTCTCCCACACCAGATGTGCTGCTACCTGCTGATGGACCTCATTTATCATTCATTTCTAAAACACTGTAGCTGGAAAGCATATAAAGAGGGGAGCAGTGTTTTGATTTTTTCCCTTGTCCAGCTGAAAGTGACTAAGCACCGTATGAAACAATGAAGCATCAGATGCTTTAAGACACGCATCTCTTCTCTTAAAGCACAGCCTTAAGAGCAGAGCCGGGAGAGACGCGTCACCGTTTCTAAGGTGCGAGGAATCCCACTTACAAAACGGCTTCCGTTGCTTTTTCTGCAAACAGGACTTGACGTATCTCTCAAGTTCCCGCAACGTTGTGGGCTTCAAGGTTTCAAAATCGATCTCGATCTCGTCGGGGTTGGAATCCCTGAGGGAGGGCTCTCGGGACTGAATGATGTGGACCACCCGGCCCAGCTTCTCCCCAGGCAGGCGGTTGATGTCCAAGCTGAGCTGGCGCTTCTCATCGTAGGTCATAGGAAGGCCCTCCTCCTCCTCCTCTGAGTCGTAGGTCGCCGAGGCCTGCTTCCCGGCTTTCTTCGGCTGCCTGGGGAGAGGAGGGAGAAGTCAAGGCCTGGCAGCTCAGAGTTCAGCCGGCCCCCAGCAAAGCCCCTTTTGAAACCCGGGCTTCTTCCGCCCCGGAGGCTCGCCACCCAGGATCTGACAGCATCTGCCGAGCCTGGCGCCCTGAGGTGGGTGGGCCGGCTCTTGGCAGGGAGCGCATTGCTGGGGATGCAGAATGTTGTGGGCAGAGGCTCCGCGCACCCGGTCCTAAGGACTGGATTGGGCTGGCTAGGCAGCGCCTCTCGCACCCTCCACCCTGTCCATGCCAGAAATGCCACTGCCCCTTTCAGCTCTGGCATCCCCTTCCAAAACCGTCATGGAACCTCACAATGTCACAATCCACTTTGTGAAAGCCAGCTGCATCGCTTGCCATGATACCTGGGCGCTCCCCCCTTGCCTGCCTGCCAGCCACAGCGCTTGCCACCATCAGGCAGCTGTTCTCCAGAGTTCCCGCTCTTCCTGCAGCCCCAGCCCCCCGGGCCCCTCACCTGTTGGTGGGGACCGCACTGTTGGCCTTCTTGGCTGGTGCTTTCTTTTGCTGGGGCGCTTTCGCTGGCGGGGCTGTCCTCGCTTTCTTCTCCTCCTCGGCTTTTGCCTTGTGCTTTTCCTTTTCCTTCTCCTTCTCTTTCTCCTTGTCCTTCCTCTTCTTCTCTTTTTCCTTCTTCTCCTTCTTCTTCTTTGGCTTGTTCACCGGCGCTTGCGAGAGGGCAGCTAGCTGCTCGTGGACGGCCTTGAGCTGGCAGGGAAGACGGAGGGCAGAAGCTCAGCTGGCCGCCGCCGGCCCCCGGCCCCGCTCAACCCCAGCAAGCCCCGGGCCTCCAAAAGACGGCAGGGAGGCAGGCCCAGGGGAAAACCTGCCCCGTCTGCCAGCTCCAAGGCTGCTGGTTTCCATCCGCCCCCCAACTGTGGCCTTGACCTCAGATGCCCCCCCAATGTCGCGTATGAAATGCTCTTGGGACAAGCAGCTCCCAGCCTTCCAGGCTGCCAGGCATGTCCGTCTCACCCGAGACCTCAGACCGGGCTGCAACGGGGCTGGGAAAAGCCAGCTCCCAGCCACGCCCTTAATGTGCTGCATGCACAAGGCTCTCCCATTGCACCACAGGACAGCTTACTTGCTGGAGCACTGCATGGGAGGCGAACACAGCAACAGCGCATTTTTTAACCTGGGCCGAAGACTCACCACAGGGTGTGAGCCAAGTGGCAAGTGGGACTGTGGGAAAAAGTCGATTTCATTTCATTTCATTTGTTTTAAAGTGGTTCTTGATGGTTTTATATGTTTCTGTATTGTTTTTAACTTTTTTTTATTGGACTGCTGTTTTTTGACTGTTGTGAGCTGCCCAGAGTCACTTAGGTGAGATGGGCGGCCGTACAAATCAAATCGAATCGTAAACATATTTAAGCAAGTTAAAATTCAATCCAGCTTAAAGGATTCCTCTTCCATCAAGGATCTAAGGATGGTCCCCTTCAGTCATGGCCTGTAACTGTATTTCTTCCTAGCCTGGGGACAAGCCCAGGATGCCTGCAGCACCGGGCCTCCCCTGCGGAGCATCCCTTCGCGCAGGCACCTTTTCCCCTTGAGGCAAAGAGGGAAGCGCACAGCTCACAGGTGCTGGAGGAGGTGCTCACTTTCACAAACTGCCCCATGCGTTGGGGGGCTGGCCCAGCCCACAGGGAACAGAATGCCGGGCAGAACACAGGAGGTTCTTTGGCCCCGGCAGCCCAGGTGCCAGCCTTTTCTTACCGCAATCCCTTTTTTCTTTACCCAGAGATGCAGTTTCCCCACTCAGAGCCAGAAGCGAGGCTGAGGTCATGGACACAGATAAGCCCTGCATCCTGGGTGGATGAATTTGGACTCCCCATACTGGAGTCTGGAAAAGTGGGCCTTGTTTGGAACAGGAAAGGCACAGGCCTGTCAAGCCAGCCTCCAAAGACCAAGCCAGCCACCATCCTGGCCCACTGCTGTGGAAGTCTTGCTAAAAGGAGAGTCTTTTGCAGAGGATGGAGTGCGAGGTTGCCAACTTTTTCCCATCTCAGCTCCTGTGCACTTAAGAGCCATCTGACGTGCATGAGGATGAAGTGATGGGAGAACTAGTCTTAAAGGCCCCGGAACCAGTGATGACCAGTTAACGAAGGAACCTGGGTTCAAATCCTCATTCAGCAATGATACTCACCAGCAGCCGTGACAAGTTGACCTCTTGGTCTACCTGACAGGGCTACGTGTGGATGCCACAGTGCTTATGAACACTATGGGAGAAGGACCCGACCCTCCGAGGGAGTCCTGCCCTTCAGTTCCCTTTCCCCGAGATCCCCTAGCAAAAGCTCTTCATGGCTCCCCCCACCTCAAGCTTCCAATTAAAATCCAGCCTGAAATTGGCAGACGTGGTCCCCTTTAGAGTCATTCCATTCCTTTGCTTTTGGATGAACTGTTTTAATTCAGCCCAACTCCAAAGTCTGGATGGAACAGAAACTGAAAAATAAAACAGCTGCTACACATATAAATGGATCAAACAAGGATAAGGTATGAAGGTGCAATACTGAGGCCTGACATCCAGCCAAACCTGTGGATTTCCCCACAGGAGAGAGGAGTGAAGTATCACTAAGTTTATTCCCCATATTCATGAGGACTAGACACTTGTTCACTGAAAACTAAAGCTGAGATTCTCAGGAAATCTGGTGGCAATACCAGGCATCCTCAAGGGGCAAAAGTTGCGCCAGGAGCAGCAGCAGCAGCAGCAGCAGCAGCAGCCACTGCCATCCTGCAAGGGGTTATGCGTTTGGCACGGCCGCTCCCAGCAACACCCCTGGAGGAGGGCTGCAACGGGGGATGGTTGGCCATCATGAATCCTTCCCCTAACGCCCGAGGTGTGGTGGGCACAGGGCAGCCACTGGGCAAGCCCTGGACCCCAGCAAAGAACTCGGGCCTGGATTTGACACAGAACTCTCCTGGCACTAGAAGACACGTCCTGTGTGCCAAGCCAGGTCAAGAGGGAGCCCCGCCCCAGCCCAGGGCAGCCCACTCCCCTCCTCTTTCAATGAGAGACTTGCCCGAACTGTCAACTTTTACAGCCCTCCTACCCGCCTGGCCCACAACATGGGGGAGGCACTTCCAATTCACAGCACAACAACCTCCACTGCCCTCCGGGGGGGGGGACAGCAGCCGAGCCCTCCACAGAAGAGCCAGATGGGATTCTGCAAGGAGCAGCTGGTCGGGGAGGAAGAGAATTGGCTCCCGCAAAGTCCCCCTTGGTTCCAGCCTGTGGCAGGAACCGGGCCGCCTCCCTGCCCCCTCACCTGCCTTCTTTCCATCTGGGCCCATGACACAGCAGTAGCCCAATGGCTACCCACAAAGCTGTCCTGAGCCAGCACAACTGAGGCACCAATTGCTTAGATGAAGGATTTCTGAGCCCTTATGAACTTTACTTATCTGCACAATACAGTAGGGAAACCATTTTTAAAAAAGGAGAAAAAAAAGTAAAAAAATAAACAAATACATTCCATCCATTCCAGTCTCGGGAGTCAATGACCTTGTAGCACTGCCTCAATGATCGGGAACAGTCCTGTGTGAACAAGAAGACAGGCAGGGAAGCAAATCGGGTGTCCACACTGCACCCTGAGTCAGTGGGGAAAGGGGGGATCCACAGAAGCACACTCTGGTCTCTTGGGGAAGCCTGGGACATGTTTGGTCTTTGGTTTCAAGTGCCAAGTTTCTAGTCCTCACCATGACAAACATATGAAAAAGGAGGGCAGTTGCTGTTCTACTACCAGTCACAGAGTAGGCATGTGAGTTATTTTATGCAACCACCAAGAAGCTGCTGCTGACCCATGCTCCGCATGGAGGTGCCAACGTGGCTGAATGCCCTCCCCAGGGAGATGAGCCCCAGCAGGTGCCATGCGGATCTCTGGGAGGCTTTTTGGCCTTATTTGCTCAGTCTTTTCATTATGTTCATGTTTTTCTCAGCTCGGCATGGCGGCCTTGTCCTTTTTTGCCTGTCTGAATGTCTTTCTCAGCTACTTGGTGGCTTTATACAGAAAGTGGGACTTGCTGATCAGTCCAAGGCCCTCAGGTCTTCAGCTGGGGCCAGGATGAGCATCTCTGGAAGGACGCCCTGCCTCCGAGTTGGGAAGTCTCGTGCCCGTGACTCTCGCTGAGTCTCTCTTGGGCTGCCAGCGGTCCCTAAAGGCAGCCTGGGCCGGGGCCAGACTTGGCTCATTCGTGGGCATTTAGCCCGCAAACCGGGCCGAAGAAAGGGCTGCCACCCACCTGCTCCTGGAGCTCTGCCAGCCGCGTGGCCCGCTCCTCTTCCGAGTCCGAGCTGTCGGAATCCGACGAGCTGCCTTCGCTGCTGTGGCTGCTCTCCGTGCTTTTGCTGACCACGGGGGCGGTGGGCGGAGGGGGCGGTGGAGGATCCGCGGGCTCGTCCGGCATCTTGGCAAATCGCATCTCAAAGACATCCTGTGGGAAGAGCGAGGTTTGGAGAGGAGCCCAAAGGTGCCCCAGAGCAGGTAGCCCCCTGCCAGGGTGTCTGGGAGACCCTCAGAAGGAGGCATCCTCTGCTGCTTCTCTGCAGAGTTCACGGGAAGAGGACACCGCACACACATCAAAGACATGCCCTCCACAGCTTAGGACTCTTCAAATGCTGGGACAAGTACCAGAATGTCCATCCAGCACCAGAAAGGAGTACACTGGCTGGGAATTCTGGGAGATGTAGTCCCAACATAACTGGAACAAATTCCAAGTTTGGGCCAGTTGCCCGTGGCCTCATATAGCCTCCTCCAGAAACACTGAGAGACCTCAGGCGTCCTTCATGTAACAAGACCAACCAGAAGGTCCTCGACCACAGGAGGAGAAGGAACTGCCCTGGGTGGACAATCTTCGGCGATAAAGAGAAGGAGGGGACCAAGCCAGGGTCCTGCCTAAGGAGTGCCTGCGAAGCGTCCCCCTTCCCCTGACTCCCCCGAGCAAGCCCTGACATGCAGCGGGGAGAGGGCTGAGGAAGACAGTCAGGGTAAACTGTACTTCCTTGGACAGTAAATGCAACCCTGACCCAATGAACAAGCAGAGCAAATGTAGCAGAATAAGTTATATGTAACATGTGCAAATGTGTACAACTGTACCCAAATTTCTCACTTTGCATAAAATGTACATGCCATTTACAGAATTCATTGCTCGAGAGGAACTTTTTAGAGATTTGAAACTGCAGAATCTACCCATTTCTGGATAAAACTTAGCAGCTTGGTTTCTCAGACTTGGATAAGCATGTCTTGACTTAAAAATGCAGTTAGGAGCTCCTGAGGGGCTGGAGCGAGAGGCCAAAGATGCATTTCAAGGCATCTTGACCAAACTGTAATTAGTGATTAAGTAACTGTGCCAATTTAAAATCAGGAGCAAAGCTGTGCTATTAAAACTTTTCATGTTTAAGACCAGCCCCGGTCATGATTTAATTTAATTCAGAGTAGAGGGAAAGAGCAGTTAGTCTCAATTTTGAGAACACACAGTTGAATATTATGAATATTTTGTGACGATAGTTATGAACCTCTGAGGTGGCCCCCGCAAGTGGCTGCAGAAAGCCAGCAGGAGGCTGCAGCCAGAAGAGGCTGCAGCTTCTCACGCAGGGGGTGCAGTGGGCCAAGAGGCCAGAGTGCCAGTGGGGCAACCCTGACTAAGGCAGCTAATGCAGCCTCCTCAAGAGAGAGATGAAGATTTAAAGACTGCTGGATCGAGATTAGCAGGCAATGAGGTGGCCTGTTGCATCTCTGCAGTAGTCCCTGCTCTGGACCTGCCTCCTTGCACACAGTGGCAGAACTGACCAAATCATAAGAGGGGATCAGAAGTCATTTCCTGAAGCCACTGACTTACTGCTGGCAACGGCAGGCTGTCCTGTTTGGTTCTATGCTTCCTTTTTTCTTCTCGGCAGGAACCACCTTACCTGCAGCTTCCTTGCCATGGCCACAACTTCATGGTCAGGTGGGTTGTACTTGTAGCAATTAGAGAACATTAACCGAATATCCGCTGCAAAGCCTTGGGCGTCTTGATAGTCTCGGCTGTCCATTTTTTTCTGCATAGGAACCCGGAAAGGGAACAGGATTAGATGGAAAGGCGGGAGGAAGGAAAAACCCATCAGTATAAACAGAAGACATGGGCCACTCCAGGATTGTTTAAAAGGAAAGAAGTGGGCAAGAAAATGTCCCTAAAGCTATGCTGGTCACCCACCTACCTACCCTTAAAGCCCCCCTGAGAAGTCACAGACAGACCAGTCAAGGAGTTGCACGTGCAAAGTCTGAAAAAATGCTGAAGGCGTAAATTGGTGAGATGTGCAGAAGCACAGAAAAGTCACCAGACTCAGCCAGGACACGGTTTTCGTCCAAGGAGAAGCGGACTTGTCCTGAAAGAGGGCCTAGAGCAGGCCTCCAAGGCAGATGGCAGCAGGTCGGAGCCCCTACGCTGGCACTGGATCACGGCCCCCCATCCCCCAGAGCAATCCCAGACCTCCAGCCAGAGCTCAGAATAGCAACAGATAATTACTCTGGCCCCGTTTGTTTCCCGCATGGATTCCAACGCGGCTTTGCTCTGGACATGTGAACGGCAACAAGACCCTCCCCAACACACACAGTGCCTGGGCCTTGCTGCCAGCTGAGCCCATCAGGACCAGGGGAGCGGGGAGATGCTCCTTCTGCCCTGCAGGAAGGAGGCACAGCTTTCTCTGCAGCAGCACGCTGGCTCTCCCCTCTCAGGCTGGAAGGAAGCAATGCGGGGGATGCCTGTGGAAGGCCCTTTGCGACAAGAGGCCCTGAAGGCTCTATTCTCTGGTACCCACACCCTGGTCACCTCCCGGATGGATTACTGTAGCACGCTTTACACGGGGCTGCCCTTGAAAAGCATCCAGAACTGGTGCAAAATGGGGCAGTATGGGCAGTTAAGGGTGCCCCAAGATTAGCACACGTTATACCTGTGTTCCACAAGCTGCATTGGTTACCGGTTTGCTTCCCAATTCAATTCAGGGTGCTGGTTACGACCTATAGAGCCCTACACGGCATGGGACTGGGTTATCTGAGGGACTGCCTCAGATTACATCTGCCCGCCCCACCAGATCCCACAGAAGGGGCATGTTGCGGGTCCCATCTACAAAGGGGTTCCATCTGACGGGACCAGGAGGAGAGCCTTTTCTGCTGTGGCACCCCCCCCCCGGAACACCATTCCCCCTGAGGTTAGACTAGCCCCAAACTTGTTGGCCTTTAGGAAGGGCCTGAAGACATGGCTGTCCATCAGGCCTGGGGTCCCGTGGACCTACTGTCTGTGAGCTGTGGCTGGCACTCTCCCGTGCTGTTTTTTGGTTGTTTTAATTGTTTTTAATTTTATTTATACAACTTTGTTTTTTGCTGTTTTAACATGCAAGCTGCCCAGAGTCACGTGAGCGAGATGGGCAGCCATATAAATGGAAATAAATAAATAAGGCCACAGCCAGCTCAGCCTGGGCTGTCCTTCCCAAGCCCCCAGGGCAGGGCAGTCCCACTGGCACACTGTTCTCCCCCTCGCCCTGGAGGAAGGGGAGGCAGGAAGGAGCCTCCTGAGGGCTCCAAGGGTAGCACTGGCCCCAGGCCTGGCAGGTCAAGGTGGGGCTCCTCCCTGTGGGAGGCCAGCACCCTGCCTGCCTCTTCCTGAACCTTTCCCCAGCCATTTAGCCTTTTGGGGTCTCCCTGGAGAGCGGCCAGCAGAGGGGCAGAGTGGAGGTGGGTTGGCCTGGCTCGGCGCAAAGAGGTGGCAGCAGCTACAGCATCCTGACAGAGGGAGTCCAGGGGGTGGACCGGATCCAACTTATTGGGGCCACAACTCACAGAGGAGTCCAAGCACTGCTTCTGTTTTTTTGTCCTTGGGCACAGGTGCTGTGATCTGGAGCTGGGGGATGTTACCATCAGTCCGTTGCCATGGACAGGTCATGTCCTCTTGGCCCTGGGGTTCTCTGGGGCTGCTCCCCACTGCGGGGGGGGGGTTGATCCAGAGGGGTTACAGAGGGAACTTGGTGCTCTTCCTGAAGCTCTGGTGCATGGTTTGCCTGAGGCCTTACCCGCAGCTCAGAATGCGCACACAATGAGAGCCTTGCCTGGGGCACGCCTGAGTGCATAACCCTGTACAGCCCTCGGTTGATGGAACAGCTCCAGGAGAGGAAATGAGGCAAGAGACTGGGAGCAAGGAACCCCGGGGCTGCGCAGGTAACATACTGCAGGCCGGCGGCTGTCTGTTAAACCTGGCTAGCCTTGCCAGGGCTGGAAGCAAGGCAGGCACGGGCAGGGACCAGGGGCTCCAGTAGCGCTGCAGCCCCACTTGCAACAGGTGGGAAGGGGCAGCCTCGTTGGGCCAAGCAGAACCAGCGGGGGACTCACGAGAGCAGATTCCACCTGCTAGGTGAGACACGGGGCTGGGGGGCAGCTCATTTCATTTCTCTGGGCTGCCTCCTAGGCACCTGCCAAAGTTCCCTGGGCAAACTGTTCAGAAACAGACCCTCAGTCCAGCAGGCAGCGATGGTGCTAGGCTAACATACAGAGGTGGTGAAGGCGACCTACTTTGACAGTGCTGAGGTCCATGGGGTGCTTGATGATGTCGTGATAGTCGTGCAGCTCCAGGGCCTCGGCATCCACTGGCTTATAGAAGGGCCAGGCGTAGGCGGCGTGCTTCTTAGACAGCATCTCCTTGAGGATGCTGTCGCAGTATTTGAGGTGCTCTGAGAGCTTGCCCTTCTTGCCCGCGTGCTGGGGGACCTCCCCGTCTTCCAGGTCCTTCTTTGGCGGCTTGATGGGCCGGCCACCACTCTCCCGCCGAGCCACCACTTTGGCCTGCTTCGAGTCCAAAACCGGAGGGGGGGATTCACTCCGGCTAGCGGTGATGGCCGACGTGGTGGGTGTGGTGGTATCCGCTTTCCGCTTCACCCCCTTTTTCTGAAATTCAAGCACAGCCCATAAGAAGGGGGCAGGAAGAGAAGAGGTCCCCAAGAACGTGGGTGAGACGAACCATCTACAGGGAACCTCAGAAGGATGCAGGATGGCCAGAGGGATCGCAGTGTCTCGGCGTCTTTCTGGCCTGAGACCAGAAACGAACCAACATCTGCCAAGCAAGCAAGGAAGGGGTAGTGGGAGCAGAGGGAGAATTGTTCCCAAAGGCCCCCAGCACCCTCGCCATCCCAGAGAAGCTGTACCGCATGCACAGAGAGGGAAGGTGCCCCCTCGGCCCCAATTACCTTGACGATTGGTGGCGTTGGGGGAACAACTGCCATGATTGGGGTGGCAGGAGGCGGGGTAGGTGGCACAGGCGTCACAGGGGGGGCAGTGATGGGGGTGACATTTGCAGTGATGGTTGGCACAGGTGTGACGGCAATTACAGGCGTCTGTGACACCGATGGAGGGACACTCTGGAAGGGGGCTGGGGGAGATGCTGAAGAGACGGCAGTCACCGCGGCGTGCTGGGCCCCTGCTGAGAGGAAACAGAGAAACGTCGGAAGGCCAGGCCGATGCCAGAACGTTCTTCCAGTCCTCCTTTGTTTTGCTGAACCGCAACTCAGTGTCACGCAACACCTTTCTCCTTGCGCACAGGCAGATTAAACAGCCCACCCGCTAACTCCAAGCGCCAATATGAAAAGTCTTTCAGAACAATTTGGATTTTTATAAACCTCCACAAGCAAGATGGCGAGGAAGCAAAACGATATTCCAGAGGCTATTCTCATCTTTCCACAGCAATTCTTAACCAAGAGATCTGACCCACCTTTTCATTTGCTGCAGAATTTATGGCATGGAAATTCTCCCCCCCCCCACTTTTTAAAATTGTATTATATTGCAGAAGCTTAAAAAGTACAATACAGTGAAGAATAAAAATATAAAAAGCAGAATGAAAAATAGAGCATATGTAAAAACACAGTGAAGGAGAATTTGGTGACACATTCTCCCCTTCTATTCCTTTTTCCCAACCACCAGCCAATACCATATAAACTTGTGGATAAGGTTTGAAAATACACCACAAAAGCTGGGTTCGGCTCATCTGCAGATGGGCTTATCTGTGAGTATATACGGTAATACTTTTTTTTAAAGTACCCGTATATACTCATGGATAAGCCAAACCAAAATACTGTGAAAAATGTGCCACCCATGGATAAGCCAATTGTGAAAATTTAAAACCTATTCTGGGAAACAACTTTTATTGATACAAAATATGAAAACAAATGAAGTCCTTCTGAATATATTGACAAAAACATACAACAGTTTTGAGGGTCAGCTTACCAAGTGGCACATTTTTCATTCAACACTACTCACTATGGAGGAATAGTTGGTGAAATTGACAGAATTTGCTGAGATGGCAAACTGACTTCTTTGATTAGAGAAAGGACAATATCTACATTTATTGGTGACTGGAGACCCCTTATGGACTTTTTGCATAAAAATAAAAAAAATGAACTTGTGATTTATGGTTTTGATGATTAGACAGGATAGATTATAGAAAGAAGAGAGTCATGATGTAATTTTAGAGAGAGGAGTTAAAATATAATTGTACTTATAACTGCTGCGAAGAATATTGGAAGCTACTTCTTTATACCTTTATATCTTTCTTTACATCTTTCTCTCTTTTTTCCCCCTATTTTCTTCTATTTTCTTTTCTTATTGCACTTTTAGCTTTTTCTGTTATTTCTTTTTTTCTTTTTTGTTTTCTCTGTTCTAATCTGGTTTGTATTAGTTCTTACTACTGTTCTTAAAACTTTTAATAAAAGTTATATATAAAAATGTACTTTAATGCTGTACACCTCCTGGAAATGCAATAAATGATAAGTGGCTGGAAGTCTTTTAATAAATGAATAAAATTACCTGAACTGAACTACAAAGATCTTCGTGTGTATTCACGTCCAAACTGCACGAGATTATTGAATATAAATTTCCATTCTATTGAATCAAATGCCTTTTCAATAGGTATAACGTATTTCCCAATATTTCACATTAGGTAATAGAGCTATAACCATTTTTAGAATCATTATTTGAAATATAACATACATACACAATGTTTAGTTTAAATGTAATAGTTTTGCAATTGGTAAGCGTCAATTAATCTTACTGCATTGCTGGATTCTCCTGAGCGTATGTCACTAAGCTGCACGTACTTCTTGGGCGGCTGTTAGATTAGAGCTCCTGGTTTATCCAGAGTAACATGAGCATGCTTCAAACAAAACTCAGTTGGGATCCATGTGTGGCATACCGGTAAAAATGTGCCCCAAATGGCGGTTACGCGTCCTTGCCAGTAGCAAGGAATGTTGGACGCGGCATCAGCACGGCTCAGCTCGGTAACCTAATCTACTCTGTGTGTGCTTTAATAAAAAGAATTATGCAAAAGCCTTGGATGACAAAAGGCGTGATGAACAGAAGTCCACATCTATGCCAATCATGAGGTATGGAATACAAGCAGAGGAAATGGTAAAGAGCATGAATCTGTCAAACTAAAAGAAAGGGGAAGGACAATAGATGTGAATGAAAGTGGTTTGATCTTGTGGAGATATGGAAAATGCACATGTGGAAGTGAAAGTGTATATTTAATTATGAATGAAAGAGCCAAAATGCATCTCATAAAGTATGAACCAGCATCATCTAAGTTGTTGTGGGTGTGGACAAAAACTAGAATTGGTTGGTGATATAGTAGTGATGTGTTACGCTACAATGAATGGCAACAACAAAAGAACCAGTGATCAACTCTGGAAAAAACTGTTGGACCATCTGAATGAATGCAATCGGAGGAAATACGTTATTCCATTAGATAAATGAGCAGATGGGTGGGAATAAAAGGGAACAGTGTAGAAAAGATTATTGAGCCATTCAGAGACCCAGGAATGAGCATCTGTTTATAAAAAGGTCTGTTTCAAATCCACAGTTGAAGCACAACTCTGCACATGGAAAAGGAATGAATTGAAAATCATTACTTATTTCATTGCTTGTGATGAAAAACTAAAGAGAATTAGTGAAAGAAGCAAGAGGAATGAGAGATTCTGAACGTGGAACAAGTCACTATTTAGGAATGTGAGCAGTAGACTTTGAGGGGAAAATGGACATGGATGAAGGAACGAAAAAAAGCTAGAGTGAAAACACAATGCCTACAGGAAGAGAAAATACGAGTCCTATATGAATATGCATTAGAAGACAGATTATCTGTCAATAAAATGAACAGAAAGTGAACACAGGAAAGAACACGTGGAAGCTGCTTATGTTACAGACGCTTATGTAACATCCTATGACAAAGGATGTTTGGTGAAATGATGAGGCAAAATAAATCATGGATGAGAAAAAATGCACATCAGAAAATGACTGCTTAAAAAAATAAGGAGAGAGATATATTGTACCATGCGTGTTTTATTTATTTTGCTTGCATGCTGCCCATTCCCAGAGGCTCTGGGTGGCTAACAACATCAACATAAAATAAAATATAATCCCCAAGCCCCAGCGACGATAACAACAACAAATTAAAAGCCAGGAGCTGTGAGTCTATGCCCAAATTGTGGGCCATCTTGTGCAGGGCAGCACAACCCCATTCAGAATCAAAGATGGAATTTCTCTGGAACAGTTAGGTCCACAGGCCCAAACGCCACTCCATCATGGAGGGACTCAAGAGTCTGTTCCTCCCCAACTAGACCCTGACAGGCTCCATGCACTGGAACAACACTTCTACCACTTTCCCTGTTTGGTCAGGGGATGAGATGCACAGTCGGGCAACATTAGCCTATTGATGGTATTGAACTGCATGCCAACAGAGGACCTCCTCCATAGGTTTCATGGAGATATTAAGTGGAGAAAGGAGAGATCTTTGAACATTCTGCAGAGAAGAAGCCTCTGGGCAGTTCTCCAACCACCACCACCACCACCACCACCAACTGGGACCACTCTTCAAGGAGGAGAAAAACCACTGCAAAACTGTGGCTCCCACTCCAATCCCTCAGAGATGGATACCATAGTTGCACAATGCCTTAAAAAGGGACTACTGGGTGGCATTTGGCAGACACAAAAAGGGCAGCAAAGTATCTCCTAGAAAGAAAAAATGCAGTTGCAAAGAAGGTAGTCAAGGTGAGCAAGGTAGAGTCAGTTGGCATCAAAATTGAATAAATCAATAAAATATTAAAGAAGACAAAGAAAATGCAGAACAGTTTTTGATGAAGCTGTTCTGAAAAGGAATGAAAAGGATTAAACAAGGAGCCTGCAGCAAAGTGAATGGAATTAAGAATAAAAGGGATGAAACAGTTGGGATAAAACAAAAATGAGGGAATGCGAGAAGTTGTATTTTAAAGATTTCTATGGGAATGATAGCAATATGTCAAAGAATAGAATAGAAACGAATGCATAAGCACCAAAGACAAACTGGATGTAAAGAAGTCATCAATGATGGAAGAATTTTGAAAAATTGGAAGGCTGCAGGTATACATGGTGTAACTGGAGAAATAGTAAAATACAGATGTGGTTTGCTTATGAAATAGCTGTGCAACTTGTTTAAAATGTGTGAAGACTTCATGTACACCTGGCAATGGAAGAATGCTGTTATTGTTCCCTTATACAAGTGGAAAAATAGCCTGAGTGAGCAAAGTCTGCAGGGGGTTTAATTTGTTAAGTGGGTCTGGGAATTTGGCAGACTAAAAGGGGACAAGAGAACAAGCAAAATCTAGCAAGTACAATGCAGCTTTATGCTGGGCAAAGGGTAAGGGACAGAGACCAGATTTTTGTTCTTCAGTGGCGCATCAAGAAATGTATGAATGTGAGGTTTACTGCATATTTGTTGATTCAGAGAAAGTGTATGCTAAGCTTGAATTATGGAACGGTGAAGATTGGTGGCTCAACATGGTAACAGTGGTGGATGGAAATAAGGAAGTATAAGAATAAATGAAATGCTTACTGAATGGTTCAACACTGAGAAGGAGTAAGAGAAAGATGTGTGATGTCCCATTGGTTAATATATTTATGGATAAATCCAGAAGGAATACTTGTGATGACAGCAGAAGTGTGCTGGTTGGGGGTGTAAACGTCTAAGTCGTTTTGCATGATGATGATGCATTGCTGGCTGAGAACCTGAATGTACTGAAATAAATGATACATAGATTACCTGATGGAACAGGGAGGATGAATCTGATAATTAATTGTTCGAAGACCAAGGTAGTTGGGTCTGTCAGAGAGCATGGAGTGCAAGTTATCCACAGATGGCAAAAAATTAGATCCAGTACATTCTTCACTATGGAAGAATGTTTACTGAAGATGGGAAAATAGATGAAGAAATTTTAAGATGTACAAACTCTGGTAGAAAAGTAGTGTACATTAAGTGATTTGTGTGAGAATGTTTGTTAAAAGAAGCCAAAATGGCTGCACGTAAGAACATGCTTCTGCCCACTTTGTTATATGGAAGTCAGAGGTGGGTGTATCAGGAGTTACATAAAATATAAGTTGGAAGCAGTGGGGATGATGAATTTAAGAAGTGTGCATAGTGAAACAAGAAGAAATAAGATCAGGGATAAATGGGTGCTGAATTAGTGCGGAATGAATACAAAAGTGAACGACCAATATGAAAACAGTACATCAAAGGGCCGTACCGTGGGAAGGAAGTGGGATATGATCGCAAAACAAATAGATGGAGGCGGACTGGATGTGTTGAGAGGTAGGGGAAAATCAACACTCCTCCAATAAAGTTTCCCTTTAATAAACTATTCCCATCCTACTCCTGCATATATGATTTTTGTTTCTTAAGTGAAGAACTTTCCACTTTTCCCTTCGTTACTTTCAGCCCAGTACTTTATCAAGATGATTTTGCATTTTATTTCTGTTATCAAAGGTATTAGCCATGTGACCCAATTCTATATCTGTGAATGGTAGGCTTTCCTTCCACCTCTCCATCCAAATCATAAGTAAAAATATTGAACAGAAGGGGACTTGGCACCCAGGACTGAATCTTGTGCCCCCCCATGTCCTCTCCAGTTTGAGGAGCAACCATTGATGAACAACCTGCTACATCTCCATTTAACCAATCCGCACATTGCTAAGTTGCTAATCAAAATGTTGTGGGATATCTTTTCAGGGTTTTTGCTAAATCAAGGTATACTACACCCACAGCATTTTCGGCCTTCAGGGAAGGGGCCAAGTAAGATTCCCAGAAGCTTTGTTCTGCTTCACTGCCTCTTCCCTTTCTATGAGCAACACCATCATGGCAATCAGGCAAACACCAGCATAATCCACAGACGGCCCATCTGTCTTTATCCGGGCAGATTCCATTCTCTGACCTGGGTTTGGGGTACTAGCAGCCATCTTCCGAGCTTTGCCTTTAGGCACTGGGGGTAGCAATTCCACTTCCTCCTGGGGCATCTGGGCAACTTTCTGCAGGAAGATCTTTTCCAAGGCTTGTGCCATGAGGACAATATCATCCGTTGGCTAGCAGAGAGGTACAGTGGAAAAATAAAGCATGAAATAACTCTAAGGGCCAAAGGCACACGCAAACTCAAATCCAAATGTCCACCCATTCATTGCTAATTCTTGGGACAGAGCTGTCTGGCCTCAGAAGGTTTGGGGCCCAAGGGAGAAAACTCTGAGCAAGTACTCCAGTTGGTAGTGGTGGAACAACCTCCTGGGCATAGCCCACTTTCCTGTAAATGCCATGAAGCTTTCCCAGAAAACAGCAGATTAGATCCTTTACCTTGTTGTAAATGTAACAATTGGTAAACATGGTGTTGAAATCCTGCATACATTCACTGGCACTCCAGTAGTAGTTGTGTTCCAGTCGTTTCTTGATTGTCCCCATGTCCATCGGGTTCTTAATTATTTTGTGGTAATCCTGTTGGGGAGGGGAAGCTGTCTTTTACTGGCATCCAGACATTTACTATATAAGATGGCTAGCAAGAGAGGCTATGTCAACATAATCCTTAAGGTTCACACAGCCTGAATTCTGAAAGTAGAAGGAGCAGTGATGGCAGTACCTGATTAAGTGTGAGTTTATTCCTATGTGTAGTGCAAGCAAAATAACATTTATAACACAGTGTAAACCAGCATCAACAGCAAGACAGTCTTAATAATCAATTGAAAATAATAATTAATTAATTATCTAACCCCAGGTAAAATGAGTGATGGGGGGGTGACAATAAATATCTGGAAATTCTTTTTTTCCCCTTATTTAATAATGATATATATTGCATATTTGGTTTTGCATGATATATAATTAACACACTGAATTTTCTTGCACAAAACGTGGTAACTGCTACTGGTTAAATAGATTTCTTTTTTAAAAAATGGGCAAAAAAAAAATTCATAGAAACAAGTGAAGGAATGCAAAATGCAAATGCAAATGATCCCCTACCCCAAGTGCAATGGACAAAGAGCAGCGGCGACACCACAATTTCATGTTTTCCTGGCTTTTATCAGAAACAAAATTTTGAGCCAGATGGGTGACTTTTGTTCAATAATGCCTATTTGGCTTCATTTTATTTGAAACGGGGTGCCAAAGGTTGCTTGAGTACAAGCCCCATCATTCCACATGACTGGTCATGTTTGCCACAGCTAAAGTTCAACAATATTTGGGATGGGGATTCATTATTTTCTTCTGGATTTCAAATAAATAAATAAAACAAAGCAATTAAGTGGGAAGGAAGAGAAAGTAGGTTGACCGGGTATTCTGCTTTGGGAATCTGGAAAGTTAATGCAAAATCTTGCAGGATCTGAGTGACTTAATGGAGCCAGTAAACCTGCTGCAAGAGATCAGAGAGCTGTTACGGTGTAGATGATGCAATATTTACTCTCCAAGGACGGGGTTGGGAATATCACAATTTGGTCTCACACACACACACACACACACAGAGCGACTACAGAATTCTCTTAGGAGACATAATGCTGACTGATGCTTCAGTACCCAAACTCCAAGTGCACAGGGAAACAGCAATGTTTCCATCTTCAGGAGCGTATGTCATACAAACATGCCTATCAAGCACGGTCTTCAGGTTGTAACCAGAGAGGTAAGAAAACCTTCTGAATCTTGCTCTGCACATACGTATGTAACCCTTAATCTTAACTCTGTTGCAGACTGATTCAAAGCACACCTTCACACAATGTGATTTACAGCATGTCCTGATTTAAAACTTAACCATGGTTCAGAAGTTAAATGTTATGTCTTGACAGGGCCTTAAAAAAGGGGAAAACCACACACACAAGAAATATGGACTCACCGGTAAATTTAATTTAATTGCATCAACTGGTTGATAGAAGGGCCACGCAAACTGATGCTTCCACAGGGTCTTCACCACCACATTTTGCATGTACTGCAGTTGGTTGGTCTTTCTCCCAGGCTTGCTAGGGTTGGTGACCTCTGGGGGAGGAGGATTGGCCGGCCCCTGGGGAGCCTGGATGGCCGATGGAAGGGCAGACATGGTTCCCCACCTCTTGGTTTCACTTATGCCCAAGGTTGCAGCAGCAGCAGCAGGTAGGAGGAGGTGATCTGACTTTTATACCCCCTGCATGGGATTGGCATCCCATTTCCAGGGACCAGCTATGCAGCCTGGAAAGGGTCGGGAGAAAAAACATTTCAGTTTCTTCAATGGTAAAAAGATGCAATTATGGAAAGCAAAATATTTGGTTGACAATGCATCCAACCTCCCCTTTTTTCATATTATATAACATGGTGCTCCAAATATAAGGTAAACCATGTCTTAGTCTCTTATCTTGTATCTCCATCACTCTCTATATCATCCAGGGCAGAGGAAGGGACAACCAGCTCCAGGAACATAAACCATCCATGTTTATGATTCTCAGTAGTCAAATGAATATGTATGTAATAAGCATTACATAGAAAGTCACATGCAGAACAGAACACTCCTAAAGATATAGAGACACTCCATTAGTGAAATAGAGGTAGTCACCAGGTTAAGAATACCTGGTTTAAGGACGACCCGTAGTTAAAAATGGAGCCTATTGTAGCAAAATTCGAGTTAAATATGCAAGGATTCAAGTTAAATACTTATACAGTATTATAATACTGTTCTGGCTTACATACAAATTTGACAGGACTACCTGTATTTATTAAGTATAATGCCGCCTAACAAATCACCTGGATGATTTTCAGAAAGAGAGCCTGAAGACGACTTCATGGACAACTGGCAAGATCAGAGATTCCACCATGACAATTACAAATATTAGTGAAAAGTGTTCTTAGCACTTCAATCGCATCTTCTCTATCTAAGGCCAGGGCTATTTCTTTCAACAGGGAAAAGGGAAAAATAACACACACTCTAAACTCTCAAACCAGTTCACCAGAACATAATTGCTATGTTTAAAAAACAAGCTCTGCTCCAATAAATAAATTGTTTTATGGTTCAATGATGGCTGGGTTCCCATAACACTGAAGCACCTTGTGTTGGCCTCATGTAGTGTGTTATACAAAACCTCATTGGAAATTTGAACTGGCACCCTCTTATTGTCTGCATCTTGAAGAAAGAGTCAGATAATCACACAATCACCAGTATAACTAGAATGTTTATTTTGGAAACTGAAGTCCATCTATCAACACTTGTCTTAGGCAAAGCACAAAATGGCAAACAGGCAAAAATATGTGGTCCCATATTTTATGGACCACATATTTACTCAAAATAAGTCTTTACTAGTAGCTAATACTGTTTCTTCCTATATAAGAAGGTCCATAACTGATTTTGTTCATTCTTCATCCTTGGAGGGATCATAGTGCAAGCAATGGGGTTCAGAGACAGTGGCCTGGTCCACATACATGGCAAGCCATACATTTAACATAATGTGGAAACCCACCAATTACAGTGCATTCGGAAAGTATTCAGACCCCCTTCACTTTTTTCAATTTTGTTATGTTGCAGCCTGGTACTACAATCATTCAAATTCATTTTTTTCTCATTAATCTATACTCAGTACCCCATAATGACAAAGTGAAAACAGAATTTTAGAAATGTTTGCAAATGTATGAAAAAGGAAAAACTGAAATATCACATTGGCATAAGTATTCAGACCCTTTGCAACCACACTTGAAATTTAGCTCAGGTGCCTCTTGATAGCTGCTGAGCTGTTTCTATGCCTTGATTGGAGTCCACCTGTGGTAAATTAAATTGGTTGGACATGATTTGAAAAGGCGCACACCTCTCTACAGAAGGCCTCACAGCTGACAATGCATACTGTATTAGAGCAAAAGCCATGAGGTCAAAGGAACTGCCTACAGAGCTCAGAGACTGGGTTATTGCAAGGCACAGATCTGGGGATACAAAAAAAGGCTACAAAAAAATTTCTGCTGCGCTGAAGGTTCCCAAGAGCACAGTGACCTCCATAATTCTCAAATGGAAGAAGTTTGGCACAACCCGGACTCTTCCAAGAGCTTGTCGCCCGGCCAAACTGAGCAATCGGGGGGAAAGAGCCTTAGTAAGAGAGGTGAGCAAGAACCCGATGGTCACTCTGACCGAGCTCCAGAGATCCTGTGTGGAGATGGGACAAAGTTCCAGAAGGACAGCCATCACTGCAGCCCTCTGCTGATCTGGGTTTTATGGCAGAGTGGCTAGACGGAAGCCTCTCCTCAGTGCAAAACACATGAAAGCCCACTTGGAGTTTGCAAAAAAGCACCTGAAGGACTCTCAAACTGTGAGGAACAAGATTCTGTGGTCTGATGAAACCAAGATTGAACTGTTTGGCCTCAATTCTAAACATTACATCTGGAGGAAACCAGGCACTGCTCATCACCTGCCCAATACCATCCCAATAGTGAAGCATGGTGGTGGCAGCATTGTGCTGTGGGGGTGTTTTTCAGCAGCAGGGACTGGGAGACTGGTCACGGTTGAGGGAAAGCCGAATGGAGCAAAGTACAGAGATATCCTCAATGAAAACCTGTTCCACAGCGCTCAGGACCTCAGACTGGGCCGAAGGTTCACCTTTCAACATGACAACGATCCTAAGCATGCAGTCAAGGCAACACAGGGATGGCTTGGGGACAGCTCTGTGAATGCCTAGAGTGGCCCAGCCAGAACCCTGACTTGAACCCTATTGAACATCTCTGGAGAGACCCGAAAATGGCTGTCCACCGATGGTCCCCATCCAACCTGATTGAACTTGAGAGGATTTGCAAAGAAGAATGGCAGAAAATCTCCCCATCCAGGTGTGCAAAGCTTGTCGCATCATACCGAAAAAGACTCGAGGCTGTAATTGCTGCCAAATGTGCTTCAACAAAGTACTGAGTAAAGGGTCTGAATACTTAAGTACATGTGATATTTCAGTTTTTTCTTTTTAATAAATTTACAGACATTTCTAAACTTCTGTTTTCACTTTGTCATTATGGGGTACTGAGTGTAGATTAATGAGAATAAAAATGAATTTGAATGATTGTAGTATCAGGCTGCAATATAACAAAATTGAAAAAAGTGAAGGGGGTCTGAATACTTTTTGAATGTACTGTATGTATAAACTAAGCAACAATAGTTTGTTCAACAATAGTTAAATTCCTTTCTTAACATTAGACTAACAAAAAGATACAGATAAAGCCTCAATGTGAAACAAAGTAGTAGCAAAACCACTGTATTAATTTAATACCACTGTATTAATTTGAAACGGTTAACTATAAGCCTCTTGGGGCATTTTCATTTCGACAATAAAATAAAATGACAACAAAGTTCAAAAGCCAATTTCTGTAGCGTCAGAAAGCTCAAGTGAGTAAAGATTTGAACTTTTTAATGGATCCCCATAACAAGGTATAATTTGTTTAACTATGGTTTACCGAAACCACAACTGGCTGGGTTTATGCAACATGCAAGAACTAGGGAGGTCTCAGAGAAGGCAACAGATAAACTATACCAGGAGTGACCCTCTTTTTTCCCAGTGGAAACTGCCAGCTCAACCCAAAGCCCCCCCTCACTGGGGAAAGGGCTTAACAGTCAAAGGGCTTCCCATATGGAGAAATGAGTCGCATGCGGGGCAAGGCTTTTGCTGAGGGTAGTTTCAGTAAGATAAAAACTTCCAAAGATTAAACCAAGTGTTTCCTCAAACATGCCTGGCTATCATGAAAGAGACACTGTGCCAACCCACAGGTTGCAAGACTGCCCCTCCCCTCTTAGAGGCACTCCCCAATTCCATCTTTTTCTGACATTCTGAAGCAGTTTTTCATCACTGTAACAAGAGTTTATATTTTGGTATCAATCCCAAAAACTTTGGAATGGATTAAAGCAACAATAGTTCTCACAGCCCAGAATTGGCAAAGTTACTTCTGGCTACAAATTATGACAAACTACACAGTAAGTTCTACTGATTTCACACAACCCGTCTCCGACCCTCGGTTGCAGCTACCTCTATGTAACAACCAAAAAGTGTGTGGCTTTCCTGCCCTTTCCCTCCTAAAGAGGTGCGGGATAATAGGAAAAAAAGGGGAGGGCTCTGGAAAGCTCATTCCAGCATTCTCTCCTCAATAATGTCTTGACGTGAGGAATCCAGAAACTATGGAGTCACATCCAACCTTCTGGAACACCTCCTGGGCACCACCACCTTCCATTATCCAGGCCTCTGCTTCAAAGCAAAGCAGGACGCGGCTTTCTTCGGTCATCGGGCGGAGCTCAGATGCTGAGGCTGCCTTTGGTGCGTCTAAGCCACCGTACCATGTTAATCCACTGACTCTCAAAAAGGGCAGGCAGTCCTTGCTTTGAAACACGTCTGAGAACTCAGGAGTTCCCAAGGAGCTTGTCAACAGCGCCTCAAGGAGACAGTCAGAAAACTTTTGCAGAAGACGAATTCTCCACATCACTTGCTCCTCTCTCTGGACTCTGGATTTCAACTGCCCTGCTGAAACAAGAGTGGACTGGCTGGTTGGAAACCACACATCTGAAGGGTACCAAGAGGACCACATGAGCCCAGGGGCAACATGAGCAGGGACACACATACATGAAGAGCTTCCCTTCCCTGGTGCTGGGAAAGCGCACTCTTTGCCCTCTGACCTGCCAAACCATTGACCAGAGAAGTGCTGAACCCACAAGGGAGGACATCTGTGGCAGGTCACAAAAGAGGCTTTTGAAGGCAGCAGTCACCTGGTGGGTTGCCCGTCTACGTTCCAGTCCCAGCAATTTTATTTATTTGATTTTTATCCTGCCTTTATTTTTTTTTTAACTCAAGACAGCATGCATAGCTTAATGCTTGTCCCTCCTATTTTCCCCACAACAACAACGATCCTGTGAGGTGGGTTGGGCTGAGAGAGAGAGCGAGTGACTGCCCCAAAGTCACTCATCCAGCTTTCATGCTTGAGGGAGGGCTGGAACTTGCCGTCTCCTGGTTTCTTTTAACCACTACACCAAACTGGCTCTCGCCAACCACTTTAACAAAAAAAGAAAAGAAGAGTCCCCAGTCCCACACACAGAAACAAAAACCTTACTTTTTCCAAGAACTGCGGCACATACATGTTTTCAGGCACCCAGTTTTTATTTTTCTCAGAAACAATAAGCTTTAATGACCAAAAACTGCAGTAACCCTGCTGACAATTTTTACTGTTGTAAACAAATCAAGCAAGAGCTAAAGCCAGCATAATGCCCAAACCCCCCAAATGCATCCAAATAATAAGAGAGGTCCAGCAGGCACAAGGCACTGTACTACTTTGGCTCCTCAACTAAAACTTTCAGAGGCTGTTGCATTTTGGATTCCAGGAACTGCTGTTTCAATACTTAAATCCTGGTGGTGGCACTGCCCTCCTTCCTCACCTGACTCTCTGCCTGGTGGCACCTTCCCACTTTGGGAGTCAGGCCAACTAGACCACTTCCATGTGCCACTAGTTGGTATGCTGCCCTCCTTGCAATTATGATTTTCATAACCTCTGACACTGTTGACTAAGGATTATGGAAGCTGTAGTCCAAAACAACTGTAGGGGATTAGGTGACTATTTATCTCTGCTTTTCTTTCTCTTCTTTCCTCAACTTATTTCTGGGGAAGGCAAGTAGTTACAAAGACTGTGATTCTAGAAAGGTGTTCAGCCATCTCTCCATCTTCATCAGAATCACTCATTCACTGTCAAACACTCTAGTACTGTTTTTAAAATAAGGAAAAGTGGTGATTTTCCTGCCAAGTGGAATTCAGCAACTTTTTGCACATTTCCATGGAATAAGCACAAACGCAGTCATGCACAGGGCACATTCCATAGCACATGAACCAGGATAGCTTCTCCTTTCTGCTTTTCTGAGTTCAGGTCGAAACCTTTCAAAAATTAACCCTTAGTAAAAAAACCCTTCCGTGAACAAATGTAGTAGAGACCTCCGGAAATTCAAAGCCTCCACCGTGCCTCTGGCTGACACAAGGGAAACATTAAACTCAATGCACTGCAATGGAACCTTAACTGCTAGGTGATAGTGGAGGCAGCAGCCCCAGGCTTCATCTGTCGCACCACACGCAAGAGCCCATGCAGAGATGACCGCGGTCCGGCTAACTGTATCACTGCACACAAAGCCATTTAAGTCACTTACTGTGAACCAGCTACCGCAGCTGGTAAACCTCAGATAGCTTAATGTGCAAACTTTAATCCACTATGGCTCATTCAACGAGCCATGCTTAAGAAAACAACAGGTTAGGACCATGTGTGAACCCAGTCACAGAACCTCTCAAAGGTTACAGTCCAAACCTGCAGACTTTGAAATGTGCCACTCTACCAGACGTACTGCTGAATAAATCTACTCAGGACGGGGGCACAAAATCTAGGTACCAAACCAAGCTAACAAGACACACATCTTGCTTCCAAAGTTCATCCACAACTTACGAAGAGGATCTCTCTTTCACTTATTTTCCCCAGGTAGAGCTGGAAGAGGGGCAACCTGCATTCTTCAACAGTGTCCATGCGGGCTGGGCTTCTCCAAGATATAGTTTAGCATCATCTGGGCAGGAACAGGAAATGTTACTTGATAACCAAAGCGGTGCTATTACAATGCCCATTGTAATTTTATAGGCAAATGGGCTTTTTTTCATAATAAGTAGGCACATCAATATTGATATATGCCTCCACCCAGTTAATTATTGCATTTCGGCTCTTCCACTCAGAAATCAGTAATCCAAAGACTATCCTCCAAGTGTTTAGTATAAGGATTACAAAGAGTTACAGCTTAGGAACCAAACTTCAAACCCAGAGTTAAAACAAAGCAAAACAACCTGAAGCCTCCTCCCCTCTCATATAGCAGCCAAAAAGCCTCAAGCCCCCTCATGAGAACTGGGTTAGTTCTGGTGGGGAAGAGAGGGAAAGGCATTTCAAAGTTCCTGCCTGCTCTTTAAGTGAAAAATGCTTCAACAGTACACTTGCCATGTAAGCTTCGCTGCCTTGGGTCAAAGTCCATCTGCACCAAGCAGCTCCCAGACTGATACCCAGAGAAATCCCAGCTCAGGTCATACTTTGTTACTGCTCGTCAAATAAGCCATACTGTACTGCCTGGTTTTGAATCTACTGTCATGCTAAAGCAACCCTTCCTCTGAAACATGGCATTTATTGTTAAATTGGTATCCTGCCCTTCTGCTTATATAAAGCACCCAAGGTGGCTTACAACAGTGAAAACAAAACGCATAATATGAAGCCCATCCACCCAGAAAATTAAAACCAATTAAGGGTTAAAAGCCTAATGAAAGAAATGCATTTTCACCATTTCGCTAAGGAGTAGGGTCACCCAAAAGGAGGCCTTTTCCGCTGTACCTGAGAGACAAACTTCCAAAGGGATTCTCCTGCTGATCTTAGTAACCCTAACCCTGGTTTAGGGTTTTAGCCCAACCAACTGTGGCTTATTCAGCAATGCACGGCTTAGCGTAACTTTGACACTGGTCTTTGCGAGGAGATTTCATTCACCATCTAAACTAATAGTGAGCAGCAGTTTCCACCTCAGGCTTTTATGTCCAGCTTGAGAGCTAGAGCACAAGCCACCAAGCGAGGCCACCCCCAACTGCCATTCCAACAGCCCCTGGAGCTTCTCCCTCAAACCAGCTGCTAAGATTTGACTGGTGTCATGTAACTTTTCCTTTGCCCGTTCTTCCAGGCTTCCAATACCTGAGGTTTTCATCAGTTAAAAGACTACAGTACAATGCTTTGCGAGCTCTGGATTTCAAAGCTAACAGGGGAGGGAAAAAAGCAAGCTGAAAAAGCATTTGAATGAACAAGTGATGAATATGTATCTGTCCTTGCCCAGCACTATGGTGAACTGTGGGAGCTGCTGCCCCCATCCCAGCAGCCAGCTGGCACACCTCCCGGCACAGAGTAGCGCCGCCGGGGCAGCTTGCTGCCCGCCGCTCCGAGCGGATCCCCTCCGAACCAGGGAGGGGCATCGACCCAAGGCCGAGGGGCTCGGTGATGCCGCAGCCCCAGCAGCAGGAAGAGGCTGTCCCCGCAGCTCCTGCTGCAAACCCGGTCGGGTGCTCCAGCGTGCCTTCTCCA
The DNA here is from genome assembly GCF_059951505.1 of Python bivittatus. Taxonomy (NCBI): domain Eukaryota; kingdom Metazoa; phylum Chordata; class Lepidosauria; order Squamata; family Pythonidae; genus Python; species Python bivittatus. The sequence goes on along the minus strand of NW_028277076.1, from coordinate 11,281,197 downwards.
CGGCTCCCTGGGGGGTCACTTCTCGCTGCCGGAGGCGCCCGAGCGAGGGCCCGGCATCTACTCCTCTTGTCACCCCCCGCCTTCCTGCCAGCAGACAAGGGAACAGGAGCCTCGCTGGCCAAGCGAGCTCCCGCGGTCCCGACTGATCTACTTTCCTGCAGAGAAAACTAAGTGAAGAGGGAAAGCGCGGCTGCCCTCCGGCGCTCGGCGAAGGGCGCGACGCCGAGGCGCGCTGTGAAGCCCACCAGCGAGGCGGCCCCAAACTTCAGGGGCAGCCGGCACCGTGCCTCCGGCTGGAAACCGCGGGGCCCGGCGGCGGAGCGCCCGGGCTCAAAATGTCGCTCAGCGGGTGAGGGACGCCGGCCGGGCTAGGCCGGGCGGCCTCTCCGCCAGGGAAATCCCCAAGCACAGTTCGGCTCGCCGGCTTTGCCGGCCCGGGTGGCGGGGGTCCCGCGGGGCCCCCGGCCCGGCGCCCGCCGCCCCCGGAGGCGCCACTTCGCCGGGCGCCGGGCCCACCGAATGGCGCCCGGCCTTTGTGCGGCAGCCGCCGGCGAAGATGGCGCGGAGGGGGAGGCGCCCGCCTTTGTTGCTGTCGCGCCCCTCCCCCGCGCGGCGGTTGCCGCGGCCCCCCTCCCCTCCCCTCCCCTCCCCTCCCCGGGCTGGCCCCGCGTCGCCCGCCCGCCCGCTCGCTTACTTGGGCCCGCCGCCGCCGCCGCCGCCGCCTCCTGGGCAGGCAGGCCAGCCAGCCGGCCGGCCGGCGGGCGGGCGGATTGGCTGGCTGCTGGCTGGCTGCTGGCTGGCTGGGTGGCGGGCTGGCGCTCCGTACCCGGCCCGCTCCCGCCGCTGCCGCCGCCGCCGCTCCGGTCCGCCTGCCTCCCGCCGAGGCCAGTCGGGCTGATGCGCGAGCGGGGCGCAGCGCTCCGCTCATGCGCCGGCCGCGCGGGCCGCCGGGAAGCGTAGTTCGCTGGCGCGGCCGGGCGCGGCGCTCCGCCCGGCGGGGACTACAAGCCCCAGCCTGCGCGCGCGCCTTTCTTCGCCGCCCCGCCAACAAAGCGCTCGGCGGCCGCGGCGGCCCGGCCGGGCGGGAGCGGCGGGTGGAGAGGGCCCCGCGGCGGCGCCGCCGTGAAGGGACGGAGCCCGCCCCCCCCCCGCCCCGAGGATCGCGGGCGCCTCGCGGCTGAAGGAAGCCGAGGCCGCGCTGCCCGCGTTCAGACGGGCGGGAGGCTCCGCCGGCGGCGGCGCCCGTCGCGCCGAGGCTTCCCTTCCGAGGGCCCGAAGAGGCCCGCCGGCCGGTGGGTTGCGCGGGGCCTCTTCTGCTCCGGAGGCTGCTGAGCTGGGGCTGCGGGCCGTCCGCGTAGCGCCGCAGAACTGCTGTTGCAGGAGGGCTTCCTCGGCCTGGGACGGGCGGCGCTGCCCCTACGAGGGGCGCGCGATCTGGGGGTCTCGGTGAGCGGCCGCGGCCCAGAAGACCTCTGCCCAGGTTCTTCTGGGGCTGCAGACAGTCGCTCGCGCCCTGGGCACCTCACGGCTTGACGACTGCAACGTGCTCTACGTGGGGCTGCCCTCGGAGACCGCCCTGAGGCTTCAGCTGGCCCAGAACGCGGTGGTGCAGGTAGTGATGGGCGTGCCTCGGGATGCACACGTAACACCTCTGCTTTGCCAGCCACACCGGCTGTCGGTGCGCTTCCAGGTGCGATGCAAGGGGCCGGTTGCTGCTATAAAGCCCTCCATGGCGTAGGGTCCAGTTGCCGGAGGGTCCACCAGTCTCCCATTAGCATCTGCCTGGTCAATTCAGTCCTGCAGGGTTGGTGTGCTCCAGGTCCCAGCAGACCCCACAAGTGCGCCTTCTCCATAGCAGCACCTGCCCTCTGGTTCCCCCAGAGCTTTGGATGGCCTCCGCTCTGCTGCTGTTTAGAAGAGCCATGAAGATCTGGCTCTTTGCTCACACTGTCAGCCCTTCAAGGTACTCCAGACAGGAAACCAAAACCATAGGTACAGGTAGTCTTTTTTAATGACCATTTGTTCAGCAACCGTTCGAAGTTGCAACTGCAGCGAACAAGTGGTACTTACGACCGGTTCAAGCCGTCCCAGCACCCCCAAGGTCACGTGATCCCAATCTGGGCGCTTGGCAATTGGCTCACATGACATTGGCAGCCTCCCGCGGCCACCATTTGCAACCTTCCCTGCAGGCTTCCCACAAGAACAATAGATGGAGAAGCCTGCAGGGAGGGTCACAAGTCACTCCAGTAAGTAGCTCGCACCCTCCCTCACAAGGCAGCAGTCATCCCTGGCCCAGCCGCACTTGTGCCACACTGGCCACCCACACACTGTCCTCTGTCACTTACCGGCCTGTCAGCCTGCTTGCAAGCCACCTGGGACTCGCTGATCAACCCACTACCCTCGCCTAATGATGGAATGAGGACATCACACTTTACAACCACATCACTTAGCAACAGAAATTCCAGTCCCGGTTACTATAATTGGTAATTGCATAGCAGTACTACTACTTTTATTGTAAGGTTACAGTAACAGAACCTTGCAAGTCTGAAAGCACTCCCTCCCTCCTGCAGAGGGTCCCTTCTGAGCCGCTTTCTCCACCGCCCACCCCTTCTCTGGACTCAGGTTTCGTTTATCAGACCCTCCTCTAGGCTGTGGCTCTTCCTCTGGTCTCCCAGGGTTTTTTTTCACAGCCTTTGGTGAGGGAGAGTGAGACCCCTTGCTTCATTGCACTTGCCAGCTTTTATCTTTTATTGTTATTGTAATGACTTGGTTGTGAGCCACCCAGATTCATTGAATAGGGCAGCATACAATTTTAATAAATTATTATTATAGTATACATGGCATGCATTGTTGTTATTAAACAATTCAGGTCCATCCTGATTTACTTCCACAATTGCAATTTCTTCCTCTGGGGTACACTCAAAGAGAGTCATTGTAAAGCAGTAAAATCAGATCATTCACTTATTCATTCAAGATTATTCACAACAGAAGAAAATGATTGAGTACATGAGGAATAATTACATTAACTGGAGTCATTGAGGTTGATGGGTGGCTTAAAATGGAATACTTTAATTAAGCTTAAGCGATGAATCAGGGAGCCCCCACAACACCAGCTGAACCTGAGCTAGATTCAACTGACCTGAGCTAGATTCAACTCCTCTTAACCTGCAACTTGAGTCCTGCCCTAGACACCCAAGGACAGTGAACAGGAGTGACACGGGTGGAGTGGGCTTCACAGAGCTGCCCTCGAAGACCACTGGGACGCTTCACCTGGTCTAGAATGCAGCAGGGTGGCCAATAACGGGCACTTTTGCTTTGGAACTACACAGGTGGCCAGATTGCTTCTGGGTGTGCTTCCAGGGGCTGGCTGTAAAGCCCTGCATCGCACGGTGCCTGGTTACTTGAGGGATTGCCTGCCTCCCATAGTATCCACCTGGCGGGTCCGATTTGGCGGGATTGGCACTTGCTGGGTTCCTTGGATTAGCCAGCATCATCTATGCGACCCAGTAAGTGTGCCCTCCCTGCTGCAGCGCCTGCCCTCTGGAAGGAGGACCCCCCTGACATTCGGATAGCTGGAGCCCCTTGCTGGATGGGTGGCACACGTGGCTGTGTTGTTGGCCAGATTCACCATCTTTCCTGCTGTGCTGCCCGGATTGCGTTTCTTGATCCTGCTTCTCGCCCTGGGTGTCGGCCTGGGGGCAGGTTCACCTCGGCCGAATCGGTGCGCAAAGGCGCTGGCGCGTGAGGAGGAGAGGAGAGTCTCGCAAGGGGAGACCCGCCGTCCCGCGGATTTGCCCGTCTCCGCCAGCGACAGCGCCTTAGGAAGCACGGCCCTCGCGGCCAATTCTGCTGCCAGTGGGGTGACCCACCCCAGCGGGGAACCGCCGCCGCCCGCTGCGTGACGAGGGCGCCCCTTGCCCTCGCCTGCCTTTGCCGGGGAGACCCCGGGAGCTCCCTGCAGGCCCCGAAGAGCTAGCTGCCTCTTAGCGGTGGCCCTTCATAAGCGAGCCAACGGCCCGACGCCTCGGCTGATTCCTCCAACGGACAACCGGCCCGCGGGCTCCTCCCCTCGGCCCCGGCCGGTCGGCTCACTGCTGGGCTAAGCAGCCCGGGGGTGGCCCGGTTCCCACGAACGGTCTGGGGCTGCGACCTTGCCCGTTGTCCGCGCTTGAGAGAGAAACAAGGCGGCCCACTAAGCCGCCGGGGCTCGACGAGGGTTCCCGCAGCGCGGCCCGGTCCGGCGAGAAGCGGGAACCCCTACCTGCCCCCCTCCCCGCGGGCGGCTTTCCGCGCGCGGGAGAAGCGGCCCAGCCGGTGGCGCCGCGGGTAGCCGGTGAAGCCCCTGCCGAGGCAGCGGGAGTGCGTGGGCCCACCGCGCTCCTCCGGGGACGCAGCGCGCGGAAACTCGGCCGCGCGCCTCCGCCGCTCCTCGCCCTAGCCTCGCCTAACCGCGAGAGGCGCTTCCGCCGGCGTTTCTTGGCCCCTTCGGGACGCCGTACCGGGAACGTCTGCGCTTGCGCGACCAGGGCGAGCCGCGCGCGAGAGCGGCGTCGCGCCTCGCCTCCCGCCCCTCAGTGCGCCTGCGCGAGGCCTTGCGCGGCTTCCCCTCCCTCCCTCCCGCCGGGCGGCCCGCAGGGAGGCGGCGGCGGAGGAGCTCGAGGAGCCCGAGCCGCCCCGCGCGTCCCGCCACGAAGGAGGCGCCGCGGTGAGTCAGCGGGGATGCGCGCAGCGGGGGCGGGCGGGCGCCGGGCCGGCTGGTCGCAGCCTCCGGGCTCCTCCATCCCACGCGGCGCTCGGCGGGCCAGCCGTGTGGGGCCGGGAGCCGCGGACGGGGCCCGCGGGGAAGCCGCTGACGGCCCTCCGGAGGCGCGCTCGGGCCTCTGCGCGGCGCCCGCCGGGGGCGGCCGGTCGGTGGGTCTCACGGGCCCGGCCCGGCGCGCCGCTGCGTTCTCCCCACCCGAGCGCGGCCCCGGCCACGCTCTGCTGCGGCTCCTCCCCTCCGCGCCGAGCGCTTCTCTCTCCGCTGCCCCCTCGTCTGCCGCCGGTGGGCTGCGGGGTCGGGCGGGGCGGGGCGGGTCTGGTCTGCCGGGCCGCCCACCCGGGCCTTCCCTTCCGCGGCAGCTCGGCGCAGACCGACCTGGGGAGCTCTGCAGTGCAGCGTAGAATCCCGGAGCGAAAGTCGCCCTTCCTCTCGCCGGAAGGTGGTCCTCGTCCTTGACCCCCTGGTTCTGCTCTCGGAGGCCGCAGAGAATAAGCCCGCTCCGCCTTCCTTGGACCAGCTTCAGCTCTTGCGGTGTTCCTCCACCTTGGCAACTTCAAGAGGCATGGCCTTCAACTCCCAGAATTCCCCAGCCAGCTTGCTGGGAGTTGAAGTCCACACATCTTAAAACATGCTGGCTGGGGAATTCTGGGAGTTGAAGTCCATGCCTCTTAAAGTTGCCAAGGTGGAGAAACCCTGAACTATTGAAAGACGGCTGTTTTATCTCCCTCCAGTTGTCTTCGGTGGAACCTGCTTCAGTTTGGATTTCTCCTGAATAATTTACAGTACAGAAGTCAGCCAGGTCCAATTCATTATCGCAGTAAAAATATTATATATTTATACATTTCCCAATATGTTTTGTAAAAGCGTGGCACTGGATTTGATTGCTGAAGGATGAGGCTACATTGGGGGTGGGACTTGCCTTCCAGTGCTGCTGATACGCTTTGTACATCTCTGCTTGGTTGAGAGAAGCTCGGCTAAAATTGGGTGGCTTCACAGTGTTCTGGGATGTGTCGCCCTTCTAAGCTTATTTCACTGGTGAGTGAAATGTTTCTTTGTATCTTCACGGCAACAGTCACATTGCTGCTCCTTTGATTTGCATAGGTAAAATGCCCCTTCTTTTTCTGCCTCTCTTTGCCTCTCCAGAGAGAGGAGAAGTCCTCCTTTGAAACAACCTAATCCTGGCTTGCTGCTTTCCACAGTCATGGCTACGGAAGAGAAGAAACAGGATGCGGAATCAGCCAAAACGCAGTCAGCACCTTCCTCCTCAACCAATCAGAGCAAGGTGAGTGGAAAGTTTCTAGACTGTTGTTCTGCTGGGAAATCCAAGTAGAATTGTTTGGAAGAGTCCAAATAGCACAAAAACCTGCATTTTGCTGACAGGATGATTCAGAATATATTCCTCTTTTCTTGCTTGTGGGATTTAGTTGCTCAGGGAGCCGTAACATCTAGCATAGATGCTATCTGTGTGACAGGAGACTGCAGACTATTGTTCCATCTATTCCAATACATTATAGGTTTAATGGTAACTGCAGCTGTGCAATCATTGCATTCACTTATTCATATTCTAACTAGTAATCAATGTTTTTTGAGATACAGGTAGTTCTTGGGTTACGACCATTCATTCAGTGACCGTTCAAAGTTACAACTATATTGAACAAATGGTATTTACAATGGGTTCTTGTAGTTCCGGCTGTCGCAGCTTCTCTGTGGTCACATGATCGTGATTTCCAACATTTCCTGCCAGCTTCCCACAAGCAAAGTCAATAGGGAAGCTGGCAGGAAGTCAGAAGTCGAGGTCACATAAGGTCCTAGCTTAACAACCTGTGTGGTCCTTGCTTAACAATGGCAACTGGTACTGCTGGAACTGCCATCACTAAGCAACAGGGTCACGTGATGTCACATTTTACAACCGTGTCACTTAGCGACAGCAGTTCCAGTCCGAATTGGTGTCGTAAGCCAAGGACTACCTGTTCCTTTAATAAATAGAACAGTGAAATGTTAAAGGAAACCATGCAATTTTGGATTTGCAACAGTTAACAGGTTTGCCAGATGATCAGAACTTCCTGCAGCAAAGGAACTTTGGTCTAGGGTCAGGCTTAGTTGCAGTTAGTCCAGTTCTACTTTCCAGCTGCTTTGTTAGGAGGGTGGAAATGCAGCTGCCTCCCCGCCAGGCAGTCTTTGGCATTTGCAGATACATAGCTTCTACACAAAAAGCTTCATTTAGTTCTCAGGATGGGCAACTCTCTTCTGTAAATGCATTTTTAGACAGTCGTTAAAACTATCTTGTAATTTTTGAAGGAGCAGATTTCAAAAGTGACTCAGTACCTGCATTTGTAACATCTTGTTTTCACATACTTTTCTGTTAATTTGATTAATTCTAATAAAAGGATCATGAAACCCAGTCTGGTCTAGTGGTTAAGGGACTGGATCAGAAAACAGATGACTGAGTTCTAATCTTGCCTTAGGTGTGGAAGCCACCTGAGTGACTTTGGGCCAGTTGCTCTCTTTCAACCCTAGGAAGAAGGTACTGGCAAGCCATCTGAAAGCATTGCAATAAAACTGCAGGGACTTGTCTTTGTGGTCACCAGAAGTCAGGGCTGAGTTGATGGGCCATAACAATAAAAAGATCACCCAGTTATTATTTTATACGAATTTTTTTGCCTCCATGAAGCCAAGGGTAGCCTTCATGCGTAGCTATCCGCCAAGAGCCCACTAATTGTTTCTCTGCTGCCTGAAAGGAGGTATACAGGGACCAGGGCTTGGGGGAATCCCGTGCAATTGTGAAGTGCCTGGCAGTTGGTAGTCAAAGAACTAACTAGGGTGTGCGCTGCCCATGTTGTAAATGCTCTGCAGGAGAGATTTGTTTCTTCACTTATATTATTTTCTTTTCTCAGCCTGCACCTGTGAAACCAAACTATGCCCTGAAATTCACATTGGCAGGACACACAAAAGCCGTCTCCTCTGTAAAATTCAGCCCCAATGGGGAGTGGCTGGCCAGTTCTTGTAAGTATCCTACTCTTCCCTTCTTTTATTTCTACAACTTGTACTCCAGTTAAAGGAACTAAAATTAAAATTTTAAAGTGGAAGCCAAGTATGTGATTTTTTTTTTCATTTATGGATGTTTGTGTCACAGAATGGGTACTTCCTTCTGAACAAGCTGCTGTTCAGAACTCCATGGCCTATCCTTGGGGATGGGTTGGAAGTTCACGGCTTTTGACTGGGGTGGCTCCCTGGGAGCATATTTCACCAGTTTTGAAATGTTTGCACTGGTTCCTGGTTGTGCTCTGGATCTGTCCTTCATTTCCCTTCATAACTTGAGGATGAGATAGCTCAAGGCTGTCCTTTGACCATCTTGTCCTCTCCAGATCTTCTGGTAAATTCCCCTCCAAATCCCATTACCAGTGGAGTTGAAGCAACTGGTAACACGCTTTTTCTCCTCCAGGGCACCCAGTTGTGGAATCTCTCCTCTCTGGGAAGCTGACTTGGCTTTCCATTTGTTCCCTTTTTGAGTATCAGGTTCAGATATTTGAATGGTTTAAAGCAGTATCAATAAGATGCTATATTTTAAAATGCTGGAATTTGGTCTTCTGCTTTTTATTGCTATTTTAATTGTGCATTGTGTTACCTGTGCTCACATAACATTTTAGCTGAAGAAAAACTGAAGAAAAACTTTTCTTGATCCAGTAGGTGATCATGTCATCTGTAAAACTGGCAGAATTAGGGTTATTGTAGGTTGTCCTTAAGGCTGTGTATATGCTCAGTGTTGTAAAGAAAGCTAATTTTATGATTGGTGTAAACACTTCATAATTCTTCATTTTGCACAATACATTCTGGTTCTCCATAATCTGTACTGGGTAGAAGCAGACATTTTTGGAAGCTCCTGAATACTGGAGTTCTTTATCTGCTCACTCCTTAGTGAGCAGATTTGTGGACTGGACTTCTGCAAAGATGAAAGTGAGATTTTTCTGAAGCTGTGTTGCTTCCCAAATAAAGTGTTCTGTCCATTTCTCCTTTCCTCTGCTCCTGTAGAAACTTAACACAAATGTAGTTCATGGTATGTATCATTTGGGCAAGATTGCATGGCAGCTTGATGCCAACTCACCCTCCTGGCTGCAATCACTTGCAGTGAAGCCTCTCTTGTCTATTCCTACTGCCCTGCCTCCTCCAATTCTCATGGGGGTGAAAGACTCCTGGCCTGTGCTCCACATTTTTCTGTATTCACTCACCCTTTAAATGAACTAAGGATATCCAGAAACCTTCCCCTTGTGTAACAGGAATGGGGAGAAGCATACATAGGACTTCATATATGCTTGTCAAGGTCACTGGGCTTTAGTTTCTGGCTGACCTGACTCAGATAGAGGACCACTCCGAGGCATAACGGGAGCTGGGGGAAGCAGAAGGAGATGATTGTTCAGTCGTTAAGTTGTGTCTGACCCTTCGTGACCTCATGAACCATATCACTCCAGGCCTTCCTGTCCTTCACTGCCTCCCTGAGTTTGCTCAGGAGGAGTCACCAATTTCTAATACTGTTGTGAACTGCTTCAAGATCGATGAAAAGCTACATACAAATATTTTGATAGATGACTGGACAGGTATTCCTTGCTTACCAACAGTAATTGGGACTGGGAACTCCGTCACCAAGCGAGCCACCCTCCAGGGGAGATGGGCAGCAGATAATAATAAATAACTAAATGTGGTCGTAAGGCGCTGACATACAACAGCAATTCTGGCAGTCCCAGTTGCCGTTGTTAGGTGAATCCCACATGGTCGCAGTGTCCGGCAGTGATGTGATTGCCATTTGCAGTCTGCCAGCAGTGAAGGTTGCAAATGGTGATTGTGTCACTGTGGGACGCTGCAACATTGTAATTGCGTGCTGGTTGCTAAGCACCCGAGTCGCGATCTTGTGACTGCAGGGATGCTGCGATGGCTGCAACTATGAGAATCCGCCATAAGTACCCCTTTTTCAGCACTGTCATAACTTCAAATAGTCACTGAACGAATGGATATTAAATGTGGACTACCTGTATTTGCAGCAAAAAATGTATGGGTGGCAAACTGACCTGGTCCTTATAATCAGTCTTTTTCACTGGTGGTTTTTCCTTTTTTTTTTTTCCAGCGGCTGATAAGCTTATTAAAATTTGGGGAGCTTATGATGGCAAGTTTGAAAAAACAATGTCTGGACATAAACTGGTAAGTATGGCACATTGGGATAGGAGTTATTTGGTGCTCCTTGCAGACTTAACTGAGATTGTCCCAAGACACAGGATCCCCTTTCTTAACCAGTAAGGAATTGAGCAGAATCCTCCCCAAGAAGGAGTTGTAATAAGCCATGAGAAGGAGGTTACAGTCTGGCTTAATTATCCAGGTCTATCACTGAGGTGTCTCTCTGTAATAAAGTTAGGCAGGTCACAATTTGGGGGAAAAGGTATAAAGGGAAATGGTGTTTGCCTAGGCATCACGTGGTGTGACCTAGGGGAAGATAAATTTCTGAATTATACGACGTTTGACCACAAACACAGGGACAGACTTTTGAATGCACTTCCTAGACTGAGTAGTAAATGAACACATCAAGTTAAGCATTTGCTGGAGGAGTGCACAATGCAAAAACATCCTCCTTCTGTGTATACCTGTGTATACCTGTACACCTGTCCCTCTCCTTCGAATGAAGACTCTTCCAAGTCAAGCTAATTCCTTGTGACTTCCCGTGTAGGTTTTTTGGCAATCTTACGAACGAGATTACTGTTGCTACTTTCTGCATTTTATTTTTTTTTTAACTTTCACATTTAATCTATAGCCCTGGGGTTGTAGCTTTGGAACCAACCAAATCTGTAACTGCTGAGAGCTTCTCATGATCAACCAAAGTCTGCTGGTCCTGCCAGCTGTCGGAGGTGAATAACATGGGATGAATGAGAAGTAATTGCAAAGATACTTTTTCTGTTTTGCAGGGCATCTCTGATGTTGCTTGGTCATCTGATTCTAATCTTCTTGTCTCTGCCTCGGATGACAAAACTCTCAAAATTTGGGATGTCAGCTCGGTAAGAAGTTTTATTTTTTATTTATTTATTATCAAACTTGTATGCTGCCCATCTCCCCCAACGGGTGACTCTGGGCGGCTCACAATAATAAAAAAGGAAAAAACACAAGTCCCTCCAAGCATGGATAAAATCTATAAATAATTAAAGAACATATATTAAAAATGCCCTAAAACCTCCTATAATTTTTAGCCCTAAAAACCTGCAAGATGCTGGGGGGGGGACAAACCCATCACCCACCAGCCATCTCCACAGGTGCGGGCCCCCCTCTGGCCCCCAGGCCTTCTGGCAGAGCCAGGATTTGATCCGTTTCCTGAAGGCCATGAGGGAGGGGGCACACCGGATCTCAGGAGGCAGGATGTTCCATAGGGCGGGAGCTGCAGCAGAAAAGGCTCTCTGCCTAGACCCCACCAATCGAAATTCCTTGACTGGTGGGGTCTGCAACCTGCCCCTTCTGCTGGACCGAGTGGGGCAGGCTGAAATGATTGGGGCAAGGCGGTTCCTCAGAATAACTCAAATCAAGTTATTGATTTATTGATTTTAATCCCCAAAAACTTTACTGTTGGAGAGACACCTTGATTCCGACATATGCCCTGATTCAACAGAAGTCCCTCGTGTTTCAGTCAGGGTTAATTGCAGTGGTTAATTTCTGAGGACATCTGTTTCTGTTGTCTGCCTTAAATATATAACTTGAAGTGCTTGCTTAGGAGTTTCTTCTGACAGTTCCATGATCAGATAACCTTTACTAATAGAGTTGACGGCTTCAGCGGTGTTTAATCCTTTTGTATGTATAGTGGGGCAAAAAAGTATTTAGTCAGCCACCAATTGTGGCTGCTCCCACTTAAAAAGATGAGAGAGGCCTGTAATTTTCATCATAGGTATACCTCAACTATGAGAGACAAAATGGGGAAAAAAATCCAGAAAATCACACTGTCTGATTTTTAAAGAATTTATTTGCAAATCATGGTGGAAAATGAGTATTTGGTCACCTACAAACAAGCAAGAGGTCTGGCTCTCACAGACCTGTAACTACTTCTTTAAGAGGCTCCTCTGTCCTCCACTCGTTACCTGTACTAATGGCACCTGTTTGACCTTGCTATCAGTATAAAAGACACCTGTCCACAACCTCAAATAGTCACACTCCAAACTCCACTATGCCCAAGACCAAAGAGCTGTCGAAGGACACCAGAAACAAAATTGTAGACCTGCACCAGGCTGGGAAGACTGAATCTGCAATAGGCAAGCAGCTTGGTGTGAAGAAATCAACTGTGGGAGCAATAGTTAGAAAATGGAAGACATACAAGACCACTGATAATCTCCCTCGATCTGGGGCTCCATGCAAGATCTCACCCCGTGGGGTCAACATGATCACAAGAACGGTGAGCAAAAATCCCAGAACCACACGGGGGGACCTAGTGAATGACCTGCAGAGAGCTGGGACCAAAGTAACAAAGGCTACCATCAGTAACACACTGCACCGCCAGGGACTCAAATCCTGCAGTGCCAGACGTGTCCCCCTGCTTAAGCCAGTACATGTCCGGGCCCGTCTGAAGTTTGCTAGAAAGCATATGGATGATCCAGAAGAGGATTGGGAGAATGTCATGTGGTCAGATGAAACCAAAGTAGGACGTTTTGGTCTAAACTCAACTCGTCGTGTTTGGAGGAGAGAGAATGCTGAGTTGCATCCAAAGAACACCATACCTACTATGAAGCATGGGGGTGGAAACATCATGCTTTGGGGCTGTTTTTCTGCAAAGGGACCAGGACGACTGATCCGTGTAAAGGAAAGAATGAATGGGGCCATGTATCGTGAGATTTTGAGTGAACACCTCCTTCCATCAGCAAGGGCATTGAAGATGAAACATGGCTGGGTCTTTCAGCATGACAATGATCCCAAACACACCGCCCGGGCAACGAAGGAGTGGCTTCGTAAGAAGCATTTCAAGGTCCTGGAGTGGCCTAGCCAGTCTCCAGATCTCAACCCCATGGAAAACCTTTGGAGGGAGTTGAAAGTCTGTGTTGCCCAGCGACAGCCCCAAAACATCACTGCTCTAGAGGAGATCTGCATGGAGGAATGGGCCAAAATACCAGCAACTGTGTGAAAACCTTGTGAAAACTTACAGAAAACGTTTGACCTCTGTCATTGCCAACAAAGGATATATAACAAAGTATTGAGATGAACTTTTGATATTGACCAAATACTTATTTTCCACCATGATTTGCAAATAAATTCTTTAAAAATCAGACAATGTGATTTTCTGGATTTTTTTCCCCATTTTGTCTCTCATAGTTGAGGTATACCTATGATGAAAATTACAGGCCTCTCTCATCTTTTTAAGTGGGAGAACTTGCACAATTGGTGGCTGACTAAATACTTTTTTGCCCCACTGTATATAAAAACACGGAAGGTTTGTTGCCTGTGTCCCTGCCCTGTCCTCCAGGAGAAAGTCAGGGAGGGCAGGCAGGAAGAGGCTGCTCTGTCTTGATCTGCTTCTGGCCTTGGTTGGTTGGTATGGAAAACAGTGCTTCAGGAGAGTAAAAAGGAGGTTCATGAAGCTGCTGTGCTTCAAAAACAGTCCTCAAACTTGCTCTTCTTTTCCAGTGCAGCTTTTTTTCCCCATTCAGGTAGAGATAGGCGGTTCAGGTTGTAGATTAGCTAGGAAAGAATTGAATGTTGGGCAGAGGAGTTATGGATGCTCTCCTTTAGGGAATCCTTTAGCAGAAGTAGTATCTGCTTTCTGCATGAATCATGGAATGTAAAGATCAGAAGGGGTGTTGGAGAGCAACTACTGCAGGAATCTACCCAGTGCAGAAATCTACTACTACAGCATTCCCACAGAAGGCCCTTCAGCCTTTGCTTAAACATCTTCAGCCAAGGAGGCAGCCATTCCATTGATGAGCAACCCATAATTCTGGGAAATTTTTCCTGATGTCCAGCCAAAATCAATTTCCTTGCAATTTAAACCCATTCTCCTGGAAGAATCTTGAACAATTTATCTTCTAAATGATGGTCCTTCAGGCACTTGAAAACAGCCATCATGTCTCCCTGTAGAGCTTCTCTTTTCCAATTAAACATCCCTAAGAACCCCAATTATTCCTCATAATTTTTTCCTTGCCAGTTCCTTGCCATCTTAGTTGGTCTCCTTTGGCCAGTCTCCAGTCTGTCAGTGTCCTTCCTAAAATCTACTGCCCAGAGCTGGATGCAGTATTCTAGGGGTGGGCTGCCCAACAGAGGATAGAGATGAATGATGACTTCTCTTGACCTTGAGACTTGACTTTGGTTGATGTGGCCTAGGATTGTATTGGCCTTTGGCTCAAGTTCAGCTTGTGATCCACCAAGATACGCAGATCCTTTTTACCTGTACTGCTGTCCAGAATGGTTCCCTACCCCTAGGCCTTTGATTTTTCCTGCCCAAACACAGGACTTTGCATTTGTCCCTGTTGGTTTCTACCGATTATTCCAGCTTGTCAAGATTCTCTTGAATAGCAATAGACATTTGCTCTCCCCTTTTTTCTGAACCCTCATCCAAGTAATTTATAAGCATGTTGAACACACAGGCCCTAGAGGAGTACCCTGCACTCTGTCACTCACATCTGAGCATCTACCATTCCTCTGGCTTGAAACAGAATCATTGAGGTACTTTTGTTGGGTGTAACAGTGCAGCCAGATCTGCATCCATCTAATGGTGGCAGCTATTGAATTATTTTTAAATTCTTGGCCAGAGGTATGCATGAAAGAGAAAATGTATTTTGTTTTGAAACCACTCTAGACTAGCAGAAGCAAAATGAGTGATTTTTAAAATCATTGTTCTGCATTTCAGCAAAAACAAAATCTGCAGGGATTCCGGAGTGATTTTACAGGGTGAAAAGGACAGAGCTGGTGCATGTATTTCATTGTCATGGCTGATCATTCAAAAAAAAAATAATTACAAAGCAACACAGAAACGTTGTGCATTATACATCTCTTCTCAGTTATAGAGGGCTGGTCTTTGACCACTTCCCAATCTGAAAATTTTGAATGAGATAATGTTCATTCTGCTAGATAAGGCTTTGACAGTGTTGCACTAATGCTTGTCCTGTGGACAGAAAGGCAAGATAGAAATCAAACCGGTGACTAAAGAAAGAGGGACTGGAGGTGTCTGAGTGGTCTTCAGAAGGTAGGCACATTCACTGCCTCCCCCAGCCAGCATGCAGTCCTGATGCTGCTTGGTTAGAAGAGCCCGTCGGACCGGATCAGAGTGAGCACAGCCTTGCATGGCTTTCTGGAAGGACAGCCTCCTTCACGTGGCCCTGTGATGTGAATTCACCAAGTGAAACATGCGTTCTGTGAACAAAGGTGCCCGTTGGCCTGTCCGGAACCAAGGGTCAGCTTCATCTGTCGGTTCCAAGTTGCTGAAGGAAGTGTTCCCCCTCTCCCATTTTTCAGAAGTGAAATTTGGACAGACCTGGATGTATTTCTTCTCCCACTCAGAGCTCTGAGGAAAGAGCCAAGCATATCACCAGCCACCTTTCCAGCATCTGAGTCCATTTTCGTTCTTTCTGCAAAGTTTGTGGGTGGAGCTCCCTATAAAAATGCATCTCTCTCTCTCTTTTTCTCTAGGGCAAATGCTTAAAAACTCTGAAGGGGCACAGCAACTATGTCTTCTGCTGCAATTTCAACCCCCAGTCAAACCTTATTGTCTCGGGATCGGTAAGCATCTGGTTGAGAAAGACTTCCATTCATAGGCAGAAAGGAGTGGGTGACCTCTCAGGGAGATGCAGCTGGACAGGCGCCCTTAGTTTTGCTTGCTGCAGAGAGAAGCCCCACATCTCCTGAGTGAAGTTCGTTCAGCCGGCAGTCATTTCATGTGGAGAAATTAAGCACTTCCACATGAGAATTTTCTTCCATGGGTATTTGACATTTTAAATCACTGGCCCCCCAGAACAGATGCTGCTCAGATATTGCATAAGGAGAAACTGCCACGCAAGCCCCATCAGTCTCTCATGTCACTGCGTGAAATGGAGGCACAGCTGCTTTTTAGGGTTCCATAGCAGGGAGCTGGAAAGACCCCTGGGAAGCTATGGTGCCCCCTTTCTCCACTGAGGCGGGAGGTAGCGTTCTGACTCTTCTGTTCAGAGGTAAGGTGGCTCGTAGCCTCTGCATGGGACGCAGAGCTCCTCCCCATTGCACTGCTTGTGTCCAGAAAAATGAGAAGCCCTCATTCTGGTGCTGGAGGAATACAAGCTCCCCATGGAGGACTGCTCCAGAGCGTCAGGAGCTCGTCTGCCTAAGCGGAAATCCCTCAAGGTCTTCGAGGCTCTGCAAAGCACAGCTTTTGAATGTCTCCCCTGCTTCGTTTCCAGTTTGATGAAAGTGTGAGGATATGGGATGTAAAAACTGGGAAGTGCCTGAAAACGCTGCCGGCTCATTCCGATCCCGTTTCTGCTGTAAGTTCTCTTTGGGTGAATCGAGATAATGTTTGCCTCTTTAAGATGATTGGTCAAGGGTATTCCTCTGTGGGGCAATTAAAGGGAATGGCCCAGGAGCTGGTTTCCTTGCTTCCCTCTGCCCCCAAATGGCAATGTCTTTTCTTGCCTTCAGGTGCATTTTAACCGCGACGGTTCCCTGATCGTATCCAGCAGCTACGACGGTCTGTGGTGAGTAAGGAGGAAAGGAAAGCCACCTGAAGGGCTGTGCAGGTCCCCGTGTGTCCACTTGGGCTTGGCAGAAGCAGGTGCATAGGCAGAGCTGCAAACCATTCTTGCGCTGGGGGGAGGGAGTTGCAGACCTGGCTGGGGGGGGGCACACGTCCCTTGAATTAACACTGGCTCCACCCTCGATTTTGAAAAAAGGCACAAGCGTGGTTTCTTGCCACATGGCGGAAATCCGGTGAAGACTCACAGGCTGGGTTCCCACCTTCATCCCTAAGCTGAGGGCAAGGGAATGCCATTCTTGTAGCCAGAGAATGTGTCCTGCAGAGACACCAGACCTCTTCTGGCCTGCTTTGCGCCACTGGCTACTACAGTGCCTGGATCCCCCCGTATACCCCGCCTGAATTTAGTTGGGGTTGAACATCTGCAGTCTCTGTTTTGCAAGTCTCTCTGACTCTTTCCCCCAGAAGCCCCCACACTTGGAGATGGACTGGAGAATGATGGGCTTTCTATTGAGGGAGGGACTTTCAGAGGAGGGCCATGGGTTTATTCCTCTTTTGTGTTAACAGCGTTGTATTCCTTTTCTCTCTTGGGCTGAATAAAGCTGCTTTTTCTGTGCTTTACGATGAGCTCCTGCCTTTTGCAGACACCTCCCGTGACCCTGTAGGGCTCTGAGAAGGACAGGATGTAGGGGAAGCAGCACTGGGGCCTGGACCTTTGGTTTTTGCTTGGTCCAAGGGTCCCTCAACCTTTGCCAAGGCTCAAACTGTGCATTTGTCCCCCCCACTCCCAATCTGGGCTATTTTCCCCTTTCTGGGAACGCAAGGGGCAAAATTGGAAGCTTAAGACCTCAACCCTGCCCAGAGCCCCCATATGCAGAAAGGCAACCGCAGCTTCTCCTGCTTTGCCATCCCCTTCCTGCTGTTTGCTGTTTCCCCTGATTAAAAACAAAGCCTTCGGGGTCGGGCTGCCTTTCCTCCCAGCGGCCCCACTCTGGGTCACATGACAGGCGGGGGGGCTTAGAACAGAGCCATCGGTGGCATTCCCAGCCCTGCCCAGCTGCCCCTCCCTCCCGCAAGGTAGCCGGGGAGGGCATTTCTGGGCTCTTTTCCCCTGCAGCCTCCGCCTCCCACCGCACCCAGCGTGCTCTCTTCCCTTCCGCGTTCGCACAGCCCCTGTTCCTCACTGCTTTCCGAGACCCCGTTGGGGTGGAGAGTATAAAAAGAAAAGGCAGCAGTGTTTTCTGTTATTGTAGAAGAAACTTTCATTTGAAAAGGTCTCTTCACCCTAATGTGTGAAGAGAAAACATGCTGCAGGGGAAAATTCTGCTATATCCAACCTGCAAAAAATTAATAAGAACATTGAAAAAGAACAAACCCAAGCATGTTAAATTAAAACCAAATGGGGTTGGTGGGGAGAACCGTCCTGCTCCTGGGAGCCTGTGGCCCGCAGCACCTGCACGAAGCCAGGGGAGCCATCAAGCTGCCAGTAGCTGCGCATCCTGTCCTGGGAATAAAGAGTTGTGGCGGGCCGGCGGGTGATTAATGGCAGCTTCCTGGGTGAGTGCCAGGAATCCTCAGAGCCATGGTGTGGCATGAGCCCCTGACAGCCTTGAGTGCACCTGAGTAGCATTGTGCGTCGTCTTTTTTTATGTGCCACCAGTTTCCCAATGAACTCATGGTGGTCTGTGGTAGAGAGTAAGGAAGGCGACCTTGACAGAAATATGTGGGAGCCGTTCCCTAGGTGAAAGGGGCCGAAGCACTTTTAGGTCCTGGGAAACGAGGTAACGTTCAGAAGTGGCCCAGGCAGGTGCCTCCCTTAAGCCCCTGAATTATATGGAGGAGGTCCAGCACAGGGAGGCTTGCAAGATTCTGTTCTTAGAGCCAGTTTCAGTGAAATTTGCCTTCCTGGTCTAGTCTACCTCGTGGGGCTGCTGCCTGTTGAAATCAGTTAAAATGGAGGGAAGAGGAGAAACTGCCATAGTTTGATGCAAACAATGTCTCTGTTGTCCCCCCACCCCCGGTCCTCCCACTCTTCCAAAAAATCCTGGGCTGGAAGCTTGAAAAATCAGAATCCCAGCACCCCTGAAAATTGTGGAGATGGTTGGGGCAAATTATGGGCTTAATGCAGAACAATACCTCCATGTCTCTGTCTCAGAGATAGGAACGTGGTGGGTTGTGGTCAGGCCAAGCTGAAGCCTGGAACATTTTTCTCACTCCTGGTTTTCTCTGAGAAAAGCCCAAAGTGTCTTCAGGGCAGCAGGGTAAGCCTGGCCCCCTCCCCTCCTCCTGTGCATCAGCCTGCCTGACCTCCCCCCTGCCACCAGGGTTAACTTTGAACGCAGCCCACCCTGATCACCCCAGCACTTTCCTTCCCCTGGCCTCTGCTCAGCTGCCTCGTTGTGTCTATTGCACATGGAAATCATTCCTAGCTTTTGAAGACAGACCATTTCTGGACAAAAGATTCTTTGGAGGGAAATCCTGAAAGCTTAGTATTAAAAAAAATAAAGAAATTCCTGAGTTCTTTGCTCTAAAATGTACCCGTGCTGGGAAACAGAATTAGTGAAGTTGCCCTGATCCAGATGCTACAATCACAAGCTTGTTAGTCTCAGCTAGGAAAGGTCTGCGTTTCCTGTCAAAACCAAGTGAAGGATGCTACCGGACTTTGTTCTGGCAGTTTCCATTCAGAGTGCCCTGGCTCTGCTGAGTGTGTGTGCGTGTCCGTCCGTCCGTCCGTCCCCCAAGCTTTTCTGCATGACTAACATGACTCTCCCTTGGCGTTGCAGTCGGATCTGGGACACGGCTTCTGGCCAGTGCTTGAAAACATTGATTGGTGAGTTGGCTCCACTCCAAAAGGAATTGGCGCAAACAAATCCCTGTTTCACCATGTTGGACTTAAAACAGTGCTTTCTTTCTTTCTTTCTTTCTTTCTTTCTCTCTCTCTCTTTCAGATGACGACAATCCCCCTGTGTCTTTTGTAAAATTCTCTCCAAATGGCAAATATATTCTAGCAGCAACTCTGGATAAGTAAGAGCCAAAGAATGCCATTCCGATTTTCAAAAGAAAAATAATTGCAGTAGGAAGGAGGGAACCGCTGACTGAGGTTGTGGGGAAAGGCCCTCTGTGCATCTAGCCCTGAAGAGCTCGGGGCCAGCTTGTGTCTTGATTTCCTAGGCTAGATGTGAAAAACTCGGGGGGCAGAGTCTTTAGCCCAAAACACCTTCAAAGGTTTTTGCCAAGCTGTAATTGTAAAAGTGGCAGAAAGGAAACTATTTTAAGTACATGACTGGAGAATAATCATATTTGCAAGATTTAATATTAAAAAAATGGCCTCAGCGGTTTTCCAGGCGCTGTCTGGTCCTCCTTGAAGAACAGCCCCTGGCCCTGGAAGAAACTCCGGGGGCGGGGGGAGAAAGAGGCACAGCGGGGATTCCTCTGTCCTCTGTTTGCAGAAGGCAAAATGCTGGACCAGGTCAAGTTAGGCCCAGGGCGTTATGTTGGCATGGCCTGGATTCCAGAGAACCATGGTAAGAGCTGTGCTGAGAAAATGGCTCTGTGCACATACTTCTACAGGGAGAGTTCCTGAGGGCCACGTGGCCAACCACTCCGTAGCCTGGAGCTTTATGAGTTTGCAGGACCTGCTTTTTGTTATATGAGAATCAAAAGATCCAGATCGCTTGCACCAGCCTTTGGTTGCATCGCAAATCAGCTCTAGATCCCATGTGAGATAAGAACAGTAGGATCTATCACAGTGTTTCTCACCCTTGGCAACTTTCAGATGTATGGACTTCAACTCCCAGAATTCTCAGCAATGGCCACACTGGCTGGGGAATTCTGGGTACTGAAGACTACACATCAGGAGGTTGCCAAGGGTGGGAAACACTGGTCAACAGTATTGTAGTCTCAGTGTTAGCACCTTGCAGAAATACTGATTGGGAGTTCCTGGTTTTAATTATTCTCTTAAAATGCTTTAATTCTGTTTGCAATTATCTCATTCTTCCCTCAGGCAATTCAGTGAGCCCTACAGAGTTTATTCCCCCCTGTATTTTTATAACAGCTCTTATTTAGGCTCCAAATTTAGAAGTAGCCTAGGATCCTCCAAACAGAGAAGTGGTTAAGTAAAGAATAAACTCCAAAAGATAAATATTCAGGTGTGGTTCTAAAACTCTTTCAAGGAGGGGAAAAACAGATGGTGTGAAAGAACAGGTGGAGACGGGCAAGAAGGCAAAAGTGGGGAGCGAAGGGAAGATGGGGGCCCTAAGAAACCTGAAGGCCAGTAGATGGTTGTGGTGGGAAAAGAAAGACGTGTTGGATCATTCTGTGGGCCTCTCTAACCAGATCTTTCCCCCCCATCCTTCCCTCCAGCACTCTAAAGCTTTGGGACTACAGCAAAGGGAAGGTGAGTTCCTGTGTTTCCCTTAAAAAATCAGCTGAATCCAGAAGATCCTCCAATGAACCCATAGAATGGTTGGTTAGTTTAAAACCCTCGTGTGTTTATACAGAAACAGATGGCACTGCCTTCAGTGTGACAAGTGCATTAAGAAGTCTTAGACTAACCATACGTACTGTTAGCTTTATTTCTTACTGTCCTCCCACAGTAGAAGCTCAGTTCAACAGTAATTTGAAACTGATGCAGTAGCCCCCTTCTGTTTGACAAATAACTTCCAAAGTCCAGTTTCTGAATATTCTCAGACCATTAAAACCTATCATGTGTGACCACAGAGTTGGGAAGGGTGCAGCCGATATATCTGGAGCAGAAGTTCCCTCTTTGTCCAGAGACCAATCTTTGGGGAAAGTCTGCAGCTTTTCAAGTGGGAGCCAACCCCACCCCCACCCTCTGTGCCAGCAGTCTTGCCCTATCTTGGCTCTACTGCTGGGATGTGATAGGTTGTTCTGTGGCCTTCTGTTTTCCAGTGCCTCAAGACCTACACGGGCCACAAGAATGAGAAGTATTGCATCTTTGCCAACTTTTCTGTTACTGGCGGAAAGGTGAGAATCTCTTTTCTGAGCGGTTACACAGCCCAGATGTACAAGAGGACCCGGTGCGTTTCCCATCAGTCCAAATCCTGCCTGAGCAACAGTGCAGAACAGTGTGCAAGTTCAGAGGCAGGGCCTGGGTGAAGGCAAGGCAGCCACAGCTCCTTTCGAGGGAGCAGCATCTAGGGTTTGGCACTGGGTCTGACCTGGAAGACTTGCCTTTTAAAGAAATGGGCGGGCAAGGAGCGCCTGTGGTTGCCGAGGACTTGCAGAGTGTCGACTGTGAGGCAGGAGGCTGCTTCCCCCCTTGTGATGTGCGTCCCCCCAGATGAGAAGAAATGGAGGTCTTGATGCTTTAGAAAACCACCTAGGGGCGGGAGGGGTGGCCGGTAGGAGTGGTGAAGCAGGGGAAAGCCTTGGTGATGTACGGAGCAGAGTGGGAAGCGGCCCTTGCCATTGGACCTGCGGTCGCTGGGCCCATGCATGCTCCGTCCTCCTGTTCTGAATGCATTTCTTTTCTTTAGTGGATCGTATCGGGTTCGGAGGACAACCTAGTTTACATTTGGAACCTCCAAACAAAAGAGATTGTACAGAAGCTGCAAGGGCACACAGGTAGGCTCTCTTGGGGCGCTTTGGGCAAAGCCCAGATGTTGGAGAGGCAGCCAAATGTGTAAGCTGAACGCTCTGGCTTGGAAGCCACCTTAAGGGGGATGCGATGCAGCTGCCTTTCGGGGCTGTGTGAGAGCCCCCTCGCATGCTGTCAGCTTTGCTAAGGGGGTGGCCTGGAAAGCTGGAGCTTTGGGGAGAGCTTAACGTCCAAGCGCTTCCAGCTTCACGCCCAGAACATCTTTAAGGAGGCCCCTTTGGACCTGCTGCCTTAGCCTGGAACTGTAGGGCCCCAATCCGGCGTTCCGGCCCGCTGCCTCCGGCTTCTCTCCCGCTGTTTGCCCTCAGGATTCCCTCCCACCTGCTGAGAGACCCCCCAAAGGAGGAATCCTCGTTCCAGCCTAGAGGGAAGGATGCAGGGCGTTAACTGGGCTCGGGTCCTGGGGCAGCGATTGTCCCTGCCATGAAGCCACAAACAGTCGAAGGGGTCTCCCTGGCCTGGACGGGAATATTGGGGACTCCTGCTTAGAGTAGTTGTGCCCTCCCACTGCCTCAGGCTCCTCTTGAGCACATCTCCACGGTAACCGCATCCAGAGTGGCTTGCACATGATCACGATGCAAGCGTTACGATTATGTAACTGTTAATAAAAAAGTGAAGAGATTGTGCCATGCACTGCCATTCACTAGGAATGTAAGAACCCAGCCATGAAGGTAGCCCACCTGCCTCCTGTCCAGCTGCAGCCGCTGGTCCTGGCCGGCTCCCGCCATCTTGGGGGCGGTCGGAGCCCCCCTTCCAGCCCCCTGGCCAGGCAGAGAATGGGGAGCGGCTCCTGCAGGTTGGCCCCCTTCTGCTGCACGACGCAGGGAGAGCTTTGCCCGCCCCGCCCTGCCCTGCCAGGCCGCAGTCAGGCGTCGAGCGTGCGGCGGTTCTTTGCCACCGTGGCCTTTGGCTGCAGCAGGGAGGCTGACGGCAGCCGTTTGTATGCCAGCGAACGGGCCAAGGCCATGCCCAGAATTCTTTTAGCCCACGGGGTCACGGACCTTCTTGGCAAATGGCAGCCTCTGCTGAGGTGGAAGTGGGTGAGGCCTGTCCTTTGAGGCTCCTTGGAGCAGAGCGGCGCTTGGGTTGGCAACCTGAAGTGGGCTTCCGGTGCTGGGCCCAGACACTCTCGTGCTGGTTGGTAATGGCGTCTCGGTCCCTTTTTCCAAACAGACGTCGTGATCTCCACAGCTTGCCATCCGACCGAAAACATCATCGCCTCTGCAGCCCTAGAGAATGACAAGACCATTAAACTTTGGAAGAGTGACTGTTAAACGCTTTTGGCACCGACATCACGTGGAGACTGTTGGGGTGGTGTCCATAAAATGGGAGGGTATTTCGTGTTTGTGTTTTTTTAAAAAAGGAAAAAAACCCACATTTCAGCCGCATTAGCAGGAAACCCGGAGTGATTTTTAAGAGGGAAGGTGCAGCGTCGCTTGGCGGAGAACAGAAGCTTCCTTTTCTTTTGCCTGTTCCTTTTGTTGGGCCCCTCCCTGGTTTTGCTCAGAGGAAGCAGTTGCCCTGTGCCTGGAGGGGGAGGGTGTCCCGTCCCCCACAGCTAGAAATAAGGTGGATCTTTTTAAAGTTCTTATTTAAGCCCTAGCTCAGTGACCCTTAAATGGAAGAGCTCAGCGGTTAACAATATGCCTCATCACGAAAGACAAAAGGATATTTTTAATGCGACCAAATGAGTGTGTATTGTGTTGTCCCGCTTCTACCCAGTTTCAAGAGCCCTTTCCTCCGTGTTGTGCGCTCTGATAGATGCTATTGCGGTGAAAATCTTCAAGGCTTTTCCCCTCTTAGCTGCCCCCCTGGAAAAAAGAACCAGCTCTTGTGACCCTTTTTTTTGTTTCTACTTTTTAAAACCATTCTGGCAAATTTCACAATATGTGTACAGTTACTTCAGTGTAAAAAGTTTTTTTATCTGGAAAATTTCTCTGTATGAACTTGTATTGCTAATAGTATGACTGTATCTTTTCTGGCGTTGACACTTTTTCATCCTTTTCCTTTCTTTTATGGCGCTCTTGATATCTTACACATCCGAGACAGTGACCATATGACAGAATAAAAAATGGGATTTAATGTGGTTGACAGCAGGATCAGCTGGCTGGCGT
Source organism: Python bivittatus (assembly GCF_059951505.1). Taxonomy (NCBI): domain Eukaryota; kingdom Metazoa; phylum Chordata; class Lepidosauria; order Squamata; family Pythonidae; genus Python; species Python bivittatus. The sequence continues at coordinate 11,257,036 of NW_028277076.1, read as the reverse complement.
GTGTGTGTTTGGAGGGTGGCATTCAAGGCAGTGTTACCTGGGACGCCTGTAGCTTGCTTCAGACAAACGCATCAATGGAGCGTGCCCGGGGAGGGTCAGGCCCCCCTGGTTGGGACTCCAGCCGCCCAGGGGGCTAGCCTCTTCTCTTCCCCTTGCAAACTCCCGTTGCTCCAGGAACTTTGGCCAAGAAGGAGCCCGGGGTGTTCCCGAGGGCAGGTGGCGGGTCAAGGTGGCTGCCCCACTTGGAGGACTGTTGCAGAGCCCCCCAGGGTGGGGGCGTGGGGGGGCTGGCGCTGCCTGAAGTGCGTGCTGAGGCTTTTTGGGCCTCTCAACGGGATGGGTGCGAGACGAGACGTTTCCACTGCAGCCTGGTTCGGAGCACTGCCTCTCAAGAGCACCTTCGGCCGGGAGAGTCCAGCACTGTGGGGAGGGCAGATTCCAGGAGTAACCGGGAGCAGGGCATCGGGGCCAGTCAGCCAGGCTTGGGCTGAGGCTCGGCGCCCGCAAGAGAAGGGGATTGAGAAGCACAGCTAGGAACCCAAAGCAAGCGGCAGGACGCGCGCTCCCCCCCAGTTCATTTTTAAGGATCCCCAGACACCTCTGCGGTAGCCTCCTTGGCAGCGATTTCCTTTTAGGGTTTCTCTTCTGATAACTTGCCGCTCTAGCCTGCGGCCCTAGGATCTCCTGGTAGTCTCCGATCTGAGCCCTCACAGGGTCTGACCCTGCTTAATTTTCCAGAGGTGCCACCTGGCCGGTTTTAGCGTGGCAATAATGGATCCCAACCAAAGGGGTGGCCTTGGTTGCCAATTCAAAAAGCTGCCATGGTCACACGGTTCTGTTTAGCTACTTCAGAGAAGGGGGAGCTCTGTTAAAGGAGAGCAAGCACTTAAGTGAGATGCCCGCTGCTTAACGGAGTGCCCTCTGGCAGGATTGTCCGAAGGGGGTGGAGATTCGCAGAGGGCAAGTATGGCCAGCTGCAGCAAAAGCAAGGAGTAGAGCCCTCAGCGAGAGGTTAGCAGGCTGTGCTGCCCTCTGCCCCAAAACTGGTTAGATGCCACGAAGTAAGTGGCAGCGCCTTAACCATATGCGTGTTGCACAGGCCGCGAGGGCCTCTTCCATCCTTATCAAGGGGAGTGCTAACCTTCTCTCCTTTCATACAACACGAAGTGAACCACCGCCCCAGCGCTATTTAAACCTCAGGGAACAGCAAGCCTCTAGGTTACAGCGAGGAAAGGGGGCTTGTAGGAGCTTCGGCCGTCTTTGCTATCTCCTAACACTGGGTTAATGCAGAATAGACCTTCAGTGCAACAGAGCTGCAAATCCAAAGCAACTAATTGGATTCTTCGACACCAGCGACCGCTTTCCCATTCAGCCCGCGATAATATATGCACGGTTTTTATCCAATCGGGATGCAAAACGCGTCTTCTCTTGGCCTCTTTGCGAAACAAGCAAGGCGTTTATTCACACCCCGAAACTCCCCGACGAATATGGAGCCTCGCGATAACCGAATCATCGCCGAGAGAAAAGTCCGGCGAATCCTCGGGGCCGGAGCGTCGGCTTCCTCTGCCCTCTTCCAAGATGGCGGCCGAGGGGAGGCCGGGGCGCCGAGAGCCGCGGCTTCGAATCCCCACCGCGCCGCTTCCTTGCCTCCCGCCAGGGGCGGGCGCCCCCCCCTCAGTCGCAGGAGCGGCAACGGGGCGCCCGCCTCGACCCGCGGTCCGAGTCCCCGCGTGACTGCGCCGGACCCCGGCTGGGGGTCCTCGCGGGGGAAGGGCCAGTCCGGACGGTGGAGTTTGGGGGCCCCGCCCTGGATCCGAATCAAAAGTGGCGCCTGAGCGTTGGCCCTAACCTGGCGCGGTGCCAGGTGTTGGCTTGAGTTGCGGTAATGCCGGCGGGGGAGACAGCGGAGGAGGGCCGGGCAGGCAGGGGCCAGGCGTTCCTTTTCCACTCCGGAGCTCAAGGTGGCTCTCCCGGGGTCTTGCTTCGTTTGATCCCCGTACCAGTCCTGCGAGCGCGACTGCGCAAAGTCACCCGGAAGCCCCCTGACTGGGGGTGGGCTCGCGCTGTCTCTCGGGCCCTCTGCAAATCCCTCACGGCCCCGCTCTTGGCCCTCGTTCTGGGCGGGGGATGCTGCTCCGCCGCGCACCAGGTGGGTGCGAGCAAGGCACCCGCTCGTCCCGCCGAGGGACTTGGACGGACTTTCCAGCGGGAGGTGTCTGCACAGCCATTACCACGCACTCAGTTGAGTAAGGTTTAAGGTTAGTAAGGAAATTCAACTTTTAAAATTTCTTCCATTCTAGTGTAAGTCATTTTCCAGAACTGTTGAGCTTTACAACATTACCACCAAATATTTAAAAAAAAATCTGATCTTCTGGTTACAATTCAGCATCCCCCTTTTCTGTCATCTTCATTCTTTGAATGTCATAATTTTAGGCTTAAAACTTGCCTTCTTTCTATTAAGCATTAACACAACAGCATTTGGGGGAATTTCTCCTGTTTGTTAAAATGGGAGCAGGGAGCTTAATAAGAGAAACAGCTTCCTCTGTCTAATCCAACTAGAGGATTTTGAAGTGGATTTAGAGTTAAAGTTTCATGAAGGAGAATTTCTTCCCATCAGCTGCTGCACAGCTGTATTAGCCGATAATGATCACGGGAAGGAGAAACGGGGCAGGAATTGCTAAGGGGAATGGCACAGCTGGACGCGCGCTGCCATATGCGCCCTATATCTGCTCTCAGTGCAGGAGAACCTTTCAGGAGGTGGTGGAGAAGAGAAAGGGGGTGGGTGCTAATTTCCAACCCCAGTTTGGAGAGATCCAGCAGAAACTCTCCCAGTCACGCTGGCAACTCCTCAACCGGTTTCTGAGGATCTGAAACTGGGGGTTGGTGGGTGGGCTCTTGTCTCCTTGCGCAGCGGGGGTAGAGTAGCAGCGTGGGTCTGTCTTCACTTGAAAACCTTTGCCTGTTTGGAGCCCAGGAGGGTGACCTGGCGGAGCCCCCATGACTGTGGGTGGCGTGGCGGGCTTCGCCGCTTGCGGGACCCTTCGCCTCCTGGCTGGATCATTTCTGCTCGCTGCCAGTAAGTGCTCTTTGGATCGGTTTCTTAAGTATGGCAGAAATCAGGTTGCGCTGGTGGCCGGTATGAAGTTGGCCGTGCTCTTCTGTCTAAGCCACCGCCTGACCTAGGGTCCCCTAACCCGCACCTTCCCTCAAACCCATCCCGGCAGATCAGAGCAACGCCTCGCCGGACGCAGAAGCCCGGTCTGGGCTCCGTCTTCTGTGTCAGAACTCGGGGCTTCTTTCCAGGGGGCTCCCCCCCCCCCGCATTCAAGATTCTTGCCTCCTGTTGTTCAGGAGGAGGGCAGATTTACTTTTCTCCCATGGCCGCCTCCCACCGACTGGCCCCTTCTGCCCTACCCCCGGGGCCTCCCGGCGCCCGGCCGCGGCTTCCCGCGCAGCGCGGCGGGCGTTGAAGACCCGCGGCTGAGCTGCAGGGAAGCCAGCGGCGTCCAACCCGGCCGGCCCCAGAGACCGCCGCTCCTGCGGGGAGACGGGCGAGCCGCCCCGTCCTGGCCCCACGGCTGCGCTCGCCCCGCAGAAGAGGCGTTGCGGAGGAGATCTGAGGCGCAGCGGGGCGGGCGCCTCGGGTGGGGGGGCCCCTTTCCGCTGTCCAGATTCCAGGTTGCTCTACCGGAGAAAGCCGCCCCAGCGACGAGCCCCCAGCTGACGCCGGCCCTTCCCCCTCCGGGTTGGGCGTCTGGCAGCCGCCCTCACGGACCCCGGGAGACCCCGTGGGCTGCGCCCGGCTGCGGAGACCCGCGCTGGCCGCAGTCCTCGCTGGGGAGGCCCCTTTCTGCCCCTCTGGAGTGGGAAACGGGGCACGGTTTCCAGCTGCCCGGCGACGCTTTCCGGCCTCCCTCACCTCCGGCCAGCCTTTGCCGCATCGGGCCGAGACCGGCAGCGTTTTCTTGCAGAACGGGCGGCTTCCGTTCCGTGCCCAGGCCCGAATCCGGACTAGAAGCATCCTGTTCAGCAGCTTCATCGGGACCCTCTCTATGGTTTTGGGGAGTGGGGGGCATTTTACTTTTGGTTGGGGGGTTGATGGTCCTTTATTTTACTGTTTGTTCGGAGGAGGAGGAGGAGGAGAATATGCACTCAATATGGCAAGTGTTTATTCTGTTCCTGAAAGGGAAGTTGGGATGGTCAAGTCAGAAGTCATTCTCTAAATGGGTATATTTGCGTTATAGCTTTTAGCATGATGTGTTTCTTATATATGTCATCTGAAGAACAGTTAAAAGAACTTGACATGTAGCTGTCTGGAGACATTGGTGTCTTTGAAACTTCTGCTGACTTTAAGCGGTGGAACTGTCTGGACGGCTTCCCTGATGAACGGCCCTTGCGGGATTCTTGCAACTCCTTTGCCCCCTCCCCTCCCCTCCCTCCCCTCCCCCCCATCCCGAGCAGTCCATCCTGGGATCCTTTCTGATCTTCACACTGGACGAATACGGGTGGCCTCTAACAGGGCTGCTTGAGCAGATCAGGTTGCCCTGAAGGCTACTATGATTTTTCTCCCCATATAACTCCTTTTATAGAATAGTTTATATCAATAATTTAATATTAATTATATATATATACATAATGAATAGAATGTATAACTTATATAATTATATATAATAGTTAGCTTTCTTCTTTATACAACATTATATAGTTATACTGCTGTTTTGTTTATTTACAGCATTGCAAACTAATACCCAAGTTTTAAAAAGGAAATATTGATTGTGATGTTTTTAAACAGTAATTTAAAAAAGAATAGTTCTACTAAAAGCTGTATTTCCCATGTTTCTGGGATAGGTTCTGGGATTGCACAGGCCAGGGAAAGGGGGGGGGGGGAACAATGAACTTGCAGAACAAGGAATTCCGAGAAGCCTTCCGGTTTCAGTGTGTGTGGCATTTAAAAGCAACCGTCCTAGAACAACTGAGCCAGCCTGGAAGGAAGGACCCTCCCTGCAGCGGTGAAGGCCCCCTGGCTTGGCTCAGGAAGGGGCTCCTGCCCCTCACACCCTGCTTTGTCCCTGCTTCAGCCTCTGGCCTCCAGTGTTACGGCTGCAATGTGATGGTGGGCAGCAGGTCGGTCAACACGGGTTGCTCCAGTCCAGAAGTGATCACCTGCCCCCGTTCCCACCAAGGGTTCAAGCACCGGTTTTGCATCAAGATAGAAAGTGGTGAGTGCAAGGCTTCTTTGCTTATTCAGGGCTCTGGGGGGCAGGCAGGAGAGAAGAGCAGCCCTGGGAGGGTTGATCCATGGGGAAGGAGAACCTGAAGGGTTAGCTGAGGGGGAGGGGTCTGTTTATGGGCATAAACTAAAATGCCACAAAAAACTGACCAGAGTTCCATGTCTTCCCTGACTCTTGGTCGGGTAGGAGTAAAGGTCCCTCCAAGGTGATTTTGCAGACACAGCCCCACCGTGGCTTTCTTGGCAACGATACAAAAGTGGTTTGCCACTGCCGCTTTCTGAGATGTTTCTCACTCGCTCCACTCTCGCACTGGTGGTCCCCAGTCCAAGCACTGGTCAGGCTAGGTTAGCAGAAGCAGGGTATGGGAACACAGGCCAGGTCTTGCCATGATGAGACCTGCAGTTCAAAGTCACTCTCGAGATGGAGAGCGTTCCCTGCCACCCTCTCAAGACGGGAAAAGGCAACATTGTTCTGGGAAATCCTGAATCCCCCAGTCAGCCACTGGGTGCCTCTGCTGTGCCGGCAGGGTGGGTCCTGCTCAAAGCAGGGAGGAGCTGGGAGGAGGGGCTCCATATCTCTGACGCTGTCTGCTCAAGTCAGATCCTGTCCCTTCCACATTCAGTGGATGCTGCGGTGGTGCAGCCCAAAGGGTTGGACGCATTTCCTTGGAATCCTGAGCTGGTAGCTGGTTGGGACGTGGGACAGTGGTGCCGCCTCTGCTTCTGCAGCCACAGGAAGGGCACAGCGGCTTGGGGCCCCCAATCCTTAGCCTGTTTGCGGCGAGGGACGCACCACGGCAAAACAGAACGCTGCGCCTTCTGGAAGCAAAGCCGTCAGCAGCAGTTAGTCCTCTGCATTGCAGATGTCCGATTGGAGTCCAGATTCCAGGAGAGGCTCACTTCTTTCTCCTGCTTAGGAAGAAAAGGTTAAATCTTACTCAAGGCTGGATGCTCTCAAGCCAGAAAAACGCAGACCAATATTTGGTAATTAAATAAAAGACATGCATGCAGAGCCGCCCATCTTTAAGAAGGCTACCCGGGCAGTTTCCACCAAGGAACCAAGCTCGTTGCCCACATTTACTCTGACTCGCTGCCATCCCTAGTTTCCTCCTTTCTTTCCTCCGTCCTTGGCAGCGGTGCTGGGAATCCTTCTGACCGGCGGATGTGCCACCTCCCGCCATTGCCAGCAGCAGGCGCTCCCAGGGACCCGGATCCATTGCCGCCACAGAGACCTTTGCAACGGGTCCCCTCCTCGCTCTTCCTGCCCTGTCCGCTGCTCCCTGATACCGGGGATGGTCCTGGCTACCTTCCTCCTCTGGAGCAGGCCGCAAAGAAGAGCGTGGAAGCGCCGGGACGCCTCTCTGGGGTTGCTCCTGATGTCTGTTGACCGCCAGGTCTCCTCTTCCTCTTCCTCTTCCTTCATCCTCCAAGATGGCTTCTCAGGGGAATATACCGTTGGCTTTTTTCACTGATTTTTGTAAGCCTAAATAAAGTATCCTGAAAAAGTGCTTTTGGAAAGTGGTAACATTTCTCCCTTGTCTTCATCTGGCCATGTCCTCCTTTCCCAGCGGCTTCCCGAGTCTTCTTCTCAGGGACTTCAGCTTCTCCAAAGTTCCTTGTGCAAAGGCCACCGCGTCTCCCTTCCTGAGGCCTGTTATTCTAGTCCAGGAAAACCAACTTGGGCCTCCTTTCGGGGATCGACATGTATGTGTAGATGGTCCCCCTGCCGGCTTTGTGCCTAGAACTCAGGGCCTCCCAGGTTCTAGCCTCAACCACTCCATCAAACTGGCTCTTGATATAACATTTACTTATATATTACAGGATGAAGATCTCAGAATCATAGAATTTGGTGCAGGAATCCACTGATACCCTCTACTGGTGCCTTTCCACCTGCGAATGCCTCCAGCTGAGGGGAGGTCTCTGCATCCTGAGTCACCTGCTCTCCTCGTGAACTGCTCTCGCCCTTGGGAAACCCTTCCTGATGCCCCACTGGAAGCTCATTTCTGGTCCTTTCAACGGCTCTTCCTTGTCCCATCTCCTGGAATGCCTCTGAAGAATCCTGCCCCCCCCTTCTGCCACAGACGGAATCCGGCTGTCCGTTCCCAAGGCCGGATGGAGCCAGATGTGCAGCCCGGAGCCCTTCTGTGGCTGATGGTGCTTTGCGGTGCTTCCTGAACAGCCTTTGCCGAATTGAACATCCAGCGTTCAACCTTGGTTTTCATTCCACGTTTTCAGCTCTGCTTTTTGCAAACGGCTGTTGCACTTGGTCAGTCGATCAGCAGGTGACTTCCTCTCATCCATTTACAGAGCTGCAGTATCTGTCTTGCACACTTTAGCCTCACGGGGTCACTGCTGCTTGTGCAAAGGCACGCCCTTTTCCAGATGCCAAAGCCATCCGTCTGGTAAGGCCTCTGGCAGGTGAAGAAGCAAGGGTCTCCCCCAGCTCTTTAGCCCCTGCCCTCTGCAGCACTTTCTGCTCCACGCCCTGGACCTTCCAACGGCTGTTGCCCGGCCGGCCAGCCGGCCGACCATTTCACTGCTTCCACCCCTCTCCTCCTCCGGCTCCCCAAGTGCAACTTTGCTAGTGCATTTCAGGGTAAATGGGTGGAAAATGCAAGAAAACGGGATCTGGTGAGGACAGGGTGGGTGACGCTTCAAATGTGCTCTTGCCAACTCTGTCCCGGCCGACAGCCAAGAAGGTGACACTTTTCCCTCCAAAGTCCAGTGGTTGAAATGTTCTTTGGTTTCCACCAAGCTTCCAGTAACTCCTGGGTGAGGCCTTAACATCTGCCCCCCCCCCCGCAGATAAGAGCGAGGAGGGCCTGGGCAGCAGGTCTCCTCCCCGGGGGGGTCTCCACTCCACCCTCTCCTGGGCAGGAGCTCCTGGTGGCGGGGAAAAGAGGCCCCAGAAGACTCTGTTGCAATTCCACCCTTGCATCTGCCAGTGTGAGGTGGGCTCTCAAAAATTATTTTCCTAACTCCTGTACCAAAGACACCATTTTTCTGTCTGAAATCTGTAGCAACATTTCCCCCACGCCCCTGCAAGATTTGCATTTCAACGTATACCTGTGCTGTCATTCAGAGAACCTTGTGGGTCTCTACACACACACACACACACACACACACAAACACACACCATAAGGGAAGGGAAGGGAGCCATGGAGAGGCTGTTCCGAACAGTTCTGTTCTCAGTGCTTTCCACACATTCCCTCCTGTGAGGGCTGCCACTTTCAGCCCCACTTCTCTCCAACAAGGAGCGTTGCTCTGATTCTTGCTGATTCAGTCTGCTGGCTTTCCCAGCCAGGGACCCTGAGACATTGAGCCATTCCGCTGCCCACCACGGAAGACCTGGGCTGGGAGCACCCCAGCAGCTTCCTGGAAGAGTCCTGTGGAGCCTCTGGAAATGGCAGATCTGGGGCTGAGAGTTTCCGATTTGAACTCCCCGCAGGTTCGCTTTCCCCGGCAGAGACTGCGCAGAAAGAGGTGGGAGCCCAGGCCGTGCGCACAAGCGCTCTTTCTGGAGCAGCCCATTCTGCCTTTGGGGTGCCGGTACAGCTGTGGCGTTTGCTCGCACTGTAGGGAGAGTAAGGGCTCAGGGCCTTTGAGGTGCACGGGATGCGCTTTCTGAAAAAAGTCTCCAGCTGCTGAGATGCTGGAGCTCCGTGCTTTGGGCAAAGAGAGAGGCCGAGGTCTGCTCCAGCAAAATCAGCAAGCAGAGACAGACGATTCCTTGGGTTGCAACTTTCTGGCATAAGGCAGAAAGGCATCTGACTTTTTGCCTTCATCATGTATTTTGCCACATATTTTTGGAATGGGGACTGCCTACCTTGAAAAAACATTTCCCCTTTTTTCTGTCCAAGAGCACCCAAAAAAGTAGACACAGCTGGGTGGAACTCAGATGCTAATTGACCGTAGGAATGGCAAAAGAGATGCTCTGAGATGTTTGTTTTATGCTCCTTTATTGAAGTCTTTATTTTATGCCGTTTGCTGCTTTTACAGCGAAGCTGCTTCTCCCTGAAACTTGGTCTGATGACACGTCATCTTTTCCTGATGTGGCAGAACTTTATTATGGATTTCCATTTCGGATTGTCTTCCAGAGCACAGGATAGGATTTCCTAACACACCTCCCTATTTTCCAAAGCTTCGCCAGGCCTGCTTCCAAGACATTTTCACCGTTATAGACTAATGCCAATATTTACAGGGCCTGCCTATTTTTTGCACGTCCAGAGCTTGCCCAGAATGCCAACTGTGCTGCTTCCAAGCTGGCCAATGGTTGAATATCCTCCCCGCTGAGCTTCCACAAATTAAGAACAATTCCTCCATCCCCAGTCTACAAAAAGAAAAGAAGATGCTGCTTGAGGGAGTTTGGCTGTGAACAGGGCGGCCCCTCCCACAGGGATGCGAGAGCCAGTCTGGCCTAGCAATGAAGGCCCCCGGCTAGAAAGCAGGAGGCGGTGAGGGATGAAAGCCGGCCAGGGGGCTTTGGGCCAGCCCAAGGATGCACTGGGGGATTTTCTGCCCAGTCCCAGTGGATCTGGCTCGTTTTCTTGCTCAAATGTTCTTTCCCAGCTTCTCTTTGCACACCAAACTGGGTCCCGTTCTCCTGCTGACGGCCAGACAGGGTGCCAGACGGCTGTACTCTGAGCCCCATTTCTTCATTCTTCTAAGTTGCCAGTGGTTTGGAAAGCAGGAAAGAGGGAAAGAAGCTGCTGAAGAGCCCCTGAAACTGGTCCAAATGTCTGCGTGGTTGGCATGGCAGCCAGCCTGCATTGGCAGCCAGCAGCGTGGGCAGCAAGGTCACTGGCCTGTCTTTCTGAACGGAGGTGGACACCTTCCACCAAGCTTGCCAGGGTGGGCGGGGGGGTCAGCTCTAAACACAGAGAAGTGAACACCACAGGGGGAATGTCTGTGGAAAAGGTGCTGAAGGCTCACTCGGGTGAAAAGAGGAGGCTGGTCGCACACAGACTGGGAAGGGCTAAGTGGGGCACAGGAGCCAGAGGGCCCCCGATGAGAATAGGTGGCAGGATTAAAACTGGCATGCCGTGCTTCGAGGGAGGGGTTGCCATGTGTGTCATGCAAATAACAAGCTTACATACTTGCACCAAACCTCACAACACAACTACATCCTTGCGTCATTCACACAATGAATCACGGCCCACAAGGTACCATTTGGACATCACCGAAGCTTGGGAGGGTCGCCTGTGGTGTCTTGTGAATGCAGCTGCTTCTCCCGACCTTTGTCGTCAGAGCCATTTGGAGTCCGGTTCAAGGCCGAGCAGAAGGAGGGCCAGGGCCAGCTGGTGCCTCTTCCAGGAAAGGGCTCTGGAGTCAACCCTGCTCCAGGAATCCCTCCTCCAGTGAACCTGGTGCCCAAAATGTTGGGCAGGAGAGTTGGGTCAGGAGAGGGCTGGGCCTGCATGTCTCAGACCAGGCTGCTTCCCAGAGCCCAGCGGATGGGCCTGAGGTGGGCATCGGTGGTTCAGCTCAAAGTGGGAAGGGAAGCGGCCTCCATCTGCGTGATGATTGAACCGGAGGGTCACACGAAGTCAGGAGATTGCCTGGGTGTTGTGTGCTGGTGTGTTAGCCTGAGTGGCTGTTGTGTGCTGTGAAGCCCACATGACTGCCTGGCCCTGGCTTGCCATGGGGGCGGTCTTCCTGCTTCCTCAGCCCTTCACTCCCACCCTACCCCGAAAAGAGACCCGCTGTGGCTGGGATGTCCCTCTCGCCCAGGCTGGCACAGCAGAGGCGTCCCCTCCTCCTCCTCCTCCTCCTCCTCCTCCTCCTCCCCCTCCTCCTCCTCCTCCTCCCCCTCCCCTGTTACGCCAGATGGGAAGGGGCTTGGGATGGGAAGGAGAGGCGCTCTGGGAGACGAGCCTCTTCCTTAGCTACCCTTCCACCTCCCCCCAACCCCAAAGCACTGAAATGGCACTGCTGCCTGGCCCCAAATACTCGGCCACAAGATCTGGGGGTCCTGGAGTGTGGGTGTGTGGCCCGTTTATAAATGTGTCATAGGAAAGGCACAGGAATCCAGGGCTTTTAGAAAAATTATTTCAAACCAGAATGGCGGAATGGCAGTGCTCCAATGCAGCGTCTGAAGCCCTTTACTTTTCACGACTGACAGGAGGGGCAGAGCAGCCGAAGTGAGGGCCCCCTGCAGAACCCAGTGGACGGAGCCCTTCCAAGCCTCAAAAGTGGCTGCCAAAGAACCTCGATGGGCCAACGCCATGGGGGCCGCTGAGGGCACCTATGGGCCCATCTGGTGAGGCCCCGGGAGAAGAAAGAGCGAGACTTGCAGGGGGAGGGAAGGAAATGGCAAAAATAAGGATGAGCATAAAACAGAAGATGAAAAGAGGACAGGTGTGTGTCTGCCAAACTGAGAGAAAGGGGAAGGATGGAATAGGTGGTCTGATCTTGTGGAGTGGAGCTGAAGAAGGAGCAGGTTTAATTAGAATGGATCTGTTTGTTCTGAAAGTGTGGTTTAAGTATGTACAGTAAGTCTATTCATATGTATACATGGCCAAGGAATGAATATAAATCTAGAAGCATGATTGGATTGCCTATGACGAAAGACTGAGAGAATTAGCATAAAGCAGAAGGACAGGCTCTTTTGTATTAATGTCAGGAGGGTTGAGGACAATGTCATGAAGTCATGGGTTTAAGAAACTGTTAGTGGCTTTTCAGATGGTCACTCGTGACTGCATTATTGCTGTGTGCTCTATATGGGACCGCCCTTGAAGACTATCCAGAGGCTATAGCTGGTTCAAAATGTAGTGGTGCAGGCAGTAATGGGCATTTCTCGCTACGCCCATGTGTCATCACTACTTTGCGAGCTGCATTGGTTGCCTTTGGGCTTCCGGGTGCAATTCAAGGCTCTGGTCGTCACCTACCACGCTCTTCGTGGCATGGAGCCTGGCTATCTGCGGAGCGCCTGTCCTCCATAGTGCGATCAGGCAGAGTCGATGAGCTTCAGGCCCCTTCAGCGAAACGTCGTCCCCTTGTGGGACCAAGGAAGCGCGCCTTCTCTGTCACAGTGCCTGCCCTCTGAAGCGGCCTTCCCTGGAGATTCGTACAGCTCCCACCTTCAGATGTTCCGTAAGTCTCTGAAGACGTGGCTCTGGTCCGGGCCTGGGTGGGGGGCTGGTGGTGACTTTTTTCCTTCGTTATTCATGTGGTTCTGCCTGGTGTTCACATTTTTCTTTTTACACTATATATTCTTTTAAAATGGTATGGCTCAAAATCTAATAAATCAGTAAATATGAAAGCTGCCTTCCAGTACTTGAAAAGACGCCAGATTCAGTGGGAGACAGATGGCCCTGCAGGTAGCCATGGCCCGTGCCATGAAGAGCTTTATGGATGATAACTACACCTTGAAGTGCTTCCTCATCCAGGAACAGGCACAACTGGCATTCACTGGATTTGTGCAAAGACCCTCCTGGTCATGGCTGCCACCTGCTCTTCAAACAGGAGCCAAAAGTTCAAGAGGATCCCCAGACTGAGTACCAGTTCTCTCTAGAGGAGTGCAACCTAGAACCTAGATGGAAAGTCCTTGGGAGGACCATCATCCACAGCCACTCAGTTTTGCTAGGGTTGAGCCAAAGCCTGTTCTTCCCCATCTAGACCTCCAATACTGGGAAAAAAGGGCATTACTTGGTTGGACAGGGGAAGAGATGTCTGAGTATGATCAGCATATTGATGACACTTCATCTCATGCCAAGTGATGACCTCATCTGTCAGCTTCATGTAGTTGTTAAATAGAAGCAGGGGGAGCAGTAGAGTCCTACTGAGGCCCCCAAATCCATGCCTCTCTCATGTAAGAATACTCATCAGGGCTGCGAGCCTCCACTTGGACACACCCAGCAAGGAGGAGCCCAGACTTCTCTGGATAATTGGTTCCTCTGTTCAACGGCTGTGACTGTGAGGAAGGGTTTTCCTATTCCTCTCCTGAGATCTGCTTCAAGACTGCTATTCCAGGTCCTACCTTCTGGGTCAAGGAAACAAGAGGATTTCTGCCTCACAAGGATGCTTCTCAGTTTCCTGGCAACAAGGAAGTTGCAGGTAGAATGTGTGTGTTGGAAGCTGGAAGGATCCACAGAGCCATCCCTAACAGGTGGGCAATCAACCCCAATGGGCAAAATTCCACCATTTATAGAATCATAGAATCCTAGGGTTCTAAGGCGCCTCAGAGGTCTTCTAGACTAACCCCCTGCCCAGTGCAGGAATCCTCAGACCATTCTGGACAAATGGCTGTCTAACCTTTTCTTGAAAACCTCCAGTGATGGAGCACCCACAACTTCCAGAGGGAGGCTTTTCCATTGCTTCATAGCTCTCACGGTCAGGAAATTCCTCCTTAGTGCAAATTTGCATCTCTCCCTGTAAAGCTTCCACCCACTGGTTCTTGTCTTACCCTCAGGTGGTAGGGAGAATAAAACCACACCCTCTTCACTGTGACATCCCTTCATGTATTGGAAGGCTGCTATCATGCCTCCCCTTAGCCTTATCTTCTTTAAGCTAAACATACCATTCTTTATGGTTCCTTTAACCATTCTTCATAGGTTTTAATATCAATGCCCCACACCATCTTCATCACTCTTCTCTGCACTCTTTCCAGTTCTGCAGCATCCTTTTCGTTTTGTGGCGACCAGAACTGGATGGGGGTGGTCTGACCAGTGCAGCACAGAGTGGTGCTATCACTTCCTGTGATCTCGACACTCTACTTCCATCAATGTAGCCCAAAGCTGCGTTGGCTTTCTTGGCAGCGGCAGCACATTGCTGACTCATCCTTAATCTGTGGTTTACCAAACCCCCCAGATCTTTCTTGCAAATACTACTGCTAAGTGGGTTGCCACCTATGATGTACCTGTGCATCCTGTTGAAAGTGCACAACTTTACATTTCTCAATAGCGAACAACCTTTTGTTGGATAGGGGCCAATGTTCAAGTTTATCAAGATCCTTTTGAATTCTGAGTCTGTCTTCGGGGGCATTAGCAGTCTCCCCCAGCTCACAAATTTTATGAGCTATTCCCTCATATAAGTCATTGAGGAAGATGTTGAAATGGACTGGGCCCAGGCCAGAACTCTGGGGAACCCTCTGCAGACCTCCCTGCATGTGGACATACACCCATGAGGACCAGGTGTTGGCCACAGTTGTTTAGCCAACTGTGAATCCATCTGGTAGTGGGAACATCCAGCCCACATGTTTCCAGTTTATCAAAAGGAGACTATGGTCTACTTTATCAAATGCCTTACTAAGTCTATGTACAGTATACTACGTCCACAGCATTCCCTTGGTCCACTAATTAGTCACCTCATCAAAGAAAGCAGTAAGATTTGTTTGGTTATCTTTCTAAATAGACTCTTCTGCTTCTTTCCATCAGGAAATTCCTCCTAATAATCAGCCTGAAACTACTTTTTTTTAACATTTCAAGATCACTTTAATGTGAAGACTACCTTCTTGAATGGAGAAATTAAGGAAGGCATTGGAAGAACCTGGAAGAGAAGGTTTTGTACGCAACTTGAGAAGGTTTATGGTCTGAAACAGGCAGCAGGAGCTTGGAAATGAAAAGCAAATGCATTTTAAGGAGGGTTTCCTGAAAAGAATCACAGCGGATCTTTAACCCAGTTTACACGGATGCTTTGATTGTATGCTGTCAAGAGAAAGAAAAGAGGAGATTGTGACTCATCAAAGCACCGAACCCCACTTGAACAACCTAGGAAGGCATCTTCAGGCAACAGAAAGAGGAAGGGTGGAAGCTAACCTCTCAAACAGAAACCAAGATTAAAAGGGGTTCTGGAATGTCTAGAATTAAGAGAAGCCAAGGAAGTCCGTACCCCAATCAGTAGAGAGGCTCCCTGGAGCAGGAGAATTGAGGAGTTTCTTTCAGGGAACCACCACCACGCAAGGGTGTCCAGAGAAATACTTTTTGCAGAGGGAGATGTTTATTAACATTTCTGTACACCAAGCTATAAATAGATCTCATAGTGGTGAACAAATCCAGGTAAAACCAAGGAGAAACCATTTTAAAAACAGCCAACAATATTTAAAATCAGGAGGAAAGCAATAAAACCATCTCTTAATTGCTGGGAAAAAATAATAGTTTTCCCTGATCTCCCCCCTCCCCCTCATTCCCTTTCCCTCTTGTCATTGTACCCACCCCCAGAAGGATGGGAGCAGCCCATGAGCTCCTGATTTGCAGGAGAATTCAAGGGGGGTGGTGGCAAAATCTGGGCATGGAGGGCAAGCGCGACCTCCGGCCTCTGCTGGCTGCCCTGGGAATTGAGAAGGATGGGTGTTAGAGCAGCTGTTGCTGACTCTTTGTGTTTTCTAGATTCACCGTATTGTTTTAAGTCACAAGTTCACATGTTTTGTCTTTCACAAAAATGTTTTGCTTTGCATCGTTGATCAGCTCAAAAAAAGGCACCTGCTCAGGGTTTATCCCAGTCGGCTGGCCCTCCTGGCTGGACATGTTGCTACCAGCCCAACGAGCGAATCTGAGAAGTGGGGGCTTATTGCGTGCTTGGGGGTCTGCCCCGCAGCGGCATCTGGCCTCTTTGCACAGCACAGGTGGGGCAGGACGGGGGGTTGGCTGCTGCCACGGCTCTAGTCAACGCAGCGCCGGGCAACCCTCCCACCCTTCCTTCTCCTACCTCCTCTTTACCCTGCAGATTTGACCCATGCAAGAGACTAAGATCTCTTCTGCCTTTGCTCACAATGGCAGCCATTTGCCCACAGCTCTCATTTTCCATCTCCCCACCGCCACTGGCCACACCACCATCTCCCTCTAACGAGACGCCATTAAGCTGGGCTGTAATGTGCCCGTTGCTGGCAATCAAAGCTGGGCGGCGTCCAATTTCCGCCTGTCTTCCAGCAGTGATTGTATCAAAATGGAATGAGTCTGCCTGAAGCCCCTTCACAGAGACGCTGCCACTGATGGGGGGGGCCCAGAGCGGCCTCTCAGCCTCCCCCCGGCGGGTGGGGAAGCACCTGCACTTTCTGAGAAATGGCGCCGCTCGGCTTCCTTCTTCCCTCCGTCCTTTCCTTCTGAACTTTGATGCAACGTGGGCGAAGCTTCCACCCTTCAGCTCCTCTTTCCTGGGAAAGGGGGAGCAGCCAGCATCGAGGGGGAGGGCCCAGCCACTGCAGCGTGGCCAGACTCTCCCCCCCTGGGAAAATTACATCCCACTACAAGTGGGGCAGCCACTGCTGAGCAGGCCGAGGTCTGAAACGATACTCCGTTACACGCCACGCTTGTCTCGTGGGCTTGTCCCATGGGGACATGCTGAAGGGCGCAATCAAGGGGCCGAGAGTGGGAGAAATGGCTCCCCTGGTGGCAGCAGCAGCAGCCACAGCAGCAACAGGAGGGCCCTCTGGAAGCTTGGGGTCTGCTTTGGAGCACCCTTCTTTAAAGAAAGACAAAATAAGCTCCCCTTGCCAGAAACGCAAGCCTTTTCTTGCCGCCTTTTTGCAGGCAGTCCACAAACCTGTGAGGTCTGAGGCAGCCGGGCACCCTGCTCACGCGGGAGGTTCTCTGCAGGGCTCAAAGCCACGGGATGGATCCTGCCCTCTGGCTGAGGCTCTCGACAAACAAGGCACCTCAGGTGTGGTCGGCCCCACATCCGCAAGGCTGCCCCGCACCTCGTGAGGACCTTCCCCCTTGACAGCCATGCCCAGCAAGGACATCTGGTCCTGCCACCCAGAGCGGGACGGCTGGGCTCTTCCTCCTGGCCCTCCGAGAAAGGGCTTTGCAGTCCTCCAGAGCGCTCCAATGGGGCTCCAGGGAGACTGGCTGGCAAAACCTCTGGGGGTCTTGGGTCACTGGGAGAAGCAGCCGGCCATTTGCGACCTCTGTCTCCCGGTCACAGGTGGCAGAGCCTTTCTTCTCGGCCATGGCATATGGGCACGAGGGGGCTGGTGTAAGGGAATCCAAATAAAATTCTAGAAAAGGGGCTTCTAAAAGGGGCTGTAAGAGCTTTCTCTTTGAAATGAAAAGGTCTTTGGCAGCCTGTTGTCTCTTGAAGAGTTGAAGGCGCACACCTGGGTCGGCCACAGCAGCACCCTGGAGAGAATGGCTGAGATGCAGCCACATGCCCATCTGCTGGCTTTCTGTCTGAAGAGTTTCCCCCCTCCTTTTGCCTTCTTTTAATGCAACAGAGCACAAACTGTGGGACCGCTTCTTCACCACGAAAAGAAGAGCATCTGCTCTCACAACTTCACTCTGTTTGTGCAGGGACTGCCTCAGACCGAGGATTCAGCACCACAGGTCCTGCGCAGCCGTTCCCTGGTAACGAACTGGGAGGAAATGCAAGTGAGCGAACGAGAGGAGTGGGGGGAGGAGGAGGAGAGGGGTTCTGGGTCTCCCTGAAATTCTGGAAACGAGGCCAGGAGGTTGCACGGTAAAAGCCCCAGAAGTTGGGAGGAAGCCTCTGCTTAGGAACGTGCCGAGGGGCTTTCTCTTCCATCGCATGACCCCACTAGGCTGCCACTCCTTGAGATGAAGCAGAGGACTTCTTCAGCTTCTTGAAGTTGGGATTGGTGAGGCCACTGGTCAAAATGGAGTTCCCCCTGGGGAGCTCAACACTCAGAGTCCAGAAGCTCAGTGGAACCTGCACTCCTACGTGAAGTCTACCGCTAGAGAAGAGAGGTGCAGTCGCCAGCCTGGCCACAGAATCCCAGATGAGATGGCCGCTGCGTGCTGGACACTTCTCCAGGCTGAATGGCTCGACTTCTCCCTCCCAGAAAGGGTGGGCAGGGGGTGATTCCCCCTGTTTTTCCAAGGCCGGAACAGAAGGCGGCCCTCTGCTTCTCTCCCAACCCTCCCTGAACACCTCCTCTGCCCGCCTTTCCACCCACAAAGTCCCAACAGCATCCACGCAGCCGCTCTGCTGGCTTGTTCACCATCGCTGGGGTGGGGCAGCGGACCCAAAGGTTTTCCTTGGTTTGTCATTCAGAAAAAAGGTGTGAATCCAGGAAATGGTTACGCATCGAGCACGTGGATCCCGTGGACTTGGGTCAAACCCTGAGGGCAGCCGGGCTGCTGCCGATTTGCACTGCGAGCGGTGTGAATGCTTCAGGCCCACTCAGGGAGACGGCTCAGAGGGACCGCTTTGTGACAGCCCGCCACACAAAGAAGCCACTTGGTGCAATTTAGCTGAGGAGCAAGTTGTGTCTAAAGAGAGAGCGCTGAGTTCTCAGGTGGCTCAGAAACTTATTTTCCTTTCTTGCGTTTTGGAGCGCTTTAGATCGAGATCAGAACGTTACTGGCTCAGAAGAGGGGAAAGAAGATTCTGCACCCCACGATCTTCCACAGAGGCCAGGGACCGTCACGCGGGGCTCTTGCAGCGGCGTTCCTGGGTCTGCTGTCGAGTCGCCGTCAGGCTGATTTCAACCCGACTGGGAAGTCTTCTGGGCTACCGATCGGTCCTGGCCGTCCTCCAGAGGAGGGCTTGATTGCCTAGGGGCGCGAGGAAGGAAGCGGCCGCGCCTCCCTTCCCGGTCGCCGGCGTGGTGAGGCTCGCGTAGGGCTCCAACCCCGCTTGCCTCACCCAGAGGCTGCCCAGCGCCGGCCTAGTGCCAGCCGGGAGAGCCAGAGGACTTCCCGCAGCTCTCGCCCGCCCCCTGGGCGGAGGAGGTGTCCCTTCTAAGCTTTCCCCGCAGGCAGATGCTGGAGCTGTCAGGAAAACCGGTCCAGATTCTCCCCCGCTGAAATGCGGGGCTTTGCGGGATTTGACTCAGCGGCCGCCAGGGAAGGGGCTGGGTACGCTGCACAGCTCCCCCCCCAGGCGCGGGGGGGGGGGGGTCGGGGTCGGAGGCCTGTCGCAAAACGGCTGCGCGGCAGGCGAGCCCCACGATGCGCGGCCCGGAGCTGGGGGCCCGCCTTGGCTCAGGCTGAGCTCCGGGGAAGCCCCCGTGCGGCGGCCCATGTGCGGCCGGGGCGGGAGGCGCCGCAAGGCACAGCGTTTCCAGAACGAGCCCCGCGTGGGGCCGCTTGAGTGGCTGGGCGCGGGGGGCGCCACAGCCGCCGCCGCTCCTTCGGGGCGGCGAGAAAAGGGGGGGCGGAGGTCCTCATCTTCCGGGGGCGCCGCGTAATCTGGCCTGGGACCTGCTGGGGGGCGACCCGGCGGCCGCGTGGAGGGGCGTTTGGCAGGCGGCCTCCGCCCGCGACCCTCCTCCCGCATTGGGCACCCGCAGCCCCGGCGCGGACTTAGCGGCTGCCAGCCGGACTCTCGGCCGGGCGAAGCGGAGCCGGGCGACTCCCCGCTTTCCACTCCGCGCTTCGCCCCTCCCTCTGTAAGTCAGGACGGGGCTCAACGGCTCCTCCCGCGCCGTCGCTCCCCCTCGCAGGAGGCCGGAGTCGGCCCCAGAGGCTGGGTCGAGGGGAGGGGACCCGCGCTCCGCCCCCTTCCCGGCCGGGCAGCCAAGCCCGCGAGGCCCCGCGCCTCCCGCCGGGGCGGCGGGTTGATCGGCAACCCAGGAGCAGCGGTCCGGTGGGGGGGACGAGAAGCTCCCTCTCCCTTCCCCCGCGAGGCTCCCTGGCTTGTCCCGCCGCCCCGGGGCCAGTCTGGGAGGGCATCAGCTCCGCAGCACAGAGCCGGCGGGCAGCCGGCCCCGACGGAGCCTGGCTTCGGGGGCAGAAGCCCGAAAGGGGGAAGGAATGTAACGCATATGAATACAGTGAACCAGGGATGTAAACGTGTCCTGGATGTTGCAGCTTTCTAAAATGTCATGAACGAGTTCCGAGCAATTTTATATGAGCCACATTAAGGGACTAAGAATCACTACTGAACTTAAGGGAAACATCAGTAACAGTGAACGTGTGCGGCTTCTTCCTGGGGCTGAGAGAGGGGGACTGACCCAAGGTCTCCCCGCCCACTGGCTTAGTGCCTAAGGCAGGACTAGAACTCAGGGCTTCCCGGTTTCTAGCCTGGTGCCTTAACCACAAGGCCAAACTGGCTCTTGTCAGTGTCTGTGGTCAACACAGTAAAAACTAAATGAAATCATACACTGCAGTAAAGTTCAGTCTGTATTACTAAAATCTATCCAGATAATATAAAATTGAAATATAGATTCTATGCATACATAAACCCAAGTTTTGGATGCAGATCCAAGTTTTTGGATTCATGTTTTAGATTATAATCTAAGAATAGTTCCCAATTTAAGCTGAATTCTGTCAGATTTGCTTTTAAGGAAAGAAATAATTCTAGACATCAAAGCATCTTTCCCAGCTTGGTTTCTTCCATATTCTTTCATAAGAAGCCTATGATATCCTTGCAGCAGTTATCTTATATAAAACTAACCCAGTACATTTTGAGACGATATATGGTTGATGGAAATTTAATAGGAATTTCTTAGGCTGAAATGGGAATCCAACCCTTGATATTTGTTTCATACTAGTGTGAATCATTCTTTGTAATAGTTGAACACCATTGGCATCATTTATGAAAATATCCGATCTGCTCATTACATTTACAGCAGCTTTTTGAAAATGAATTATCCATTTTGGCAATCAAGCCAACAATAACTCATATCACTTGTCTCTGAGTACAATGGGAGTGAATTTAATGTTCTTCCACTGAAATTCCCACTGTGGCATCTCTGTTACTCTATTGCTGTATTCAAGTTCTACATCCATTCAGTCCTACATGACTCTCTTTGACCTGTTTGGTTTCTGAGTCATGCTTCACCAGCAGTCTATAAATATGGCCCAACGAATTTTCTGATGTTAGATGATTTTCAAATTCAGTCAAAACTCTCTTTTGATAACTCTGCTATGTATTGGGAGGTACTGAAACCAGTCAGGTAAACTGGTACTACTGTTAGGTGAGCGTTTCAGAGGATTTCACGTCCTGCCATCTAAATTGGTTGTTAGCTCTCCACTGGACAAATTTCTTAATGCGCCCCCCTTCATAAAAATAATGTAAGAGGGGAGAGTTTGGACTGATGCTTCTGCTGTATTTTTCCCAGGTTTTTGGTCCATTACTTATCATTGCATGATCTCACATAGATTGCTTGTTTCCGCTTGGTCCACCCAGATATTTATGCAAAGTGTCCACTGCCTGCCAATGTTTACAGCAGTATGTGGGGAGGGGGCATCCCTGGGAACCTACTGTGTGGCCTGAGGGCATCTGCAGGGCCTCCCCTCTTGCAGGCGGGCAGGTCCCTTGGCCAACAAACTGGCGAAACTCAGGCCAGGGGAGGCAGCGATGTCTCAGCCCCCCATTGTTGTGTGTCAGTTTCCATGGCTTTTTCTCTGTTCATAAGCAAGGATGGGTTTCTTCCCCAGTCTGCACGTGATTTTTGAGGAAGAGAACAACATCGCTTGTTTGAAAAAACAAGTTTATGGGGTTTTGCTGAGGCTAGTAGCCAAGGCGCAGGTTTTGGTGCAGGAAAAAATGTCTCCAAATGCACCTGCAGGGACAATGGTAAGCACTAAGCCACAGGGGCCCTAGAAGGGGTGGGGTGGGGTGAGGAAAGAATGGCTGCCTGTCTTCCCAGTGCTGCATTTCTCAGCTCCAAGCAGCCTGACGCTGTAAGGGAACACAGGAGACCTTTATTTGAAGCTTCGATGTCCTTCAGATCATGCCCATGGCTGCTGGAGAGGATGCTGCGTCCTGATCGATCTGCAGCAGGTCAGGCAGGATCACTCTGGAAGACGAGATGCCAGTTCCTCAGGTCCCCCTAACCTCTGAAATGCAGGGTCTCCTCATCCCAGATCATGGCCCGCCCAGGTGCTTGGCGGCCCTTTTCTGCTCAGCCTTCCGGGCAAGGACTCTGAACAAGAGTTCACTTCTGAGCATAGCCAGGAAGCACCAGCGATTCCTCCGGGAAGGAAGGGCTCTTGGGAGCTCCTCCACCTTCCGTTTCCCCTGAGGATCCCCCGATGCTCTGGCAGAACCATGTTCTCAGCTGGCAGGGATGGCTGCTCGTGAGAGGCTGGGAGCCTTCCGCTCTGGGCGTCTCTGGACGGAGGGAGGGCAGGATCCAGCCCAGCTGCTGAGTACAGCAAGAAGCTGCTGGGATGCGGAGGAGGCCTTGAATCACTGCTCACCCCAAAGTTCTGCTGTGGCTGGTCATCCAGTCCAGCCCATCTCACGGGGCTGTTGAGAGGAAAAGGGACACTCTCATATTACTTTGTGAAACAAAAAGCAGTAAACAACCATGACAAATGCCGCCATGATCTTCACTACAGCTGAGCAATTAATCCTATTTTGATTAGCTTTTGGAAATGACGGAGCTGGGCGTGAACAGAGAGAAGGAACCCCTGCCTTGGACAGCCCTGTGGGCTAATGGAGCCTTTTCACACGTCACAACAAGGAGCAGAGAAAGGTTCGAATGGAGCTTCATGTTTGGAGGGCAGAGGAAGGGCAGAGCGGGCACCTCCCCAGGGAGCACTGCCGAAGGACCAGGGAGCTGCCCCTTTGCCATTGGGCAGAGGGCAAGCGCGCCTTTTGCTCAAGTCGGCAACCTTCCAAAAGCTCTGTCAGGAGGAACCAAGCGGCACCCACCTGAAAGGAGAAGGAAGAAAGGCAGGCTGGCCCAGATCCCCAGCGCTTCCTTCTGCTACTCGGAAGAAAACGGAGCCCGGGATGTTGGGAAAGATTTTCTGGTGCGTATCCAGGGCAAAAGTTAAAAAGACCCTGTTGAAATCAAGAGGCCTCCAGTTACCCATTTTCAACAGCTCTGACCTCCGTATGGTGCTTCGGATCCACCCGCTGGGGCTGGGTTGGTCTTCCACAGCTCTTGGGAGCAAAATACAATTAAACAGACGCTTTTCCACTCCTTCTCATGGGATGCACCAGAGCAAGAATTGCCAGAGGGATATAAATAGACAACTTGCCAGTTAATGCAATGCTCTTTTAGAGTCAAACTACTCAGCCAAAGAGAGGTTCCCTGCTGTATCTCTGCATGATATAGTGTCTGGCTCATTCTTAGGAAACATCGCATCACATCCCAGGGGAGTCCTGACGCATCAAATGTTTTGTCACGGAAAGTTCCAATCCCCAAAGGGCTGTGACCCGTCAGGACGGAAACTTTGGTTTCCGAGTTTCTGGTCTTGCTGGGGCCGAGTAGTCATGCCCCTGAACACTTCAGGTCTTCCCGATCCAGAGCAGAATGAATGCTGCTGATAGTTTCTGCACTGAATTGATCAAATACTTGCTTACAAAGAAACACTGAATGTAGGCTCTTTTATTCTTTAAATTAGTTTTAGGCCAGATTTAAGGGTGACAGTTCCCTTACAGTGGTATCCGAGATCGAAGCAGTGCAGTGAGGGCCACACCAGCTCTTCCTCACGTCCCTGCAGCCCACCTTTCCTGGCTCTGGCATGGGTGAACAGCCCCTCTTGCAGATCTCACTGTGCTGTGGGTCGTGACTCTTTAAGCAGGCCCCAAATGCTTTCAAGTCCTTACTTTTAGTGGGGGTCATGCCTGGGCGATCCATGCACTGCTGGTGAGGGTGCTCCTCACAGCCCTTGCTTCTCAGCACATCCCAACAGCGAGTACAAGCCACTGGTGGGGAGCTCAAGGAAGAGGAGGCGCCTTTGCCCCCCAAATCCACCCGCCACAAGCAGAAAAGCTGGCAAGAAACGAATCTCGGCAATCCTGTGGGGCTAGCCCCTTCTCTTGGCCACATAGCAAGGGACCGGCAACAAACTTGAGAACGGGCTGTTCTGCATAAATCTGATCTATTTTATGGCACACTTTTTCAGGGGACGTTTTCAATCCCAAGCTTTTTCTCCTGGATTTTGCACTCAGAATCCTGAGGTGGGAAATCCCCGTTTGTTTAGCAGCAGAAGAAACTGGACTCACTTTTGAAAGTACGGGGGGGCTCTTCCTTTGCTGTACACACAAGCAAACAAACCGCTCCAAATGTTCCCTGCAGATGGGGGGCTCCCCGGGGGGCTTTTTCTTAGCAGCACTTTCTGGACTGACCACGTGGAGCCGCACGCAGCCCTGGGCCGTCCCCATCCTAAGCCGCCTCGATCTCCCTTCCCTAAAGTGGCTTAAAAACAAATCTGGACTCCGCGCACCTGACAGAGGGCCAAAGCAAGACAGTCTGCAAAAAGCCTACCAGACGCCAGCTTCACTTTAGCGTACGTTCCTTGCAGCCCCTCCCTTGCCAATTGAGTGAGAAAAAGGTGATCCGGGCACCCTTGTGGCCAATCAAGAAAAGCCCCTATTTGTTTGTCAAGCATTCAGTTACGCGGAAGTAGATTTCTGTTAGGGGTGTATGGGGTGTCCAGGGAGGGGCAGCGCCTCTGGTGGAGGGGCTGCCGTGCCCTTTCCAGGGCTGCTTGTTCACCTCTGGTCCCCACCTGGCGCTCAGCTCTCCCCTGTGGCTCCAAGCAGGTGTGACATGTGCAGTGGCCGCTCCCCGGTAAACCGTCTCAGCAAACAGGCTAAGCCAGGTGAGGGCAGCTGACGGGTCTGCGACTGACTCTCGGTGAGCCAGCGGATCCGTTTATCCCAGCGTGTGGGGTCTGGCCCTGGCAGACTGAGCGGGGAGACCGATCAATGGTTTAGAATTTAGAATGAAATACAGCTTCTTGCAACGCAGGTCTTTTTGAAAGGGGAACAAACTTGAGCGCACAGTTGGCCAAGAAAATAAACATAGATACAGGAAAGGAATAATTCTTTTTTATTGTAAAGTGTGGAGAAACTGCAGTAGTCAGTAGCACCGTAAGTTGTAGCAAACAAATTCCCAGCTGAGGGATGAATTTCTGGCTCCCGAGGAGCTAAAACCTTCTTTTCTCTTGACAGCGATCAGAATGCTTTTGGCTGGCTGACCCCGGTTCTGATCGGAGGCCTTGGGTCTGGTCCAAGGCACTCCGCAGCAGGCAGCCCCTGGTGCTTCTTCAGCAGAGGCTCATTAATGCAGCCCCAGCACTGAAAATCAATCCTCTAAAGTGGAAATCAATAGCTGTAACTAATATTAATAGTGATTATGCTGTCTCTATTGCACTCTGCAGTTGGAAATGAATTATTTTTAAGGATTTAGTAGCCACTGAGCTTTGCATGGCAAGAGAGGCTGGAGATTTACTGTGGGGAAGGCTCAGCTGCAGCAGAGAGAGAGCAGAAAGGCAGAGTTTGGGGAGGGGGCGTCAGCCACGGCCTGCCGTTAGATCTGGGGAGGGGTTGCAATGCAGGCCTGCTGTGAAGGTCTGGGTGCAGGGGGACAAAGCAGGAGGGCAGTGCAAAGATCCAAAGTGGTGCTTCCCTGAAAAGCAGAGAAAGGAGACCTGTGCACTGATGCCCTGTCTGGCCGCTGGAACCGCTGGAGGAGATTTCGAAGAACCTGATGCCCTCATCAGGGGAACTGCATCTCCCCCATGGGGCAGAGGCCTCAAGCAGGCAAAGCCCAACTGCCGCCGGTGGGCTTGCAGGGATGAGAGACCTGGTGCACGTGGCCATTTGACCTGGATGACTTTCGCCTGGTCTCTCTTTGTCTGTCTCTGCCCAGACTACCTTGCAGGAAGGTTGTTGGAGGAGAAAATGAGAGGAGGCCTTGGCACTCAGAAAAAAGGGGTATGAATGCCGCCAGAAGCAAGACAGGCTGCAGTGCTTTTCCCACCGGCGCAGCTTCCGGCCAGCGTTCAACCTTGGGTAGCAGGCTAGCAGGCAACCCGGGTGCCAGGTCGGCCACAGGTCCCTCCCTCTCCCAGGCCGCTGCCTCGGGCTGGCAGCCCCTCCTGAGCCTGCAGGTAACCTCGCAGGAGAAGGGGCGGACGGAGCGGCTGCAGAAGCGGCATTATGTGCTTACATACAGTGACTGTACGGGCATCGCTCTAAATTGCCTTCTCAGAATGCCTTAGAATCACGAGCTGCAAATAAGCCGCCACTAAAAATGCAAACATGGGTTAAGTGAACGAAGCTTAACCCCTCTCTTGGCGCTGCCGCTCAGCGGACGGTCCCCTCCGCCAAACAGCCACGGAATCCCGGGAACGGTGTACAGGGCGTTTAAACTCGGCGTGACCAACCAGGAGCAGGGAATCCCCCCCAGGTGATCTTTGCAGAGCTAGGGGGGTCCATTTCGCCTCGTTCAACCTTCTCTCTCCCTGGAGGAGGGAGCACCTTTCCCGGCGGGCTTAAAGCCGGATAAGCGCAATCCAAGTTCCCAGAACGGGAGACCCTGGAAGTGCGGAGCCACCCAAGAAGTAGCCGAAACTAACTCGCGTTCTTTCCGCGGACGCGGAAGGGAAGGCGGGGGCTGCGGGGGAAAGGAGCCCAGAAACGCCCCCCGCTACCCTGTGGGAGGAAGGGGCAGCCGGGCAGGGCTCGGAATGCCGCCGACGGCTTCGTTCTGAGCCCCCGCCCTTCCGCCCGTCACGTGACGCAGAGCGGGGCCGCTGCGAGGGGGCTGGGGGCAAAGGCGGCCCCGCCCGCCTCGTCTCTTCCCGGCAAAGCCGGACCTTGTGCCGGAGTCGCCCTTCGCGTGGGGAGCAGGCGCTGCCCGCGGCCGCCCGGCACAGACGGGCCTCCTCCTGGCCGCCCCGCTCCCCGCAGCGGAGGAGCGACGGCTCCCTCGGCCTCTTTAGGCGCCCGGCTCGCGGCCGCGGGCAGCCTGAGACGCTCCCTCCGCTTTTCCTTCTCCGGACGCGGGCGGGAGCCTCCCCTCTGCTTGGCCCCGCTGCAGGTGACCCGGAGCGGGGGACGGGCGAACCCGAGCGAGCGAGACCCCCATCCGCGCCGGGCGCCTTTGGCTGCAGACCCCAAGAAGAGGCTTCGCTTGTCAGCCCAGGCCGGGCAGGTGGGTAGGCCGGCCCAAGAGCCCTGCTACCCACCCACCCCCGGCGTCTCCTGGGCTTGCTGGAAGCGCCCTGGCCGCACCTCCCACTGGCGAAGCCTGTTGGCTTTTCCCGTGATAAAAGTCACCGCTGGAAGGCGGGGGGGAGGGGGCTGAGCTGACCTTTAAGGCGAGATCAGGGCCCCTCTCGTGGGATGCTGCCCCCCCTCCCCCGCAGCTCCTCCGAAGGTTGCAAGGCCTTTCCCTGCAGGCTTCCTTAAGGGGGTGGGAGCGCCCTTGAGCCAGAAGCTCTTCCCAAAGGGATGAAGCACACGCCGAGGAAAGGGCGACCGAGGAAAGGGGGACCGGAGGAGGTGGCGGAGAATGGGGGCCCACAGCAGCAAGCAGGGAAGAGAGGGGTCAGGGAGCTCCTGAAAACAGGCTGGTTAGACAGGGGACTGCTCCAAGAGGAGAGCTCAGTAGGGCCAGCGGGCACGCCCGCACCCCCCCTCCCCCGTGGCCGCTGGGTCTTGCCCTGACTTGAAGCGTCCAGACTCTTCTTTGGCCTGGAGGGCCGCCTTGAGAGAAGAGGGAGTCAGGCCTAGATGGCCTCTTGCCTGCTACAGGCGAGCAGGGCTGCGCAATGGGGGGAATGTGCAATGGGGGAAATGCCTTTTTTATTTTTTTGCCTTCATCCCATCCTCGGCCACCGCAGAGGCCTCTTGAGGTCTGCTTAGCCTTCCTTCCCTCTTCCCCCAACACCACTTTTGCCTTGGGCAACGTCTGGCTATCCTCTCCAACCACTTGCCGGCCGCAGCTGCAGGGCTGAGATCTGCCCACCATCCGTGGCCTGCTTTAGGGGGCTGCAAGTGTGACCTGCTAGCCACTGGGCATGATTCTGCGCAGAAACTCACTGGCAGTTCCACAGGAGTTGAGCGGTGTGCTTCTGCATGAGAACCAGAGCCCTTCAGACATCAAAACGGTGGTGGTTGCTGTTGTT
This sequence comes from Python bivittatus, assembly GCF_059951505.1. Classification (NCBI taxonomy): domain Eukaryota; kingdom Metazoa; phylum Chordata; class Lepidosauria; order Squamata; family Pythonidae; genus Python; species Python bivittatus. The sequence goes on along the minus strand of NW_028277076.1, from coordinate 11,229,091 downwards.
GCTGTTGTGGAAAGGCTCCCAAGTGGGTCCAGCAGTTCTGCATGTTTGTGTGTGAGATTGGTGCGATATGGGGGAGGGGCAGTCCGTCCTTCCATCTCCCTCCCCTCCCCTTCCCTCCCCTTCCCTTCCTATGCATCACAAAGTGGTATGTTTGTAGTTTTTTAAAAAATTGTTTCTTGGGTTGAAGTTTTGGAAATACAAACCTGCCACCTGAACACTAGAAGACCCAGTGTCTCTGATGGCCGGGTCAGCTCCGAGTCACTCCTTGCCGGGGCCAGCCTGAAACACAGCTGGCCGATGCTGCTTCTCCACTGCTGCCCTGCAGGCCTGTCAGCTTTTTTCCAGGCTACTTTGCAACAAGGGTTTAGCACTTCTGTAGAAGAGCGCCAAGCCCAGGCTTAAAAATAGCTCCAGAAACAGCTGACAGGCACAGGGATGCAACTGTACTTTAAAAATGCATAATGCAGTAAGTGTCCATTTCAGTTTGTGAACCACTCCGCTGCAATGGTTAGAGGCGTGAACTGCACTTGCAAGATCTAAATTCAAACCCATTTTCAGCCTGGACACTGACTTGGTGACTGGGCCAGACACTCTTTTGAGGTTCTTATGGTGGTAAAAAATTGGGGAACAGAATGCTGGATTTTGCTCATGGGGAAAAGGTCATAAATCAGTCAAAGAAACATTGAATGTGATTATATGAATTTAATCGCATTATTTCATACACTTATGAAGATATTTTATCCCACGAACTTTCAGGTTTTTGTTTTCATATTCTCAGAACAGCATCTTGTGAATCTGCTTTTAGGGGCAGGAAAGAAGTTAATCAATGATACTACTCAGATCCACTGAGAGCAAAGTCCCCCTGAATTTAATGGGGGCCTGCCCTCCCCCAAACCTTCAGGCAGGATGATCTGGCTGGGCCTCTCATGAAGATCTGGAGAAGGGAGCATTTCCTTCTTACGAGCCTTAAAAGCATTTTAGGTCTGGGAGGAAAGCCTTCCCAAATATTTGCCCAAGTTCTTTTAGTTTCCCCCTGAGGCAGAGGCCAGGTTCGCACCTTTTGTGTCAGGTGGGGGGGGGCGGGTTGGGAGGTTGGTGCAAACACCGCAGAGAGATGGTTGGCTTTTCCCTTCCTCAGGGCTTCAAACAGATGCTGGGATCTCGTAAGGGAGGGCGACTAGGCTTGAAAGAATGAATGGATAAAAGTAGGCTCGAAAGCCAGCTGGGGGACTTTGGGCCAGCCACTCACCTGGGAAGAAGGCCTTGACTGGCAAGCCACTTCTGAAAAACACTGCCAAGAAAATGACATGGAGTTGATCCTGTAACCAGCAGGAATCAGGACTGACTCAAAAGACAGCAACAGCAGCAAAAAACCTGACCTGGGTTTTCTGTCGGAGCAGTGGCAAAGTGTTCTGGATTTGGGGGAGCTGTGGATTCCTTGCCTGCTATGGAAAGACCACTCCCCGGTGAGCCTCCAATCCTCTGGCGCCGCCCACTCCGCAGGGAGGCAGGGCCTGTGGGATCGGCTCGCTCCGGCGACCAGTGAGCCTGACTGGGTTCCCGAGGGAGCTCGGGGCTGTTGTGAACAGTCTGCTGCTTGATCCGACCAAAGCTTCGGTGGCCGCTTGGAATGGTAGAGCGGCTGCGGCGTTGGATCTGATCGCACCTGAGCGGCCTCTCCGTGCCCACGGTCCCTGACACGTTCTGTGGCATACGGAAGAGCTGAGGGAACTAGAAAGGGCCAGGAGACACCTGGAGCACCCTGGCAAAGGACGAGGACCAAAGACGACCGAACGCGAGCTAGAGCCGCTATTAGAGCCTACTTCGTGGCGGTAAGGGTGGCAAAATGTAAGCACTTCTCCGCCCTTATTGCATCCGTGGATAGTCACCCAGCGGCTCTATTTTGGGTGACTCGGTCCCTCCTTGGAGGGAGTTATACTGAGGCTCCTCTACAGGGTTGCTCTGAGGAATACGGTGCACATCTAGTGGATAAAGTAGCTCCTATTTGCTTTACGTTGGACTCCAGCCTTAAGGAGGGCACGGGGGCTAAGTCTTGTATGGTTATCTGGGGGGAGTTTGAGCCTGTTGAACCCGAGGGAGTGGACAGGCCCTTGCAGCTGCTCGTTCGGCCACTTGCGTGTTGGATCCGTGCCCCTCCTGGCTTGTTAAAGCTGCGTGGGAGGGGAGGCGTGATTGGGTCTGGGTGGTGATTAATTCCTCCTCAAGAGGGGGGTGGTTCCACCGGCTCTTAAGGAGGCAGTGGTGCGCCCCCTCCTCAAGGGGCCATTGCTCGACCCAACCAACCAGGACAGGACAGGACAGGGAAGGTTGTGAAGAGAGTGGTCGCATGGCAGCTTCAGAAGACCCTGGATGAAGTGGATTATCTGGACCCCTTTCAGTCAGGGTTCAGGCCAGGGTTTGGGACTGAGACGGCATTGGTCACACTCTTGGATGACCTCTGGCTGGAGTGGGATGGGGGTAGCACATCCATCCTTGCTCTTGACCTTCCAGTGGCTTTCGATACCATCAATCATGGTGTCCTTCTGGACCGACTTTGGGAGTTGGGGTCGGGCGGCGCTGTGCTGGTTCTCCTCTTTCCCCAGGTCGGTTCTAGTCGGTGTTGATAGAGGGAGAGAGATCCAGCCCGCAGCTCTTACTCTGTGGGGCACCTCAGGCCTCGGTTCTCTCACCTCTCCTGTTTAACATATACATGAGGCCGCTGTGAGGTGATCCGTCGGTTTGGGGTGAGGTATCATCAATATCCTGATGATACCCAGCTTTATATCTCCATGCAGGCCCTCTGAGTGATGCCGTGGATGTCCCGTCCCAGTGCCTGAGGGCTGTGGGGGTCTGGGTGGGGCACAGTGGGCTTTGGCTCAACCTGAGCAAGACTGAGTGGCTCTGGACCTTCTAGAATCGAGGCTTCTCCACCTTTGGTTCTGGACGGGTAGCACTGCCCCAGACAGACCTGGCACGCAATCTGGGGGTCCTCCTGGGCTCACGGCTCCTGCTCAAAGGGCAGGTGGCAGCCGTGGCTAGGAGGGCCTTTGACCACCTCTGGGTGATGCGCCAGTTGCGTCCATTCCTGGATCAGGAGGCTCTGCTCACAGTCACCCACGCCCTCGTGACCTCTCACTTGGACTACTGCAATGGGGCTGCCCTTGAAGAGCATTCGGAAGCTTCAGCTGGTGCAGAATGCGGCTGCCTGGGTAGTAAATGGTGTCGGGTATGCGACGCGTGTAACACCACTCCTGCGTGAGCTGCATCAGTTGCCGGTGTGTTTCTGGGTGCAATTTGAGGGGCGGGTTGTCACCTTTAAGGCCCTGCATGGCTTGGGACCGGGTTAGCTGAGGGACCATCTTCCCCAATAGTTTCTACCCATCCGATTCGGTAGGGGAGGTCGGGCATGCTGCAGGTCCCATCAGCCACAGAACGTCGGCTGAGAAGGACCAGGAGATGTGCCTTCTCTGCCGGAGCCCCTGCCCTCTGGACAGCCTCCCTTCAGAGATTAGGATGGCACCGACCCTGTGGGCCTTTCGTAAGGCTTTAAAGACCTGGCTGTGTGCCCGGGCCTGGGGCCCCAGATGTGTTAAGGGCCCTGTCTCTTGGCTCTATCGATAATTATTATGATAATTTTCTCAGCTGCTGCATAGATTTATTTTTGTGTTGTGCTTAATTGTTTTTATTGTTTTAGAATTGTTCGCTTCCCAGAGTCACTTGGTTGAGATGGGCAGCTATGGAAATTAAGTAAGTAAGTAAATACAGTGGTACCTCGGGATACGAACTTAATCCGTTCCGTGACTCTGGGCGTATCCCGAGTTGGTCGTAACCTGATGGAAATTTCCCCATAGGGTTCAGTGTAAATCCGGTTAATCCGTTCCGCCCTCTGCCCAAATTTGGTCGCACCCTGAAGCAAATTTTCCCATAAGGTTCAATGTAATTACCGTTAATCTGTTCTGGCGTCCGCGGACCACATGTCAGGGGCGGGAAAACGGCCGGGCGCGGCGCGGCGGGAAAATGGCCGGGTGCCGCGCAGTGCAGCAGGAAAACGGCCGGGCGCTGTGCAGCGCGGCGGAAAAATGGCCGCGGACCACGTGTCAGGGCAGAAAAATGACCGTACCCCGAGGCGGAGTTCGCACATCAAGGTAAATTTTTGCGGCCGGAGCTGGTCGAAACCTGAAAAGTTCGTTAGTAGAGGCGTTCGTATCTCGAGGTACCACTGTAATTGTGGGCACCTTATCATTGAAGAGGGCTGGGCCAAGGTCCTCCTGGTAGTTCCCTCATAAACACCTTAGAGGATTCGGGAGGATCTTGATAACCTGACACAATGGGCAGAAACCAACAAGATTAATTTCCATAGGGCCAAATGCAAAATCCTACATTTGGGTAAGAAAAATCAAGGTATGAATATAGGCTTGTGGGGGAGCCATACTAGGTAAAACTACATGCGAAAACTATCTGAGTGTCGTGGTGGATCACAAGCCAAATATGAGCCAGCAGCATGATGGATCCTAGGCTGCATCAGTAGAAATACAGGGTTCAGATCAAGAGAAGTCATTGTTCTTCTCTGTTGGGCATTGGTTAGGCCTCACCCACAGTACTGGGCACCACAGTTTAGGAAAGACGTTGGTCCAGACGTTGGAAAGACGCATGTCCAGAGGACAGCAACCAAGATAATAAAGGGCCTGGAAGGCTTTAGATGTCTTTACTCTGGAGAAGAGAATCTCTGGGAAGATGACATTGCTCTCTTCAAGTATCTGAAGGGCTGCCTTGTAGAAGACAGGACAGGTTCAGAGTTGTTCCAGAAGACGAGAAGAAACCAGAGGATTAAATTACGGGGAGGGGGTGTTGCGGTTGGGTACCTGTGGATCAGGCTTCCTCAGGAGCTGCTTGGCTCTTCTTGGCGGGAGGTGTTTCAAGAGGGGCTGGATGGCCACCGGTTGAATTGCTGGGGCGGGGGACCAAGCAACTCCGGCTTCTCTTGCGCAGGGCCTCAGCCCCCCTCCCTCCCTCCCTCCCTCCATGCACCGTCAAGCAGGCCAGTTCATCCCCTGCTTCCCCTGAGGCTTGATGCTTTCCTTCTCCCCTCCCCTCCCCTCCCCTCCCCTCCAGAGCAGGCCTGTCATGGGCAACAACTTGCACTCAGGTGCTGGGAAGGAAGAAGTGCTGCAGGTGTGAAACAGCAGCTCTCCAGTCAGTCCCTACCGGAATCAAGAGGGGGGACTGTGAAGGGGGGAGGATGGGTAGCCGGATGGCCAGCAGGGGAAGGGAGGCTGGTGGGAGGGCGAGGCAGTGGATCAGCCAGGGCGCTGGTGCTCCTCTTGGGGTGGGGGGCTGGATTGGATGACCCCATCAGGACCCGCTCAGAAGAACAGTCACCTCCATGAGTTGGAGGAGGAGGAAGAGATTCACTCGCCTTGCTGGAAGCCAAGAGGTGAGGCAGAAGGTCTTTTCTGCTGCCCATTTTGCCCCAGAGTGTCTGGGCTTTAGCCAATAAATAGCCACACACCAGATCCAATGGCATTGTGTAGCTGAAGGAACTAGACTTCCACGTACCTTCCAGCTGCCTGGGAATGGTTGGAACCGTCAACGTTTGGGTGATTGCCCCTCTGCCCCCTTTTGTCCCCACATCTGAGGCAGGTCTTCCCAGTTGTCCCACCCCACTGTCACTAGAGGCTTCCCTGAGACAGGACTCCTCTAAAGGGGGTCTTTGGGTTGGAGAACTGCTGACCGGAAGGTGCCAGGAAGAGTGGCAAGGAGTGGAAGAAAGATGTACTAGTTTTCAAAATGGCTTCATTTTCAAAAAAATATTTAAGTGATAAAGCTCTAATCTCCAGGTCAACTCCTGGTGCTTCACAGACACCTCCGGGGGGGGGGGGGGGGGAGGGGAGCAGTATGGAAGAGGGTTGCAACTGCCCACTGGGATTTTAGTCTAAAGCCACGGCATAATCGACCACCAAGACCACAGCAGGCCTGGCCTTTTCTCTCCAGGTTGGCCAAAATGGCTCGGTGTTTCCCCCAGCTGTAACTCTCATCCAGGACACAATTCCCCCTATTTCCAAGCCATGCTTCTCCAGGCAATGGATGCAGAAACCGCAATTGAAACGATATTCTCGTATTCTGTTGGGGGCAGGGATTCATGAAGCCATTCCAACACAAAACAGGGATGGGTCCTCCCAGGGTCCACGAGGGGTTTCGTGCTTTCTAAGGACTTGTTGATGTGCCGAGCGCAGGGTGACGCAGATGGTCGAGGAGTTTTTGGACCAATTTACACAGCCCAGCAATACAGTGGTGAACACCGCCCTCCGTGTTCAGAGGTCTGTTTTGCTTTTCCTGGCACACGTGTTACCATTTCAATTTCAATAAAAGAATATGCAAAATATTTCCAGAGAAAATGATTAAGAAATATGTAAGCAGATACTCCTAAATGAACCAATTATTCTGGCCATTGGAAAAGAGACTGTACAAGTCATGCAAAATCAGTTATTACGTGGTGCTGGTGTGTTAAAATGCCATTTATTTTAAAAGACTTATATAGCTGCCATATTGTAACTACAACTCTGGTTGTGGTTACACAAAACAGTAAAAACAACAACATTCCCCCCCCCCCCAACATTCAGAATAAACTGATCCTACCTTTTTCTGAGGACTGATGGCAGTTCTGGGAAGGGACACCAGGAGTTTCCCAGGACTCTGAAGATTCCCAAGATTCAGTAAGGACTCGCTTTCTCAATACGTCCACAGAAAACATGACACTGAAAACATTGCAAAGGGGATCGAAAAACGCATCTCTGCTCCAGGGCCCACCCAGGGCATCAGTGCGCTGGGTCTCAGACGATGCCAGTGTAGTGCATGGCAAGCACCATGGAGCCCTGAAGCTCCCAGGGAGGAATTTAGGGGGCTGCTGCTGCAGTGGTTGAGAAAGCAGGCGAGGCTCCTCCTTTCAAGCCACCTGACTTCATAGTGAAGGTGGACCGTCCTTTTTAGGAAGGACGCCCCCAAAACTTCCAAGACCAAAGAATTTATTTTGTGTAGAAACAGGCAGCAGCTTGAGGGTTAAGTGGGTTTTGTGGATTTGAATGGCCCAGATACGCTATTAAATGCTACTGATTTATAAATTGTTACGTGGGAAGTCCAGAGGGTCAGATAACATCTTCAGAACGCAGGGCGGCAAAGTAGCCAGCGGGTTGCGGGGTAGACATCAGAGCCCATGCTGTGGGCTCTGTTTCTGCGGGCAGAAATACCTCGGGCCACAAACTTTGCTTCACTCTTTGGGATGAGGGACCTGATCCCCAGAGAGCATCCTGCTGTCCTGTGCTCTTGGGGTGCTTTATTCTGTTTCCCCACATCCGCGAGGGCTGCATTAGCCTGGTGTTTTTCAAACTTGGCCACGTTAAGATGTGTGGACCTCAACTCCCAGAGTTCCCCAGCCAGTCCACACATCTTAACATGGCCAAGTTTGAAAAAGTTGTCTGAACCCTGCAGTTGAGGGGCCAAAGCAGAGGGAGCCTCTGCTGGACACGCAGATGTTGCAGGCCGGGCCCTCGGGTGCCCCGAGCAAGTCCCGAGGCTTCTGCCGGCAGAGGACAGCTTCCCTGAACTGGGGCAGGGAGACTTGTTGTGGGTCATTGCATTGCTGCGCCGCCTTTCTCAGGAAGCTCCAAGTGCTGCCCGTGCGGCTTGCCCTATTCTTATCCCCTAACCCTGCCGTGAGGCCAGTTGGTCTCTGCAGCGAGTGGCCCCGGAGGTGGCTGTCCTTGGCCCAGGCCCACCACCCTCCCCTTCCCCTTCCAGCCCAGCCCATCAGTCCTCCCTGCCAAAGGTCTGGCATTTCAGTTCTCGAAGCACAGTGTGATCTTCCTAAAGTGGGGGTGGGCATGGAGAGCTGGCACCGCTTTCTTCAATCTGGGCTGGGAATGATTTGAGGCCAGGAAGATGGTCAGCATTCCCCCTCCCCCCCAAAAAAATGTCTTCTGGCCTAGGGCTGCATCTGTGAAAGGAAAGGCTGTGAAGGGCAGAAAGCCCACTGGAATCCTTAGCCATCTTTTTACTCATATGCATTTTCCCCAATTCCTCCTTAAACGACTGAGGAAAGTCATAAATTAAACCGTTCTCTGCCCTGAAAACCAAGAGCCAAACGGATATGGTATGCCTGCTGTCAGTTCCGGGACTCAGAAGAAAATTTGGCTTAGCCACCAATATTGTATTTAATTAGCTACAGCTTTACCGGATCAATCCACTGATTAAACTGACTGCCCTAAGGCACTGTTGCATAACAGTAAATATCGGTGTAACGTTTTTGCAGATCTCCCCAGGATGCCTCTAAGGGTGCTGCCGAGGGCAAACTGACTTGCAGTCAAGGGAGAGGTTTGAGTCACGGAAGCAGTGGGAGGGGGCCTTGGAGGCCATGCAGTCCAGCCCCTGCCCAGTGCAAGAATCCTCCTGCCACCTGAGACAGACCTGCTTCCGAGTCACTCTGCACATGCCCAGAGAATTCTGCTCTCTTCTTGCCCAGGAGGCAGAGGAGACAGTTGCAAGCCTTCAGCCTTTCATGCTGGACCGTTTCGCCAGGCTTCAGCTCTTGGATGCAAGGAGGCGAGCAAGGCTGGGGAGGGAATGTGCTGCGGGAGCAGCCTCATCTTTTTTAGCCCCCCTTCCACGGACCCTTAAGAGCATCCGAGGCTCCAAAGACAATTAAACTCAAGGGAAGCCATCAATCTCAATAAAGATCAGGCAAAGTTTTCTTCACTGCTTAAAGCAACAGATATAATTTCTGTGGTTATTGAGTCCAAGTTCCCACAGAGACAGTGGAGAAAAAGCCATTTACGGTATTCAGCCCCCACCCCCACCCCCAGCAGCTCTTCAGTCTTGCAGGCTGCTGGGAAGAGAAGCGCCCGCTTGCTGCCACCCACCACCTGCCCAGCAGCAGGCCCAGCCACAGCCAGAGGGAAGCTTGGCCTGGGCAATGCGTGGGGCCAGAGGGGCTGAGCGCGGGCGAGACCATAGTTGAGGAATACGCTCGAGGGGGCTCATTCCTCCTGAAGGGGAACTTGTTCTTCGCACACCACCACCTTAGCCTGTCTGAACATGCAAACAAGGCAGACCCTGCCTGCTCCTCCTCGGAGGCTTAGCTTTGGTTCAGCAGTTCAGCTCCTGCAGAGCTGACCTTGCCTGTTCTAACAGTCAGTGGGGAAGAAATGGCCAAAGATGAAATTCGTACTTTCGTAGTGTTTCAGTGATTTCTGAAAGGCATGAAATGTGGGTGGCTAAAATAAACATTTCCTTGAAAATATCTTTGTGTCGGGTGAGTAGGCCTACCTGGTTTTAAGCCAGCTGACACAAGTTGACTAAGGATCGGGAGCCCAGGGCTGCTGCTGATCCCTTTCTCAACTGGCCCTTTCGAGGCCACTGATGAGGGCTGCTGGCCCAGCCTGGCCCAGCCTGGTAACGGCTGCAGAAAGATCAGCGGCTCTTCAGGAGGAGAAGGTGGAAGCTCAGGAGCAGGAGTTGGCTGGTGTGGGAGCCAGAGGTTGGTGTGGGTTCAGGGGGTGCCAGGCGAGGCAATCAGTTGATCCTCTGCTTCCCCCTTTCTGCTGGAACCCCCCCATCACAGCACAGCAGCAGGGGGAAGGGGGCTTGATTCCAGACATTTGACATCATGGATGCCACACACCTTACTCTAGACAACGTTCCCTCTGGTCTGAGTGTCACCGTCACGGATGGAGCAGGCAATAGCTGGAGGAAGGGACAACGATGCCAGGCCCTGAACTCACTGGATTCCTACCCACCCAACATTGCAACTTAAACGACCTCCCAGGTTGCTGGCAGCTGAACTTGGAAGAGAAAAAGTGATGATTCTGGGGAGGTGGGGGTGTCACTGCTTCTAGGCCCAGGGTCCCCAGAAGCCCAAGAAACCCCAGGTGGGGGGTAGGCTCTTCTTTGGCACCCCATTCCACTTTCTGTCCTGTGGTGCCCAAGTGGACGCAAGCCCCTCGTCTTCATAGGCTGAGTCCCCTGAAGGACAGCCACCCCCCCCCCTTTGGGCTTTCTGGCCTCCTTAAACCTTGGCACAAGGGGGGAGTTGTACCGATTGCTTGGTTTCACTGGGCAGTTCAAAATTTCCCCATGATGGAGCGAAAGGAGCAGCCAGCTTTCCTGAAAATAAGTGGTGTTTTGGCAGAAAGAAGAGCTGGGGTCCGTCCGCCCCGTCAAAACTCTCCCTGGAGCCTCAGCTGGTGCGTATAAGAAATCCTTGGACTCTCTTCACTTCCAAATGGTTTGCAGCGTTAGCAGCTGGCATATTGGACTTTTAAAATCCAGCTCCTTAACTAAATTTAGATCCCAAAATTCAAATATGCAATTTTGTGACCTGAGCGTTGGCATCAATATCTGAGTTTTGGCAGACTTTGCCTGGAAATCAGCTCCACTCCCAGGTGGAGGGTTATGTCCCGTGTCTTCTGAAGGTGGCTGAACTGGCTGGATGGGGCAGCGCAGGGAGGGAGCCGGTGGAGGGCTTTGGGGCCCAGGAGGAGACCCTCAGAAGAAGGAGGCATCTGCTGTGCTCTTCAAAATGGATGAAGGCCGCCGCTGGGTGCAGATCCCCTTTAGAGTTGCGTTCACAAGACTTTTAACCAGCAGACACCCTTGCCCAGTGTGGTATTCTTCATTAGTGCTAATCATGGTCACAAGGTGGGTTTTTTTTTTTTTTTGGTGGCTTATCTTATTGGGTGGCCCAGGTGGGGTTGATAGTTTCACGGGCATCTGTGGAGGGGTTGAACTATCCATCGTGTCACGATCATACAAATTATGTGAATGATGCAAAGGACATAATTTGCATCATTTGTGCAATGATGTAACGATACATGTCACATCAGTGTGGCTTATACAGACATTGTGGTTACAAGTAGTCCTCACTTAACAACCATTCGTTTAGTGACCATTAGAAATTACAACGGTGCTGAACAAAGGATCTTACAACTGGTCCTCACATTTACAATCATCGTAGCACCCCTGCAGTCATGTGATTGCAATCCAGGCACTTGGCAGACAGCTTGCACTTATGATGGTTGCAGCATCCTAGGGTCACGTGATCACCATTTGTGACCTTCCCAGCCGGCTTCTGGCAAACAAAATCAATGGGGAACCACATGATTTGCTTAACAACCGCATGATTCACTTAATGACCATGGTGATTCACTTAGTGACTGCTGCAAAAAAGGTTGTAAAATTAGGCACAACTTGCTTAACAACCACCCTGCTTAACAATGAATTGTCTGGTCCCTATTGTGGTCATTAAGCGAAGACTACCTGTACTTCATGGCTTAATATATTGTGCAAACCCAGAAACAGCTTAATTCAAAACTATGTTGAGCTCATGTCATGCGCTATGCAGAGGAGAGGGAACTCAGAACATGCTTCAAGATGCCAAGCTGAGAGGGGAGATGATGAGTAACAGCTGAAACACAAAATCAGGGCCACCAGCTTGGACTCCCAGCTTCCCAATGACACAAGCTGTTTAAAATATGAAGATGTTTACAAAATTTACAGAATTCAACACTTCTATTCCAACCTCCTATTTCCAGCCTTCGAAGCCCAGCAAAGTGAAAGAGTCCCTAATTTTTTCTTCCCTGGGGCCAGGAGTCTTGGATGGAGGCTGTCATCAGCCACTAGAGCCAGATACCAACCAACTAGGCTAACCCTAAAGTTGGAGGGTCCCCCTGAGGCCATGCAGTCCCTCCCCTGCTCAGTGCAGGAATCCAGGGTCAAGCAGGGGGCTCTCTTAGGCCCCTCTCCAACTGGAGCTTCGGTGAGGAAGCCCTGCTCACCCATTCAGCCAGGCCCTCTTTTCCTGTAACTTAAGCCAAAGTTCTGCATTTGAGCTCCTTCTCTGGGACAATGGTTCAGTTATTTGCATTTGTCATTTATTTCCTAAGGGTCCACTGAATTAATGTAAACTCTTTGAGATTTTTTTAAATGGGTACATGAATTCTGAAGTAAAATAAATAAACTTCCCCAACCCCTTCAGCCCATCTTCAGCAGTTCCACTCCCTGTTCGTTCTCTTTCCCCTTCTCTGAACCTCTTCCAGTGTTCCCAAATCCTTCTTAAATCTGGTTCCCTAAACTGGACACAGGGCCTGTGGTTCCCTGAAATTGGTCGCAGGAGCATTCCCTAAATGCCAAGAGTCACCTTGTGTGGGATGGGCGGCCACATAAATTTGATTGATTGATTGATACATTTGGCCAAGTCAATAGGATTGTTTTTAGATCTTTGTGATTACAAAATTGAGGTTTAAGGCACAGCCCCAACTGGGATCCGGGGGTGGTTCATGTGTCTTAGCCCTTTCCCCACTTTCAGTCTGGGCATCTGCCAACCCAGGACTTGGGCAAACAGCCTGGCCCTTCTGCTCCGAGGCCAACCACCGAGGGAGCCTCTGGTGGGGTTGCAGCAGACGGAGAGGAATGATGCCTCTGCCACGCGTGGCTTGCTAGATCTGTGATGGCCCTCTCGTGGCAGATACGGAGGAGTGAACCAAACTGAAGTATGACCATTGTGGCATCCTGGGGGTGGGTGGGATAGATGGCTTTAGATCCCCTTCCAGTCGCAGAAGAAGCCCTTGGCCTTGAGCCTCCCTGGGCTGGAAGAGAAGCAGCAGAGGTCTGCCTGACTCCGTCCCTGCTGGATGAGTCATTCTCTCTGGATAAAACATCCAGGAGGAGTATCTTCCCTTCCCCACCTTAAGCTGAACTGAATCTGTGCAGGTGGGTCCTCCAGCAGAGAAGAAGATGCCGCCTCTGCCCGGGCCATTTTCCTCTGCTCCGAGGGGTGCAAGGGTCAAGGCCATCCTGTGCGCATTTGCCAGAGGAAAACCTCCCCATGGCAGGTAGAGAGGAAAGATTTCCAGGCACGTCCACCTACATGAGTGCTCTCCCTTCCTCTTCTTGCTCGGCCCGGGACTGACTCAACTGGTGGACCCCAAGGGTTCATCGAGGTCATTTACAGAATCCGAGCGAGCGCTGGACGGAGCCACCAGATCCTGATCAGGGCACAGGTCCAAATTAAGCATCCTTAACCCTTGAACAGATCCAGAGAAGGGAAGCCCACTCCCACCCAGGGAATTGGATCGACCACTCTGAACGTCAAAACATTTTCCCCTAAAAATCTGCCTTCCCATAATTTCCGTTATTCCATGTCCTGCATGCTGGAAAGAGAGGGACCTTCACGTGACATCCTTTCAAGTTCGTGAGGAGGGCCTTTGTATCCCACACACACTCCTAGTCTCTCAGGCCTTAGTTTCTGGATTATCCTCACGCTAATGGGGGACGGTGCCTGCCCTCCCCCAGAGCAGGCGAGGATCAGTCCATGAGGAATGGGGCCCACTTAGTGACCAAATCTCTTTTCTGTAGCCTTGGAGCCCCCTGAGCAGCCCCAAGTCAATGGGAAAGTGCTGAAGAATATAAAATTCTCCCCCCCCCACCGTGAAATATTATCTCCCTCACTTTGTTAATGTTCCAGAAACAACTTAAATCAGTTTTATTCCAATGAACTTTGGTCTCAGGCAGTGGACTGTGGGTGCCTGACTTGGATTTATCCCTTGTTTCGGTTATATTTTTCCCACTCTTTTTCTCTTTCCCTTTTATCTTGGTAGGTATTTACAGTCCAGAACCCTTCAGGATCACTGTGGGTTACAAGCACAATTAAAGAAATAAACCGTCCTTCCTTCCTTTTTGCAAAATATCCAGCAAAATAAATGTTTTACGCTTCTGATCAATTGACCATGCCTGCTTCGTTTAAAAAACAAGCACATGAAGGGTGGGAAAACCTGTCTCCCCTGCTGGCCAGGGGAAGGGAGGGGAAACGTGGCCTTAGAGGGACCCTGGCCGTTGATACTGGCCCCCCTCCTCCCTGGACTTACCTGCCCCCGACACCACGATGAGAGGACAACGCCAATGTGCTGTTCAGCTGTGAGAGGTGCTTTCCCTCGGTCGGTTTCAGAGAAGAGAAATCACACAGACCAGTCAGCGAGTGAGAACGAAGCAGCAGGGAGACACTTCTGATGGACCACGTGTGAAATGGTGGTCCAACCCTGATGTTTTTAGCCCAGATGAACTGCCAAGCCCCACCTGCAGAGGAAATTTTTGACAAGTCTCTGCTTGCCCAGATCTGCTGCCTCCTTTACTGTCACCGTGCCCTGCCCTGCCCAGTTCGAAGGCAACCTCTGCTTGCCAAGGGGGCGTGCTAAGAAGCAAGCAATGCCCGGAGGTGGCAGTGCGGCAACAGATGCTGAGGCTGGGAAGGCCTGGCTGTTCTCAAGCCACACCAAAGACCGGAAAGAGGACCAGAATGCCCTGGTCCCCCCGGACGGGTTCACAAGCCCCTGCCAGCCACTTGACTTCATCCCTTCCTCCCCCAAAGCTATCTTTTCTCTCATCCACAGCACCACCATGTTCCCAGGGCTTGTGGGAAATTCCCTTCTGTGTCTGTGATACTCAGGCTCGTGCCCAGCATCTTTGCCCGGTGAAGCAACAGGCTGCCATGATCCGTAATTTACAGCAGCTCATGCTGGCGCTGAACACTGGCTGCAGCTGAGCCTCGCAGCCAGCATGTTTTCCAACCCTCCTCCTTTGGCAAGGTGCGTCGGATGGGAGTGGGGCAGTGGCGTGGGAGAATTTCATGGCCTCTGGCATCGTCCCAAGTTGCAAACAACCGTCCTCAAGGGCTGAAGACACCAGGCGCACAGGCAAAATGAAAGCCGCAAGTGTTTCATCATTAAATGGATCTCCATCTGGAGTTTGCTACTCAGGATGGGGGGCAGAGAAGTTGGGGTCCAAGACATGGGGGTCCACTAGAAGACATAATGATATCACACTCATTTTTTGTGCACCTATGTTGTGATCTGTCACTTCCTCTCTTGTGGACACTCCCTATCCCAGCGGGATAGTGCTTCTGGGGTGAGGCTGAGCCGGCCCAACTCAGAACGCACCCAACAACCCGAGCTGGCTTCCCCTCCAGGGAGGTGTGGTTTGCTGGTGCCTCATCCCACCTGTGAGCAGGGAGCAAAGCCAGAGGGATGCCTGGCCTTGGATGGGCTGCCATGTCAGATGCACATCAACATGCCCCCCAACATGCCCCCCAAGCCTCCAGCTTGGCTCCTTCTCCGTTCTTGCCTTATCTGGCCAGCCAATGCAGGAAGAGGTGAGTATCTCAGCCTGCCCGCCCAGGTGTCCCACAGAGGCGGGGCCTCCCCCTTTCCTGTTCTCCAGCCAACAGCAGTTTCTGTGGCTCACAAGAGACATCAAGAATTGTAGCTCAAGGTATGGGAGAGCACTGGGTTGGAGGTGGCTGCAAGTCCATGGCTTGCCATCCTCCCTTTGCTCTCTTCTGATGCAGTCCTATACCTGCCTACTTAGAAGTAAGTCCATTCAACTCAATGGGACTTACTTCCTGGTGAGTGTCCACATCAGGAGGACCAGATGTCCAGAGGTCCCTAAAATGGTGACTTTCATCAAATTGTAACTTTTAATGTAACAAAAGTGGGGAGCTATTAAATGCATGCTTAATAATCATTTTAATAACCATGTTTACCATGCTAAATTAAAATGTTTTTGACTCTTAGCACTGCCTGCACTAGTCCCTGTAGTTTTCTTGGCAAGGTTTTCAGAAGTGGCTTGCCACTGCCTCCTTCCTAGGGCTGAGGAGAGGGACTGGCCCAAGGCAGGACTAGAATTCGGTCTCCCAGTTTCTAGCCTGAGGCCTTGGCCACTACACCACATGACATTAAATTACTTTTCTTTCTTCATCCCGGATCCAGCCTCCCATCCTTGGCCGCTCCCCAGCCTACAGGGGTGCAGCTGTAATTCATCCTCCTCTAATTACTCTTCCCTGAAGTAAGGAGGATTACTTACTTCTTGTTACTACTTTTAAAGATTTAATTATGAAATGGCACAACTTGTAATAAAAAGAAAGTTTAAAAATGAAGAGGAAATACAGAGTTATAGGCTTCCTGGTTCCAGAAACAAAGTTATGGAATTAAGATACAGTTCAGATGTTTCTTATTAGTGATGCTGCTGCCACGAGGAACTGAAAGTTAGCAAAAAGCGAAGCACAAGGCTTGAAAGGTCTTCCTAAAGGCCAGGGTGATTTTGCAGGAGGGCCTCACTGAGCCAGCCAGCGAGCTCCGCATGTCTTGTCAGGGGGCACCCCTGGCTGGCCTCAGATCCTCCCAACAGTCCTGGAACTGGGGCCGGAAGGGGCCCTTGAGGCCAGGAGTCCCACCCCCTGCTCAGGCAGGGATTGACCCTAAAGCCCCCCTTAAACAGCTGGTGGTCCAGTTTCTGCTTTCACGTGCCCAGCACAGGGGGACCCACCCACTGCCCAACAAATGGCTCCAGGAAGCTTTTTCTGGCATTCAACTGGAATCTGTCTTTCAGTCACTTTTCCAAAAGTGGCCATTTTCTCTCTTGCGTGGCTCAGTATTTGAGGAGGGCTTCCTATCCGCCCCCCCCCCCGGCACAGTTGCCTTTCTCAAGGTTAATCATACCCAGGTCCGTCTGCTTCTCTCCAGCGGAGCTTTGTATCTCTGCATAATGACGCGTGGGCTTTGGGCAGCAGGTGCAACTTCTCCCCGCCGTCCTGCCTCCTCACTGCTTGCACAACGGGCAGCATCTGGCCACCGGCAGGAGGTTAACGGCACTCCAGCATAACGTCCCATCGGGGAATCTCGATCCGATTGCAGGCCCTGACGGGGGCATCAAAGGAATGGAGGAAGACGTGTTTGGCCAGTTCTCCCTTTAAACTCTCTTTAACTCACAGATGCTCTCCACTGGCTTTGCGATTTGATTTCATGTCAGTTGCCTCTTTAAGCCACTGTCCAACTGCTCTTCTGTTAGGAAGCTGCTCCCAGCGTTCAGCCTTCCTGTGCTTAAACCATGGTTCTGGAGTGAGAGAGAAGCGGCCTTAATCTTCTTTTCTTCCTTCAGGTCCTTCAGGAGGGCTATTGCTTCCCCCTGAGCCATCAACTTATGCAGCTCCTTCAAACTCTCTGTTTCTCGTCCCTCCCATCATCCTCGCAGCCCTCTTTAAATCTGGTCCAATTTCTCTGAGTTCCTTAAATGTGGACAAAAGACTCAAGCAGCCAACTGGAATGACGTAGAGCAGGTACTTTTCATGAGCTGGAAATGATACGTCTGTGGACGCACTAAAACTGCAGTTGCCTTTCTGGTAGCCTGACTCATGTTAGTGTGCAAGCACAGTGGCTATTCTGCCAAGTCTTTTGCACATGAGCTATTTCCTACCCAGGCCACTCCCCCTCTACTGGTGCATTTAGATTTAATGTTTTTTTTTAGATTTTTTATCCCACCTTTATTATTATTTATAAATAACTCAAGGCAGTGAACATACACCTAATACTCCTTCCTCCTCCTATTTTCCCCACAACAACCAACCTGTGAGATGGGTTGGGCCGAGAGAGAGGGACTGGCCCACAGTCACCCAGCTGGCTTTCATGCCTCAGGCGGGAGACTCACAGCCTCCTGCTTTCTAGTCTGATGCCTTCACCGCTAGGCCAAACCGGCCTTTTTTTCGGGGGTGGTGGTGTGGTGATGTCTAAGGGAAGAACGTCGCCTTTGGCTTCCGTAAAATGCCATTCTGTAATTCCCCTTACGGTTACGTTCAGCTTTACTTCCGTCGGCGTCTCTGCGAAGCCTTCCCTGCGCCCGGCATCCAAGCCATTCGCTGGGGAGCCGAGCGCCAGGACCAGCCGGCGGCCGCCCATCCCCTCCCTTCGGCAGTTCGGGGAGTGGCTCCGGCTCCGCTTCGCGGTGATGGCAAGCGGCCCGCACGCCGTCGCCGTCGCCACCGGGCTCGAGGGCACCACGGTCCCCGGGGGACGGAGACGGTTCTCTTCTCTCCTTCCGCTGGGCGACCCCACCTTCTCCTGCTGCACTGCCGGGGACTGAAGGGGGCACCTGCCCGGCTGGGTCCAGAACGACTCGACGAGACGTCCCCGGCCTCCCGCGAGCTGCCTCCCCCCCGGAAACCGCCCGAGCCTCCCCTCGGCGACTCCGCGAGGGCTGGTCTCCGTGTGTTCCGCTCCTCGCGCCAGGTTCTTCGCGCGTCCAGCCGCGATCCGACCCTTCCAGCCGTTCGTGTCCCGCTACGCGGCGTGCAAGCGAGAGGAAGGGGCGTCTTGGCAGCAGCCCCGCTGCATCAGGGCTTCGGGACAGCCAGCGCGCGGGGCTCCCTTGGGCTTCGGCCGCGAAGCGTTTCGGCGGGCGCTGACCTTAAGGGCAAGCGGGCGGGAGGGGGAGAAGGGGGCGGCAGAGCCCGCTGGATGGCTGGGGAGAGGAGGGGCAGGAGGCGCCGGGTCGAGGGTCGGGAGCGGGGTCAAGCTCCGGCCGCAGCTCCTTCCGTGGACGGGGAGTCGGCCGTGGACGAGAGCGAGGTTGCCCTGAAACGCGCCCCCTGCTCCGGCCCGGCTCCGGCCTCCCCTGTGGATTCCCTCCGAGTCCAGGCGGAGTTCCCGGCCCGCAACCCGGCTTCGAAGGAGCGGGAAGCGTTTTGGGCCGTCGCTCCGCCGCCAGAACACGGGGCGGCTCACGTTTGGGACACTAAAAAAGAGCAGTCGAGAAAACAGCCAATTCCGTATTAACAAGAACAGAGTCTGACTCACCAAACATGCAGCTACCTGCCTTGTGAACCGCAGAAATCCTGTCTGAGAAACAGCATGTCTGAGCAGCCAGGCAGGAAGGTCAACCGTCTTCCAGGCACCCCGAGATCTTTCCTGCCTCGGAAAGTGGGGAGGGATTCCGGCCCTATGAGTGTGATTCCCTTGGCCAGTTATCAACAGGGGCAGCCCCTTTGCTAGCTTTCCCTCCAGGAAGCCGGGCAGATGCCTTCAAGAGAGAAGACGTCTCCGTCTGCAGGGCGCCTTCCCCAGAGAAGCTCACCGCACAGCCCCTTCCCACCTTCTCAGCACCGCTTGAAGAATGATGATTCTCTTCCCCATTTTAAGGGCCATTGCTGTGTTTTAGAACAGTGCTTTTCAACCTTGGCCACTTCAAGATGTGTGGACTTCAACTTCCAGAATTCCCCAGCCATGGTTGCCAAAGTCGAAAAACACTGTTTTAGAACTATTGTTCTGCTGCCATTTCATGATCATGGTTTATACTCCAGTTGTTACCATTTTTATTGCAGTTTATGATTTAGTTTAACCAATATATCTACCTTGATCACTGTTGATTACCACTAAGACGTAAATAACAGAGGTACAGAAGTATTCAAACGGAATAAATTAATAGGACAATTCATTAAATAGGACAGCATTTAAATACATTCAATTTTATTTAGAATCAAAGAATAGCACAATAAAAAAAACACATTCATTCAGACAAGGAAAAAAGTGGTTTAGAAGACAAATAGGAAATACTAAAGAATAGTATGAGGTTGGATTTTTCAGTTCTTTTCTTTATTTATATGATTTATATAGCTGCCCATCTCACACATGACTCTGGACGGCTTACAAGATTAAAACAGACAAGCCCACCAAACATAAATGGTGACTCGCCATCGATGGGAACGGAGCTCATTTACCCACCTGATGGATATGCCTCGGGAAACAGCCTGGTCTTCAGCACCTTGGGAAAGGCTGACAGGGTTGGGGCCATCCAAATCTCTGGGGGGGGGGTGTGTCCCACCGAGGTGGTGCCACCGAGAAGGCACCGCTCCAGGGTCCCACAAGATGACATGGTTTCATAGAAGGCATCCAGAGCTTGCCCTCTGCTAGATCAGGTGAGGTGGGCAGAGACAGTGGGAGAAAGGCAGCCCCTATGCCAATTTTCTTGTACATAAACTGCAACTGAGCAAAACTTTCAGGCTGCCTCTGATACACCTGGAAACAGATTGTGCTGGAATAAATTCACATACAGTAAACCCTCCAGTAACAGCCCTTGATTTATTGGACCTCAGACTTAATGGACGTGATCGGCTGGGCAGGGGCATTTTGTGCTAGGACATGAAAAGGCAGTGAGGGCTGATGGGGAACAGGGTGGCTAGTGGGATATGCCCTGCTGGAAGGGACAGAGGGACACCGCTGCCTCCCCCCATTAACCCTCAGTTTAACAGACTTTCAGCTTTCACGGGCATCCGCTCTCCCACAGTCTGTTAAATTGGGGGTTCACTTGATTCAGTTCTGGGCATGTCCAAGATGGGTATTAGCATTTATCTAATTCTCTCTAAACTTGCTGTTTTTTCCTTATTTTCTTGACTTTCAAACTGAATTTAGCTCAGACTTTTTCTGCTGACAAATTCTTTATGTAACACACTAAATTTGGCTACCGTTTTGGCTGGGGAGAGGAAACTATACATAAAATTCATTGGTGGAACCTAACTTTTTAATAGGAGATTCTACAATGAACTTACAAGAAACTCTATGAAAAGAAACTCTCGCTTGAGTTGAGCTTCTCCTGGGGATCTCATGGATGCACCTGTTCAGTTTGGGCGGCAATAGTTTGCCCTTGGATTTTTCCAGAGTGTTTTTCAACTTCCCAGTGTGGCACTTGGGATTTTCAAGTCCTCCATTAGGTTCAGTCCTGCTTAGTTTTCAAGGTCAGCCAACCTCAAACTTCCCCCAGACTGGGTCTATGTATAACATTCAGTAAACCTACTGGTGAATTGGAGCTGAGAGTTAGGTCTGGATTCTGGAACTCAGCCTCATGCAATGAAGAGAAGTAACACTGTAAGGGTGAAGAAATCTTGAAGCGTGCACAGAGCACAATTTGATTGCCTCCCTCTGCAGCATTGTGTAGATTTTTGGTGGAGCTTTTGGAATTTTTAAGAAAACAAACATATCCCCTTTTGATTCTGTACTTTTTTTCATGGCTGACCCCTTCTCGCTGCCATTTTGGGCACCTCTGACCAAGAGTGTAAGTGGGCTTCAGCCTTTACTACAGTGGTTCTTAAATCTCAGACCTGACTCGAATGCCTCCTAGAATTTTTTTTTTACACATTAATGAGTAAGTAATGTTTGCAGTTTGTATAGACCTTGCCTATATCTAGAAAAAACATTTGTTTTAAAAATGTGAAATCAAGTGTGCTGAAATGCAGGTGGAACTTCTTCCTCCTCCAAGACCTGCTTTGGGAGCTGGTCAGACTGCTCCTTCAGGACCACCTGGCCTGGCTGCTCCGTGGCTTCCGACCTCAGCTTCCTCTGGAGGAAGACCCAGTTCAGCCCTCCTGCGGCTGTGCCCTATTACTTCTGCTCCCGAGGGGGCCAATCTTGCTGGGCCCTTTCTCCATCTGGCAGCATCCAGGAGGCATACAGCCCCCCCCAAGGAAATGTGCAATGGGGCACATGCAGGCAACTGGCCAGCTCCAGACAGGAACAGATTCCTAGTTTAAGCTGTTTTCCAGGCTCTGGCTGCATCAGTGTGCTTGCCAGCGCCCGCCCTCCTCTCTCTATGGGTGGGAGGGACGCCTTCGCAAAGCCAACCTCCCTGGCTCTTCCTGCGATGGCAGTGGCAGCCAATGTGCCCGACAGCAGAGCGGCCTTGCTGACTGGGTGTTCTCCATCAAAGCAGCCCTCTATTGGAAGCGCAGCTCTGCTCTTTGAGGAGGAAATGGTGAGGAATGGAAGGCTGTCCTTCTAAGAGCTTCGTGCCAGGATAGAGGCGAGGTTGAGCTGCATTCCCGACCTCGGTGCAGAAGGGCAGGCGGGGCCCATCCGCAACTTTCCTAGTCCTGCGCAATCCATGGTCCCTGCAGGAGTTGTGGAACCCCCTCCCCCACTGATCCAGAGCCCTCAAGTCCCTTGCCAAGGATGGGCATCCCAGCCTCTGCCTGACCCCCGTCCCCAGGCCTCCAGAGGGTTTCGGAGCACAACTGTGGCACCCTCAGGGTGGGGTGTGTGTGCCAGTCTTAGACACCTGCCCAACAGGCTCGCCTTCAGTCCAAGCACAGAAACCTGGTTCTGCCTGCAGGATGGACTCGGGACTTGCAACAGGCCCTTTTTTGTATGGCTTGGCATGTTGTAGAAACCTAGAAAATGTATTAATTCAGTAACCAAGTTAAGTGTGTGGCATGGATTCAACCATTACAGTTTTTGAACCCACCATCACAATGTCTCTGAGGATTCTCTGAATGGGAAGGTGGGGTATAAATTAAGGCTACCACATCTGGGCAAATGATGAACATCCGAATAGGGATTTTTTCAACTTCATGCAACAATTCTTGCTGATCCCTCCATTGCATCAGAAACCCCAAGAGCAGCCGTGGGGCTGGGGACAAAGAGTGCTGTTCCCTTGCCAGCGCCTGGTGCTGCAACCTTTTGGTTAAAGTTTAACTCCCCTCCGCAGCTGCCATGAACTTTGCCTGACATCCGGAGGCAGAAGGGGGTGCCGAGTCATCCAATGGATCCCTGCAAAGAGATCCTTGTAGGCAGACGGGTGCAACTGCCTGCTTACTTCGGGGTCGCTAAGCCAGCATTTGCAGGCTTCAAAAGCTGGGCCTCCTCCCCACTCAGTTCAGGTTGAGACCAAAATCTCCATGGGGTGACCCTTCCAAAATTTACAGCTGGCAATGTGCAAAGGGCAAGGGCCATTTGTTCCAGCTCCGTACGTGTCAGTGTCCTGGGCAGGCTTCCTCTGCTTCAAGTGGGGCCTCACTCAGAGGGGCAGCGGGCAGCAGCCTTCCCACTCATGCAGGGTTGCAACACTGCAGCAGCACTCGTCTCATCCCCACAAGGCCAGGGCTGTGACTCAAGCCAAAGGGAATCAGGAAGCTCCCTTGCAGCTCGCAGGCCGGCTTCATGCTTTGAAATTCTCCTTTAGCACAGCGGCTGTGGTGTTCTGGTGGACTTATTTTCTACACAGAACATGGGAACTTAAGTTCCCATCTGCTTTATTTAAGGGTACTTATGAGGAAAAAAGAATCAGTTGGTGAGTAGGCAGTCTATTGAATTAATAGAATAAAAAGACGGCTTTGAGGAACAGCATCTGGGGTGGTGGGACTGCCGGAAGCAGTGGGAGGGGCCTTCTGGAAAACCACTCTCTGGGCAGGGGTGTGCGTCTGAATGGGGGCCTTCTTGGCACACTCTTTGCCTCCAGTCTCCCACGTGGAGATGAGACTGCCTAGATAGGACTCTTGCGGGAGACCCAGAGAAGTGGCCAAGGAAATCCACCTGTCTTTTCCCCTGCCTGTTCCTGATGGTTTGATGAGACACAGACTGACTTTCAAAATCCCTTCCAAGGAAGAGAATTTAGGGCGAGACAACGTCCTTCCATTTGCAAGATGGTCACCTTTCGCTGCACAGCTATTGGCTTGCGGCCTCTTGCCTTCCCGCCTGCCCTCCAATCCCAGGAAGACCCCAGAAGGGAACGCTGTGTCCCAGGGATCCCTAACCCTTGGGAAATTGTCCCCCTGCCCAGTTCTTGGCCCACAAATTTGGTGGGGAATCCGTAAGGGCTGTCTGGGTCCAGTGCAATGCAGAGCCCCCGCAGGGATGGCCATTCCAGTCACTTTGCAATGTGAAGGGAAATGAACGCTGCCCTGCCCGGTCCGGCCGAAGAGCCCCCAGGAGGAACAGAGGACAGAAGGGGCATCGAAGGACACTTTGGGGGAGTTGCTGCTTACTATACTTGGCTGGTTGAGTTTCTTCATTTTCATTCTTTTATGGTCTCGGTTGGGTTTGTTTCATCTGTATAACTGGTGGCCCAGAAAGGGCACGTGACTTCACAAAGCCTCCTCCCTCATGGCTGCAAAGGAAGGGCCGCGTTTCACTGGTGTAGGGCAGGCCTCGGGTTTTATTTACAGGGGACAAATAGGTTATTTTCTCTTTCCAAAGTCTGCTTGCGGTTAATACCTGAGTGACCCAGGCTTTAATCAAGTTCCGTTTTAGAACAGTGAGCATGGCTCGTTGTCGTGGAGCCTCTGGCGGGCATCAGATGGTCCCCAACACCCTCCGCCTTCCAGGGTCATTCTTAGAGGTACAGTGATTATCCTTTGGGAAGCCAAACAGCATTTGTCACCCTCGCACTCAAATGGATTCTGGCTGCATTCACACAACAGGCCTAACCTGATTATTCTGTTTTCTGGGTTCATGCAACACCCCGGACCAAAGGGCTGTGTTGGACCAATGCTAACTTAACGTGCCTAAACTCATCCTGGCTGACTCGCAGCACAGTCTTCTCCGAAGGCAGTTCTTGGTCTGGAGGGTCTCCCCACAGCAAGTCCTTTCCTGTCTCCTGGGGAAACCCCAGATCCTGGGAGGCCAAGGGGCTGTGACACAGAAGAGGTCCTGCTTCACTGGACCGGCCACCTTGAGGTCTGGTGGGTCTGAGGTTCGAGGGGTCCTTCTGAGTGGGAGAAGCCCTCCAACCGCCTGACCCTTGACCCATCCCCCTCCGTGGCTCCGTGGCCTTCCTGCTCCGCAGCCCCTCCCTCTGGGGACCCTGCTCCAGTGTGGGGTGAAGCAGCAGATCCGGTTCAGGAATCCCAAGTTGAAGGCCTGCTGGACAGAGGGCTCCAGGGGGCCTGTGGGCCAGCCCAACCCACAGCCTCACGGGGGGGGGGCAGAATTGAGCCCCCACCCGCCCGCAAGAAGCTGCTAACGCAAGGCTTTCGGGGCAAGGGCGCACAGAAAGGAGGACGAGGGCGGGAGAGCGTGCAGACCCTCCGGGGTGGGCTGAGACCCGGGACCGTCCCGCGCAAGCCTGGAGCGGGGCGGAGCAGCGGCTGCCTGCTTTAGTCCCGGGAAGCTGACGCCGCCGCCGCCGCCGCCGCTCCTCGGCCCTCGAGCCCGGGAGGCAAAGCGGGGGACTGGGCGGGGGGCCCCCCAGGGCAACCGGGCCCAAGCTGCTCCTTCCGGCAGGGCTGCGCGACCGCGGCCCCGGGAAAGACTGCTCGGGCGCGGAAACGGAGCATCCACAGCCCCGCCAGCTCTCGCTTCCCCCAATCGGGGCGGGGGGGGGGGATAGAAACGAGCCGCGGCCAATCGGCGCGCCGTCTTCTGACGTCACTCTGCCGCTTTCCCGGGCGGGGGAAGGGCTGCCCTCTTCTCCCCCCCGTCCGCCTTGACCTGCCTTTGACCTCGAGCGGCCCCTGTTAGGGAGCGGCTGCGGTTTGCGTTGCCTCGTGGCAGGGGGAGAAATTGCGGGCGCCGGCCCGGAAAATAAAGCGGGGAGGCGGAATGGGCTCACCCTCCAGCTGCGGCGCCCACGGGGAGAGTTCCCTCCAGGACCCGCAGCCCTCCGCCAGCCTCACTTTCTGGCTGTGCTGTTTGATGTGACCGACCAGCTTTTAAGAAGTCTCCCTTCCACTCCCATCAGTGCCCACCGCGCGATCTGGGGAGGCGAAGCGGAGCCGCAGCGGCCAAAGGCAGGACAGCCACCTCGGCCGTGTCCGTTGACCGGAGGGAACAAACCGCTTGCTCTCGGCCCTTGGCCAGCCAGAGCCGCTCTCCGGACCGTCCGGGGCAATCGCGTCCGCAGCGGCCGAGCGCCGCGAAAGGGAGCGCGGGCCGAAGCGGCGGCGACGGCGGCGGCATCCAGGAGGTGGGCGCGAGGGCCGCCTTCTCTTGCCTCGCTCCCTCTCCGTTCCTCTGCCTTAATCAAGCTGATCTTGTGCGCCTTCTGAGTAAACCCCATTGAAGTTGCCAGGAGACGCGCCCCCCCAGGCAAGATTTTAAAGTGCCCGCCTAGCTCCCCACCAAGCCACATGCGCACCGTGCCCTCCGCCCCTCCACCCGTCCGTCAGCCGGGCTGTTTCGTAGCCCGGTTTCCCGGGTTCAGAAATGGCCTGGAAGGATACGAGGAGCACCAGTGGGGCTCCCCCCTGCCTCACCCCATCCATCCTGTCCCCTACAGCTGGTCAGCAGGCCCGGTGGGGGTGGGGGTGGGGGAGCAGGGGCGATATTCCCGGGATGATCTCCGAGCTGCGGGTGGGTTCAGTCCTTTGGGGGACCCGCGGAGTGCATGATGGCCAGAACACTGCCCGGCAGGACGACCGTGGCAGGAACCTTAAGCGGGGTGGGGGGTGGGGGGAGAGTGCATGTCACAGTCCACGGCCCCGGGGCTGTCCGTGTGCGGAATAAAGCCTTTGGGGAGCAGCAGGTTTTCTATTTCGAATAGAAAGGACATCTGGACATTTTAAAAACTTAAGTTAAAATGGAACTGTGTGGATCAGCCACTGCCCCTCTTTTGGGGGAGGGATTCAGCTTGCCTATATCTCAGGTGAGTCTGTGGAGGAACAACCTTCCCACTTAATAAGCAGACTATCTTCAGGTTAGGGTTTTCCTGTTCTCCTTGGGCCTCAGCTACCCTTGGCATATTTTTCGAACAGCCCGGATCCGGGGCTGAGATCCTGAAGACTCCAGAGGCAGGACCAGGGCGACCTTGCAGGTCCCCAGACCACAGAGGCAGGGCTTCCTGGTCCTTAAACGCGAGCCAGGAAGCCAGACGAAAATGCTATCTTGGGGAGGGAGGGGGGCTGCCACCGCACCACCGTGGTCTCCCTGGCTGTGGCTCACGCCTCCCAGCTCAGAAAGCTCGCAAGAGCCAAGTCTGGCCCTTCACAGAATGTCAGCATCAATAGCTGAAGCGCCATCAGTCAAGAGGAATAACAGCGGGATGGGGGAAAAGAAAAGGAATCGCTTCTACTGCACATGGGAATTAGTTTCACGCGAGATACAGAAATACCATTTTCTCCTATTCACCTATTCAGAGGCCTTCCAGTCTTGTCACCAGGCAGGAAATGGAAGGGCATTTGGAAGGCTTGAGCATGTGAAAAGTTAACCCTATGCTGTTTTCTTGTATAGATTTTTTCTTTAATGGGCATGGACAGCCGCTGCCTATGGAGCTCAGCTCAACTGTTTGGACAAAAACCGAAAGACAGCAGCCGGTGTCTCAGTGAAGGAGGCTCTTTGATAAGGATGGCCACTCCCATTCTTCCCCTTGATGTCAAATTCCGCACCGTCCAAGGTCTGCAGAGTTCTTTGCAACAGGTTCAGCTGCGCAAAAGCTGGTATTTCTTTCCCTGTCTCAGAGAAGAGGTAAATCTGGAGGTTTTGCCTCTTGCTCACTGACACCCTGGTCTGCCAAAACGGTGGTCTAGTCCATCCATGAAAACTGCCCATTCTTATATCCTGCTTCGTCAATTTCCAGAAGACCCCAAGGGGTGGCACCATTTGCAAATGCTGCCTTGGCTAGGAAGGCTGCCAATGTTCCTTCCCTGTTTCTGTGCCAAGGGGAAATTGAAGGACGAAACTTTCACTGATGATAACCAGTACCTTGGATTGCAGCCAGAAGTCCACCGGCAACCAGTGCAGCTCATGGAGCAGAGCTGTCACATGGGCATATCAAGGCATGCCCATCACGGCCTGCACTGATGCTTCCTGGATCAACTGTAGCTTCTGAGTGATCTTCAAGGGCAGCCCCATGTAGAGTGCATTGCAGTAGTCCAACTGTAAGGTGACTATGTAAGAATGTAAGCCGTGCCCTGCTGGACGGGACCCCCGGCCCATCTAGTCTAGCAGTCTGTTTTCACAGGGGCCAACCAACTGCCCAGGGAAGCCCACAAGTCTCCCAGCAGACGACCTTCTGGGCAGTCCCACTGCCCTCGAGGCTGACAGCCTTTAATCCCCATTAATTGGTGCAACCCTTCTCTGAAGCCAGCCAAGCTGGTAGCCAGCACCACATCTCGGGGCCACGAATTCCAAAGTTTCATTATGCATTGCACAGAAGTATGTCCTTTTGTTTGTCCAGATTCTTCCATGATTCAAATTCATTGGGTGACCTCTGGTTCTAGTATTTTGGGAAGGGGAAAACAGCTTCTCTGCCCAATTTATTCATGCCGTGCATAATTTTGCACACCTCAGTCATGTCCCCTCTCATCTGCCCCCTTTCTAGACTCAAAAGCCCCCAATGCCACACCCTTTGCTCCTAGAGAAGCTGCTCCAGCCCCTCGATCAGCTTCGTTGTCCTCCTCTGAACCTTCTCCAGCTCCATGATCTCCTTTTTGAGGTGCTGCGACCCGAGCTGCACGCAATGCTCCAGATGCGGTTGCACCATTGATTTATATCAGGGCATTATGGTATTGGCATCTCTGTTTTCAACACTGTTTCTTATTATCCCTAACGTGCTGTGGGCCTTTTTTACAGCAGATGCTCGCTCGGTCGATCCCTTCATTGAACCATTTCCCATTACTCCAAGATCTCTTTCCTCATCAGCTCTGATCCCATTAGTTAGCATGAATAGTTAGGATTTTTGGCACCCGTGTGGATCCCCTTACACTTGCTCACGTTGAATGACACCTGCCATTTTGAATAACATCTGCTATTTATCTAAACTTTAAAACAATCTGTAGCCTTTCCACACGCTAACTTCATGGCCTAGCCCAGCTGCACAGAGCTGGCCCCTTATTCTGCACCCCAAGGAGTATCTTCTGCTGCGGTCAGGCTGAAGGACCATCTCAGCCCCGTGTCTGGCTGACCTGGTTCCCTCTGGAGTAGTTGGACCTCTCCCCTCCCTGCAGACTCCCAGTGGATCAAGGCCAAGGTTTCAGATGGCTGGCTGGCTGGCTGGCTGCTGAGTGTTGCAAGGGCTCCCGGGGTCAGTTTTACAAGGCGATCCAAGATCAACATTGGCCGAGAGAGTGGGGGAAGTGGGGCAAGGAAGCCTAGAAGAGAACAAAGCAGGGATCCATTCATTGGTGGAGAACCTCCAGAGGCATCACTGACTGAGTGACTACAGCCGGAGGACGAGGGCCGGTTGATTGGGGAGCCCAGTTCATAGCATCCTTTGCCTGCAAGTTGCATTTCTATCCAGCCTTTCTCCAAGGTGTGTTTCTCTACCCACCTCTTTTACTGCCACAACCGTACTGTGGTGAGAACTAGCGAAGGATGGTGGTTGCCCCAGGAGCCAGAGGCATCATGTCTTCGGGGGTGGAATCTTAGTCCACCTCCAGTACTCTAACTACTGCACCGCACTAGGTGTTCAAACGCTACCTAATAATTTAAAAGGTCCATTTCAGAGGAAAGATGCAATTAAACAATTATAGAAAAGAAAAAAAGCAACCATGTTGAGCTGGGCTCCAACAGAGGCCAGTCTGAAAGAAAAACAACGACCAGTGGAAAGAAGCAGTGCTGGAATCGAACCCAGGATGCAAAAGGAGCACATCTGGGGCTAAACCTGGGGATGGAGGAGCCTTGATGCGAAGTGGGGAGGAACCCAGGAGCAAAATGGCCTCTCTGATTTGGAGACACAGCTTCACCAGTATCTGGGGCTCTCCTAAGTGAAAAAAAATCAGTCCCGCCCTCGGGGAACTTGCAGTCTGTGTGTGGATGCTTGGGAGGACACCAGGCCTGGCTGGGGGAGGGCTGGGGCCGGGGGTGCCAGCCATGGAGCCCAGAAGCGGGGCAAGTGGCTCACTGAGACCTCCCTCCACCTCAGATGAGCCATCATCATCTTCATCATAACTTTGGATAAACTGCAGCGCATTTTTTCCAAAGCTGGAAGGGGATGATGGTTCATTTCACCTTTCTTTTAAAGGACAGCTTTAATTTAAATATTTGACCACCATGAGTCATCATGATTGTTCACATTTCTGTGGTTGAACAGTGGCTAGGAAAGGTGAAGAAATTAATTCTGTTTGCATTTTCATATAAACTTACCTAGTTTCCATGCCCTTAAAGCTGAGCTAAAAGGACTCACCTGTTTGTTTTTTTAAAATATTCGTACCCCATGGATTTTGCAGGATTTTCTTAGGAAATCATTGTATTTGGAGAAAAGTAAACAAAGGTGCACTTCAAAGTTTGTGCTGGCTGAGGGGAAAAAAACCCAAATGATGCAGAAATGAGGTCGGACACACTTCAGGCTGGGCCAATGAGAAATGAATGAAACCAAACCTGACTGACTCTACCTGAGCAAAAGTCCAGCGGGCAAAAGTCTTGCAGCTGGTTTGGAACGAAAGATTTCAGATATCTGCCGATGGAGCCTGAGCTGGTGTTGACTGACCAGAGAGATTTGGGCCTCATGCAAATGTTGAGCTTGCCTGCAGTGGCTTCTGTGAAAAAGACAAAATCCATTCCAGAGATCCAGATGATGAAAGGAATAGAAACATTGAATGATCAATATTATCACATTATCAATAATTATCAATTTTCCATATGAAAATATGCCTCCTGAAATAAGACTATTCCGATTTGATTTCCTTGGTGCAAAAAGAATATAGAAATGTTGGAGAAGGTGCAGAAAAGGGCAAGGCAGGTGGAGGGAGGGAGAGTCAAGATGTCTGGGGTTATAAAATTAGGAACGGCTGGAGAAAATGCTCTTCTGTTCTTCTCCCGCAGGCTAAAGTCCAATGGAGTCGCCTAACAAAGGCAGATGAAGAGAGACAAAGGCAGTTCTTCCTTCTTCCTGTGGCACACATGTGGAATCAGCACCACAAAATGAACTGAAGGCCTTTCGCTTCAAATAGTTGAGGATTAAACCAATTCACAGAAGACTTTCCACTCTTGAATTGGTGAGTCCATTTCCCCTGAGGGAGGAAGAGGTAATCTATGGCTGCTCTGGGAGGAAACCAAAGCATTTGTGTTCTTCCTCTGCTAGAGAAGTACCTCCTGTTGTGTCCCTGAGAAGATAGTGAGGAAACTGTTGCTCCTCATGGTTCCTTCAAAGGGCCTGCTCCCATTGCTTGACTATCGGAGAGAGAGAGAGAGAAAGAGAGAGAGAGAGAGAGAGGAGGAGGAGGAGGAGGAGGAAGAGGAGGAGGAGGAGGAGGAGGAGGAGGAGGAGGAGGAGGAGGAGGAGGAGGAGGAGGAGATGGAGATGCACTGCTGACAAGGCGGTCCATTCAGTCAGAGACTTATGTATCATGTTTGTCAGCACAAAAAGGTATTCGTTTTACCTTCACTCTCATACATGTGGCCCTTGTGGGTCTGCACGTCAGCCATTTCCTGTGGTTGCTTCTCCCTCTCCATGTCACCTGTTAATTAAGGACGTGTTTGTGCACACAGTGGGGAGAGATTTACAGCCGTTCCCAGGAAAAGGGACCCCAGTTGAGAACATGGTCTTCCCATCCAATCCACAGGGAGCTCGGGCCAAGGCGGGTTGCTCTGGAAGGCAGCTGGAAAAGAGAGGGTGGCAATAGGAAGGCTAAGCCCTTCCGTTCCCTAAAAGGAGATGGGTCAAACTGGACTGACCAGTGAACAAACGGCTAGCAACCCCCTTACCGTAACATTACTCAATCTCCTCCCCAGGGTTATGTGGAACATTTTGCAGAGATGAAACCTGGGAGACCCAGTCATCTGGTTTTCCAGGTCAGCCCCGGTCTGGCCTCCTGGGATGGCAGGTGGCCATCTGGGAATGCCCCTGGCTGGCGAGTTGCCCGGAAGACCAAGAGCCTCTCAGAGAAAGCAGTGCTGCCCGGTTGCACCCAAGAAGCTGTGGCTGCCTCCAGAGGGGCTTCACCCTTCCCAGCGGGAAGACACTTTCGTTTCTTCCGCAGGCGGCCTCCTTCTCTGAAACCTTGTTCCTGCTCATTTAGCTAAGGCTAATTATGGGACAGAAGCATCACCATCATTTCAGAGCGTGTTGCTGTGAATGCAATAGCTTTATGTGACAAAAAGGTTCAAAGAGACCTTGAACAGGAGATAGTGCTGCTTTTGTATCAACGGGGACTGATTTTCATAAAGGCATTCGTCAGATAGCATAACTGTATTAAGGTTAAGCCTTAAACAACTGTTAATTCTTTACATCTCCCATTTACCTTATGGGCATTATTGACCTTTGATTTCTTCTAAATCTGAAGTTTACAAGGACTGTTGTGCCAACACTGAACAAAACTAGGCCTGTAGAAATCCATATGGAATCTAGATCAGTTAATTACCAGTTTTTAAAATTTTACTCACATCAACAAAACATCATTTTCTGCAGAATGTGAGACCATCACGTCTATTGCAACCCAGCAGATTACTAACTTCACTTCTCTTCAAAAATTGTGAGTACAGTTCAATCTACAAACCTGAGGAATGGCCCCGATGGCTTCCCTCCAGCTGATTGATATCAAACTATATGTTGGGCTCTTATCTATTCTTTTAATGGAGGAGAGTGTTAAGTGAACCCTGACCTCTTAGTTTCAATGAAGCCAGTATTATTGTCATTCTTGAACAAGATAAAGATCCTGTTATCTGTTCCCAACATATTTCTTTGATATCTGGACAGCCTGATATTTCAGCCAGCCTTGGCTGAAGTCTTGGCCACAAGATCACAGGTTCTTCTTCCGATTATTATAGATCACAACTCAGTCTGGATTTATACAAGACCATTAAGGTTCTGATAACATTCAATTCTGAAATAGTGGACTTGCCTTTGCCCTGGTTACCTGGAAGTTTCTGAAGCAGGTGTTGATTTCCCCAAAATTGTGTAGCTGGCTTCTCTGTTTCCCTACCTGCTTTTTCATTTAGTCCCTAAATCATGTACAATTTTCAGTGCATCATCATCGTCTGGATGAAGTTATGCAGCGGGACATCTCAGGGTTACCTTTTCTTTTTCATCTGGCCTGAGGATCTCTTCCTTATGCTATCAGAAACCCTGAGAACATGAAAGGGACCACAAC